>NW_024060008.1:0-664665 GCF_016432855.1 Salvelinus namaycush
TTGATGTGCATGAAACAAGTTACCGGATGGTTGGACGATACTTTTTCTCATCAATCATCTTAAATACTTCAACTGGAAATCAACCAATCCTCCATTGATAACGCAGTGGAAAGGTCAAATGCTTTATTATCTAAACATTGAAAGTGGTGGGCCACAGAGAGAAATAAATGCTGCAGTTTGAGGCCATGTGGCGGACAGTAATGCAGAAGCTGGAGAAGGAGGTGTGTTGTAGTGGGTCTGGGCAGGTGTGATGTAGTTAATGGAGATGGAGGTGTGTTCTAGTGGGTCTGGGCAGGTGTGATGTAGTTAATGGAGATGGAGGTGTGTTATAGTGGGTCTGGGCAGGTGTGATGTAGTTAATGGAGATGGAGGTGTGTTCTAGTGGGTCTGGGCAGGTGTGATGTAGTTAATGGAGATGGAGGTGTGTTCTAGTGGGTCTGGGCAGGTGTGATGTAGTTAATGGAGATGGGGGTGTGTTCTAGTGGGTCTGGGCAGGTGTGATGTAGTTAATGGAGATGGAGGTGTGTTCTAGTGGGTCTGGACAGGTGTGATGTAGTTAATGGAGATGGGGTTGTGTTCTAGTGGGTCTGGGCAGGTGTGATGTAGTTAATGGAGATGGAGGTGTGTTCTAGTGGGTCTGGACAGGTGTGATGTAGTTAATGGAGATGGGGGTGTGTTCTAGTGGGTCTGGGCAGGTGTGATGTAGTTAATGGAGATGGAGGTGTGTTCTAGTGGGTCTGGGCAGGTGTGATGTAGTTCATTTTTGTATGATGTTGTAATTTGTTTGTCTATGTTTATAAAATATCAAATGAAATATGTTTTAAGTCCCAATGCAAAGTTACACCTTATTACATTAAACCAATCAGAATTCAAAAGAATGCCAAAGTCAGGTGTGAAGTAATATGGAGGACCAGCCTATTCCCTATGATGTATACTACAACAGAAATAACTTAAAATGTATACCTTAACATTAAACCAATCATTTGCCACTCGTGACTTGAGTGATTGAAGTAAACCAACGTTTTGGAAATACATAACGCCATCTAACCGAATATCAAAGAACGTTAGCTATATGCAGTTATCTTAGCCAGCCAGCTAACGTTAGCTATATGCAGTTATCTTAGCCAGCCAGCTAACATTAGCTATATGCAGTTATCTTAGCCAGCCAGCTAACATGAGCTATATGCAGTTATCTTAGCCAGCCAGCTAACATTAGCTATATGCAGTTATCTTAGCCAGCCAGCTAACATGAGCTATATGCAGTTATCTTAGCCAGGCCAGCTAACATGAGCTATATGCAGTTATCTTAGCCAGCCAGCTAACATTAGCTATTTAGTCAACTAGCTACGGTCATACTATGGTCAGCGAGCTGGAGCTACTGGAGACCAGTTAGAACCCAACTAACAAGACCCAACTAAAACATAACTGCAGATCAAAAGAGGCAAACAGACTGATGGCAGGGAAAATCCCCAAAATCCAAAATACACTGCTCAAAAAATAAAGGGAACACTTAAACAACACAATGTAACTCCAAGTCAATCACACTTCTGTGAAATCAAACTGTCCACTTAGGAAGCAACACTGATTGACAATAAATTTCACATGCTGTTGTGCAAATGGAATAGACAAAAGGTGGAAATTATAGGCAATTAGCAAGACACCCCCCAAAACAGGAGTGATTCTGCAGGTGGTGACCACAGACCACTTCTCAGTTCCTATGCTTCCTGGCTGATGTTTTGGTCACTTTTGAATGCTGGCGGTGCTCTCACTCTAGTGGTAGCATGAGACGGAGTCTACAACCCCACACAAGTGGCTCAGGTAGTGCAGTTCATCCAGGATGGCACATCAATGCGAACTGTGGCAAAAAGGTTTGCTGTGTCTGTCAGCGTAGTGTCCAGAGCATGCAGGCGCTACCAGGAGACAGGCCAGTACATCAGGAGACGTGGAGGAGGCTGTAGGAGGGCAACAACCCAGCAGCAGGACCGCTACCTCCGCCTTTGTGCAAGGAGGTGCACTGCCAGAGCCCTGCAAAATGACCTCCAGCAGGCCACAAATGTGCATGTGTCTGCTCAAACGGTCAGAAACAGACTCCATGAGGGTGGTATGAGGGCCCAACGTCCACAGGTGGGGGTTGTGCTTACAGCCCAACACCGTGCAGGACGTTTGGCATTTGCCAGAGAACACCAAGATTGGCAAATTCTCCACTGGCGCCCTGTGCTCTTCACAGATGAAAGCAGGTTCAGCACATGTGACAGACGTGACAGTCTGGAGACGCTGTGGAGAACGTTCTGCTGCCTGCAACATCCTCCAGCATGACCGGTTTGGCGATGGGTCAGTCATGGTGTGGGGTGGCATTTCTTTGTGGGGCCGCACAGCCCTCCATGTGCTCGCCAGAGGTAGCCTGACTGCCATTAGGTACCGAGATGAGATCCTCAGACCCCTTGTGAGACCATATGCTGACACATGCACATTTGTGGCCTGCTGGAGGTCATTTTGCAGGGCGCTGGCAGTGCACCTCCTTGCACAAAGGCGGAGGTAGCGGTCCTGCTGCTGGGTTGTTGCCCTCCTACGGCCTCCTCCACGTCTCCTGATGTACTGGCCTGTCTCCTGGTAGCGCCTGCATGCTCTGGACACTACGCTGACAGACACAGCAAACCTTTTTGCCACAGTTCGCATTGATGTGCCATCCTGGATGAACTGCACTACCTGAGCCACTTGTGTGGGTTGTAGACTCCGTCTCATGCTACCACTAGAGTGAGAGCACCACCAGCATTCAAAAGTGACCAAAACATCAGCCAGGAAGCATAGGAACTGAGAAGTGGTCTGTGGTCACCACCTGCAGAATCACTCCTGTTTTGGGGGGTGTCTTGCTAATTGCCTATAATTTCCACCTTTTGTCTATTCCATTTGCACAACAGCATGTGAAATTTATTGTCAATCAGTGTTGCTTCCTAAGTGGACAGTTTGATTTCACAGAAGTGTGATTGACTTGGAGTTACATTGTGTTGTTTAAGTGTTCCCTTTATTTTTTTGAGCAGTGTATAAAGATTACAGGTGTCAGTCAGCTAGCGCGCTAGCAGTAAGCCAATCTTGTAAAAGTTACAAAACTCCCATAGTCTACTTCACAGAGAACATGCTGAAAAGTAGTGATGGGGAAACAAAGCTTCCTGAAGCATTGATGCTTTACAGCCAATTGTGTCAAACATACTCAAGGCTTGAGCGACACAGAATTTAGAACAGCCACATTTTTATAGATGAAGTCACACGCCGTAGCAGCGTAGCCATTATGTCATATATTAAACCACTGGCCGTGTTCGAGAGCATCAAATCCATGCTGCATGTGGGTAAACGGTGACTGGCTGACTGATTTATAAATAATAATGAGTAGTTATTTATGATGCAAGGTGATTTGTAAATTAGTCAGTCAGCAGTCACCTGCACTGTCGGCTGCAATGTCGAACGAGCCCAATACCAAACCAATCAGGTGTTCCACGAAATTATTCTTCAGACGTCATTGATCACGTGCTGCTGATAAAGTGACACTGCTTTGAATTATACCGCTTAGCGACTTCAGTACATGCCTCATAGCTCCAGTCTCAAACTTAATCCCGTTCCTGCTGAAGAAGAGGGAGTCTGCTGGATGGAGAAAGAAGCTCTCGTGAAAGAGGAGGAGGAAGAGGAGGCTGTTACAATACAAAAACAAGTAGAGGGTGAGGGTGAGGCTGACATAGAGAATGGTGGGAGAAAATTAATCTTCAGAAGTCATTGATCAATGCTGATAAAGTGACACACTGCTTCAATAATAATTAGTAGTTATTTATGATGTATAGTGATTTGTAGAGCAGTCAGTTGGCAGTCGCCTGCAATGTCGAACAAGCCCAACACCAAACCAATCAGGTGGTTGTTCGATGAAACGACTCTTCAGACGTCATTGATGACGTGCTGCTGATAAAGTGATACAGGCATCAGCACACTGCTTTGAAGTTTAATGCTTTCAAGGCCTCGTACCTCCGGTATCAAACGTAACATCCCCATCGAAAAGTTGACAAAACAAAAAGGAGCAAGCAGGTTGATTTCCTCTGTCATTTTGAGCCCACGGCAAGAAGGCACCAGAGCCCACCGTGCTAACGGGTTCCCACTAGATAACACAACCACACAGTTCATGAAAAGCATGAGGTGAAGCTTGAGCTAGATATCAACCTATCGAGCTAGTGTGACCTTCCTGGTCTCTCAAGTCAGTGAGTCAACACAGGAAGGAGCAATGGATGGATAGTTCATTTATTTCCAAAGCTGCAATGATGAGACACACACAGTATGGATGAATGATCAGTAGTGACGGGATATAAATAGCACTCCCACAGCAATTCTACATTAATCTGCCCTATATTATACTAACAAAAAAACAATTGAAATGTCTATCAAAGTTATTGTGATCGTATAGTGGATTTAACAATTCCTACTAATTCCTAATTTACTATAATAAATGAATAAATTGTTTCCATGTGTCTCATATTCACTCCATCAGAATAAACTGTCATCCATTTTAGTATCAAAATATATCAAATTAACCTGGAAAATGACTCAATGTCCCCCTCTGATGGCGAGGAAGTATAATACACCTAAACTAACAAAACCGGGCAAATAAACTGTCTGGTGTTCATGAATTTATAAAACATATACTTTATACATTTGTCATAAATGACCTGCATTGATGAGACACACAGTGTGGATGAACGATCAGTAGTCGACAGGGTAAAAATAGCACTCCTAAAGAAGATGCATTTTCCAGTTAGATACCAACTTGAAATAGGGAACTTTAGCATAAAACCCACATGGAAAACGGAGATTTGGCAAATAACATATAAAGAGAAGTTTATTTGACGCCAAACCAACAACAGTAG
Organism: Salvelinus namaycush; assembly: GCF_016432855.1. Lineage (NCBI taxonomy): Eukaryota > Metazoa > Chordata > Actinopteri > Salmoniformes > Salmonidae > Salvelinus > Salvelinus namaycush. The sequence continues at coordinate 4,902 of NW_024060008.1, forward strand.
TTACTAAAACATAAATTACTAATGTATGATTTAAAAGGTGGATTTTATGATGTAATGTCAACTTTATATATTTCTATCCCGGGACTATTCCATTTTGAACTCACCCACAGCAATTCTCCATAAATCTGCTGTGGATTACCCAGAATCCCGAAATAAATTAATACATATGTGATAATTCAAAAACATAACTGGTTGTGCGTATAGGGAACCAGATCGTGAACACAACTAAGTTACTAAGTCTTTAACCACACTGTATTGTTACACTGGTGAGTAAAAACTCATGCTTCCTACACTAACTTTTTGTCTGAACATTATAATATATATTTTACGTCACACTAGCGTCATTGTCTTAAAGCCGCACATCTCCATCGCAGTCAAAGGTTCAGACTGAGCGTTACCCACTCCAGTCAGCTGATGGCGGTGTGCGATTTTAAGGCAATGCTGTTAGTGTGACGTATAATCTAGTGGACGGAACGCAATGCTGTTAGTGTGACGTATAATCTAGTGGACGGAACGTTTCTTTCAGCAGCAGCAACAGTTATTCAGCCACCTCGGTAGCTTGCTAGCCAAAATAGCCGAACCCATAAAGCTCTTTAGACGCTTTAGTGTATATTAGCCACTGTATTTTAAACCCTCGTCTGTCGTCTAGTTAGTAAGTTATCCTATTTCATTTCATATTTACAGTGTTGTTGTTATTATTCAGCTAGCGGGCTGGTTAAGTTAGCATTAGCCTAGCTAGCTAACATCTCCGACCATGAGTTCACTAAATTACTCTCTTCCTGCTGAAGAAGATACGGTCTGCTGGACGGAGAAAGAAGCTCTCATCAAAGAGGAGGAGGAAGAGAAGGATGTTACAATACAAAAACAAGTAGAGGGTGAGGTTGTTACAGGAAAAGAAGAAGAGAAAGACGTTACAGTGAAAGAAGAGGCGTTCAGAGTGAAAGAGGAGGAGGGTGTTACAGTTAAAGATGAGGAGGTTTCAGTTTTTGAAGTGAAAGCGGAGGAGGGTGAGATTACGGTCTCATCGGAAGAAGAGGAGGAGGAAACTGGCAATCTGGGCCCGATTTCTCAAACGCAATTTAAGGCATCCAGTGGTTCTAAAGATGAAGTTAGCCATAAGATGGTTTTGAGAAACCGGGCCGTGATTACCACTGGTAAGTACTGTCTTAAATACAGAGGTACAAACTCTGCAGTTGTTGAACTGATGTTTGGTGTTAAAGGGGAAATCTGCAATTGCTACATCCATATTGTGACTTTTAAATGATTTATTTATAGCCAATGATTCTTGAAGAATATAACCCATGCCTCATGAGCTTAGTTAAACTGTTGTACCCCATCAGAACCCAAAATAAGCTTTTTTTACTCCAATGTTTAGAAACAATGTAAATCAACAGCCTCAACATGGTTAAAAATATAATGTTGATATCATGGATGGTCAGTCCTTGCATCCATAGATCTGTCTATGATTTTGAGAGTAGTTAAATGTCTCCAGGCCCATCATCATCTTATTACCAAAACAGTTGTGGAATGACTGCTTTGTTATTGTTTCAACTGCAGATTGGTTGATTGATGTGTGTTTTTTTTAAAGGGACAACCTAGTATTTAAACGGCAACAAAATGGCTGCCAAGAGACTTGGTTTGGTAAACAGCTGAGGGATGGGGCTGGAGAAATGTAACCACTCTCAAATTCATAGAGAAAGCTATTGTAGCAACCGTAACCCAACACCTAGCGACCTCGTCAAGAAGTTCAGACATCTTGGCGTAACAGTTATAAGGTGTTGGCTTGACAGTCGCTGGACCCAGGTTTGAGTCCAGCTCAGGGCGACCCCCCGAATTCACTACACTATGAATACAAGGACTGGCCATCCATGATGTCATAATGATAGTTTAACCAGGTTTCTAGGATATATAGTATGTTCTAGATTTCATCTATGATGTCATAGTGATAGTTTAACCAGGTTTCTAGGCTATATAGTATATTCTAGAATTGCCAGTGAAGATTTCCTGTGGAGGCAAATTATTAGAGCTGTTGATAAGTCATTGTATAATATTCAGCCAATTTTTTTTGTTATGCCCTTACATTAAAGGCAAGACATACCTAGATTCAATTACATTCATGAATTGGTTTGAAACCTTTGTTTTAAACCCTTCTCAAAGTTGGTGCCTTGACGGATTTGTAAAAAATGGTTTATCATGAATCACTATTTATTTATTTAAATGTAACCTTTATTTAACTAGGCAAGTCAGTTAAGAACAAATTCTTATTTACAAGGACTGCCTACCCCGGAAGATGCTGGGCCAATTGTGCGCCACCCTATGGGACTCCCAATCACGGTCGGTTGTGATACAGCCTGGATTTGATCCAGGGTGTCTGTAGTGGCGCCTCAAGCCCTGAGATGCAGTGTCCGCTGCGCCACTCAGGAGCCCCAAAATCATGTTTCTAGTGCTGTCCCCAACTAAAATACATCTTGGTCAACCAAGAGTCATCAGTTCTTTCTCCCAATCGCCCCATGTGTTTTTATAAAATCTATATGTGCTGAACTTGTCTGATGCTCTAAGCATGCTGTTTGATTAAATAAATAAGACACACAAATGACTAGAGGGAGCCGGTCGTCAACACAACCTGACCAGGGGGAGCCGGTCGTCACCATAACCCGACCAGAGGGAGCCGGTCGTCAACATAACCCGACCAGAGGGAGCCGGTCGTCAGCACAACCCGACCAGAGGGAGCCGGTCGTCAACACAACCCGACCAGAGGGAGCCGGTCGTCAACACAACCCGACCAGAGGGAGCCGGTCGTCAACACAACCCGACCAGAGGGAGCCGGTCGTCAACACAACCCGACCAGAGGGAGCCGGTCGTCAACACAACCCGACCAGAGGGAGCCGGTCGTCAACACAACCCGACCAGAGGGAGCCGGTCGTCAACACAACCCGACCAGAGGGAGCCGGTCGTCAACACAACCCGACCAGAGGGAGCCGGTCGTCAACACAACCCGACCAGAGGGAGCCGGTCGTCAACACAACCCGACCAGAGAGAGCCCCCCCCTATGCTGCTGGACTTCGTAAATTCTGCCGTTCTGCTCCTGACATTTTCAGTAATCAACTACACCAGCAGTCGACAACCTTTTCCAGTTGGAGTGCCAATTTATCTGACCATTTCTACCAATCTGTGTGCCAGTTATGATTTTCAAATGCACATTTTCGTGGAACAGTTTCATTTAAATTATAATAGTATCTCAAAATCATTGTCTGTGATTAATCTACATTCTATCTAAATCTAAATGAAAATTATAGATATCTAAAAGTAACTTTTATTGCCATTGCCAACTATGTAAAAACAAATAGCCTACATAAAGCCAACAAATAAAAACATTGCATTCTGCAGGTAGAAAATATCCTGATAAAAATAAATATCCTAGAAATCACATTGGCTGCACATGGCCTGTCTAAGACAAACTTGAAACATTGTATCAACTATCAACTGGGTCAGGAAACTCGGATAGCAAGCTTGCAACATTGTATAAAATATTCTAGGCCCTCAGTTTCCTGCTACAGTGAGTTCTTGACAGTAATCAGGTATTTTATGACATTTCCACTGGATCAGAGCATTACATTTTTCCCTTTTCTGCTGAGTGTTTATCGAAAGGGCAAGCGCTGTAAATATTTTACGAAAATACTTTGAGGAACTATTGTCATTCGCAATTGATTTTGATTAGACTTTGTTTACTTGCTGTTTGGAGGTGAAGAAAAAGTTACTTTGAGAAGCTCCACAACTCATTAGTGGTGGTGCATTAAGACAATCAGAAATACTAAATACTATATCAGACATCCCCAAATGGGCACATTTATAGGCCTACATTTGTGTGCAGGCCAGATAGATTAATCCTACTTATATATGTGTAATCAGGTGTATGTCCTTACTCAACATTGACAGGAGTGTTTCAAACAAAAGACAATTAATAAATTGACAAAACTGACGCATCTTGCGGGGTCAGGTCTGGGTGGTCTACCATGGGCCGTTTCATTTAGTATCCGTTTGGGTCGGTTGGGGAATGATTGTATTTCACCATAGTATGTTGTACCGAAGTTGACCAACTGAAAGGGAGTGTAACTTTGATTATAATTACTCTTCCCTTAAGGAGGTTAACCTTTTCTCAATAGAGGGTGCTGTTTTCACTTTGTAAAAATTTTGTTCCCAAATTAAACTGCCTCGTACTCAATTCTTGCTCGTACAATATGCATATTATTATTACTATTGGATAGAAAACACTCTCTAGTTTCTAAAACCGTTTGAATTATATCTGTGAGTAAAACAGAACTCAAGTTGGAGCAAACTTCCTGTCAGGAAGTGAGAAATCTGAAATCGGGCAATCTGTTCCAGGGTCAGTTTATTAATTTGCATGTATTCTATTGGTCGACATGCACTGCCTACACCTTCCTTTTAAACCGAGTTATATTATTTTATATCAGTATATTGCGATTTTCGGAATTTTCTTAGTGCTGCGTTATAATGAGTTGGGCACGTCTTCGCCACATGGCTAATGTTTACTGCTAATTCCAAAGTTGAAGGCGACAATCTACAACCGAGCAACGATTCTTCTGGACAAAGGACAACTTGCCCAAGATTCTGATGGAAGCTCATCAAAAAGTAAGAACTATTTATGATGTTAATTCGTTGTTCTGTTGAAAAATGTCAAACTACTATTCCGCCATTAATTTCGGTGCGGTCTCGCTTTAACGCACGCTGTATGTCGTAGTAACGTTAATTTAAAAAATCTAACGCAGCGGTTGCATTAAGAACTAATGTATCTTTCATTTGCTGTCCAACCTGTATTTTTTAGTCAAGTTTATGATTAGTTATTGATTAGATTAGGTGCCTCTCCCAAGATTTCTCCCGACATTTTGTTGGCAGCTTGGCTACTATTCTCATTGTATAACCACGATTTGTGCCGCTAAATATGCACAATTTCGAACAAACTCTATATGTATTGTGTAATATGATGTTATAGGACTGTCATCTGAAGAAGTTTGAGAAGGTTAGTGAAAATTTTTATATATTTTGCTGGTTTATTCATTATCGCTATTGTTGGCCTGAATCAATGCTGTTGTGTGGTTGGCTATTGTAGTAAGCTAATATAATGCTATATTGTGTTTTCGCTGTAAAACACTTAATAAATCGGAAATATTGGCTGGAATCACAAGATGCATGTCTTTCATTTGCTGTACACTATGTATTTTTCAGAAATGTTTTATGATGAGTAATTAGGTATTTGACATTGGTGTCTGTAATTATTCTGTCTGCTTTCGGTGCAATTTCTGATTGTAGCTGCAATGTAAACTATACCTGAAATATGCACATTTTTCGAACAAAACATAGATTTATTGGATAACATGTTATAAGACTGTCATCTGATGAAGTTGTTTCTTGGTTAGTTTGGTTGGTTCTTGGTTAGTTAGATTGGCTTTGTGCATGCTACCTGTGCTGTGAAAAATGTCTGTCCTTTTTTGTATTTGGTGGTGAGCTAACATAAATATACGTGCTGTTTTCGCTGTAAAACATTTTAAAAATCGGACATGTTGGCTGGATTCACAAGATGTGTACCTTTCATATGCTGTATTGGACTTGTTAATGTGTGAAAGTTAAATATTAAAAAAAAAAGTTTGAATTTCGCGCCCTTCACTTGAGCTGGCTGTTGTCATAAGTGTACCGACGTCGGGCTTGCAGCCAGAAGAAGTTAACTACACACAGGGCCTGAGTTCGAGGCTGGGGCCAACAGAAACAAAATAAACAAAATGGAGTACCGTGATTAATGAACAGTCCAGCAGGCATCAACTATGTAGCCAAGTGATCATAGGGTCCAGTGAACAGCATAATATGAACCAGGGAAGCCGCTAGGTAGTCATTACTACGCTAGCTGGGAGATGCGCCTGGGTCGAGGCTAACTGGTGCTAGCTTCGGGATCCAACGTCTGGCAAAGGCCGGTTGAGGGCACATCGGACGGAATTGCGTCGGCAGACCAGTCGTGATGGATCGGTGGTGCTCCGTGTCGACAAAGAGTCCAGGCCAATTGGCAAAAGAGGTATTGTAGCTGGAGTAATTTTGTTTGCTAGCCGGGAGATGCACCTGGCTCGAGGCTAACTGGTGCTAGCTTCGGGACAAGGGTGTTAGCCACTGTAGCCAATCCGGTGCAAAGGTCCAGAACTTACGGCAGGAATCCGGTGATGTAGAGGCTTCTAGTCGTCTTAGTGAAGAGTCTGGGAGGCATCAGCTGTGTAGCCGAGTGATCATAGGGTCCACTGAGCAGGCTGGGAGATGGGCCTGGCTCAAGGCTAGCTTCGGGGCTGGGCCACTCGGTGGCAGCTAGCTAGCTGCAATTATCCGGTGTAATGGTCCAGAGCTTACGGCAGGAATACGGTGATGTAGAGAAAAACAGTCCGATATGCTCAGGGTTGATATCGCGCAGTGCAGACTGGCAGGTGTTATCCAGGCTAAAAGCGGCTGGTGTCTGAGCTAAAAAGGAAAGGCCGTTAGCAGTGGCTAACAATGACAAAATAGCTAGTAGCTAATTAGCTGGTTAGCTTCTGATGGCTAGCTGCTGATGGAGGTTCTAGCTATAAGGTCTAAAAAAATAAATAGCAGATCCGTATCACATTGGTTGAGGCGTGTTGCCGGAAGGTATATTTAATTTAAAAATGGAAAAAGATTTAAATATTGCAATATATACGAAAAAAAGACAAAAAATACATACCGTTTACAACAAACATGTCTTAATGCTACGCCATCTTGGATTACAAGATGACTCTGTAAAAAAACATTGGATTTAGAAAACTCTGAAATTATTTAGTATTTCTGTGCCCACGAAAACTGTTTCCCCAGCGTAACATAAGGAGCCACTAAATGATATATAGTTCGAGTGCATTTCAGAATACAAAAAAACTGTCCGACAGCAAGATCCCTTATTTAAGTTGAAGTTCATCATATGACAAGCGTAACGTTATGACTATAACTACTGTTCCCTGAAGGAGGGAAACGAGGTACAACATACTATTAAATCCACGCCTAGCTGGAAGCACCACCGTCCACAGGTGATGAGAGTGAGGCTTGGATTTATTCCTTAAAATGTAATGCCGCTCTTCCCCAACCCAGGAAAGGGCGGGGACAAACAGGTGTTGAACCTCGATTCCCTCCTTAACTTCTACTTGGTCACAATCCCGGATCCGGGAGCACCCTCATCAGTAAAAAAGCTGACTAGCATAGCCTAGCATAGCGCCGCAAGTAAATACTAGCATCTAAATATCATTAAATCACAAGTCCAAGACACCAGATGAAAGATACACATCTTGTGAATCCAGCCATCATTTCTGATTTTTAAAATGTTTTACAGGGAAGACACAATATGTATTTCTATTAGCTAACCACGATAGCAAAAGACACAACTTTTTTTTCCCACCATTTTTTTCCTGCATAGGTTGCTATCACAAATTCGACCAAATAAAGATATAGTCACTAACCAAGAAACAACTTCATCAGATGACAGTCTGATAACATATTTATTGTATAGCATATGTTTTGTTCGAAAAATGTGCATATTTCAGGTATAAATCATAGTTTTACATTGCAGCCACCATCACAACTCTCACCAAAGCAACTAGAATAATTACAGAGACCAACGGGAATTACCTAAATACTCATCATAAAACATTTCTGAAAAATACATAGTGTACAGCAAATGAAAGACAGGCATCTTGTGATTCCAGACAATATTTCTGATTTTTTTAAGTGTTTTACAGCGAAAACACAATATAGCGTTATATTAGCTTACCACAATAGCCAGAAACACAAGCCATTTCCCAGTAGCAAAAGTTAGCGATCGTAACAAACCAGCAAAGGATATATAATTTTTGACTAACCTTGATAAGCTTCATCAGATTCATCAGATAACATCAGGTTATACATACACTTATGTTTTGTTCGAAAATGTGCATATTTAGAGCTGAAATCAGTGGTTATATATTGTGCTAAGGTAGCATATTTTTCCCACAACGTCCGGATATTTTTCTGACACACATATTCTGACCAAATAACTATTCATAAACATAACTAAAAAATACAGGTTGTATAGGAAATGATAGATCCACTAGTTCTTAATGCAATCGCCGTGTTAGAATTCTAAAAATATCTTAATTACGACATACAGCTTCGGTATAGCTAGAGAGTACCCAAAAGCTGGGCGCCAACGACTAGTTCACATGTACGACAGATATATGAAATAGCATCATAAAATGTTTCCTACTTTTGCTGATCTTTCATCAGAATGTTGGACAAGGGGTCCTTTGTCCAGAACAATCGTTGTTTGGATTTAGAACGTCCTTTTTCCCTCTCGATTTAGCAAAAGCACTAGCCAAGTGGCACGAATCTCTCCATGTCAACAAACGGAAGAGAACTGAACATGGCAAAACTCCCGAAAAAATTTCAATAATCAGATTAAACTATATTGAAAAAACATACTTTACGATGATATGGTCACATGTATCAAATAAAATCAAAGCCGGAGATAGTAGTCGCCTATAACGAAAGCTTTTCAGAAGGCAATTCCAGGTCCAACCTCGCGCCTTCCTGAAAACAGGAAATGGGTGACACGTCATTCCAAGAGGATGTATTCCATCTCAGACCAAGATAAACACTCCATTTCTTCTCTCACTGCCTCTTGACAACCAGGGGAAGGTGTATGACGTGCATGTATACTAATAGCTATCATGCCCATTTATAGGCAGGACCTAGAACAGAGCCTCGATTTCAGACTTTCCACTTCCTGGTCAGGAAGTTTGTGCCAAATGAGTTCTGTTTTACTCACAGATATAATTCAAACGGTTTTAGAAACTAGAGAGTGTTTTCTATCCAATAGTAATAATAATATGCATATTGTACTAGCAAGAATTGAGTACGAGGCTGTTTGAAATGGGCACCTTTTATCTGGCTACTCAATACTGCCCCTGCAGCCCAAACAGGTTAACTCACCCTCTCAGCCCATTCATCGCCATTTTACCTGCTGTTGTCTTAGCTGATTAACTGTTGTCTTACCCGTTGTTGTCTTAGCTAGCTCTCCCAATCAACACCTGTGATTGCTTTATGCCTCGCTTTATGTCTCTCTAATGTCAATATGCCTTGTATACTGTTGTTTAGGGTAGTTATCATTGTTTTGTTTTACTGCGGAGCCCCTAGTCCCACTCAACATGCCTCAGAGAACTCTTTTGTCCCACTTCCCACACATGCAGTGACCTCACCTAGCATAACTGGTGCCTCCAGAGATGCAACCTCTTATCGTCACTCAATGCCTAGATTTACCTCTACTGTACCCACACCCTACTATACCCCTGTCTGTATATTATGCCTTGAATCTATCCTACCACGCCCAGAAATCTGCTCCTTTTATTCTCTGTTCCCAACGCACTAGACGACCAGTACTGATAGCCTTTAGCCGTACCCTCATCCTAATCCTCTGTTCCTCGGGTGATGTAGAGGTTAACCCAGGCCCTGTGTGTCCCCAGGCGCTCTCATTTGTTGACCTCTGTAACCATAAAAGCCTTGGTTTCATGCATGATAACATCAGAAGCCTCCCCCCCCAAGTTTGTTTTACTCACTGCTTTAGCACACTCCTCCAACCTTGATGTCCTTGCCGTGTCTGAATCCTGGCTTTGGAAGGCCACCAAAAATTCTGACATTTCTATCCCCATCTACAACATTTTCCGTCAAGATAGAACTGCCAAAGGGGGAGGAGTTGCAATCTACTGCAGAGATGTCTATCGTACATTCCAGGTCTAAGTCCAAACAGTTCGAGCTTCTAATTTTAAAAATTAATCTCTCCAGAAATAAGTCTCTCACTGTTGCCGCCTGTTACAGACTCCCACCTGTTACAGACTCCCAACTGCTCCCAGCTGTGCCCTGGACACCATATGTGAATTGATTCCCCCCCCCCATCTATCTTCAGAGTTTGTTCTATGAGGTAACCTAAACTGGGATATGCTTAACCTCTCTAGGGGGTGTGGGACGCTACCTTCCCACACGGCCAACATCCAGTGAAATTGCAGAGCGCCAAATTCAAAAACAGAAAATATTCATTATAAAAATGAATAAAACATTATTTTTTGCTATTTTTTTTTAGACCTTATAGCTAGAACCTCCATCAGAACCTAGCCGTCAGAAGCTAACCAGCTAATTAGCTACTAGCTATTTAGTCATTGTTAGCCACTGCTAGCGGCCTTTACCTTTTTAGCTCAGCTTATAAAAATTCATAAAACACACAGTGTTATACCGTGGTTTAAAGATTAACTTCTTGTTCATCCAACCACGGTGTCAGATTTCAAATAGGCTTTACGGCGAAAGCATACCTTGCGATTATCTGAGAACAGCGCCCAGCAGACGAATCATTACAAACAGTTACCAGCCAAGTAGAGTTACACAAGTCAGAAATAGCAATAAAATGAATCACTTACCTTTGATTATCTTCATATTGTTGCACTCACAAAACTCCCATTTACTCAATAAATGTTAGTTTTGTTCGATAAAGTCTCTCTTTATATCCAAAAACCTCAGTTTTGTTCAGTAATCCACAGGCTCAAAGGAAACCGGACAATAATAATAAACAATAATCGGTCGACCTTTACTCTGGACGGTTCTGACTTAGAATATGTGGACAACTATAAATACCAAGGTGTCTGGCTAGACTGTAAACTCTCCTTCCAGACTTATATTAAGCATTTCCAATCCAAAATTAAATATAGAATCTGCTTCCTATTTCGAGTCAAAGCCTCCGTCACTCACGCTGCCAAACATACCATCGTAAAACTGACTATCCTACCGATCCTTGACTTTGGCGATGTTATTTTCAAAATAGCCTCCAACACTCTACTCAGCAAACTGGATGCAGTCTATCACAGTACCATCCGTTTTGTCACCAAAGCCCCATATACCACCCACCACTAGGACCTGTATGCTCTCGTCGGCTGGCCCTCGCTACATATTCGTCGCCAAACCCACTGGCTCCAGGTCATCTATAAGTCTTTGCTAGACCGCCTTCACTCAGCTCACTGGTCACCATAGCAACACCCACCCGTAGCACGCGCTCCAGGAGGTATATCTCACTGGTCATCCGCAAAGCCAACACCTCCTTTGGCCGCCTTTCCTTCCACTTGTCTGCTGCCAGTGACTGGAACGAATTGCAAAAATCGCTGAAGTTGGAGAGATATCTCCCTCAATAACTTTAAGCATCAGCTATCTGAGCAGCTTACCGATCGCTGCAGCTGTACACAGCCCATCTGTAAATAGCCCATCCAACTACCTACCTCATCCCCATGTTTTTATTTACTTTTTTTGCTCTTTTGCTCACCAGTATTTCTACTTGCACATCATCTATCACTCCAGTGTTAATTTGCTAAATTGTAATTACTTCGCTACTATGGCCTATTTATTGCCTTACCTCCGTACTCCATTTAAACACACTGTATATAGATTTTTCAATTGTGTTATTGACTGTACTTTTCTTTATCCCATGTGTAACTCTGTTGGTTTTGTCACACTGCTTTGCTTTATCTTGGCCAGGTTGCAGTTGTAAATGAGAACTTGTTCTCAACTGGCCTACCTGGTTAAACTATCATTATGACATTATGGTCACCTGGTTAAACTATCATTATGACATCATGGCCACCTGGTTAAACTATCATTATGACATCATGGTCACCTGGTTAAATTAAGGTGAATAATAATATAATAATATTAACCTTCTTGATTCCCAAATGGATTCTGTCATTAACGCGGTTCTTCAATTCTTACACATAATTCATAATACTGTAGCAAACATTATATTAAACAGGACATTCAAACTAGCCTTACAATTATAATCCAAAGTAGTGTGAAATGCACTCATAAGCAACCTGGAAATGGAGGTTACTCCCCTGAGTTTTCCCCCATTCACATTCAGAATACACTGTGAAAAACTCAAATCTTTGCTCACCATTTTTGCTCCAGGCAGATATACTACATCCATAACTATCGGTTTCCTCATTAGCGGGGAGGAGTTTCTACAACCAAATTGCATGTGCATCGCCCTCATGGAGTTTCTGCAATCAAATTGCCCTCGTGCCGCAATTTTAGCAAACACATAAAGGGGCCTATATTGGAGACCAAAAGTCGTCTGGCACACTGCTTAGAGTTTCAACAACATGAATAACTTATTTCTAGTCTACAATCTTAGTTGTTACTACTAATGTGAAAACAAGACCAAATATGACTATTGTTGCTCATTTTAAGACAAATGTCAAATAATCATTACATTCATTACAGACGTCAATTGTTGTACAACATCATGGCTACGCTGTTGGCATCACCTTTTACAGTGGATTTCCACTGTTGTGGGCCTTTAATCATCTGACTTTGTTGTTCACACAGGAGAGATATGGGACTATTGTGGGTCCTCTGGGAAGCCTCAACAACCTCATGATGCTGACAAGGCAGAGAAGAGTCTCTCCAGATCAGAACTCCTCAAGAAACACCTGCAGAGACCCACAGGGAAGAGAACTCACTACTGCTCTGACTGTGGGAAGAGATTCACCTCATCAGGCATTAAAATTCATCAGAGAACACACACAGGAGAGAAACCTTATAGCTGTGGTCAATGTGGGAAGAGTTTTATTACATCTGGCAATCTTATTGTACACCAGAGAATACACACAGGAGAGAAACCTTATAGCTGTGATCAATGTGGGAAGAGTTTTATTCAGCTAAGCAACCTGATATCACACCAGAGAATACACACAGGAGAGAAACCTTATAGTTGTACTCAATGTGGGAAGAGTTTTGGGCAATCTAGCACTCTGACTCTACACTGGAAAACACACACAGGAGAGAAACCTAATTGCTGTACTCAATGTGGGAAGAGTTTTAAAACATCTAGCAATCTTATTGTACACCAGAGAATACACACAGGAGAGAAATCTTTTAGCTGTGATCAATGTGGGATGAGGTTTGGTCGATCTTACCATCTGACTCTACACCAGAGAACACACACAGGAGAGAAACCTTATAGCTGTGATCACTGTGGGAAGAGTTTTGGTCGATCTTACCATCTGACTCTACACCAGAGAACACACACAGGAGAGAAACCTTATAGCTGTGATCACTGTGGGAAGAGTTTTAGTCAATCTAGCTCTCTGACAGTGCACCAGAGAATACACACAGGAGAGAAACCATATAGCTGTGCTCAATGTGGGAAGAGTTTTGTTAATTCTAGCCATCTGACTGAACACCAGAGAACACACACAGGAGAGAAACCATATAGCTGTGCTCAATGTGGGAAGAGTTTTGTTAATTCTAGCCATCTGACTGAACACCAGAGAACACACACAGGAGAGAAACCATATAGCTGTGATCAATGTGGGAAGAGTTTTGCTAAATCCAGCCAGCTGACTTTACACCAGAGAACACACACAGGAGAGAAACCTTATAGCTGTAATCAATGTGGGAAGAGTTTTAGTCAATCTAGCTCTCTGAAAGTGCACCAGAGAATACACACAGGAGAGAAATCATTTAGCTGTGATCAATGTGGGAAGAGTTTTTCTACTTCTACCTATCTAAATATACACCATAGAACACACACACACACCTCTTAGCTGTGACCAGAGATAATCTGATAAAAGATCTCTGATCAAATATCAGAAAATGTATATATGAAGGAGTTGTTTCATGATATCAATGAATTAATGTCACAATGTAGAATGTTTTAACATTGTAGTAGGAGTATTTTAATGTCTCAATGTAGAATGTTTTAATATATAGTATATTAATATACTCTGCAGTAAGTCAGTCAGAATGTCACAATGTAGAACCCTAAACGTTTGCCCCCTTATCAATTGGTTTCAACATGATATGGATATTAGGCTCATTGGGGGAAATCCAGGCTCTGAATTGAAAGAGTACTATTTATGTGATTTAACACAAAGTGACTAACAAAAAAATAGTTGTCCTCTAACCAGTGATGTACACATTATTCCCAGAATCAACTGATTTCAACATAATATTGATGAGTGATGACAAATAAGTGTTGTGTTCCTTTGTTTAGCGACCTCTACATTTAAATGCATCACTCCAAAATGTAGCTGACTGTCTTCTGCAGGTTGTCCTCTAATCAGTGAGCTAAAAGATATCTCCCATTTCCATGTTTTTTAGTTGTTGTTAGTTTCAACAGCACCTACAACCTGATCTCCCCCTAATCGATATCAGTGATTTATTGCTACGTGTCAAAACAACAGCATTTCTGGTGCTTGTGCAGTTTATAAGGAGCTTGTTTAAGTAATACAATTATTGTGGCAGATGTTTGTGTATTTACCACATGTTAGGTTTTCAATTTATCCCAAACTGTTTCTGCATATTGGTTATTGATTTGGACATGTTAAAACTGTGTTTTGACATTGGGGCTATCCCACCTAGCACAATGTAATTGAAAAGCCGTTGAAAATATTACTATGCAATCAAATATTTCACATTTTACATTTCATGTAACATTTAGTAATGAAAATTATTCATGCAACCAACTGATGGTTTTTTGGGTACACTTATATTGACATTGTTGCCCTGTTTTTAGAATATCAGGGTTCATTCTCAGATGTGCCAACCCAAATGTACTAGAGCATGACATTGGGGACTGGGCCCCGATCCAACAACATGCCTATCTAGTGAACCCTGAAAAGAGAGAGAAGCTCTGCAGTGAGGTGGAAAGTTACTAGGGATATTGCAGGAGTTTCCTCTTGAAATCAGACATGTCCGTGGTGAGAACAACCTGGTTGCTGATTGTCTCAAGGGGGGCAGTCAAAATGTTTTGTGTTTTGCGTTTAGCCAGTGCATTGCCATGGATCACAGTTTATTTTTACTGCACGTTTTTCCGTATTGGAGATGAGTTTTGTTTGGGCTCGTTCCAAGGGGACCAGAGTTCTAGAAGCTAGTGGGAAAAAATTATAGATTTTTTATTTTATTTTTTCTAGAAGTGAGTGAGTTTTAGGAAGACGAGAGTTCTAGAAGCTATAGAAAGAAAAATCTTTGTGGGAATAATAAAAAATAAATATTGTTTTTAATTGTTTGCCAGTAGACAGACACCATGTTTATATTGGTGACGGTGAAGCATTGTAGTTGATTATAATGTGAAATGGAAGTTGTTTTCTGTTGTTGGTGAGCAAACTCTTAAGGTGTTAGTTAGTCTTTGGTTTTTCCATTTATGTTTTAGAGGTTGGACTTTAGCACGTATAGCTCGTTAGCACGTAGGACGCACTAATTGGTGTTACCTCGTTAGTCAGTATGTGTTACACCTGTGCTGGCTTGTCCATCTCGTTAGTGGGAAGGTGTTTCACCTGAGCTGGTCCAGGTTCTATTTAAGAGTGTCTGGCCCAGTGCTCCAGTTGTGTTGATAGATGTGGAGAGTCAACACCTTTAGTTGCTCCACCTTTTTGGTTTGCTTCCTGTCTTTAAATTTGGTGTGGGTTTTTCTTTTGTTTGCCTCTTCTTGGGCAGATTTAGTGGGTCTCATGGTGGGTGTCTTTTAGGTCCCAGTTGTTGTTACTAGTCAACTTTCAGTGGACACCCCCATAGTGTCTTTGAGAGCCCATCCTAAAAAACAAGTTATATTTTGGGTTGGATATAGCATCATATTGTTTATATTTTAAACAATGGCATTTCTTTACAATGCTCATTAGTCTTTCAGTTGTTTTTCTTCTGTTTTTATCCTCTTATGTATGTTGTGTATGTAACCGATGTGAAATGGCTAGCTAGTTAGCGGTGGTGCGCGCTAATAGCGTTTCAATTGGTGATGTCACTCGCTTTGAGACCTTGAAGTAGTGGTTCCCCTTGCTCTGCAAGGGCCGCGGCTTTTGTGGAGCGATGGGTAACGATGCTTCATGGGTGACTGTTGTTGATGTGTGCAGAGGGTCCCTGGTTCGCGCGAGGGGACGGACTACAGTTACACTGTTACATGTACTAAATATATAGTTTAATTTTCATAGTTTTTTCCTGTTGTCGTGTCTTTACTGTCATTAAATTGAAGACTTATAGTTTTTATCAAAGATTCTCTGTAATTAGTTATTACGCGATCAACTAAATTATAACGTAACTAATTAACTAGGAATTTGGGGCAGATATTTTCATATCTGATCAATAGTCTTCTGATTAATGATTTATTTATTTTACCTCACGTTACTCATTCCAAACGTCGTAAATTGTTGGTTATCTGCACGAACCCAGTCTTCACTATGAGTCATCGGACTAAAGTTATACTGTTACATGAACTAAAAATTTTCTGTTTAATTTTCATAGTTTTTTCCTGTGAAACCATTGTGTTGCATCCATGTCTGACATGTGCTGTATAAATAAAGCTTGATTTGATTTGAAAATATTGCAAAACAAGAACATTTGACAAATGACCATAATATCAAAGAACAAATGTGTGTGTCTGAGGAGAAATTAACTTTCATACAGCCAAAGGGGGTGAGAAATTACACCAATATCAGTGAACAATTTATTTACAATGTAAATAAACATGGATGATGGAACATATTACCTTTAGCTGACGTGATGAACCACTAAGAGGACATAAATATTTACCATCTAAACCATGTGTGACCTCTCACCTCTCTGGCTGTAGAAGTGTTCTTCCTAACCAGTCCCTCAACAGCTCTCTGACTGAGCTCCACCCTCACTGGGTCTTCAGAGGAGAGGAAGGCTGAGGAGGGATGGAAGGATGAATGGATCAGTCAATCAATAAAGTGTAGAGCTGCTGTCTATGCTGTCTGACAAAATCACTACTTTAGTAGTTCATTGAAGGAAATCAGGCTTTATGACTGCTGAATACCAACTATCTATCACTTAGATAATGTATTTTCAATTTCAGGTAGAGATACATCCTTGGGATGTCCCAAGCCCATTGAAGTTTACATTTAAAATGGTTAAGGTAGGGGTTAGGGGTTAGGGTAGGGATGTCCCAAGGATCCCTGATTGCATTGACCATCGTGCATTCTTCTGTCTCTTTTACAGAGCAGGTGTAAAAGAAACACAGACAAGCCAAGTAGGCACGCAGTGGATTATGGTCACTGTAGTTAAATACGTTTTATGCGCTAAACTATGTATATTATTGGCCTGTTGGAAACTACAACTCCCTACTACATCACACAGTTCAGGCTGGATCTGATTTATCTCTAGAGAAACTACAACTCCCTACTACATCACACAGTTCAGGCTGGGTCTGATTTATCTCTAGAGAAACTACAACTCCCTCCTACATCACACAGTTCAGTCTGGATCTGATTTATCTCTAGAGAAACTACAACTCCCTACTACATCACACAGTTCAGGCTGGGTCTGATTTATCTCTTGAGAAACTACAACTCCCTACTACATCACACAGTTCAGGCTGGATCTGATTTATCTCTAGACTAGTTCCAGACACACCCTCTAGAGTCTAGACAGACAGGCCAAAGGAGCTCGCCCCAATTCAGGGAACCGTTGATCTACTTCAGAGGAACTGTGTCTAGAGTGATTTCCTGTTGTTTTGACACCTCACTGGAAAACTAGAATAACTAGCTGTTGCTACAGAACGAGACGACCAATTCACAGTTAGTCTGTGTCTCGTTCTCCACACACGGACACACACCAAGATCACGTGTTTTCTATATGCACAAGATAGTTTGACTATGTAAGGCTTCTGAACTCCTTGTGTCATCGAGCTCTCGGCCTTCCACCTCAGAATGTAGGGCTGACCAGCTACATTATTGCAATTCTTATCAAATAAAGGTTGATTGTTTGAAGAAATGGCAAAGTCTCTCCTGATTGGTTAGAATTTCTACCACCAATGCAGCTTGGAGTGATCAGATGACAGAAGTTACATTTAGGTGCCAGGTGTAACTGAGGCCATAGATGCATCATATCCATTACTTTGAGTGTTTTATATAATATGACTAAATGTGTTTCTTTCTGTGTTGCAGGGGCAGTCATGAAATGGAACGGCAAGGCCACAGAACATGACATAAGCAGAGCTGTGGGAGACCACCTCAAGCCCCTGGTAGAGCCGGGGGTGGTGTTTACCACTCCACCAGCAGAGCTGTGGGAGACCACCTCAAGCCCCTGGTAGAGCCGGGGGTGGTGTTTACCACTCCACCAGCAGAGATGTGGGAGACCACCTCAAGCCCCTGGTAGAGCCGGGGGTGGTGTTTACCACTCCACCAGCAGAGCTGTGGGAGACCACCTCAAGCCCCTGGTAGAGCCGGGGGTGGTGTTTACCACTCCACCATCAGAGTTGTGGGAGACCACCTCAAGCCCCTGGTAGAGCCGGGGGTGGTGTTTACCACTCCACCAGCAGAGCTGTGGGAGACCACCTCAAGCCCCTGGTAGAGCCGGGGTGGTGTTTACCACTCCACCAGCAGAGCTGTGGGAGACCACCTCATGCCCCTGGTAGAGCCGGGGGTAGTGTTTACCTCTCCACCACACCTTCAGCAGGCTGGAAAAGTGATACTGTTTTTCATACTAAGATGGACCATCAGTCTGTTGATTGGTCAGTCATTGGGTTAATTTGTTTTGCAATATGTCCAAATCAAATCAAGCTTTATTTATACAGCACATTTCAGACATGCAACACAATGGCTTCACAGGAAAAAACTATGAAAATAAACAGGAATATTTAGTACACAAACATAAGAGGATAAAAAACAATAATACCAACTTAAAGACTAATGAGCATCCTAAGGAAATGCCATTGATTAAAATATTCAATCCAAAAATATAAGTTTGTTTTTTAGGATGGGCTCTGAAAGTCACTAGACACTATGGGGGTGTCCAATGAAAATTGACTAGTAACAACAACTGGGACCTAAAATACACCAACCATGAGACCCACTAAATCTGCCCAAGAAGAGGCAAACAAAAGAAAAACCCACAACAAACTTAAAGACAGAAAGTGGAGCAACTACCGGTGTTGACTCTCCACATCTATCAAGACAACTGGAGCACTGGGCCAGACACTCTTAAATAGAACCTGGACCAGCTCAGGTGAAACACCTTCCCACTAACGAGATGGACAAGCCAGCACAGGTGTAACACATACTGACTAACGAGGTGACACCAATCAGTGTGTCCTACGTGCTAACGAGCTATACGTGCTAAAGTCCAACCTCAAAACATAAATGGAAAAACCAAAGCCTGTAACACCTTCCCCTTAAGACAAAAAATATATCCTATATTTTTGTTGGACAACAGAAAACAATTTCCATTTCACATTATCAACTACAATGCTTCATGAGCCCAAACAAAACTCATCTCCAATACGGAAAAACGCGCAGTCATAATAAATTGTGATCCATGGCAACGCACCGTCTAAACGCAAACCACAAATCTTTTTAACTCTTGAGACAATCAGCAACCAAGTTGTCCTTACAACAGACTTGTCTGATTTCAAGAGGAAACTCCTGCAATATCCGTAGTAACTTTCCACCTCACTGCGAAGCTTCTCTCTCTTTACAGGGATCACTCGTTAGGCATGTTGTTGGATCAGGGCCCAGACCCCAATGTCATGCTCTAGTACATTTGGGTTGGCACATCTGAGAATGAACCCTGCTATTCTAAAAGAAGGGCAACAATGTCAATATATTTATACCCGAAAATTGTCAGTTGATTGCATAAATAATTATGATTACTAAAAGTTACATGAATTGTAAACATGAATTACCAAAACCAAATGTACACCCCTTTGATAATATGTATTGTCAATAATTAACTTAATGGTAAGGCATGGTATAATAAAAAATGTTTAAAAAAAGGCATGGTATAATAAAAAATAAAATAAAAATTTGTTGTTGATTGCAGTCTTATTTTCAACGTCTTTTCAATTACATTGTGCTAGGTGGGATAGCCTCAATGTCAAAACACAGTTTTAATGTGTCCAAATCAATAACCAATTTGCAGAAACCTAAACATAACATGTGCTATTTACACAAACATCTGCCACAATAATCATATTTATTGTATTTTTTTAAACAAGCTCCTTATAAACTGCACAAGCACCAGAAACGCTGTTTTGACAAGTAGCAATAAATCACTGATATCGATTAGGGGGGAAATCAGGTTGTACGTGATGTTGGAATGCATTTAAATGTAGGGGTCGCTAAACAAAGGAACGCAACACTTATTTGTCATAACTAATCAATTTCATGCTAAAATCATTTGTGCGACAGGAGGGAGATGAGGTTGCACGTCCTGTTAAAACTAACAGCTCAAAAACCACACGGAATCTGGGAATAATGTGTACTTAATAATTCACATAAATAGTACTCTTTCAATTCAGAGCCTGGATTTCCCCCCTGAGGCTAATATCCATATCATGTTGAAATCAATAGAACAGGGGACAAACGTTTAGGGTTCTACATTGTGACATCATTAAAATACTCCTACTACAATGTTACATCATTCTACATTGTGACATCATTTAATTGATATCATGAAACAACTCCTTCATGTATTTTCTGATGATTAGTCAGAGATCTTTTATCAGATTATCTCTGGTCACAGCTATACATTGGCTCTCCTGTGTGTGTTCTCTTGCGCACTGTCAGATAGCTAGATTGAACAAAACTCTTTCCACATTGATCACAGCTATAAGGTTAATCTCCTGTGTGGGTTCTCTGGTGCACTGTCAGAGAGCTAGATGCAGCAAAACTCTTCCCACATTGATAACAGCTATAAGGTTTATCTCCTGTGTGTATTCTCTGGTGCACTGTCAGATAGCCAGAAGTAGCAAAACTCTTCCCACATTGATCACAGCTATAAGGTTTCTCTCCTGTGTGTGTTCTCTGGTGCACTGTAAATTCACTAGATTGACAAAAACTCTTCCCACATTGACCACAGCTATAAGATTTCTCTCCTGTGTGTGTTCTCTGGTGTAAAGTCAGAGAGACAGATGTAGTAAAACTCTTCCCACATTGATCACAGCTATAAGGTTTCTCTCCTGTGTGTGTTCTCTGGTGTAAAGTCAGAGAGCCAGATGTAGTAAAACTCTTCCCACATTGATCACAGGTATAAGGTTTCTCTCCTGTGTGTGTTCTCTGGTGTTTAGTCAGACTGCTAGATTTAGTAAACCTCTTCCCACATTGATCACAGCTATATGGTTTCTCTCCAGTGTGTGTTCTCTGGTGCACTGTCAGATCACTAGATGCAGCAAAACTCATCCCACATTGATAACAGCTATAAGGTTTATCTCCTGTGTGTGTTCTCTGGTGCACTGTCCGATAGCCAGAAGTAGAAAAACTCTTCCCACATTGATCACAGCTATAAGGTTTCTCTCCTGTGTGGATTCTCTGATGAATTTTAATGCCTGATGAGGAGGTGAATCTCTTCCCACAGTCAGAGCAGCAGTGAGATTTCTTCCCTGTGGATTTCCGCTGGTGTTTCTTGACGTGTTCTGATCTGGAGAGACTCTTCTCTGCCTCGTCAGCATCATGAGGTTGTTGAGGCTCCCCAGAGGATCCACGATAGTCCCGTATCTCTCCTGTGCGAACAACAAAGTCAGATGATTAAAGGTCCACAACAGTGGAAATCCACTGTAAAAGGTGATGCCAACAGCGTAGCCATGATGTTGTACAACAATTGATGTCTGTAATGAATGTTAAAATTATTTGACAATTGTCTTAAAATGAGCAAGAATAGTCATATTTTAGTATTAACATTGATGATTGTAGGCTAGAAATAAGTTATTCATGTTGTTGAAACTCTAAGCAGTGTGCCAGACGACTTTTGGTCTCCAATATAAGCCCCTTTCTGTGTTTCCTAAAATTGCGGCACGAGGGCGATGCACATGCAATTTGGTTGTAGAAACTCCTCCCTGCTAATGAGGAAACCGATAGTTATGGATGTACTATATCTGATTAGAGCAAAAATGGTGAGCAAAGATTTTAGTTTTTCACAGTGTATTCTGAATGTGAATGGGGGAAAACTCAGGGGAGTAACCTCCATTTCCAGGTTGCTTATGAGTGCATTTCACACTACTTTGGATTATAATTGTAAGGCTCGTTTGAATGTCCTGTGTAATATAATGTTTGCTACAGTATTAAGAAATATGTTTAATTATTGAAGAATCGCGTTAATGACAGTATCTATTTGGGTGTTGTCAATAAAGTTATGATTTTTTAAATGTATTTTTAATTAAATTTTTCCCCCACCTTTATTTAACCAGGTGTCCAGTTGAGAACAAGTTCTCATTCACAACTGCGACCTGACCAAGATAAAGCAAAGCAGTGCGACAAAAAAACAACACAGAGTTACACGTGGGATAAACAAAAGTACAGTCAATAACACAATAGAAAAATCTATATAGAGTGTGATGGAGTAAGGAGGTAAGGCAATAAACAGGCCATGCTATGGGTGGGTGTTGCTATGGTGACCAGTGAGCTGAGTTAAGGCGGAGCTTTACCTAGCAAAGACTTATAGATGACCTGGAGCCAGTGGGTTTAGCGATGAATATGTAGCGAGGACCAGCCAACGAGAGCATACAGGTCGCAGCGGTGGGTGGTATATGGGGCTTTGGTGACAAAACGGATGGCACTGTGATAGACTGCATCCAGTTTGCTGAGTAGAGTGTTGGAGGCTATTTTGTAAATTACATCACTGAAGTAAAGTATCGGCAGGATAGTCAGTTTTACGAGGGTATGTTTGGCAGCGTGAGTGTAGGAGGCTTTGTTGCGAAATAGGAAGCAGATTCTAGATTTAATTTGGGATTGGAGATGTTTAACGTGAGTCTGGAAGGAGAGTGTACAGTCTAACCAGACACCTAGGTAATTATAGTTGTCCACATATTCTAAGTCAGAACAGTCCAGAGTAGTGATGCTAGTCGGGCGGATGCTGGCAGCGATCGGTTGAAGAGCATGCATTTAGTTTTACTAGCGTTTAAGAGCAGTTGGAGGCCACGGAAGGAGAGTTGTATGACATTGAAGCTCATTTGGAGGTTTGTTAACACAGTGTCCAAAGAAGGGCCAGATGTATACAGAATGGTGTTGTCTGCGTCGAGGTGGATCAGAGAATCACTCGCAGCAAGAGCGACATCATTGATATATACCGAGAAAAGAGTCGGCCAGAGAATTGAACCCTGTGGTACCCCATAGAGACTGCCAGAGGTCTGGACAACAGGCCCTCCGATTTGACACACTGAACTCTATCTGAGAAGTAGTTGGTGAAGCAGGCGAGGCAGTCATTTGAGAAACCAAGGTTGTTGAGTCTGCCGATAAGAATGTGGTGATTGACAGAGTCGAAAGCCTTGCCTTAACCTTTATCACTAGACACCTCATAGTGAGCTACAGGTAGGAATCAGCAATGAATCCCAATAATGAGACACCTCTGGGGAGGGGTGGCAGCAACATTTAAAAATATATATATACAGTGGGGAGAACAAGTATTTGATACACTGCCGATATTGCAGGTTTTCCTACTTACAAAGCATGTAGAGGTCTGTAATTTTTTATCATAGCTACACTTCAACTGTGAGTGACGGAATCTAAAACAAAAATCCAGAAAATCACGTTGTATGATTAAGTAATTAATTTGCATTTTATTGCATGACATAAGTATTTGATCACCTACCAACCAGTAAGAATTCCGGCTCTCACAGACCTGTTAGTTTTTCTTGAAGAAGCCCTCCTCTTCTCCACCCATTACCTGTATTAACTGCACCTGTTTGAACTCGTTACCTGTACAAAAAGACACCTGTCCACACACTCAATCAAACAGACTCCAACCTCTCCACAATGGCCAGGACCAGAGAGCTGTGTAAGGACATCAGTGATAAAATTGTAGACCTGCACAAGGCTGGGATGGGCTACAGGACAATAGGTAAGCAGCTTGGTGAGAAGGCAACAACTGTTGGCGCAATTATTAGAAAATGGAAGAAGTTCAAGATGACGGTCAATCACCCTCTGTCTGGGGCTCCATGCAAGATCTCACCTCGTGGGGCATCAATGATCATGAGGAAGGTGAGGGATCAGCCCAGAACTACACAGCAGGACCTGGTCAATGACCTGAAGAGATCTGGGACCATAGTCACAAAGAAAACCATGGATTAAAATCCTGCAGCGCACGCAAGGTCCCCCTGCTCAAGCCAGCGCATGTCCAGGCCCGTCTGAAGTTTGCCAATGACCATCTGGATGATCCAGAGGAGGAATGGGAGAAGGTCACGTGGTCTGATGAGACAAAAATAGAGATTTTTGGTCTAAACTCCACTCGCCATGTTTGGAGGAAGAAGAAGGATGAGTACAACCCCAAGAACACCATCCCAACCGTGAAGCATGGAGGTGGAAACAAAATTCTTTGGGGATGCTTTCTGCAAAGGGGACAGGACGACTGCACCGTATTGAGGGGAGGATGGATGGGGCCATGTATAGCGAGATCTTGGCCAACAACCTCCTTCCCTCAGTAAGAGCATTGAAGATGGGTCATGGCTGGTTCTTCCAGCATGACAACGACCTGAAACACACAGCCAGGGCAACTAAGGAGTGGCTCCGTAAGAAGCATCTCAAGGTCCTGGAGTGGCCTAGCCAGTCTCCAGACCTGAACCCAATATAAAATCTTTGGAGGGAGCTGAAAGTCCGTATTGCCCAGCGACAGCCCCAAAACCTGAAGGATCTGGAGAAGGTCTGTATGGAGGAGGAGTGGGCCAAAATCCCTGCTGCAGTGTGTGCAAACCTGGACAAGAACTACAGGAAACGTATGATCTCTGTAATTGCAAACAAAGGTTTCTGTACCAAATATTAAGTTCTGCTTTTCTGATGTATCAAATACTTATGTCATGCAATAAAATGCAAATTAATTATTTAAAAATCATACAATGTGATTTTCTGGATTTTTGTAAGTAGGAAAACCTGCAAAATCGTCAGTGTATCAAATACTTCTTCTCCCCACTGTATAGTGTTTTATGACAAACCGTTTTTTACAAATCCGTCAAGAAACCAACTTAGACTTTACAGTGAAATGCTTTACTTACAAGCCCTTAACCAACAGTGCAGTTCAAGAAGAAAACATTTACCAAGTAGACTAAAATAAAAAGTAATAATAAAAAGTAACACAATGAGAATAACAATAACGAGGCAATATACAGGGGCCACCGGTACCGAGTCAGTGTGGAGGCTATATACAGGGGGCACCGGTACTGAGTCAGTGTGGAGGCTATATACAGGGGGCACCGGTACTGAGTCAGTGTGGAGGCTATATACAGGGGGCACCGGTACTGAGTCAGTGTGAAGGCTATATACAGGGGGGCACCGGTACTGAGTCAGTGTGGAGGCTATATACAGGGGGCACCGGTACTGAGTCAGTGTGGAGGCTATATACAGGGGGTACCGGTACAGAGTCAGTGTGGAGGCTATATACAGGGGGCACCGGTACTGAGTCAGTGTGGAGGCTATATACAGGGGGCACCGGTACTGAGTCAGTGTGGAGGCTATATACAGGGGGCACCGGTACTGAGTCAGTGTGGAGGTTATATACAGGGGGCACCGGTACTGAGTCAGTGTGGAGGCTATATACAGGGGGCACCGGTACTGAGTCAGTGTGGAGGCTATATACAGGGGGCACCGGTACCGAGTCAGTGTGGAGGCTATATACAGGGGGCACCGGTACTGAGTCAGTGTGGAGGCTATATACAGGGGGCACCGGTACTGAGTCAGTGTGGAGGCTATATACAGGGGGCACCGGTACCGAGTCAGTGTGGAGGCTATATACAGGGGGCACCGGTACCGAGTCAGTGTGGAGGCTATATACAGGGGGCACCGGTACTGAGTCAGTGTGGAGGGTATATACAGGGGGCACCGGTACTGAGTCAGTGTGGAGGCTATATACAGGGGGCACCGGTACTGAGTCAGTGTGGAGGCTATATACAGGGGGCACCGGTACTGAGTCAGTGTGGAGGCTATATACAGGGGGCACCGGTACTGAGTCAGTGTGGAGGCTATATACAGGGGGCACCGGTACTGAGTCAGTGTGGAGGCTATATACAGGGGGCATCGGTACTGAGTCAGTGTGGAGGTTATATACAGGGGGCACCGGTACCGAGTCAGTGTGGAGGCTATATACAGGGGGCACCGGTACTGAGTCAGTGTGGAGGCTATATACAGGGGGCACCGGTACTGAGTCAGTGTGGAGGTTATATACAGGGGGTACCGGTACCAAGTCAGTGTGGAGGCTATATACAGGGGGCACCGGTACTGAGTCAGTGTGGAGGCTATATACAGGGGGCACCGGTACTGAGTCAGTGTGGAGGCTATATACAGGGGGCACCGGTACTGAGTCAGTGTGGAGGCTATATACAGGGGGAACCACCTGACCTGGTGGTTCTAATGACCTGGTGGTTCTAATGACCTGGTGGTTCTAATGACCTGGTGGTTCTAATGACCTGGTGGTTCTAATGACCTGGTGGTAATAATGACCTGGTGGTTATAATGACCTGGTGGTAATAATGACCTGGTGGTTATAATGACCTGGTGGTTATAATGACCTGGTGGTTATAATGACCTGGTGGTAATAATGACCTGGTGGTTATAATGACCTGGTGGTTATAATGACCTGGTGGTTATAATGACCTGGTGGTAATAATGACCTGGTGGTTATAATGACCTGGTGGTTATAATGACCTGGTGGTAATAATGACCTGGTGGTTATAATGACCTGGTGGTTATAATGACCTGGTGGTTGGCATAACGCAAGCAGAACCCGAGAACAGGATGGCCTCCACCACACAGCCTGATGACACTGCACCAGCCTACCAGTCTGCTCCAGCCCAGGTCAGAATACCAGTCTCCCAGTCTGCTCCAGCACAGGTCAGAATACCAGCCTCCCAGTCTGCTCCAGCACAGTGTGCTCCAGCCCAGGTCAGAATACCAGCCTCTCAGTCTGCTCCAGCCCAGGTCAGAATAGCAGTCTCCCAGTCTGCTCCAGCACAGTGTGCTCCAGCCCAGGTCAGAATACCAGTCTCCCAGTCTGCTCCAGCCCAGGTCAGAATACCAGTCTCCCAGTCTGCTCCAG
Organism: Salvelinus namaycush; assembly: GCF_016432855.1. NCBI lineage: Eukaryota > Metazoa > Chordata > Actinopteri > Salmoniformes > Salmonidae > Salvelinus > Salvelinus namaycush. Next base: position 31,989 of record NW_024060008.1, read on the forward strand.
CACAGGTCAGAATACCAGTCTCCCAGTCTGCTCCAGCACAGTGTGCTCCAGCCCAGGTCAGAATACCAGCCTCTCAGTCTGCTCCAGCCCAGGTCAGAATACCAGCTTCTCAGTCTGCTCCAGCCCAGGTCAGCCAACCAGCCTCTCAGTCTGCTCCAACACAGTGTGCTCCAGCCCAGGTCAGAATACCAGCCTCCCAGTCTGCTCCAGCCCAGGTCAGAATACCAGCCTCCCAGTCTGCTCCAGCCCAGGTCAGAATACCAGCCTCTCAGTCTGCTCCACCCCAGGTCAGCCAACCAGCCTCTCAGTCTGCTCCAACACAGTGTGCTCCAGCCCAGGTCAGAATACCAGCCTCCCAGTCTGCTCCAGCCCAGGTCAGAATACCAGCCTCCCAGTCTGCTCCAGCCCAGGTCAGAATACCAGCCTCCCAGTCTGCTCCAGCCGAGGTCAGAATACCAGCCTCCCAGTCTGCTCCAGCACAGGTCAGAATACCAGTCTCCCAGTCTGCTCCAGCACAGGTCAGAATACCAGCCTCTCAGTCTGCTCCAGCACAGGTCAGAATACCAGCCTCTCAGTCTGCTCCAGCCCAGGTCAACTTACCAGCCTCTCAGTCTGCTCCAGCACAGTGTGCTCCAGCCCATGTCAGAATACCAGCCTCCCAGTCTGCTCCAGCCCAGGTCAGAATACCAGCCTCCCAGTCTGCTCCACCCAGATAGTCACCCACAACTGCAATCCTTATTGATTCAAATGGGAAGTTCTTAGGGAGGGAGAGGGAGTGAAAAGGGAGAGAGGCGGAGAGGGGGAGTGAAAAGGGAGAGAGGCGGAGAGAGGGAGTGAAAAGGGAGAGAGGCGGAGAGAGGGAGTGAAAAGGGAGAGAGGCGGAGAGAGGGAGTGAAAAGGGAGAGAGGCGGAGAGAGGGAGTGAAAAGGGAGAGAGGCGGAGAGAGGGAGTGAAAAGGGAGAGAGGCGGAGAGAGGGGAGTGAAAAGGGAGAGGGAGTGAAAAGGGAGAGAGGCGGAGAGAGGGAGTGAAAAGGGAGAGAGGCGGAGAGAGGGAGTGAAAAGGGAGAGAGGCGGAGGGGAGTGAAAAGGGAGAGAGGCGGAGAGAGGGAGTGAAAAGGGAGAGAGGCGGAGAGAGGGGAGTGAAAAGGGAAAGAGGCGGAGAGAGGGAGTGAAAAGGGAGAGAGGCGGAGAAAGGGCAGAATACCTGACCACTGTGACTGACCCAAACTTAAGGAAAGCTTTGACTATGTACAGACTCAGTGAGCATAAAGGTCAAATGTGTGATTTCATGAACTGGTACATACAAGAAAACCAGGTTTTAAAGTTCTGTTCAATAGCCATCCCATCATTACAAAACATTTGAAAGGCTAAGTCTATCATCTCCTGAGAAGTGGTAACTATTCACATGAACTTTTCAAAGAGGTTTGGTGCCCCCTGGTGGCTGAACCCGAGATCAATGAGAGATCTTGTCAGAAACAATGACAGAGTCCCACTTCTCAGCTATCTTTATTTACATCAAACTAAACTAACTGCTATCTTGAAATGTTGAAAAAGTGTTTTTAAATAGCTCAGGCTGATACCCTACCTGAGCGACAAGGTGAGTCTTTTCTCCCTGACCTGGTGGTTCTAATGACCTGGTGGTTCTAATGACCTGGTGGTTATAATGACCTGGTGGTAATAATGACCTGGTGGTTATAATGACCTGGTGGTAATAATGACCTGGTGGTTATAATGACCTGGTGGTTATAATGACCTGGTGGTAATAATGACCTGGTGGTTATAATGACATGGTGGTTATAATGACCTGGTGGTTATAATGACCTGGTGGTTATAATGACCTGGTGGTAATAATGACCTGGTGGTTATAATGACCTGGTGGTAATAATGACCTGGTGGTTGGCATAACACAAGCAGAACCCGAGAACAGGATGGCCTCCACCACACAGCCTGATGACACTGCACCAGCCTACCAGTCTGCTCCAGCCCAGGTCAGAATACCAGTCTCCCAGTCTGCTCCAGCACAGGTCAGAATACCAGTCTCCCAGTCTGCTCCAGCCCAGGTCAGAATACCAGCCTCTCAGTCTGCTCCGGCACAGGTCAGAATACCAGTCTCCCAGTCTGATCCAGCACAGTGTGCTCCAGCCCAGGTCAGAATACCAGCCTCCCAGTCTGCTCCAGCCCAGGTCAGAATACCAGTCTCCCAGTCTGCTCCAGCCCAGGTCAGAATACCAGTCTCCCAGTCTGATCCAGCACAGTGTGCTCCAGCCCAGGTCAGAATACCAGCCTCCCAGTCTGCTCCAGCCCAGGTCAGAATACCAGCCTCCCAGTCTGCTCCAGCCCAGGTCAGAATACCAGTCTCCCAGTCTGCTCCAGCACAGGTCAGAATACCAGTCTCCCAGTCTGCTCCAGCCCAGGTCAGAATACCAGTCTCCCAGTCTGCTCCAGCCCAGGTCAGCCAACCAGCCTCTCAGTCTGCTCCAACACAGTGTGCTCCAGCCCAGGTCAGAATACCAGCCTCCCAGTCTGCTCCAGCCCAGGTCAGAATACCAGCCTCCCAGTCTGCTCCAGCCCAGGTCAGAATACCAGCCTCCCAGTCTGCTCCAGCACAGGTCAGAATACCAGCCTCTCAGTCTGCTCCAGCCCAGGTCAACTTACCAGCCTCTCAGTCTGCTCCAGCACAGTGTGCTCCAGCCCATGTCAGAATACCAGCCTCCCAGTCTGCTCCAGCACAGGTCAGAATACCAGTCTCCCAGTCTGCTCCAGCCCAGGTCAGAATACCAGCCTCCCAGTCTGCTCCACCCAGATAGTCACCCACAACTGCAATCCTTATTGATTCAAATGGGAAGTTCTTAGAGAGGGAGAGGGAGTGAAAAGGTAGAGAGGCGGAGAGAGGGAGTGAAAAGGGAGAGAGGCGGAGAGAGGGGAGTGAAAAGGGAGAGAGAGGGAGTGAAAAGGGAGAGAGAGGGAGTGAAAAGGGAGAGAGGCGGAGAGGGGGAGTGAAAAGGGAGAGAGGCGGAGAGAGGGAGTGAAAAGGGAGAGAGGCGGAGAGAGGGAGTGAAAAGGGAGAGAGGCGGAGAGAGGGAGTGAAAAGGGAGAGAGGCGGAGAGAGGGAGTGAAAAGGGAGAGAGGCAGAGAGAGGGAGTGAAAAGGGAGAGAGGCGGAGAGAGGGAGTGAAAAGGGAGAGAGGCGGAGAGAGGGAGTGAAAAGGGAGAGAGGCGGAGAGAGGGAGTGAAAAGGGAGAGAGGCGGAGAGAGGGAGTGAAAAGGGAGAGAGGCGGAGAGAGGGGAGTGAAAAGGGAGAGAGGGAGTGAAAAGGGAGAGAGGCGGAGAGAGGGAGTGAAAAGGGAGAGAGGCGGAAGAGGGAGTGAAAAGGGAGAGAGGCGGAGAGAGGGAGTGAAAAGGGAGAGAGGCGGAGAGAGGGAGTGAAAAGGGAGAGAGGCGGAGAGAGGGAGTGAAAAGGGAGAGAGGCGGAGAGAGGGAGTGAAAAGGGAGAGAGGCGGAGAGAGGGGAGTGAAAAGGGAGAGAGGCGGAGAGAGGGGAGTGAAAAGGGAGAGAGGCGGAGAGAGGGGAGTGAAAAGGGAGCGAGGGGAGTGAAAAGGGAGAGAGGCGGAGAGAAAAGGGAGAGAGGCGGAGAGAGGGAGTGAATTGGGAGAGAGGCGGAGAGAGGGAGTGAAAAGGGAGAGAGGCGGAGAGAGGGAGTGAAAAGGGAGAGAGGCGGAGAGAGGGAGTGAAAAGGGAGAGAGGCGGAGAGAGGGAGTGAAAAGGGAGAGAGGCGGAGAGAGGGAGTGAAAAGGGAGAGAGGGAGTGAAAAGAGAGAGAGGGAGTGAAAAGGGAGAGAGGCGGAGAGAGGGAGTGAAAAGGGAGAGAGGCGGAGAGAGGGAGTGAAAAGGGAGAGAGGCGGAGAGAGGAGAGTGAAAAGGGAGAGAGGGGAGTGAAAAGGGAGAGAGGGGAGTGAAAAGGGAGAGAGGCGGAGAGAGGGAGTGAAAAGGGAGAGAGGCGGAGAGAGGGAGTGAAAAGGGAGAAAGGCGGAGAGAGGGAGTGAAAAGGGAGAGAGGCGAGAGAGAGGTAGTGAAAAGGGAGAGAGGCGGAGAGAGGGAGTGAAAAGGGAGAGAGGCGGAGAGAGGGGAGTGAAAAGGGAGAGAGGCGGAGAGAGGGAGTGAAAAGGGAGAGAGGCGGAGAGAGGGAGTGAAAAGGGAGAGAGGTGGAGAGAGGGGAGTGAAAAGGGAGAGAGGCGGAGAGAGGGAGTGAAAAGGGAGAGCGGTGGCGAGAGGGAGTGAAAAGGGAGAGAGGCGGCGAGAGGGAGTGAAAAGGGAGAGAGGCGGAGAGAGGGGAGTGAAAAGGGAGAGAGGCGGAGAGAAGGGAGTGAAAAGGGAGAGAGGCGGAGAGAGGGGAGTGAAAAGGGAGAGAGGGGAGTGAAAAGGGAGAGAGGCGGAGAGAGGGGAGTGAAAAGGGAGAGAGGGGAGTGAAAAGGGAGAGAGGCGGAGAGAGGTTGACAGTTTATGACAAATAGTTAAACAATTTTGCATGTAATGGCTTATGCAAGGAACTAATGACTAGATGTTTTGAGGGGTAAGACTATTCAACAGAGAACCATCTACTATATTTTGATCAACATGACGTGAGCAATTGATAATGTGGAAAAAAGCTGACATTTGTACATTATCAATTGCAATTTGTTCAAAGGAATAAGAAATTGCTTTAATGATGTGCACAAGTGACTAGATGATTTGGAATTTGTACAAGTAGTATCAAGAATTGCACTTTTGATCTAAGAAATGCACCAAAGCGACTGAGGAAAACTATAATCACTTTCCCAGTGGAATACAACCTAACAGACAAGAAGCCATTCTTTACAAAACAGTATGAATACAAAACAATGGCAGGGCTGATTTGTGATGAAGAGGGTATGGGCCATTAACAAAGCCATCACCTACAGAGAGATGAACCTGGAGAAGAGTCCCCTAAGCAAGCTGGTCATTGTGCTCTGTTCACAAACATAAACACACCCCACAGAGCCCCTGGACAACAGCACAAGTAGACCCAACCAAATCACGAGAAAACAAAAAGATAATTACTTGACACATTGGAAAGAATTAACAAAAAAACAGAGAAAACTAGAATGCTATTTGGCCCTAAACAGAGAGTACACAGTGGCAGAATACCTGACCACTGTGACTGACCCAAACTTAAGGAAAGCTTTGACTATGTACAGACTCAGTGAGCATAAATGTCCAATGTGTGATTTCATGAACTGGTACATACAAGAAAACCAGGTTTTAAAGTTCTGTTCAATAGCCATCCCATCATTACAAAACATTTGAAAGGCTAAGTCTATCATCTCCTGAGAAGTGGTAACTATTCACATGAACTTTTCAAAGAGGTTTGGTGCCCCCTGGTGGCTGAACCCGAGATCAATGAGAGATCTTGTCAGAAAAATGACAGAGTCCCACTTCTCTGTCATTGCACAAACTAGAGAGGGGGAAAAAATGTGTGAAAATTAATAAAATAAATATACATCAATACAGATAATCCTTTAAAATGTGGGACATCTAGCCCATCGGGAAGTATTTTTAATCATTATTTGAATATTTCGGCAATTGGTCGAAAAAGTGACAGAGTGCCACCTCCGTGCAACTGGTTTTATTTTTGGGTTACCAGGCACGATTTTCAAAAGTGTCTTAAATGCTTTTTAGGGCCCAAGAACCAAAGTACAATTGCCAATGAAGTCCCTGCTCAGAAACAAAAAAAAAAGAGAGAGAGAGAGAGAGAGAGAGAGAGAGAGAGAGAGAGAGAGAGAGAGAGAGAGAGAGAGAGAGAGAGAGAGAGAGAGAGAGAGGAGAGGAGAGAGGGGGAGAGGGGGGGAAAAGGGAGAGAGGCGGAGAGAGGGAGTGAAAAGGGAGAGAGGCGGAGAGAGGGAGTGAAAAGGGAGAGAGGCGGAGAGAGGGAGTGAAAAGGGAGAGAGGCGGAGAGAGGGAGTGAAAAGGGAGAGAGGCGGAGAGAGGAAGTGAAAAGGGAGAGAGGCGGAGAGAGGGAGTGAAAAGGGAGAGAGGCGGAGAGAGGGAGTGAAAAGGGAGAGAGGCGGAGAGAGGGAGTGAAAAGGGAGAGGCGGAGAGAGGGGATTGAAAAGGGAGAGAGGCGGAGAGAGGGAGTGAAAAGGGAGAGAGGCGGAGAGAGGGAGTGAAAAGGGAGAGAGGCGGAGAGAGGGAGTGAAAAGGGAGAGAGGCGGAGAGAGGGAGTGAAAAGGGAGAGAGGCGGAGAGAGGGAGTGAAAAGGGAGAGAGGCGGAGAGAGGGAGTGAAAAGGGAGAGAGGCGGAAAGAGGGGAGTGAAAAGGGAGAGAGGCGGAGAGAGGGGAGTGAAAAGGGAAAGAGGGGAGGAAAAAGGGAGAGAGGCGGAGAGAGGGAGTGAAAAGGGAGAGAGGCGGAGAGAGGGAGTGAAAAGGGAGAGAGGCGGAGAGAGGGAGTGAAAAGGGAGAGAGGCGGAAAGAGGGAGTGAAAAGGGAGAGAGGCGGAGAGAGGGGAGTGAAAAGGGAGAGAGGCAGAGAGAGGGAGTGAAAAGGGAGAGAGGCGGAGAGAGGGAGTGAAAAGGGAGAGAGGCGGAGAGAGGGAGTGAAAAGGGAGAGAGGCGGAGAGAGGGAGTGAAAAGGGAGAGAGGCGGAGAGAGGGAGTGAAGGCGGAGAGAGGGAGTGAAAAGGGAGAGAGGCGGAGAGAGGGGAGGGAAAAGGGAGAGAGGGGAGTGAAAAGGGAAGAGAGGGAGTGAAAAGGGAGAGAGGCGGAGAGAGGGAGTGAAAAGGGAGAGAGGCGGAGAGAGGGAGTGAAAAGGGAGAGAGGCGGAGAGAGGGAGTGAAATGGGAGAGAGGCGGAGAGAGGGAGTGAAAAGGGAGAGAGGCGGAGAGAGGGAGTGAAAAGGGAGAGAGGCGGAGAGAGGGAGTGAAATGGGAGAGAGGCGGAGAGAGGGAGTGAAAAGGGAGAGAGGCGGAGAGAGGGGAGTGAAAAGGGAGAGAGGTGGAGAGAGGGAGTGAAAAGGGAGAGAGGCGGAGAGAGGGGAGTGAAAAGGGAGAGAGGCGGAGAGAGGGGAGTGAAAAGGGAGAGAGGCGGAGAGAGGGAGTGAAAAGGGAGAGAGGCGGAGAGAGGGGAGTGAAAAGGGAGAGAGGCGGAGAGAGGGGAGTGAAAAGGGAGAGAGGGGAGTGAAAAGGGAGAGAGGCGGAGAGAGGGGAGTGAAAAGGGAGAGAGGCGGAGAGAGGGGAGTGAAAAGGGAGAGAGGCGGAGAGAGGGAGTGAAAAGGGAGAGAGGCGGAGAGAGGGAGTGAAAAGGGAGAAAGGGAGTGAAAAGGGAGAGAGGCGGAGAGAGGGGAGTGAAAAGGGAGAGAGGGGAGTGAAAAGGGAGAGAGGCGGAGAGAGGGGAGTGAAAAGGGAGAGAGGCGGAGAGAGGGAGTGAAAAGGGAGAGAGGCGGAGAGAGGGAGAGAGAGAGAGAGACAGAGAGAGGGAGTGAAGGCGGAGAGAGGGAGTGAAAAGGGAGAGAGGCGGAGAGAGGGGAGTGAAAAGGGAGAGAGGGGAGTGAAAAGGGAAGAGAGGGAGTGAAAAGGGAGAGAGGCGGAGAGAGGGAGTGAAAAGGGAGAGAGGCGGAGAGAGGGAGTGAAAAGGGAGAGAGGCGGAGAGAGGGAGTGAAATGGGAGAGAGGCGGAGAGAGGGAGTGAAAAGGGAGAGAGGCGGAGAGAGGGAGTGAAAAGGGAGAGAGGCGGAGAGAGGGAGTGAAATGGGAGAGAGGCGGAGAGAGGGAGTGAAAAGGGAGAGAGGCGGAGAGAGGGGAGTGAAAAGGGAGAGAGGTGGAGAGAGGGAGTGAAAAGGGAGAGAGGCGGAGAGAGGGGAGTGAAAAGGGAGAGAGGCGGAGAGAGGGGAGTGAAAAGGGAGAGAGGCGGAGAGAGGGAGTGAAAAGGGAGAGAGGCGGAGAGAGGGGAGTGAAAAGGGAGAGAGGCGGAGAGAGGGGAGTGAAAAGGGAGAGAGGGGAGTGAAAAGGGAGAGAGGCGGAGAGAGGGGAGTGAAAAGGGAGAGAGGCGGAGAGAGGGGAGTGAAAAGGGAGAGAGGCGGAGAGAGGGAGTGAAAAGGGAGAGAGGCGGAGAGAGGGGAGTGAAAAGGGAGAAAGGGAGTGAAAAGGGAGAGAGGCGGAGAGAGGGGAGTGAAAAGGGAGAGAGGGGAGTGAAAAGGGAGAGAGGCGGAGAGAGGGGAGTGAAAAGGGAGAGAGGCGGAGAGAGGGGAGTGAAAAGGGAGAGAGGCGGAGAGAGGGAGTGAAAAGGGAGAGAGGCGGAGAGAGGGGAGTGAAAAGGGAGAGAGGCGGAGAGAGGGAGTGAAAAGGGAGAGAGGCGGAGAGAGGGGAGTGAAAAGAGAGAGAGGCGGAGAGAGGGGAGTGAAAAGGGAGAGAGGCGGAGAGAAGGGAGTGAAAAGGGAGAGAGGCGGAGAGAGGGAGTGAAAAGGGAGAGAGGCGGAGAGAGGGGAGTGAAAAGGGAGAGAGGGGAGTGAAAAGGGAGAGAGGCGGAGAGAGGTTGACAGTTTATGACAAATAGTTAAACAATTTTGCATGTAATGGCTTATGCAAGGAACTAATGCCTAGATGTTTTGAGGGGTAAGACTATTCAACAGAGAACCATCTACTATATTTTGATCAACATGACGTGAGCAATTGATAATGTGGAAAAAAGCTGACACTTGTACATTATCAATTGCAATTTGTTCAAAGGAATAAGAAATTGCTTTAATGATGTGCACAAGTGACTAGATGATTTGGAATTTGTACAAGTAGTATCAAGAATTGCACTTTTGATCTAAGAAATGCACAAAGTCACTGAGAAAACTGTAATCACTTTCCCAGTGGAATACAACCTAACAGACAAGAAGCCATTCTTTACAAAACAGTATGAATACAAACAATGGCAGGGCTGATTTGTGATGAAGAGGGTATGGGCCATTAACAAAGCCATCACCTACAGAAAGATGAACCTGGAGAAGAGTCCCCTAAGCAAGCTGGTCATTGTGCTCTGTTCACAAACATAAACACACCCCACAGAGCCCCTGGACAACAGCACAATTAGACCCAACCAAATCACGAGAAAACAAAAAGATCATTACTTGACACATTGGAAAGAATTAACAAAAAAACAGAGAAAACTAGAATGCTATTTGGCCCTAAACAGAGAGTACACAGTGGCAGAATACCTGACCACTCTCCCAGTCTGCTCCAGCACAGTGTGCTCCAGCCCAGGTCAGAATACCAGTCTCCCAGTCTGCTCCAGCACAGGTCAGAATACCAGTCTCCCAGTCTGCTCCAGCACAGTGTGCTCCAGCCCAGGTCAGAATACCAGCCTCTCAGTCTGCTCCAGCCCAGGTCAGAATACCAGCCTCTCATTCTGCTCCAGCCCAGGTCAGCCAACCAGCCTCTCAGTCTGCTCCAACACAGTGTGCTCCAGCCCAGGTCAGAATACCAGCCTCCCAGTCTGCTCCAGCCCAGGTCAGAATACCAGCCTCCCAGTCTGCTCCAGCCCAGGTCAGAATACCAGCCTACCAGTCTGCTCCAGCCCAGGTCAGAATACCAGCCTCCCAGTCTGCTCCAGCCCAGGTCAGAATACCAGCCTCCCAGTCTGCTCCAGCCGAGGTCAGAATACCAGCCTACCAGTCTTCTCCAGCCCAGGTCAGAATACCAGCCTCCCAGTCTGCTCCAGCCCAGGTCAGAATACCAGTCTCCCAGTCTGCTCCAGCCCAGGTCAGAATACCAGTCTCCCAGTCTGCTCCAGCACAGGTCAGAATACCAGTCTCCCAGTCTGCTCCAGCACAGTGTGCTCCAGCCCAGGTCAGAATACCAGCCTCCCAGTCTGTTCCAGCCCAGGTCAGAATACCAGCCTCCCAGTCTGCTCCAGCCCAGGTCAGAATACCAGCCTCCCAGTCTTCTCCAGCCCAGGTCAGAATACCAGTCTCCCAGTCTGCTCCAGCCCAGATCAGAATACCAGCCTCCCAGTCTGCTCCAGCCCAGGTCAGAATACCAGCCTCCCAGTCTGCTCCAGCCCAGGTCAGAATACCAGCCTCTCAGTGTGCTCCAGCCCAGGTCAGAATACCAGCCTCCCAGTCTGCTCCAGCCCAGGTCAGAATACCAGCCTCCCAGTCTGCTCCACCCAGATAGTCACCCACAACTGCAATCCTTATTGATTCAAATGGGAAGTTCTTAGAGAGGGAGAGGGAGTGAAAAGGTAGAGAGGCGGAGAGAGGGAGTGAAAAGGGAGAGAGGCGGAGAGAGGGGAGTGAAAAGGGAGAGAGGCGGAGAGAGGGGAGTGAAAAGGGAGAGAGGCGGAGAGAGGGAGTGAAAAGGGAGAGAGGCGGAGAGAGGGAGTGAAAAGGGAGAGAGGGAGTGAAAAGGGAGAGAGGCGGAGAGAGGGAGTGAAAAGGGAGAGAGGCGGAAAGAGGGAGTGAAAAGGGAGAGAGGCGGAGAGAGGTGAGTGAAAAGGGAGAGAGGCGGAGAGAGGGGAGTGAAAAGGGAGAGAGGCGGAGAGAGGGAGTGAAAAGGGAGAGAGGCGGAGAGAGGGGAGTGAAAAGGGAGAGAGGGGAGTGAAAAGGGAGAGAGGCGGAGAGAGGGAGTGAAAAGGGAGAGAGGCGGAGAGAGGGGAGTGAAAAGGGAGAGAGGGGAGTGAAAAGGGAGAGAGGCGGAGAGAGGTTGACAGTTTATGACAGATAGTTAAATAATTTTTCATGTAATGGCTTATGCAAGGAACTAATGCCTAGATGTTTTGAGGGGTAAGACTATTCAACAGAGAACCATATACTATATTTTGATCAACATGACGTGAGCAATTGATAATGTGGAAAAAAGCTGACACTTGTACATTATCAATTGCAATTTGTTCAAAGGAATAAGAAATTGCTTTAATGATGTGCACAAGTGACTAGATGATTTTGAATTTGTACAAGTCGTATCAAGAATTGCACTTTTGATCTAAGAAATGCACCAAAGTCACTGAGAAAACTGTAATCACTTTCCCAGTGGAATACAACCTAACAGACAAGAAGCCATTCTTTACAAAACAGTATGAATACAAACAATGGCAGGGCTGATTTGTGATGAAGAGGGTATGGGCCGTTAACAAAGCCATCACCTACAGAGAGATGAACCTGGAGAAGAGTCCCCTAAGCAAGCTGGTCATTGTGCTCTGTTCACAAACATAAACACACCCCACAGAGCCCCTGGACAACAGCACAATTAGACCCAACCAAATCATGAGAAAACAAAAGATAATTACTTGACACATTGGAAGGAATTAACAAAAAAACAGAGAAAACTAGAATGCTATTTGGCCCTAAACAGAGAGTACACAGTGGCAGAATACCTGACCACTGTGACTGACCCAAACTTAAGGAAAGCTTTGACTATGTACAGACTCAGTGAGCATAAATGTCCAATGTGTGATTTCATGAACTGGTACATACAAGAAAACCAGGTTTTAAAGTTCTGTTCAATAGCCATCCCATCATTACAAAACATTTGAAAGGCTAAGTCTATCATCTCCTGAGAAGTGGTAACTATTCACATGAACTTTTCAAAGAGGTTTGGTGCCCCCTGGTGGCTGAACCCGAGATCAATGAGAGATCTTGTCAGAAAAATGACAGAGTCCCACTTCTCTGTCATTGCACAAACTAGAGAGGGGGAAAAAATGTGTGAAAATTAATAAAATAAATATACATCAATACAGATAATCCTTTAAAATGTGGGACATCTAGCCCATCGGGAAGTATTTTTAATCATTATTTGAATATTTCGGCAATTGGTCGAAAAAGTGACAGAGTGCCACCTCCGTGCAACTGGTTTTATTTTTGGGTTACCAGGCACGATTTTCAAAAGTGTCTTAAATGCTTTTTAGGGCCCAAGAACCAAAGTACAATTGCCAATGAAGTCCCTGCTCAGAAACAAAAAAAAAGAGAGAGAAAAGGGAGAGAGGCGGAGAGGGAGGGAGTGAAAAGGGAGAGAGGCGGAGAGAGGGAGTGAAAAGGGAGAGAGGCGGAGAGAGGGAGTGAAAAGGGAGAGAGGCGGAGAGAGGGAGTGAAAAGGGAGAGAGGCGGAGAGAGGGAGTGAAAAGGGAGAGAGGCGGAGAGAGGAAGTGAAAAGGGAGAGAGGCGGAGAGAGGGAGTGAAAAGGGAGAGAGGCGGAGAGAGGGAGTGAAAAGGGAGAGAGGCGGAGAGAGGGAGTGAAAAGGGAGAGAGGCGGAGAGAGGGGATTGAAAAGGGAGAGAGGCGGAGAGAGGGAGTGAAAAGGGAGAGAGGCGGAGAGAGGGAGTGAAAAGGGAGAGAGGCGGAGAGAGGGAGTGAAAAGGGAGAGAGGCGGAGAGAGGGAGTGAAAAGGGAGAGAGGCGGAGAGAGGGAGTGAAAAGGGAGAGAGGCGGAGAGAGGGAGTGAAAAGGGAGAGAGGCGGAAAGAGGGGAGTGAAAAGGGAGAGAGGCGGAGAGAGGGGAGTGAAAAGGGAAAGAGGGGAGTGAAAAAGGGAGAGAGGCGGAGAGAGGGAGTGAAAAGGGAGAGAGGCGGAGAGAGGGAGTGAAAAGGGAGAGAGGCGGAGAGAGGGAGTGAAAAGGGAGAGAGGCGGAAAGAGGGAGTGAAAAGGGAGAGAGGCGGAGAGAGGGGAGTGAAAAGGGAGAGAGGCGGAGAGAGGGGAGTGAAAAGGGAGAGAGGCGGAGAGAGGGAGTGAAAAGGGAGAGAGGCGGAGAGAGGGAGTGAAAAGGGAGAGAGGCAGAGAGAGGGAGTGAAAAGGGAGAGAGGCGGAGAGAGGGAGTGAAAAGGGAGAGAGGCGGAGAGAGGGAGTGAAAAGGGAGAGAGGCGGAGAGAGGGAGTGAAAAGGGAGAGAGGCGGAGAGAGGGAGTGAAGGCGGAGAGAGGGAGTGAAAAGGGAGAGAGGCGGAGAGAGGGGAGTGAAAAGGGAGAGAGGGGAGTGAAAAGGGAAGAGAGGGAGTGAAAAGGGAGAGAGGCGGAGAGAGGGAGTGAAAAGGGAGAGAGGCGGAGAGAGGGAGTGAAAAGGGAGAGAGGCGGAGAGAGGGAGTGAAATGGGAGAGAGGCGGAGAGAGGGAGTGAAAAGGGAGAGAGGCGGAGAGAGGGAGTGAAAAGGGAGAGAGGCAGAGAGAGGGAGTGAAATGGGAGAGAGGCGGAGAGAGGGGAGTGAAAAGGGAGAGAGGCAGAGAGAGGGAGTGAAAAGGGAGAGAGGCGGAGAGAGGGAGTGAAAAGGGAGAGAGGCGGAGAGAGGGAGTGAAAAGGGAGAGAGGCGGAAAGAGGGAGTGAAAAGGGAGAGAGGCGGAGAGAGGGGAGTGAAAAGGGAGAGAGGCGGAGAGAGGGGAGTGAAAAGGGAGAGAGGCGGAGAGAGGGAGTGAAAAGGGAGAGAGGCGGAGAGAGGGAGTGAAAAGGGAGAGAGGCAGAGAGAGGGAGTGAAAAGGGAGAGAGGCGGAGAGAGGGAGTGAAAAGGGAGAGAGGCGGAGAGAGGGAGTGAAAAGGGAGAGAGGCGGAGAGAGGGAGTGAAAAGGGAGAGAGGCGGAGAGAGGGAGTGAAGGCGGAGAGAGGGAGTGAAAAGGGAGAGAGGCGGAGAGAGGGGAGTGAAAAGGGAGAGAGGGGAGTGAAAAGGGAAGAGAGGGAGTGAAAAGGGAGAGAGGCGGAGAGAGGGAGTGAAAAGGGAGAGAGGCGGAGAGAGGGAGTGAAAAGGGAGAGAGGCGGAGAGAGGGAGTGAAATGGGAGAGAGGCGGAGAGAGGGAGTGAAAAGGGAGAGAGGCGGAGAGAGGGAGTGAAAAGGGAGAGAGGCGGAGAGAGGGAGTGAAATGGGAGAGAGGCGGAGAGAGGGAGTGAAAAGGGAGAGAGGCGGAGAGAGGGAGTGAAATGGGAGAGAGGCGGAGAGAGGGAGTGAAAAGGGAGAGAGGCGGAGAGAGGGGAGTGAAAAGGGAGAGAGGTGGAGAGAGGGAGTGAAAAGGGAGAGAGGCGGAGAGAGGGGAGTGAAAAGGGAGAGAGGCGGAGAGAGGGGAGTGAAAAGGGAGAGAGGCGGAGAGAGGGAGTGAAAAGGGAGAGTGGCGGAGAGAGGGAGTGAAAAGGGAGAGAGGCGGAGAGAGGGGAGTGAAAAGGGAGAGAGGCGGAGAGAGGGGAGTGAAAAGGGAGAGGGGAGTGAAAAGGGAGAGAGGCGGAGAGAGGGGAGTGAAAAGGGAGAGAGGCGGAGAGAGGGAGTGAAAAGGGAGAGAGGCGGAGAGAGGGGAGTGAAAAGGGAGAAAGGGAGTGAAAAGGGAGAGAGGCGGAGAGAGGGGAGTGAAAAGGGAGAGAGGGGAGTGAAAAGGGAGAGAGGCGGAGAGAGGGGAGTGAAAAGGGAGAGAGGCGGAGAGAGGGGAGTGAAAAGGGAGAGAGGCGGAGAGAGGGAGTGAAAAGGGAGAGAGGCGGAGAGAGGGGAGTGAAAAGGGAGAGATGGGAGTGAAAAGGGAGAGAGGCGGAGAGAGGTTGACAGTTTATGACAACTTCTTATGGCTGCAGGGTGAATATTGGAAAAACTGGAAAATATGCGCACATTTTCAAACGGCCTCTTAATCAATTTTTGCTTTTACAATATGCATATATTTACTACTATTGGATAGAAAACAGTCTCTAGTTTCTAAAAACGTTTGAATTATTTCTCTAAGTGGAACAGAACTATTTTTACAGCCCATTTCCTATCCGGAATTGAGATTTCCAAAATGCGATGTCTCTCTTTAAGAGCGTGTCTATAAAAGGTCATGTCACTTAGGACCGTAGAATCACGTCATACGCCTTCATCTGGGTGTAATGCGGAAGTGAGAGAAGATAGCAGTTGAATATCTCTTCCAGGGGCTGAACACAACCTCTTGGAGTGAGACTTGCGCACTTTATTTTTTTTTCTGGGCGCGAAGTAGAATATGGACTCGGCTCATGGAAAACGCTCGTTAAAGGTGAATATGAGCTCTGGCTACGATATTATTTGATACATGTCACAAAATCATCCTAAAGTATGTTTTTTCAGTATACTTTAATTATATTATTGAAATTTATTCTGGACTTTAGACGTGATGTGACGCAAGAATTGTTTGAAGAAAGAGAGATTAGCCCCGCACGGCCAGTGTGCTTGCTAATCCAAGAGGGAAATAGTTCGTTCTGGAACCCAAACAAAGACTGTACTGGACAATGGACCCCTTTACAACATTCTGATGGAATATCAACAAAGATAAGGACCCAATTTGGGATGCTTTTTCATATATCTGTCGAACTGTGCTATGCTACCGTTTGACTAGAATCAATGCTGCCGTATGCTAGCTAATGTAGTAAGCTAATATAACGATATATTGTGTTTTCGCTGTAAAACACTTCAAAAATCGGAAATATTGGCTCTATTCACACGATCTTTGTCTTTCATTAGCTATCCACCATATATTTTTCTGAAATGTTTTATGAGGTGTAATTAGTAGTTGACGTTGGTGTCTGTATTTTCTCTGGCTACTCCCGTGCGATTTCAGACTGTAGCTATGATGGGAGCAGTAATGTAAAACTGATTTATAGCTAAAATATGCACATTTTTTGAACAAAACATAGATTTATTGTGTAACATGTTATAGGACTGTTATCTGAGGTAGTTTTTTCTAGGTTATTTAGGTTGGTTCTAGGTTAGTTAGGTTGGCTTGTGCATGCTACTTGAATCCTACTTGGGCTGTGAAAAATGTCTGTCCTCTTTTTTTATTTGGTGGTGAGCTAACATAAATATATGTGGTGTTTTCTCTGTAAAACATTAAAAAAATCGGACATGTTGGCTGGATTGGCAAGATGTTTATCTTTCAAATGCTGTATTGGACTTGTTAATGTGTGAAAGTTAAATATTTTAAAAAAATAGATTTTGAATTTCGCGCCTTGCAATAGAGCTGGATGTTGTCATATTTTGGGCGGTGTCGGGCTTGCAGCCCAAACAGGTTAAACAATTTTGCATGTAATGGCTTATGCAAGGAACTAATGCCTAGATGTTTTGAGGGGTAAGACTATTCAACAGAGAACCATCCACTATATTTTGATCAACATGACGTGAGCAATTGATAATGTGGAAAAAAGCTGACACTTGTACATTATCAATTGCAATTTGTTCAAAGGAATAAGAAATTGCTTTAATGATGTGCACAAGTGACTAGATGATTTGGAATTTGTACAAGTAGTATCAAGAATTGCACTTTTGATCTAAGAAATGCACAAAGTCACTGAGAAAACTGTAATCACTTTCCCAGTGGAATACAACCTAACAGACAAG
This sequence comes from Salvelinus namaycush, assembly GCF_016432855.1. Classification (NCBI taxonomy): domain Eukaryota; kingdom Metazoa; phylum Chordata; class Actinopteri; order Salmoniformes; family Salmonidae; genus Salvelinus; species Salvelinus namaycush. The sequence goes on from NW_024060008.1 coordinate 48,272, forward strand.
AAGCCATTCTTTACAAAACAGTATGAATACAAACAATGGCAGGGCTGATTTGTGATGAAGAGGGTATGGGCCATTAACAAAGCCATCACCTACAGAGAGATGAACCTGGAGAAGAGTCCCCTAAGCAAGCTGGTCATTGTGCTCTGTTCACAAACATAAACACACCCCACAGAGCCCCTGGACAACAGCACAATTAGACCCAACCAAATCATGAGAAAACAAAAAGATAATTACTTGACACATTGGAAAGAATTAACAAAAAAACTGAGAAAACTAGAATGCTATTTGGCCCTAAACAGAGAGTACACAGTGGCAGAATACCTGACCACTGTGACTGACCCAAACTTAAGGAAAGCTTTGACTATGTACAGACTCAGTGAGCATAAATGTCAAATGTGTGATTTCATGAACTGGTACATACAAGAAAACCAGGTGTTAAAGTTCTGTTCAATAGCCATCCCATCATTACAAAACATTTGAAAGGCTAAGTCTATCATCTCCTGAGAAGTGGTAACTATTCACATGAACTTTTCAAAGAGGTTTGGTGCCCCCTTGTGGCTGAACCCGAGATCAATGAGAGATCTTGTCAGAAACAATGACAGAGTCCCACTTCTCAGCTATCTTTATTTACATCAAACTAAACTAACTGCTATCTTGAAATGTTGAAAACGTGTTTTTAAATAGTTCAGGCTGATACCCTACCTGAGCGAAAAACTGGCACTTTAAAGGAGTCTAATTTTGTCAAAAATGCAAAAATGATAAAAATTTCAAATCACAGGTACATTAATAGACCAAACACAAACATCTGTCATCTCGAAATGTCCTAAAAAGGTTCTAAACGGGCCCCCTGGGTCTACACCTGGAGAGCAGATGGGCACATCTGCACCAGAGCTGAAATTTCAACTGGAGAGCAGATACTTCAACTCGACAGAGGTCAGAGTGAGGCTCCAGCGGGATTTCACTCTCATGGTGAAATGGATATCCACCGATGTTCAGTAAAGGAGTGAGGAGCGGTGAAATCTGTGTCAACAAAAGTAAGAAAAGATTAATACACATACAATTAACAAAGAACATAACAAATGTTCAGCTGTAGTTTTATATAAGCATGCACACCTATGTTTATGAAGAAACAGATGATTGGTGCATAGGCATACCTTGTCACGAACATAAAGGCCACTCGGGTCCTCATTGAAGAGGTAGGGCAAGAGCAGAATCGCTGCTGTGGTCTCCAGTCCTAGTAAAGTAAAGCAATGATCTTACTACACTTGCTAATTTTATTACAAAATACATTAGAGAAAGGGAAGGAATAAGAGCAAATCCCTCTTCTGTATTGTCCTCCAGGGACTGTCAAAATAGCAGGATGATGTCCTCACCCCTGCCTCGCCTCTCCACCTCTGATAGTCCTTGAATTATCTTTTTGTCTATATCCATTCCATGGACTTGATTCATTTCTGAGAAGATCTGAAAAGATCATTTGCACACATTTGTATGCTAAGAGATGTCAGTTTGTATTGACTGCTATGTAGGTTAAATGTACACTTCAAATGCAGCTGTCCTACAACAGATCTGTACCTTCTTCTTAATCTCAATTGCATTGTGTCCATGTTCTGTCCTATAAGAATTTCAAAGGAAGAGAAAATGTGTCAAGCATTTAAATATATATATTAAATAAATATTGAAAGATAAATGGCATATACATACAATTGAATGCAAAATAGAAGAACATATTGGAGAAAGCACTAGCCATACAGGGATAACATCACATTTCAATCAAAAAAAAAAATGGGATAGTGTTGTACATGTAACGTTTCCAAATAGTATTGTACATGTAACGTTTCCAAAATGTGATAGTATTGTACATGTAACGTTATGCCCCCTTGTAAGTTAATAGTATTGCATGCTGTAGCAGGCTATATAAAGAGGAAGACCTCCATTGACGATTCAGTTCGTTGTAACATCTCGTCTGGACAGGTCACCGTCCTTAGTTAGTTAGTTAACGTTAGCTAGTTCATTCTCACAAAAGTGAGAACTGTTCTAGATTGGAAACTTACGTTAATGAGTGTAAAGCCATGTTGGCTTTATGGAAACGATATACAATATATGGGAAAGAATATAGTTCAGGGAAATAATCCAAACCTAGTTGTGCCTAGTTAGGACATAACGTTAGCTAGCTAGATAACGGTACTGTACTGTAGCTCATACAACGCCGACGGTCAAACCCGGCTTTCTAATATTTACGGTAATTAACTATAGTAACGTTATGGAAGATATTCACAGAAAACCATCATTGTCTTCGTTATTCATTATTATGTTATATTATTATTATATAAATTATTTCGAGACATATTCAGAGCCAAACATCAACCCAACTTAACCTTTTTAACTGTTGTCGCATCCAAACTTGCCACCATCGTTTTCAGTTGTAATTGCGAAGTTCCCGTTAGAAGTCCAGCAACAACGGAGGTTCCTCGATGAACCCACCTTCTAACAAGTTCTTTGAAGAACCTTTTGGGGCTGTTTTTCATTGACCAAGAACCCTACGGTTCTTAGGGGATCTGAGAACAACTCCAGTTGAACCCTTCATTTTTAGAGTTGTAGTCGGCTCTATTTACTCTCAGATTCAAACATGATGATTAGCATCAACGATCAAGTCAGCTGCTTCTGCTCCAATACAGTATGAGATGAGACGGTGAACTGATGTTGAACATGGCAGTCAGCTGCTGCTGCTCCAATACAGTATGAGGTGAGACGGTGAACTGACGTTGAACCGGGCAGTCAGCTGCTGCTGCTCCAATACAGTATGAGGTGAGACGGTGAACTGACGTTGAACTGGGCAGTCAGCTGCTGCTGCTCCAATACAGTATGAGGTGAGACGGTGAACTGACGTTGAACTGGGCAGTCAGCTGCTGCTGCTCCAATACAGTATGAGGTGAGACGGTGAACTGATGTTGAACCGGGCAGTCAGCTGCTGCAGCTCCAATACAGTATGAGGTGAGACGGTGAACTGATATTGAACCGGGCAGTCAGCTGCTGCTGCTCCAATACAGTATGAGGTGAGACGGTGAACTGATGTTGAACTGGGCAGTCAGCTGCTGCTGCTCCAATACAGTATGAGGTGAGACGGTGAACTGATGTTGAACTGGGCAGTCAGCTGCTGCTGCTCCAATACAGTATGAGGTGAGACGGTGAACTGACGTTGAATGATAATGATTAAGTTAATACAAATGTATTAGTGAAACTGTTAAAAAATAGTATATGGCATATTAAATATATTACTCTATTGTTATCATATAGAAACATCATGGAATATTGTACATCATATTAAATATATTACTCTATTGTTATCATATAGCAACACCATGGAATATTGTACATCATATTAAATATATTACTCTATTGTTATCATATAGAAACATCATGGAATATTGTACATCATATTAGCATCAACATACATTATTGTTTCATTTCACATAATAAGGATATTTCATATTTAAAAGGTCAGAAGTCAGAACCCATCACCTGCTATGTAAAAGAGACAGAAGAAGGCACAATGGTCAATGCTATCTGGGATCCTTGGGACATCCCTACCCTAAACCCTACCTTAACCATTTAAATGTTAACTTCAACGGGCTAGGGACATCCCAAGGATGTATCTCTACCTGAAAATACATGATCTAAGTGTTTGATAGTTGGTATTCAGCAGTCATTAAGCCTTATTTACTTTAATGAACTACTAAAATAGTGATTTTGTCAGATAGCAGCTCTACACTTTATTGACTGACTGATCCATTCATCCTTCCATCCCTCCTCAGCCTTCCTCTCCTCTGAAGACCCAGTGAGGTTGGAGCTCAGTCAGAGAGCTGTTGAGGGACTGGTTAGGAAGAACACTTCTACAGCCAGAGAGGTGAGAGGTCACACATGCTTTAGATGGTAAATATTTATGTCCCATTTTTTATTTATTTAACCAGGTAGGCCAGTTGAGAACAAGTTCTCATTTAGTTCTCAGTGCGACACAAACAACAACACACGTAAACAAACGTACAACACAAAAGAAAAATTTAAAAATCTATGTAGTGTGTGCAAATGTAGAAGAGTAGGGAGGTAATAAATAGGCCCTGGAGGCGAAAATAATTACAATTTAGCTGGAGTGATGATGTGCAAGTAGAGATACTGGGGTGCAAAAGAGCAAGTAATAACATGGGGATGAGGTAGTCGGGTGTGCTATTTACAGATTGGCTGTGTACAGGTACAGGGGTGCATCACGTCAGCAAAAGGGAATATGTTCCATCATCTATGTTTATTTACATTAGTGCAAATTGTCCACTGATATTGGTGTCATTTCTCACCCCTTTTGGCTGTATGAAAGTTAATTTCCCCTCAGACACAAACATTTGTTCTTTGATATTATGAAGGTCATTTGTGTCAAATGTACTTTTCCCCACTCATCTCTTGACATTGCTGATGCATATTCAGTGGCCTGACTGCATCCAGACTATGTCAAAGGCCCATCCTGGTAGATCTGAACCTAATGCAGCTTGGAGTGATCAGATGAGAAGTCACATTTAGGTGCCAGGTGTAACTGAGGCCATAGATGCTCCATATCCATTACAGTGTTTTTTATAATATGACTAAATGTGTTTCTGTGTTGCCGGGGCAGTCAAGAAATGGAACAGCAAGGCCACAGAACATGACATAAGCAGAGCTGTGGGAGACCACCTCAAGCCCCTGGTAGAGCCGGGGGAGGTGTTTACCACTCCACCAGCAGAGCTGTGGGAGACCACCTCAAGCCCCTGGTAGAGCCGGGGGTGGTGTTTACCACTCCACCAGCAGAGCTGTGGGAGACCACCTCAAGCCCCTGGTAGAGCCGGGGGTGGTGTTTACCACTCCACCAGCAGAGCTGTGGGAGACCACCTCAAGCCCCTGGTAGAGCCGGGGGTGGTGTTTACCACTCCACCAGCAGAGCTGTGGGAGACCACCTCAAGCCCCTGGTAGAGACGGGGGTGGTGTTTACGACTCCACCACGCCTTCAGCAGGCTGGAAAAGTGGGATTGATACTGTTTTTCATACTAAGATGGAGGGTCTGTTGATTGGTCAGTCATTGGATTCATTTGTTGAAATCAAATCAAGCTTTATTTATACAGCACATTTCAGACATGGATGCAACACAATGGCTTCACAGGAGAAAACAATGAAAATAAACAGAAATACTTAGAACACAAAAAAAACAGAAGATTAACAACTGAAAGACAAATGAGCATTCTATGGAAATGCCATTGATTAAAACACTAATTGGATGCAATATCCAACCCAAAATATAAGCTTGTTTTTTAGGATGGGCTCTGAAAGTCACTATGGGGGTGTCCACTGGAAGTTTACTAGTAACAACAACTGGGACATAAAAGACACCCACCATGAGACCCACTAAATCTGCCCAAGAAGAGGCAAACAAAAGAAAAACCCACACCAAACTTATAGACAGGAAGCAAACCAAAAAGGTGGAGCAACTAAAGGTGTTGACTCTCCACATCTATCAAGACAACTGGAGCACTGGGCCAGACACTCTTAAATAGAACCTGGACCAGCTCAGGTGAAACACCTTCCCACTAACGAGATGGACAAGCCAGCACAGGTGTAACACATACTGACTAACGAGGTGACACCAATCAGTGCACCCAAGACACATTTCAGTTGAATGCATTCAGTTGTACAATCAATCAAATGTATTTATAAAGCCCTTCTCACATCAGCTGATGTCACAGAGTGCTGTACAGAAACCCAGCCTAAAACCCCAAACAGCAAGCCATGCAGGTGTAGAAGCACGGTGGCTAGGAAAAACTCCCTAGAAAGACCAGAACCTAGAGAGGAACCAGGCTATGAGGGGTGGCCAGTCCTCTTCTGGCTGTGCCGGGTGGAGATTATAACAGAACATGGCCAAGATGTTCAAATGTTCATAGATGACCAGCAGGGTCAAATAATAATAATCACAGTGGTTGTCGAAGGTGCAACAGATCTGCACCTCAGGAGTAAATGTCAGTTGGCTTTTCATAGCCAACCATTCAGAGTATCTCTACAACTTCCATTTCACATAATAATCTACAATGCTTCACCATCTACAATATAAACATGGTGTCTACTGGCTGTCAACAATTAAAAACACGTATTTCTAAATAATAATATACAATCGTGTAATTAAAAGAATTATGTTTTTAATGCTTTTTCTTTCCATAGAATCCTAGAACTCACTAGCTTCTAGAACTCTCATCCCCTTGGAACGAGCCCAAACAAAACTCAAATCAAATAGTATTAGTCACATGCGCCGGATACAACACTGGAACTCTTACTTACGAGCCCCTAACAGTGCAGTTTAAAAAAAATACAGAAAAGAATAAGAGATAAAACTAATCTCCAACACGGGAAAAACATGTCAAAATAAATTGTGATCATGGTAACTCACTGGCTAAATGCAAAACACAAATCTATTTGACTGCCAACCCTTGAGATAATCAGCAACCAAGTTGTCCTTACCACGGACATGTCTGATTTCAAGAGGAAACTCCTGCGATATCCCTAGTAACTTTCCCCCTCACTGCGGAGCTTCTCTCTCTTTTCAGGGTTCACTAGATAGGCATGTTGTTGGATATAAAAGCAGGGTAACAATGTCAATATAATTGTACCCAAAAATGTCAAGTTGGTTGCATGAATAACTATGATTACTAAATGTTACATAATATGAAATATCAAAACCAAATGTTCACCCCTTTGTTAATATGTATTGGCAATAATTAACTTAATGTGAGGCATGGAATAATAAAACATGTATCTTTTGTCAGGCTGAATGTTTGAAATGTGAGGTGATTTGAGTCATGTTTCTTCAGTAGTAGAATAAAGACAATTAGCATTTGAATGTTGTCAAGAAATACTGGAGTGATGTGAGATTGTTAATAAAATTGATTATAGACTAATTTTTATTATTATTATTACATTTTTTTTCATTGAAAAAACGACCTGAAAAGACATATTTTCAACTTTCATTTTCAACTACATCCCAACATATATTCAATATCTTTTGAATGACATTTTGCTAAATGGGAATAGTGCAATATCAAAACACAGTTTTAACCTGTCCAAATCAATAACCAATATGCAGAAAAAGTTTGGGATATATTGAAAACCTAAACATTTTGGAGTGTTTCATTGTGATTCCAGTGGGTCACCAACGTGGTAAACAGCCAGCTACATTGTGATTCCAGTGGGTCACCACCGTGGTAAACAGCTAGCTACATTGTGATTCCAGTGGGTCACTAACGTGGTAAACAGCTAGCTACATTGTGATTCCAGTGGGTCACCAACGTGGTAAACAGCTAGCTACATTGTGATTCCAGTGGGTCACCAACGTGGTAAACAGCTAGCTACATTGTGATTCCAGTGGGTCACCAACGTGGTAAACAGCTAGCTACATTGTGATTCCAGTGGGTCACCAACGTGGTAAACAGCTAGCTACATTGTGATTACAGTGGGTCACCAACGTGGTAAACAGCTAGCTACATTGTGATTCCAGTGGGTCACCAACGTGGTAAACAGCTAGCTACATTGTGATTCCAGTGGGTCACCAACGTGGTAAACAGCTAGCTACATTGTGATTCCAGTGGGTCACCAACGTGGTAAACAGCTAGCTACATTGTGATTCCAGTGGGTCACCAACGTGGTAAACAGCCAGCTACATTGTGATTCCAGTGGGTCACCAACGTGGTAAACAGCTAGCTACATTGTGATTCCAGTGGGTCACCAACGTGGTAAACAGCTAGCTACATTGTGATTCCAGTGGGTCACCAACGTGGTAAACAGCTAGCTACATTGTGATTCCAGTGGGTCACCAACGTGGTAAACAGCTAGCTACATTGTGATTCCAGTGGGTCACCAACGTGGTAAACAGCTAGCTACATTTTGATTCCAGTGGGTCACCAACGTGGTAAACAGCTAGCTACATTGTGATTCCAGTGGGTCACCAACGTGGTAAACAGCTAGCTACATTGTGATTCCAGTGGGTCACCAACGTGGTAAACAGCCAGCTACATTGTGATTCCAGTGGGTCACCAACGTGGTAAACAGCTAGCTACATTGTGATTCCAGTGGGTCACCAACGTGGTAAACAGCTAGCTACATTGTGATTCCAGTGGGTCACCAACGTGGTAAACAGCTAACTACATTGTGATTCCAGTGGGCCACCAACGTGGTAAACAGCTAGCTACATTGTGATTCCAGTGGGTCACCAACGTGGTAAACAGCTAGCTACATTTTGATTCCAGTGGGTCACCAACGTGGTAAACAGCTAGCTACATTGTGATTCCAGTGGGTCACCAACGTGGTAAACAGCTAGCTACATTTTGATTCCAGTGGGTCACCAACATGGTAAGTGTAACACAATTCTTTTTTGTTAGTCACTTTTTGTTAAATCACATAAATAGTAACTCTTTCAATACAGAGCCTGGATTTTTTCCCTGAGGGTAAAATCAATTGAACAGGGGGCAAACATTTAGGGTTCTACATTGACATTCATTAAAATACTCCTACTACAATGTTAAAATAATCTACATTGTGACATTATTTAATTAATATCATGAAAAAACTCCTTCATGTATTTTCTGATGTTTGATCAGAGATCTTTTACCAGAGTATCTCTTCCCACATGACCACAGCTATAAGGTTTCTCTCCTGTGTGTGTTCTCTGGTGTAAAATCAGAGAGCCAGATGTAGTAAAACTCTTCCCACATTGACCACAGCTATAAGATTTCTCTCCTGTGTGTGTTCTCTGGTGTGCAGTCAGCTGGCTAGATTGAACAAAACTCTTACCACATTGATCACAGCTATAAGGTTCACAGGTATAAGGTCTCCTGTGTGTGTTCTCTGGTGTAATGTCAGATGGCCAGATCTAGTAAAACTCTTCCCACATTGATCACAGCCATAAGGTTTATCTCCTGTGTGTATTCTCTGGTGTATAGTTAGATAGCTAGATCTAGTAAAACTCTTCCCACATTGATCACAACTATAAGGTTTATCTCCTGTGTGTATTCTCTGGTGTATAGTTAGATAGCTAAATTTAGTAAAACTCTTCCCACATTGATCACAGCCATAAGGTTTCTCTCCTGTGTGTGTTCTCTGGTGTACTGTCAGATGGCCAGATCTAGTAAAACTCTTCCCACATTGATCACAGCTATAAGGTTTCTCTCCTGTGTGTGTTCTTTGGTGTAAAGTCAGAGAGCCAGATGTAGTAAAACTCTTCCCACATTGATCACAGCTAAAAGGTTTATCTCCTGTGTGTCTTCTCTGGTGCACTCTCAGAGGGCTAGATGTACTAAAACTCTTCCCACATTGATCACAGCTATAAGGTTTCTCTCCTGTGTGTATTCTCTGGTGTAAAGTCAGAGAGCCAGATGTAGTAAAACTCTTCCCACATTGAACACAGCTATAAGGTTTCTCTCCTGTGTGGATTCTCTGATGAATTGTAATGCCTGATGAGGTGAATCTCTTCCCACAGTCAGAGCAGCAGTGAGTTCTCTTCCCTGTGGATCTCTGCAGGTGTTTATTGAGGCGTTCTGATCTGGAGAGACTCTTCTCTGCCTCGTCAGCATCATGAGGTTGTTGAGGCTCCCCAGAGGATCCACGACTGTCCCGTCTCTCTCCTGTGCGAACAACAAAGTCAGATGATTAAAGGCCCACAATAGTGGAAATCCACTGTAAAAGGTGATGCCAACAGCATAGCCATGATGTTGTACAACAATTGACATCTGTAATGAATGTTAAAATTATTTGACAATTGTCTTAAAATGAGCAAGAATAGTCATATTTTAGTAGTAACATCGATGATTGTAGAGTAGAAATAAGTTATTCATGTTGTTGAAACTCTAAGCAGTGTGCCAGATGACTTTTGGTCTCTAATATAGGCCCCTTTCTGTGTTTAATACAATTGCGGCACGAGGGCGATGCACATGCAATTTGGTTGTAGAAACTCCTCCCTGCTAATGAGGAAACCGACAGTTATGGATGTAGTATATCTTAAATGGTGAGCAAAGATTTCAGTTTTTCAGTGTATTCTGAATGTGAATGGGGGAAAACTCAGGGGAGTGCATTTCACACTACTTTGGATTATAATTGTAAGGCTCGTTTGAATGTCCTGTGTAATATAATGTTTGCTACAGTATTAAGAAATATGTTTAATTATTGAAGAATCGCGTTAATGACAGTATCTATTTGGGTGTTGTCACTCACTCAATCAATCAATCAAGTTTATTTTATATAGCCCTTCGTACATCAGCTAATATCTTGAAGTGCTGTACAGAAACCCAGCCTAAAACCCCAAACAGCAAGCAATGCAGGTGTAGAAGCACGGTGGCTAGGAAAAACTCCCTAGAAAGGCCAAAACCTAGGAAGAAACCTAGAGAGGAAACAGGCTATGAGGGGTGGCCAGTCCTCTTCTGGCTGTGCCGGGTGGAGATTATAACAGAACATGGCCAAGATGTTCAAAATGTTCAAGTGTGACAAGCATGGTCAAATAATAATCAGGAATAAATGTCAGTTGGCTTTTCATAGTCAATAAAGTTATGATTTTTTAAAATGTATTTTTAATTACATTTTTCCCCCACCTTTATTTAACCAGGTGGCCAGTTGAGAACAAGTTCTCATTCACAACTGCGACCTGGCCAAGAAAAATCAAAGCAGTGCAACAAAAAAACAACACAGAGTTACACATGGGATAAACAAAAGTACAGTCAATAACACAATAGAAAAATCTATATACAGTGTGATGGAGTAAGGAGGTAAGGCAATAAACAGGCCATGCTATGGGTGGGTGTTGCTATGGTGACCAGTGAGCTGAGTTAAGGCGGAGCGTTACCTAGCTAAGACTTATAGATGACCTGGAGCCAGTGGGTTTAGCGATGAATATGTAGCGAGGACCAGCCAACGAGGCTTTGGTGACAAAACGGATGGCACTGTGATAGACTACATCCACTTTGCTGAGTAGTGTTGGAGGCTATTTTGTAAATGACATCACAGAAAGTAAAGTATCGGCAGGATAGTCAGTTTTACGAGGGTATGTTTGGCAGCGTGAGTTTAGGAGTCTTTGTTGCGAAATAGGAAGCAGATTCTAGATTTAATTTGGGATTGGAGATGTTTAATGTGAGTCTGGAAGGAGAGTTTACAGTCTAACCAGACACCTAGGTAATTGTAGTTGTCCACATATTCTAAGTCAGAACCGTCCAGAGTAGTGATGCTAGTCGGGCGGATGATGGCAGCGATCGGTTGAAGAGCATTTAGTTTTACTAGCGTTTAAGAGCAGTTGGAGGCCAAGGAAGGAGAGTTGTATGACATTGAAGCTCATTTGGAGGTTTGTTAACACAGTGTCCACAGAAGGGCCAGATGCATACAGAATGGTGTCATCTGCGTAGAGGTGGATCAGAGAATCACCCGCAGCAAGAGCGACATCATTGATATATACAGAGAAAAGAGTCGGCCAGAGAATTGAACCCTGTGGTACCCCATAGAGACTGCCAGAGGTCTGGACAACAGGCCCTCCGATTTGACACACTGAACTCTATCTGAAAAGTAGTTGGTGAAGCTGGGGAGGCAGTCATTTGAGAAACCAAGGTTGTTGAGTCTGCCGATAAGAATGTGGTGATTGACAGAGTCGAAAGCCTTGCCTTAACCTTTATCACTAGACACCTCATAGTGAGCTACAGGTAGGAATCAGCAATGAATCCCAATAATGAGACACCTCTGGGGAGGGGTGTCAGCAACATTTAAAAAAATATATATACAGTGGGGAGAACAAGTATTTGATAACCTGCAAATTGGCAGTGTTTCCTACTTACAAAGCATGTAGAGATCTGTAATTTTACACTTCAACTGTGAGAGACGGAATCTAAAACAAAAATCCAGAAAATCACATTGTATGATTAAGTAATTAATTTGCATTTTATTGCATGACATAAGTATTTGATCACCTACCAACCAGTAAGAATTCCGGCTCTCACAGACCTGTTAGTTTTTCTTTAAGAAGCCCTCCTGTTCTCCACTCATTACCTGTATTAACTGCACCTGTTTGAACTCGTTACCTTTACAAAAAGACACCTGTCCACACACTCAATCAAACAGACTCCAACCTCTCCACAATGGCCAGGACCAGAGAACTGTGTAAGGACATCAGTGATAAAATTGTAGACCTGCACAAGGCTGGGATGGGCTACAGGACAATAGGCAAGCAGCTTGGTGAGAAGGCAACAACTGTTGGCGCAATTATTAGAAAATGGAAGAAGTTCAAGATGATGGTCAATCACCCTCTGTCTGGGGCTCCATGCAAGATCTCACCTCGTGGGGCATCAATGATCATGAAGAAGGTGAGGGATCAGCTCAGAACTACACGGCAGGACCTGGTCAATGACCCGAAGAGAGCTGGGACCACAGTCTCAAAGAAAACCATTAGTAACACACTACGCCGTCATGGATTAAAATCCTGCAGCGCACGCAAGGTCCCCCTGCTCAAGCCAGCGCATGTCCAGGCCCGTCTGAAGTTTGCCAATGACCATCTGGATGATCCAGAGGAGGAATGGGAGAAGGTCATGTGGTCTGATGAGACAAAAATAAAGCTTTTTGGTCTAAACTCCACTCGCCGTGTTTGGAGGAAGAAGAAGGATGAGTACAACCCCAAGAACACCATCCCAACCGTGAAACACGGAGGTGGAAACATCATTTTTGGGGATGCTTTTCTGCAAAGGGGACATGACGACTGCACCGTATTGACGGGAGGATGGATGAGCCCATGTATTGCGAGATCTTGGCCGACAACCTCCTTCCCTCAGTAAGAGCATTGAAGATGGGTCATGGCTGGGTCTTCCAGCATGACAACGTCCCGAAACACACAGCCAGGGCAACTAAGGAGTGGCTCCGTAAGAAGCATCTCAAGGTCCTGGAGTGGCCTAGCCAGTCTCCAGACCTGAACCCAATAGAAAATCTTTGGAGGGAGCGGAAAGTCCGTATTGCCCAGCGACAGCCCCAAAACCTGACAGATCTGGAGAAGGTCTATATGGGCCAAAATCCCTGCTGCAGTGTGTGCAAACCTGGTCAAGAACTACAGGAAACGTATCTCTGTAATTGCAAACAAAGGTTTCTGTACCAAATATTAAGTTCTGCTTTTCTGATGTATCAAATACTTATGTCATGCAATAAAATGCAAATTAATTACTTAAAAATCATACAATGTGATTTTCTGGATTTTTGTTTTAGATTCCGTCTCTCACAGTTGAAGTGTACCTATGATACAAATTACAGACCTCTACATGCTTTGTAAGTAGGAAAACCTGCAAAATCGTCAGTGTATCAAATACTTCTTCTCCCCACTGTATAGTGTTTTATGACAAACCTTTTTTACAAATCCGTCAAGACACCAACTTAGACTTTACAGTGAAATGCTTTACTTACAAGCCCTTAACCAACAGTGCAGTTCAAGAAGAAGAAAACGTTTACCAAGTAGACTAAAATAAAAAGTAATAATAAAAAGTAACACAATGAGAATAACAATAACGAGGCTATATACAGGGGGCACTGGTACCGAGTCAGTGTGGAGGCTATATACAGGGGGCACCGGTACCGAGTCAGTGTGCGGGGGTACAGGCTAGTTGAGGTAATCTGTACATGGTGGGGGCGTAGTGACTATGCATAGGTAACAAACAACCAGCGAGTAGCAGCAGTGCACAAAATGGAGGGGGGTGGGGGGGGTCAATGTAAATTGTCTGGTGGCGATTTCATGAATTGTTCAGCAGTCTTATGTCTTGGGGGAAGAAGCTGTTGAGGCTTTTGGTCCTAGACTTGGTGCTCCGGTACCACTTGCCGTGCAGTAGCAGAGAAAACAGTTTATAACTTGAGTGACTGGAGTCTCTGACAATGTTGTGGGCTTTCCTCTGACACCGCCTATTATATAGGTCCTGGATGGCAGGAAGCTTGGCCACAGTGATGTACTGGGCCGTTCGCACTACCCTCTGTAGCGCCGAGCAGTTGCCATACCAGGTGGTGATGCAACCGGTCAGGATGCTCTCGATGGTGCAGCTGTATTACCTTTTGAGGATCTGGGGACCCATGCCAAATCTTTTCAGTCTCCTGAGGGGGAAAAGGTTTTGTTGTGCCCTCTTCATGACTCTTGGTATATACCCACGTGGGTGATTGAAAGATGAACTGAGGTCCACACTCCAGTCCAGTTGATGGTGGTAATGCACCTTAAAGTTGGTTTCCAACCGCCATATATAGTCCAAAGAAGAAAAAGAAGCCTAAAGGAAGGTGAAATTACGAGAAACGAATTTGGTTTACCGTTTGGGGTATTGCAACTGGTTACTTATTTTGATGTGATATGAAAGTATTGTGTGAAATTATTCTCAATTGATATGAAAGTGCAGCGATTTATGTTTCTAGAAATGTATCGCAATTGAGAATGGATTCACATTTAGATGGAATATTTGACTATTTTAGCTGCCAGAGCCAGTCTACCTCTGAAAATAACATACAATCCTTGGACCTTGAGGAGTAACGGGGGCAGCAATCAGCAGTAGAAACAATAACAAAGCGTACTCCCTGCCTGTTTCGGTAAAAAGCATATTGGGCTAAGCTAATAGGAGATATTGTGGACTACACTATTTCAGGCATTGTCATTGGATGCATTTGATCAATTGTTAACGTTTTGTTGATGGTCCACTCTTGATGTTCTACACGTTACAGTGTAGCTTCAGCCATTCCTACAGAACAACATTAAAGTGTAGAACCCCTTTACTGCATATTGGTTCAACGACTGCAGAGACGGTACTTACTGGTGTTAAACAGATCTCCAACCTCCTCTTCTTTCACACCAAAAACTGCATCCTCCTCTTTCTCATCCTCCTCTTTCACTCTGAACGCGTCTTCCTCTTCTTTCACTGAAACGTCTTTCTCTTCTTCTTTCACTGCAACAGCCTCACCCTCTACTTCTTGTTTTACTGTGACATCCTCCTCTTTCACAAGAGCTTCTTTCTCCGTCCAGCAGACCGCCTCTTCTTTAACAGGAGGTGGGATGTTTAGGGAGCTCATGGTCGGGGATGTTAGCTAGCTAGCTATCTAGCTATCATTAGCGACTAGGCTAGTGCTAACTAAACCAGCCAGCTACTATAGCTGACTAATACAAAATAACGTAATATTAAATTAAATAGGTTAACAAGTTGATACGACAGAAGTGTGTCGAAAACACAGTAGCTAATATACACCGAAAGCGTATAAATAGCTTGAATCTTTCGGCTGTGTTGGCTAGCAAGCTACCGAGGTGGTTGACGAGCTGTTTATGAAGAACCGTCCACTAGGTTATACGTCACGCTGGCAGCATCGCCTGAAAGACGCACATCGCCGTCTGCTGACTGGAGGGGAAACGCAGTTGAGGATCATATTTTATTTTCCGACAAAAGATTATTTTAAATGGATTTAATTAAATAATACCATTATATTGAGACATACAAAGACAGGAATGTGTTGATTGATTAGTGAGAATAAAAAATGTTTACCACAGCATATTTAAGGCAGTTTCATTAAGTTATACTACATCTAAATAAGTAGCTAGCTACTGTAGGTCTATACTGCTCCTACACGGTGTAACAATACATCATGTAGATGTATATAATTAACAGACTAGGTCTATACTAGTCTGGTCTAGGTCTATACTGCTCCTACATGGTGTAACAATACATCATGTAGATGTATATAATGAACAGACTAGGTCCATACTGCTCCTACATGGTGTAACAATACATCATGTAGATGTATATAATGAACAGACTAGGTCTATACTAGTCTGGTCTAGGTCTATACTGCTCCTACATGGTGTAACAATACATCATGTATATAATGAACAGACTAGGTCTATACTAGTCTGGTCTAGGTCTATACTGCTCCTACATGGTGTAACAATACATCATGTATGTAATGAACAGACTAGGTCTATACTGCTGCTACATTTTTAGTATTATAATTTTATATTTACTTATCCTTTATTTAACCAGGTCGGCCAGTTGAGAACAAGTTCTCATTTACAACTTAATTTGGGAACGAAATTTTTACAAAGTGAAAACAGCACCCCCTATTGAGAAAAGGTTAATGAACAGTCCAGCAGGCATCAGCTATGTAGCCCAGTGATCATAGGGTCCAGTGAACAGCAATATATGAACCAGTGAACAGCAATATATGAACCAGGGAAGCCGTTAGGTAGTCGTTACTATGCTAGCCGGGAGCCGCGCCTGGGTCGAGGCTAACTAGTGCTAGCTTCGGGACAAGGGTGTCACCGACGTCTGGCAAAGGCCGGTTGAGGGCACATCTGACGAAATTGCGTTGGCAGACCAGTCGTGATGGATCGGCAGGGCTCTGTGTCGACAAAGGGTCCAGGCCAACTGGCAAAAGAGGTATTGTAGCTGGAGTAATTTTGTTTGCTAGCCGGGAGATGCACCTGGCTCGAGGCTAACGGGTGCTAGCTTCGGGACAAGGGCGTTAGCCACTATAGCCAATCCGGTGCAAAGGTCCAGAGCTTACGGCAGGAATGCGGTAATGTAGTGGCTTCTAGTCGTCTTAGTGAAGAGTCTGGGAGACATCAGCTGTGTAGCCGAGTGATCATAGGGTCCACTGAGCAGGCCGGGAGATGGGCCTGGCTCAAGGCTAGCTTCGAGGCTGGGCCACTCGGTAGCAGCTAGCCAGCTGCGATTATCTGGTGTAATGGTCCAGAGCTTACGGCAGTAATACGGTGATGTAGTGGAGAAAAACAGTCCGATATGCTCAGGGTTGATATCGCGCAGTGCAGACTGGCAGGTATTATCCAGGCTAAAAGCGGCTGGTGTCTGAGCTAAAAAGGTAAAGGCCGCTAGCAGTGGCTAACAATGACTAAATAGCTAGTAGCTAATTAGCTTCTGATGGCTAGCTTCTGATGGAGGTTCTAGCTATAAGGTCTAAAAAAAATAGCAGATCCGTATCACATTGGGTGAGGCGGGTTGCCGGAAGGTATATGTAATTAAAAAAATGGAAAAAGAGATTGAAATATATTGCAATATATACAAAAAAAGATAACATTTACAACAACAAACACGTCTTACTGCTACACGCCATCTTGGATTGCAAGGTGACTCAGTTAAAAACCATTGGATTTAGCAAACTCTGAAATTATTTAGTATTTCTGTGCCCATGAAAACTGTTTTCCCAGCGTAACATAAGGAGCCACTAAATGATAAGTGGGTCGAGTGCATTTCAGAATACAAAAAAATTGTCCGACAGCAATATCCCGTATTTAAGTTGAAGTTCATCATATGACAAGCGTAACGTTATGACTATAACTACTGTTCCCTGAAGGAGGGAAACTAGGTACAGCATACGATCAAATCCACGCCTTGCTGGAAGCCCCACCACCCACAGGTGATGAGAGGCTTGGATTTATTCTGCTCTTTAATACCGCTCTTCACCGACACAGGAAAGGGCGGGGACAAACAGGTGTTGTACCTCATTTCCCTCCTTCAGGGAAGTGCAATTATAATCAAAGTTACACTCCCTTTCAGTCATTCAACTTCGGTACATTTACATTTCATTTCATTTACATTACAGTCATTTAGCAGACGCTCTTATCCAGAGCGACTTACAAATTGGAAAGTTCATACATATTCATCCTGGTCCCCCCGTGGGGAATGAACCCACAACCCTGGCGTTGCAAGCGCCATGCTCTACCAACTGAGCCACACGGGACCTACAACATACTATGGGGAAATACAATCATTCCCGATGCCGACCCAAACGGATACTAAATGAAACAGCCCCCTGCAGACCACCCAGACCTGATCCTACAAGATGCGTCAGTTTTGTCAATTTATTCATTGTCTTTTGTTTGAAATAGTCTATCTATCTGTAGACTATTAGTCTACTACTGAAAACTTAAGTAGCAGAACGGCAGAATTTACGAAGTCCAGCAGCGGAGGGGCGAATCCCTCTGGTCAGGTTATGTTGACGACCGGCTCCCTCTGGTCGGGTTATGTTGACGACCGGCACCCTCTGGTCGGGTTATGTTGACGACCGGCACCCTCTGGTCGGGTTATGTTGACGAGCGGCTCCCTCTGGTCGGGTTATGTTGACGAGCGGCTCCCTCTGGTCGGGTTGTGTTGACGAGCGGCTCCCTCTGGTCGGGTTGTGTTGACGACCGGCTCCCTCTGGTCGGGTTGTGTTGACGACCGGCTCCCTCTGGTCGGGTTGTGTTGACGACCGGCTCCCTCTGGTCGGGTTGTGTTGACGACCGGCTCCCTCTGGTCGGGTTGTGTTGACGACCGGCTCCCTCTGGTCGGGTTGTGTTGACGACCGGCTCCCTCTGGTCGGGTTGTGTTGACGAGCGGCTCCCTCTGGTCGGGTTGTGTTGACGAGCGGCTCCCTCTGGTCGGGTTGTGTTGACGAGCGGCTCCCTCTGGTCGGGTTGTGTTGACGAGCGGCTCCCTCTGGTCGGGTTGTGTTGACGACCGGCTCCCTCTGGTCGGGTTGTGTTGACGAGCGGCTCCCTCTGGTCGGGTTGTGTTGACGAGCGGCTCCCTCTGGTCGGGTTGTGTTGACGACCGGCTCCCTCTGGTCGGGTTGTGTTGACGACCGGCTCCCTCTGGTCGGGTTGTGTTGACGACCGGCTCCCTCTGGTCGGGTTGTGTTGACGACCGGCTCCCTCTGGTCGGGTTGTGTTGACGACCGGCTCCCTCTGGTCGGGTTGTGTTGACGACCGGCTCCCTCTGGTCGGGTTGTGTTGACGACCGGCTCCCTCTGGTCGGGTTGTGTTGACGACCGGCTCCCTCTGGTCGGGTTGTGTTGACGACCGGCTCCCTCTGGTCGGGTTGTGTTGACGACCGGCTCCCTCTGGTCGGGTTGTGTTGACGACCGGCTCCCTCTGGTCGGGTTGTGTTGACGACCGGCTCCCTCTGGTCGGGTTGTGTTGACGACCGGCTCCCTCTGGTCGGGTTGTGTTGACGACCGGCTCCCTCTGGTCGGGTTGTGTTGACGACCGGCTCCCTCTGGTCGGGTTGTGTTGACGACCGGCTCCCTCTGGTCGGGTTGTGTTGACGACCGGCTCCCTCTGGTCGGGTTGTGTTGACGACCGGCTCCCTCTGGTCGGGTTGTGTTGACGACCGGCTCCCTCTGGTCGGGTTGTGTTGACGACCGGCTCCCTCTGGTCGGGTTGTGTTGACGACCGGCTCCCTCTGGTCGGGTTGTGTTGACGACCGACTCCCTCTGGTCGGGTTGTGTTGACCACCGGCTCCCTCTGGTCGGGTTGTGTTGACGACCGGCTCCCTCTGGTCGGGTTATGTTGACGACCGGCTCCCTCTGGTCGGGTTGTGTTGACGAGCGGCTCCCTCTGGTCGGGTTGTGTTGACGAGCGGCTCCCTCTGGTCGGGTTGTGTTGACGAGCGGCTCCCTCTGGTCGGGTTGTGTTGACGAGCGGCTCCCTCTGGTCGGGTTGTGTTGACGAGCGGCTCCCTCTGGTCGGGTTGTGTTGACGAGCGGCTCCCTCTGGTCGGGTTGTGTTGACGACCGGCTCCCTCTGGTCGGGTTGTGTTGACGACCGGCTCCCTCTGGTCGGGTTATGTTGACGACCGGCTCCCTCTGGTCAAGTTATGTTGACGACCGGCTCCCTCTGGTCAAGTTGTGTTGACGACCGGCTCCCCCTAGTTATGACTTCGAGTCATTTGTGTGTCTAAATTATTTGATCAGAATGCTTAAAGCACCAGACAAATTCAGTACGTATATTTGATTTTATAAAAACACATGGGGCGATTGGTAGAAAGAACAGATGACTCTTGGTTGACCAAGATGTATTTTAGTTGGGGACAGCACTAGAACATGATTTTGGGGCTCCCGAGTGGCGCAGCGGACACTGCATCTCAGTGCTTGAGGCGCCACTACAGACACCCTGGATCAAATCCAGACTGTATCACAACCGGCTTTGATTGGGAGTCCCATAGGGCGGCACACAATTGGCCCAGCATCGTCCGGGGTAGGCAGTCATTGTAAATAAGAATTTGTTCTTAGCTGACTTGCCTAGTTAAATACAGGTTACATTTAAATAAATAAAAAAAAGTGTTTCATGATAAACCATTTTCTATAAATCCGTCAAGGCACCAACTTTGAGAAGGGTTTAAAACAAAGGTTTAAAACCAATTCATGAATGTAATTGAATCTAGGTATGTCTTGCCTTTAATGTAAAGGCATGAAAAAAATTGGCTGAATATTATACAATGACTTATCAACAGCTCTAATAATTTGCCTCCACAGGAAATCTTCACTGGCAATTCTAGAATATACTATATTGCCTAGAAACCTGGTTAAACTATCATTATGACATCATGGATGAATTCTAGAATATACCATATAGCCTAGAAACCTGGTTAAACTATCACTATGACATCATGGATGAATTCTAGAATATAATATATAGCCTAGAAATCTGGTTAAACTATCATTATGACATCATGCATGGCCAGTCCTTGTATTCATAGTGTAGTGAATTCAGGGGGTAGCCCTGAGCTGGACTCAAACCTGGGTCCAGCGACTGTCAAGCCAACACCTTATAACTGTTACACCAAGATGTCTGAACTTCTTGACGAGGTCGCTAGGTGTTGAGTTAGGGTTGCTACAATAGCTTTCTCTATGAATTTGAGAGTGGTTACATTTCTCCAACCCCCATCCCTCAGCTGTTTACCAAACCAAGTCTCTTGGCAGCCATTTTGTTGCTGTTTAAATACTAGGTTGTCCCTTTAAAAAAGCCACACATCAATCAACCAACCTGCAGTTGAAACAATAACAAAGCTGTAATTCCACCACTGTTTTGGTAATAAGATGATGATGGGCCTGGAGACATTTAACTACTCTCAAATTCATTGACAGACCTATGGATGAAAGGACTGCCCATCCATGATATCAACATTATAGTTTTAACCATGTTGAGGCTATACAGTGTTGATTTACATTGTTTCTAAACATTGGAGTAAAAAAAACTTATTTGGGGTTCTGATGGGGTACAACAGTTGAACTAAGCTCATGAGGCATGTGTTATATTCTTCAAAAATCAATGGCTATAAATAAATAATTTAAAAGTCAAAATATGGATGTAGCAATTGCCGATTTCCCCTTTAACACCAAAAATCAGTTCAACAACTGCAGAGTTTGTACCTCTGTTTTTAAGACAGTACTTACTAGTGTTAATCACGGCCCGGTTTCTCAAAACCATCTTATGGCTAAGTTCATCTTTAGAACCACTGGATGCCTTAAATTGCATTTGGGAAATCGGGCCCAGATATCCAGTTTCCTCCTCCTCTTCTTCCGATGAGACCGTATTCTCCCCATCCTCCGCTTTCACTTCAAAAACTGAATCCTCCTCATCTTTTACTGTAACACACTCCTCCTCTTTCACTCTGAACGCCTCTTCTTTCAATGTAACGTCTTCCTCTTCTTCTTTCCCGGTAACAGCCTCACCCTCTACTTGTTTTTGTATTGTAACATCCTTCTCTTCCTCCTCCTCTTTGATGAGAGCTTCTTTCTCCGTCCAGCAGACCGTCTCTTCTTCAGCAGGAAGAGAGTAATTTAGTGAACTCATGGTCGGAGATGTTAGCTAGCTAGGCTAATGCTAACTTAACCAGCCCGCCAGCTGAATAATAACAACAACACCGTAAATATGAAATGAAATAGGATAACTAACTAACTAGACGACAGACGAGGGTTTAAAACACAGTGGCTAATATACACTATAGCGTCTAAAGAGCTTTATGGGTTCGTCTATTTTGGCTAGCAAGCTACCGAGGTGGAGGACTAACTATTGCTGCTGCTGAAAGAAGTGTTTCGTCCACTAGATTTTACGTCACACTAACAGCATTGCGTTCCGTCCACTAGATTATACGTCACACTAACAGCATTGCCTTAAAATCGCACACCGCAATCTGCTAACTGGAGTGGGTAACGCTCAGTCTGAACCTCTGACTGCGATGGAGAAGTGCGACTTTAAGACAATGACGCTAGTGTGACGTAAAATATATGTTATAATGTTCAGACAAAAAGTTAGTGCAGGAAGCATGAGTTTTTACTCACCAGTGTAACAATACAGTGTGGTTAAAGACTTAGTAACTTAGTTATGTTCACGATCTGGTTCCCTATACGCACAACCAGTTTTGTTTTTGAATTATCACATATGTATTCATTTATTTCGGGATTCTGGGTAATCCACAGCAGATTTATGGAGAATTGCTGTGGGTGAGTTCAAAATTGAATAGTCCCGGGATAGAAATATATAAAGTTGACATTACATCATAAAATCCACCTTTTAAATCATACATTAGCAATTTATGTTTTAGTAACTACTGTTGTTGGTTTGGCGTCAAATAAGCCTCTCTTTATATGTTATTTGCCAAATCTCAGTTTTCCATGTGGGTTTTATGCTAAGGTTCCCTCTTTCAAATTGGTATCTAACTGGAAAATGCATCTTCTTTAGGAGTGCTATTTTTACCCTGTCGACTACTGATCGTTCATCCACACTGTGTGTCTCATCAATGCAGGTCATTTATGACAAATGTATAAAGTATATGTTTTATAAACTCATGAACACCAGACAATTTATTAGCACGGTTCTTGTTAGTTTAGGTGTATTATACTTCTTCGCCACCAGAGGGGGACATTGAGTAAATCTTCAGGTTCATTTGATATATTTTGATAGTAAAATGGATGACAGTTTATTCTGATGTCGTGAATATGAGACACATTGAAACAATGTATTAATTTTATTATAGTAAATTAGGAATTAGTAGGAATTGTTAAATCCACTATACGATCACAATGACTTTGATAGACATTTCAATAGTTTTTGTGTTCGAATATTATAGGGCAGATTAATGGAGAATTGCTGTGGGAGTGCTATTTATATCCCGTCACTACTGATCATTCATCCATACTGTGTGTGTCCCATCATTGGAGCTTTGGAAATAAATGAACTATCCATCCATTGCTCCTTCCTGTGTTGTCTCACTGACTTGAGGGAAGGGACTAGGAACTAGCTCGATATCTAGGAAGGTCATGCTAGGTTGATATCTAGCTCAAGCTTCACCTCATGAACTGTGTGGTTGTGTTATCTAGTGGGAACCCGTTAGCACGGTGGGCTCTGGTGACTTCTTGCCGTGGGCTCAAATCAAAAGAGGAAATCAACCTGCTTGCTCCTTTATGTTGTGTCAACTTGTCGATATGTTACGTTTGATACCGGAGCTACGAGCCATGCGTCCAAATCACTAAACAATCATTCAAAGCAGTGTGTTGATGCCTGTATCACTTTATCAGCAGCACGTCATCAATGGCGTCTGGAGATTCATTTAGTCTAACAACCACCTGATTGGTATTGGGCTGGTTCGACACTGCAGGTGACTGCCAACTGACTGATTTACAAATCACCTTACATCATAAATAACTACTCATTATTATTTATAAATCAGTCAGCCAGTCACAGTTTACCCACAACGCAGCATGGAGTTGATGCTCTCGAACACGGCCATTGGTTTAATATATGACATAATGGCTACGCTGCTACGGCGTGTGACTTCATCTATAAAATGTGGCTGTTCTAAATTCTGTGTCGCTCAAAGCCTTGAGTAATGAACCTATTGTTTGACACAATTGGCTGGAAAGCATCAATGCTTCAGGAAGCTTTGTTTCCCCATCACTACTTTTCAGCATGTTTTCTGTGAAGTAGACTATGGGAGTTCTGCAACTTTTACAACCTTGGCTTACTGCTAGCGCGCTAGCTGATTGACACCTGTAATCTGTATATTTTGGGGATTTTCCCTGCCATCATTCTGTTTGTCTCTTTTGATCTGCAGTTATGTTTTAGTTGGGTTTTGTTAGTTGGGTTCTAACTGGTCTCAAGTAGTTGGGCTCCAGCTCGCTGACCATAGCTAGTTGACTAAATAGCTAATGTTAGCTGGTTTGCTAAGATAACAGCATATAGCTAATGTTAGCTGGCTAAGATTACTGCATATAGCTAACATTCTTTGATATTTGGTTAGATGGCGTTATGTACTTACAAAACGTTGGTTTACTTCAATCACTCAAGTCACGAGTGCAAACGATTGGTTTAATTTAAAGTTATACATATGAAGTTATTTCTGTTGTAGTATACATCATAGGGAATAGGCTGGTCCTCCATATTACTTCACACATGACTTTGGCATTCTTCTGAATTCTGATTGGTTTTATGTAATAAGGTATAACTTTGCATTGGGACTTAAAACATATATTTCATTTGATATTTTATCAACATACACATACAAATTACAACACCATACAAACATTAACTACATCACACCTGCCCAGACCCACTAGATCACACCTCCATCTCCATTAACTACATCACACCTGCCCAGACCCACTAGAACACACCTCCATCTCCATTAACTACATCACACCTGCCCAGACCCACTAGAACACACCTCCATCTACATTAACTACAACACACCTGCCCAGAGCCACTACAACACACCTCCATCTCCATTAACTACATCACACCTGCCCAGACCCACTAGAACACACCTCCATCTCCATTAACTACATCACACCTGCCCAGACCCACTACAACACACCTCCGTCTCCATTAACTACATCACACCTGTCCAGACCCACTAGAACACACCACCATCTCCATTAACTACATCACACCTGTCCAGACCCACTAGAACACAGCCCCATCTCCATTAACTACATCACACCTGCCCAGACCCACTAGAACACACCTCCATCTCCATTAACTACATCACACCTGCCCAGACCCACTACAACACACCTCCATCTCCATTAATTACATCACACCTGCCCAGACCCACTAGAACACACCTCCATCTCCATTAACTACATCACACCTGCCCAGACCCACTAGAACACACCTCCATCTCCATTAACTACATCACACCTGCCCAGACCCACTAGAACACAGCCCCATCTCAAGCGCCCGCATCAGCACCATTTAATTTCTCTCCGTCACTTTAAACTTTTAGATAATAAAGCATTTGACCTTTCTATTGAATTAACAACAGAGAATTGGTTGATTTCCAGGTTTAATTAAGTATAATATTTAAGATGATTTATGAGAAAAGTATCGTCCAACTCTGGGGTATCTCACTGCACCCTCAAATGTCCTGTTTTGAAATATGCAGACAGACGGATTAAAAGTAATTTTACATTGTATAACTGTACTTCTGACAGCCAACGTTCTAACTCCGCCCATAACTTTATGACATCATAACATTCCCAGAAGGATTATTGAGTCATTGTTAGTTTTACACTGAAGACATGACTCAGCCGTTGTGCTGTAGAATTTGTGAATTTTGTCTCTTGTATAATAAGGGACTATCATTTGTCCCAACATCACAGGCCACAGACTTTGATGCAGTTAAAGACTTCCAAAAGTGTTTTCGCAGTTTAAGATCAACTGAGTTTTTTTTTATGGGGTTTCTCCCTGTGCACCTGCCAATGTAAATCCTTTGAACGAGACAAGCTACCAGACATGACATATTGCTAATGTTCTTCCCATTAATAACCTCAATGACAATTAACTTGTGGGCGGTTGTGGTGATGACGTCCTATTCGATGACGTCGTCCATCGGGATTCCCCAAAAAAGAAGACGCTCTGGATTGATCATCAGGAGTCAGATGTGAAGGAGGAGGTTGATCATCAGGAGTCGTATGTGAAGGAGGAGGTTGATCATCAGGAGTCAGATGTGAAGGAGGAGGTTGATCATCAGGAGTCAGATGTGAAGGAGGAGGTTGATGATCAGGAGTCAGATGTGAAGGAGGAGGTTGATCATCAGGGGTCAGATGTGAAGGAGGAGGTTGATCATCAGGAGTCAGATGTGAAGGAGGAGGTTGATCATCAGGAGTCAGATGTGAAGGAGGAGGTTGATTATCAGGAGTCAGATGTGAAGGAGGAGGTTGATCATCAGGAGTCAGATGTGAAGGAGGAGGTTGATCATCAGGAGTCAGATCATCAGGAGTCAGATGTGAAGGAGGAGGTTGATCATCAGGGGTCAGATGTGAAGGAGGAGGTTGATCATCAGGAGTCAGATGTGAAGGAGGAGGTTGATCATCAGGAGTCAGATGTGAAGGAGGAGGTTGATCATCAGGAGTCAGATGTGAAGGAGGAGGTTGATCATCAGGAGTCAGATGTGAAGGAGGAGGTTGATCATCAGGAGTCAGATGTGAAGGAGGAGGTTGATCATCAGTGAACCTCTAGGATTGTGGCTGGGCTGGCGTTTCCACTTCCAGCTTGGTCATATATTTTGATACATTGAATGTTTATATTGTGAATCTATGTTATATATTTGTACCTCCTGTTTCATGAAGTGATGTCACTAAGTACTGCCCCTATATATACAATGCATTCAGACCCCTTCACTTTTTCCACATTTTGTTACGTTACAGCCTTATTCTAAAATTGTTAATGACAAAGCAAAAACAGGTAAATAAATGAAAAAAATTGATTTTCTTTAGAAAACAAGGACATTTCTAAGTGACCCCAAACTTTTGAATGGTAGTGTACATCTACATGATGTATTGTTACACCATGTAGGAGCAGTATAGACCTAGTCTGTTCATTATATACATCTACATGATGTATTGTTACACCATGTAGGAGCAGTATAGACCTAGTCTGTTCATTATATACATCTACATGATGTATTGTTACACCATGTAGGAGCAGTATAGACCTAGTCTGTTCATTATATACATCTACATGATGTATTGTTACACCATGTAGGAGCAGTAGACCTAGTCTGTTCATTATATACATCTACATGATGTATTGTTACACCATGTAGGAGCAGTATAGACCTAGTCTGTTCATTATATAGGAGCAGTATAGACCTAGTCTGTTCATCATATACATCTCCATGATGTATTGTTACACCATGTAGGAGCAGTATAGACCTAGTCTGTTCATTATATACATCTACATGATGTATTGTTACACCATGTAGGAGCAGTATAGACCTAGTCTGTTCATTATATACATCTATATGATGTATTGTTACACCATGTAGGAGCAGTATAGACCTAGTCTGTTCATTATATACATCTACATGATGTATTGTTACACCATGTAGGAGCAGTATGGACCTACAGTAGCTAATTTAGATGTAATATAACTTAATGAAACTGCCTTAAATGTGCTGTAGTAAACATTTTTTACTCGCACTAATCAATCAACACATTCCTGTCTTTGTATCTCTCAATATAATAGTATTATTTAATTAAATCCATTTAAAATAATCTTTGTCTGAAAATAAAATATGATCCTCAACTGCGCTTCCCCTCCAGTCAGCAGACGGCGATGTGCGTCTTTCAGGCGACGCTGCCAGCGTGACGTATAATCTAGTGGACGGTTCTTCATAAACAGCTCGTCACCCACCTCGGTAGCTTGCTAGCCAACATTCCCGAAAGATTCAAGCTATTTATACGCTTTCGGTGTATATTACCTACTGTGTTTTAGACACACTTCTGTCGTATCTACTTGTTAACTTATTTAATTTAATATTACGTTATTTTGTATTAGTCAGCTATAGTAGCTGGCTGGTTAAATTAGCACTAGCCTAGTCGCTAATGATAGCTAGCTAGCTAACATCCCTGAACATGAGCTCCCTAAACATCTCCCCTCTTGTTAAAGAAGAGGGGGTCTGCTGGACGGAGAAAGAAGCTCTGGGGCTGAACATTGTCGTGAAAGAGGAGAAGGAAGAAGAGGATGTCACAGTAAAAATAGAAGTAGAGGGTGAGGCTGTTACAGTGAAAGAAGAAGAGAAAGACGTTTCAGTGAAAGAAGAGGAAGACGCGTTCAGAGTGAAAGAGGAGGAGGATGTTACAGTTAAAGAAGAGGATGAAGAGAAAGAGGAGGATGCAGTTTTTGGAGTGAAGAAGGAAGGGGAGATTACTGTCACATTGAAAGATGAAGAGGAGATAGGAGATCTGATTAACACCAGTAAGTACCGCCTTAAATGTGTTTTTTACTTTCGATATTCGGAGTTGGCTTGTCAACCTCTTCAACGGAGGGCCCAGGATGATGACTGATATGTCTAGAATCAGACGACGTAGAGAACAAGCTACCCCTTGTTTTCTCTGTTCCGTTTCCAAAAAGTGACTTAAAATATATATTTGAGAAGGGTCTATCTGCTGACCGCAGACTGGGGGGCACTGCATGTAGTGATGATTTACTGCACACCGTGCCCCCCAATAGTGCCATGTGAGAGTTGGGTTGGCTACACCAAAGATTATGGATATACTGACAAGATGTCTCTCTGCCTAACAAGGCGAGTCGTTGTCCACAAAGCTTCACTGCGGGTTGTCTAGCTCCCGCCTATCCTTTCTTTGGATTGGTGAATACATCCTATTATTGTAATCTATTGTTTATATTCTATGAGGGTTGTTGACATCAACCACCTGTATTCAATGGAGAGGGATGCTAAGCTACTAGCATGAATATTTCACCGCCTGTATTCAATGGAGAGAGATGCTAAGCTACTAGCATGAATATGCACCGCCTGTATTCAATGGAGAGAGATGCTAAGCTACTAGCATGAATATGCATAGCGATCTGGAGACAACTCCTATAGTGTTTTTATCAAAGTTGTCGGTATGTCACGTGTCCACATAACAACTTAGTCATTACGAAACTTCTGTTAGATCAAGTAAACTTCACATAGCATATAAGCCATTAATTTTGTTTTTGAGCAAATTCAACATTTTCCACATTGGGTTGATCATTTTTTTACTTGGATACAACCAACTGTAGCCTACTGGCATGACCTAGAGAGATACAACCTACTGTAGCCTACTGGCATGACCTAGAGAGATACAACCTACTGTAGCCTACTGGCATGACCTAGAGAGATACAACCTACTGTAACCTACTGGCATGACCTAGAGAGATACAACCTACTGTAGCCTACTGGCATGACCTAGAGAGATACAACCTACTGTAACCTACTGGCATGACCTAGAGAGATACAACCTACTGTAGCCTACTGGCATGACCTATAGAGATATAACCTACTGTAACCTACTGGCATGACCTAGAGAGATACTACCTACTGTAGCCTACTGGCATGACCTATAGAGATACAACCTACTGTAGCCTACTGGCATGACCTAGAGAGTTCCAACCTACTGTAGCCTACTGGCATAACCTAGAGAGATACAACCTACTGTAGCCTACTGGCATGACCTAGAGAGATACAACCTACTGTAACCTACTGGCATAACCTAGAGAGATACAACCTACTGTAGTCTACTGGCATGACCTAGAGCACAGGTGTCAAACTCATTCCACGGGGGGCCGAGTGTCTGCGGGTTTTCGCTCCTCCCTTATACTTGATTGATGAATTAACATCACTAATTAGTTAGGAACTCCCCACACCTGGTTGTCTAGGGCTTTATTGAAAGGAAAAACCAAAAACCTGCAGACACTAGGCCCTCCATGGAATGAGTTTGACACCCCTGACCTAGAGAGATACAACCTACTGTAATCTACTGGCATAACCTAGAGAGTTACAACCTACTGTAGCCTACTGGCATGACCTAGAGAGATACAACCTACTGTAACCTACTGGCATGACCTAGAGAGATACAACCTACTGGTATGCATGCATTTCTAAACTTTTTCTCTCACTTTTATGGGGTATTGTGATGTCATTATGGGGTATTGTGATGTCATTATGTGGTTTTCTGATGTC
Source organism: Salvelinus namaycush (assembly GCF_016432855.1). Lineage (NCBI taxonomy): Eukaryota > Metazoa > Chordata > Actinopteri > Salmoniformes > Salmonidae > Salvelinus > Salvelinus namaycush. The sequence goes on from NW_024060008.1 coordinate 78,082, forward strand.
ATTATGTCTGAAGATTGATAATTTAAAAAAAATGTAATCCATAAGGCTGTGCTGTAACAAAATGTGGTAAAAGGGAAGGGGTCTGAATGCATGTATGTTGTCCTGGGGTGTCGCAGATTTAAAAATATATATATATTTTCTTTCTACCAATTGATTGGTTGAAATGTTATGACGTGTATTTTTCCATATAGACACATAGAACTATATAGAACTTGAACTGAACTTATGCTTCAAGCGTTTGATTAAATAATGAACGCAAATGACCTGAGCCAGAGATCAATATAACCAGAAGGCAGAGATCAATATAACCAGAAGGAAGAGATCAATATAACCAGAAGGCAGAGATCAATATAACCAGAAGGAAATAACCAACCGACCTGCTGCTGGCCTTCCTAAATTCTGACGTTATGCTCCTGAAGTTTCCGGTAAAATCGGCTAACTTTTTCCATTTCCATTCAGAGTGACCAATTCTACCGATCTTCGTGGCAGTTATGAACGAGTTACAACACCTGTTTGGCCCCGCCACTTCCTGGGTCGTTGAATTAAATTTAAGGAATAAATCCGAGTCTCACGTTCATCACCTGTGGAAGGCGGGGCTTCCAGCGAGGCGTGGATTTAATAGTATGTTGTACCTAGTTTCCCTCCTTCAGGGAACAGTAGTTATAGTCATAACATGTGGATTTAATAGTATGTTGTACCTAGTTTCCCTCCTTCAGGGAACAGTAGTTATAGTCATAACGTTACGCTTGTCATATGATGAACTTCAACTAAAATAAGGGATCTCGCTGTCGGACAGTTTTTTTTGTATTCTGAAATTCACTTGAACTACGTAACATTTAGTGGCTCCTTATGTTACGCTGGGAAAACAGTTTGTGGGCACAGAAATTCTAAATAATTTCAGAGTGTGCTAAATCCAATGGTTCTAACCGAAAGTCCCCTTAACTTTATTGACAACACCCAAATGGATACTGTCATTAATGTGTTTCTTCAATAATTACACATAATTCTTAATACTGTAGCTGTTTAGTTAGTCACATGTTCAACTATCATCAGCTGATGCAGGAAACAATTTTCTGAATGCCAGTCACATGACAAACATCACGACATGCAACAACAACCAAAGTGCTTCTTCATTCATTACTCTGGTAAAGACAGTTATGCCGTGCTCCACGTTGGATCCAACATCCCTAACAAATTGATGTTTATAATGTTATTGTCTGCTTGATTTACTGTAGGGTATCGTTAGTCTGTTTGCACAGAGAGATACTTTGCTCATAATGTGTAGAGAACTGTTCCTTGATGGATAGGCTATTGTACAACACACAGAGCTATTTTCCTTTATTTGTTGTTAGGTGAAGTTATGGGTACTACAGTAGGTCTATGTTGTTGTTAGGTGAAGTTATGGGTTCTACAGTAGGTCTATGTTGTTGTTAGGTGAAGTTATGGCTCCTACAGTAGGTATATGTTATTGTTAGGTAATGTTATGGGTCCTACAGTAGGTCTATGTTGTTGTTATGGGTCCTACAGTAGGTCTATGTTGTTGTTAGGTGAAGTTATGGGTCCTACAGTAGGTCTATGTTATTGTTAGGTGAAGTTATGGGTCCTACAGTAGGTCTATGTTGTTGTTATGGGTCCTACAGTAGGTCTATGTTGTTTTTAGGTGAAGTTATGGGTCCTACAGTAGGTCTATGTTGTTGTTATGGGTCCTACAGTAGGTCTATGTTGTTGTTATGGGTCCTACAGTACACTATGTATGTCATGCAACAACAACCAAAGTGCTTCTTCGTTCATTACAGGTATATTTGTTGTTAGGTGAAGTTATGGGACAATTTGGCAAACAGTGTACAAACCCTCATTGTCAGGCTGATGGAAAAGACAAAGAACATTTTACTGGTTGAAGGGTTTTTTAAGTACAAAGCGGTTGATTTGCGATGATCACACAAACATTTTATTAAGCAGGACATTCAAACGAGCCTTACAATTATAATCCAAAGTAGTGTGAAATGCACTCATAAGCAACCTGGAAATGGAGGCTACTCCCCTGAGTTTTCACCCATTCACATTCAGAATACTTTGTGAAAAACTAAAATCTTTGCTATAACTATAATCCTCACTAGCGGGAAGGAGTTTCTACAACCAGATATACTACATCCATAACTAGTGGTTTCCTCATTACCAGATATGCTACATCCATAACTAGTGGTTTCCTCATTACTAGATATACTACATCTATAACTAGTGGTTTCCTCATTACTAGATATACTACATCTATAACTAGTGGTTTCCTCATTACCAGATATACTACATCCATAACTAGTGGTTTCCTCATTACTAGATATACTACATCTATAACTAGTGGTTTCCTCATTACCAGATATACTACATCCATAACTAGTGGTTTCCTCATTACCAGATATACTACATCCATAACTAGTGGTTTCCTCATTACCAGATATACTACATCTATAACTAGTGGTTTCCTCATTACCAGATATACTACATCCATAACTAGTGGTTTCCTCATTAGCAGATATACTACATCCATAACTAGTGGTTTCCTCATTACCAGATATACTACATCTATAACTAGTGGTTTCCTCATTAGCAGATATACTACATCCATAACTAGTGGTTTCCTCATTAGCAGATATACTACATACATAACTAGTGGTTTCCTCATTAGCAGATATACTACATCCATAACTAGTGGTTTCCTCATTACCAGATATACTACATCCATAACTAGTGGTTTCCTCATTACCAGATATACTACATCCATAACTAGTGGTTTCCTCATTACCAGATATACTACATCTATAACTAGTGGTTTCCTCATTACCAGATATACTACATCCATAACTAGTGGTTTCCTCATTAGCAGGGAGGTGTTTCTACAATTTGATTGTATGTGCTTCGCCCTCGTGCCACAATTTTATTAAACACAGAAAGGGGCCCATATTGGAGACCAAAAGTCATCTGGCTCAATCATCGATGTTACTACTAATGTGAAAACAATACAAAATATGATTATTGTTGCTAATTTTAAGACAAATGTCAAATCATTACATTCATTACAGACGTCAGTTGTTGTACAACATCATGGCTACGCTGTTGGCATCACCTTTTACAGTGAATTTCCACTGTTGTGGGCCTTGAACCATTTGACTTTGTTGTTCACACAGGAGAGAGACGGGACTATCGTGGATCCTCTGGGAATCCTCAACAACCTCATGATGCTGACGAGGCAGAGAAGAGTCTCTGCACATCAGAACTCCTCCAGAAACACCAGCAGAGACCCGCAGGGAAGAAATCTCATTGCTGCTCTGACTGTGGGAAGAGATTCACCTCATCAGGCATTAAAATTCATCAGAGAACACACACAGGAGAGAAACCATTTAGCTGTGTTCAATGTGGGAAGAGTTTTGATCAATCTTGCCATCTGATTCATCACCAGAGAACACACACAGGAGAGAAACCTTATAGCTGTGATCAATGTGGGAAGAGTTTTAGTCAATCTGGACAGCTGACAGTGCACCAGAGAACACACACAGGAGAGAAGCCTTACAGCTGTGGTCAATGTGGGAAGAGTTTTACTACATCTAGCAATCTGACTACACACCAGAGAACACACACAGGAGAGAAATCTTATAGCTGTGATCAATGTGGGAAGAGTTTTGATCAATCTGGACAGCTGACAGTGCACCAGAGAATACACACAGGAGAGAAGCCTTACAGCTGTGGTCAATGTGGGAAGAGTTTTACTACATCTGGTCATCTGACTCTACACCAGAGAACACACACAGGAGAGAAACCTTACAGCTGTGATCAATGTGGGAAGAGTTTTGGTCATTCTGGCACTCTGACTTTACACCAGAGAATACACACAGGAGAGAAACCTTATAGCTGTGGTCAATGTGGGAAGAGTTTTACTCAGTCAACCAGCCTGATATCACACCAGAGAACACACACAGGAGAGAAATCTTATAGCTGTGATCAATGTGGGAAGAGTTTTACTACATCTAGCAATCTGACTCTACACCAGAGAACACACACAGGAGAGAAACCTTATAGCTGTGATCAATGTGGGAAGAGTTTTTGTCAATCTAGGGATCTGACAGTGCACCAGAGAACACACACAGGAGAGAAACCTTATAGCTGTGGTCAATGTGGGAAGAGTTTTACTACATCTGGCTCTCTGACATTACACCAGAGAACACACACAGGAGAGACACCTTATAGTTGTGGTCAATGTGGGAAGAGTTTTACTACATCTAGCAATCTGACTCTACACCAGAGAACACACACAGGAGAGACACCTTATAGCTGTGGTCAATGTGGGAAGAGTTTTACTCAGTCAACCAGCCTGATATCACACCAGAGAATACACACAGGAGAGAAACCTTACAGCTGTGGTCAATGTGGGAAGAGTTTTACTACATCTGGCCATCTGACTCTACACCAGAGAATACACACAGGAGAGAAACCGTATAGCTGTGGTCAATGTGGGAAGAGTTTTGGTCGATCTGGCCAGCTGACATTACACCAGAGAATACACACAGGAGAGAAACCTTACAGCTGTGGTCAATGTGGGAAGAGTTTTACTACATCTGGTCATCTGACTATACACCAGAGAATACACACAGGAGAGAAGCCTTATATCTGTGATCAATGTGGGATGAGTTTTACTTCATCTAGCCAGCTGACTTTACACCAGAGAACACACACAGGAGAGAAACCTTATATCTGTGATCAATGTGGGATGAGTTTTACTACATCAAGCCATCTGATTCGACACCAGAGAACACACACAGGAGAGAAACCTTATAGTTGTAATCATTGTGAGAAGAGTTTTCCTACATCTGGCCAGCTGACTTCACACCAGAGAACACACACAGGAGAGAAACCTTATAGCTGTGATCAATGTGGGAAGAGTTTTACTAGATCTAGCTATCTGACAGTGCACCAGAGAACACACTCAGGAGAGAAATCGTATAGCTGTGACCAGAGATAATCTGATAAAAGATCTCTGACTAAATTTCAGAAAATACATGAAGGAGTTGTTTCATGATATCAATGAAATGATGTCACAATGTAGAATGTTTTAACATTGTAGTAGGAGTATTTTAATGATGTCACAATGTAGAATGTTTTAACATTGTAGTAGGAGTGTTTTAATGATGTCACAATGTAGAACCCTAAATGTTTGTCCCCTGTTCTATTGATTTCAACATGATATGGATATTAGCCTCAGGGGGAAAATCCACGCTCTGAAATGGAAGAGTACTATTTATATGATTTAACAAAAAGTGACTAACACAAAAAGAGCTGTGTTACACTTACCACGTTGGTGACCCACTTGAATTAAAATGCAACACTTCAAAAATGAAAATAAAATCTAGGCTCTGAAATGAAAGAGTACTATTTATGAGATTTAGTAAGTACACATTATTCCCAGATTCCGTGTGGTTTTGAGCTGTTAGTTTTAACAGGACGTGCAACCTCATCTCCCTCCTGTCGCACAAATGATTTTAGCATGATATCGATGAGTTATGACAAATAAGTGTTGCGTTCCTTTGTTTAGCCACCCCTACATTTAAATGCATTCCAACATCACGTACAACCTTCTAAATGTATTGTTACACCATGTAGGAGCAGTATAGACCTAGTCTGTTCATTATATACATCTACATGATGTATTGTTACACCATGTAGGAGCAGTATAGACCTAGTCTGTTCATTATATACATCTACATGAAGTATTGTTACACCATGTTGGAGCAGTATAGACCTAGTCTGTTCATTATATACATCTAAATGATTTATTGTTACACCGTGTAGGAGCAGTATAGACCTAGTCTGTTCATTATATACATCTACATGATGTATTGTTACACCATGTAGGAGCAGTATAGACCTACAGTAGCTAGCTGCTAATTTAGATGTAATATAACTTAATGAAACTGCCTTAAATATGCTGTGGTAAACATTTTTTATTCGCACTAATCAATCAACACATTCCTGCCTTTGTATGTCTCAATATAATGGTATTATTTAATTAAATCCCTTTAAAATAATCTTTGTCTGAAAATAAATATGATCCTCAACTGCGTTTCCCCTCCAGTCAGCAGACGGCGATGTGCGTCTTTCAGGCGACGCTGCCAGCGTGACGTATAATCTAGTGGACGGTTCTTCATAAACAGCTCGTCAACCACCTCGGTAGCTTGCTAGCCAACATAGCCGAAAGATTCAAGCTATTTATACGCTTTCGGTGTATGTTACCTACTGTGTTATAGCCACACTTCTGTCGTATCAACTTGTTAACCTATTTAATTGAATATTACGTTATTTTGATTTAGTCAGCTATAGTAGCTGGCTGGTTTAGTTAGCACTAGCCTAGTCGCTAATGATAGCTAGCGAGCTAACATCCCCGAAAATGAGCTCCATAAACATCCCACCTCCCGTTAAAGAAGAGGCAGTCTGCTGGACGGAGAAAGAGGGTCTGGGGCTGAACATTGTCGTGAAAGAGGAGAAGGAAGAAGAGGATGTCACAGTAAAACAAGAAGTAGATGGTGAGGCTGTTACAGTGAAAGAAGAAGAGAAAGACGTTTCAGTGAAAGAAGAGGAAGACGCGTTCAGAGTGAAAGAGGAGGAAGAGGTTACAGTAAAAGAAGAGACGGATGAGTGAAAGAGGAGGAAGATGAGAAAGGAGGACGCCGTTTTTGGAGTGAAAGAGGAGGAGGAGTTTACTGTCACATTGGAGGAAGAAGAGGAGGTTGGATATCCGTTTAACCCCAGTAAGTACCGTCTCTGTAGTCGTTGAACCAATATGCAGTAAAGGGGTTCTACACTTTAATGTTGTTCTGTAGGAATGGCTGAAGCTACACTGTAACGTGTAGAACATCAAGAGTGGACCATCAACAAAACGTTAACAATTGATCAAATGCATCCAATGACAATGCCTGAAATACTGTAGTCCTCAATATCTCCTATTATATTAGCCCAATATGTAGTCTTAAAGGGGCAATCAGCAGTTGTTACATCCATTTTGGGACTTATCCATTAATGATATGTACCCATCTGTTTCTTGAAGAATTCACTTATAAATGCCTCATGAGCTTAGTTCAACTGTCGTACTCCATCAGAACCCAAAATATGAGCTTTTTTTTATTCCAATGTTTGTCAGTAAATATAAACAAACACTGTATATCCTCAAAACATGGTTAAAACTATAATGTTGGTATCATGGATGGTTGCATTTCTCCAGCCCCATCCCTCAGCTTTTTACCGAAACGGACAGGGAGTACGCTTTGTTATTGTTTCTACTGCTGATTGCTGCCCCCGTTACTCCTCAAGGTCCAAGGACTGTATGTTATTTTCAGAGGTAGACTGGCTCTGGCAGCTAAAATAGTCGAATATTCCATCTAAATGTGAATCGATTCTCAACGGGCAGGGAGTACGCTTTGTTATTGTTTCTACTCCTGATTCTCTGCCCCCGTTACTCCTCAAAATAATTTCACATAATACTTTCTTATCACATAACAATTATTTCACACAATACTTTCATATCACATCAAAATAATTTAAAATACTTTAACATCAAAATAATTTCACACAATACTTTCATGTCACATCTAAATAGGTAACCAGTCTGTATAGATAGATAGCTAAGTGAATTAAATATCATCAGCTGTCTAACTTCATATTAGCTAGCTATCTTGATGTATTTATCACTGTAAAAAACAAACTCCAAATGCTTTTGTAGGTAGCTAGCTACCAGCCATGGAGGAGGGTGAAAGGATAGCAGCCCCAACTGTCAGTGAGAGAGGAGGCTATTCTGGATAGGGCAGGTACTTTTGTGTAGTTCCTGTCCCTAGAAGTGAGGACGGAGATAAAAGTAACATAATATTCAGTGTGGTGTAATTTGACTATAATGAAGTGTGTTTCTTGTGAGGTTTTCTGTCCTCAGATAAAGAGCTCTCTGAAAGCCAGTCTACATATGAAGAGATCCCAATGAAGAGCAGTGGTTCTCAGTCCTGGGGACTCAGAGGCACATTGTTGTTTTTGTCTCAGCACTGCACAGCTGATTCAAATGATCAACTCATCATCAAGCTTCAAGTGGTATTTATGTAGTCATTTGTGATGCCATCCTTGATATGATCCTGTTATTGTCACATGCTACACATGTACATATATGTGCCCATGCATCTATCAATCCAATGTTATCATGATTTGTTATCAGGGATATTATACTTTAGTAATCCACAATGACCTGGTGATGTAAAAGTCTAATAATGACATTGTCTTCCATATTCCTACAGATACCTTGTAACTGGAGATTCCTTCAAAACGATTGCCTACAGTTACCGTGTAGGGCACTGCAAGGTTGGGTGACCAAGGTCATCTGGGACTGCCTCCTGGAGGAATTCAGGTGTGTGAAGGCTACCTGTGTCCTGCGTAACTTCATGAGGATGGACACGAGGACCAGGAGGGGATCTGCAGCTCGCCGCCGTGTCCCAGAGGAGGAGTCTGCTGCTCTGCAGGATGTTTCAAGGATGGAATCCAACAACGCAGCAAGAGAGGCAATCCGTGTGCAGGAGATCTTCACCTCCTACTTCTTCAAAGAAGGTGCTGTTCTCTGGCAACACCATAGACTACACTATGCACAACCAAAGGCTCTTTTAAGAGGGTGCTGTTCCCTGGCAACACCATAGACTACACTATGCACAACCAAAGGCTATTTTAAGAGGGTGCTGTTCCCTGGCAACACCATAGACTACACTATGCACAACCAAAGGCTCTTCAAAGAGGTTGCTGTTCCCTGGCAACACCATAGACTACACTATGCACAACCAAAGGCTATTTTAAGAGGGTGCTGTTCCCTGGCAACACCATAGACTACACTATGCACAACCAAAGGCTCTTTTAAGAGGGTGCTGTTCCCTGGCAACACCATAGACTACACTATGCACAACCAAAGGCTCTTTTAAGAGCTATTCACATTGCAATAAGAGTATTCTTCCATTTACTTAGCTATGTCAACTGCAGTTATTCAATTCACAGTTTCTCTCCCTTTGATTTCTACTTCTCAGGTGAGGGTGCTGTTTAGGTGAGGGTGTGATGTCTGTGCAAAAACAAAACAGGCTATTTTAAATCACCCATATTGAAGAAATGTAGAACAATTAGACATCCTATAACCCACACCTACACACTCATGTATCAATCTGATTGATGGATTGTGTTGTGCAGTAAGCAGGCTCAGGTGTATAACTGTGGCTCCTTCCACCTTCAAAGAATAGGCAAGAGGGCCAACCATGGAGAATAGTAAGACACTTCATTATTTCTATAACTACGCTATATTGTTTGTCCTTGTGTGTCCGTTCATGTTTTTCAGCATAAAGTACTCTGCAGCCACTAAGTGTGGTGTGGACACCAGGTGAGGCCACACACAGATTCCTATTGAACACTGTGGCTTTAACTACCTTATTTTCTCAATAAGTCTCTATCCTTCACTTCATCCCTCTCTCCCCTTCTCCCTAAATCCTCTAGGTTATATCAGCTGTGTCGGTGAACCCCTCCTGCATCTGAACTGGCTACATAGAGGGCACAGCATGATCAGAGGTGAGAGGTCACTTGGTCAGGTCAACAGGAAGTATTATTAAAGAAATGCTTTACATTGAAATACAGACAGATGCAGTAGTCCCAGAGTTAATGATCCCAGGTCAGTTTATATTATACAGGAAGTATTATTAAAGAGATGCTTTACATTGAAATACAGATAGATGTAGTAGTCCCAGAGTTAATGATCCCAGGTCAGTTTATATTATACAGGAAGTATTATTAAAGTTATGCTTTACATTGAAATACAGATAGATGCAGTAGTCCCAGAGTTAATGATCCCAGGTCAGTTTATATTATACAGGAAGTATTATTAAAGAGATGCTTTACATTGAAATACAGATAGATGCAGTAGCCCCATAATTAATGATCCCAGGTCAGTTTTGCATTTCACCTCCTGATTGATGACTAACAATGTTAGAATTAGAACTAAAAACACAAGGCTTAAACATGCTCTCTCTCTCCATCTGTCTCTCGTCTGCAGATATGTTTTGATGTGAGAGGATGCCAACCCCCAGTCCCATCATCGCCACCTCACCTGCTTTTAAGATAACCTTTGGGCCGACTAGAGACACTGCTATGTAATTGTGATGAACTGAGAGAATATTTAGGTAGCACTGTGTTTCATTAATCATGTGCTGCCTTCCCTGCTCCTATGTGCTTACCTCTTTCCCTTTCTGTCTTTTACACCTCTCTCTCCACCTCCTCTTTCTTCCTCTGTTTTTATAATTCACAACAGATGTGCATTGAAGTACAGATTGAACTTGTATTTATAACACTTGGATAATGAGCTTTTCAATAAAGCGTTTCACATTCTCTACTGGTTGAAATGAAGTGTAATGTGATGAAATACTCCACCTATCCTGTGTTTTACCAGATCAATGCAGATGAAGGGCATTAGATGTTGAGATGAACCGGTGTTGGAGTATTTACATGATGCATAGGAAGTGTAGTGTTCTGTTTTTAACATTATATTTCTGTATATATGAATTAACTAGTTAAATCCTGTTTCTAGTCTATTATATACAATGTGTAACCATTGATGTCCCAGGACCAAGATTGGTAAACACTGTTGAAGTGTATAATTGTAATACATACATGCAGACACAGCGTCATTCAAAGACTGGAATTTGATTCTCCTGGTATTGGATATGACTGAAAAATAATCTCAAAGACATTCATACCTAAACTGCACTTTTATTTGCCAAGGTAGAGTACATGATCAGTGAATATATTAAATGTACAGGCTACAATGTGGGGATCTCATGCATGGTAATAACTACATGTATATACGACTTGCATCCTTGGCACAACATGATATTATATTCTACTCAATCCATAGGCTTCATTAATGTCATTCAGGCTGTTTTGAAGTTGATACAACTGGCTATGATAGCTGAGGTTCATAGCTAGGTTCTGAACTAATATGTATACCAAACGTTTGGGTCCATACACAGATCGGCTAGATAGCTAGCTACACATCCATAGGCATAGAGGTATTTTAATCATCCACTGCACAATAAGCAAGAACATAGCTAGCTACGTTATTTCATCTATCTGCATGGTAAATATCAAAAAGGCAAGCTTACAAAATTGTACATTCAATTTGCAGTAAATTCTTCAGCTAGCTAGATTCTATACATCCACTGTTTCCCAAAACGACAGTCTGGTTTGTTGGTTGTTTCATGAGTCCCTAAAACAACCAGAATTACAATTTCATACTCATGTCACAACACCCATAAAGCTAGCCAGCTATCTGGCTAATGTTAGCTAGTCAGCTAGCTGGCTAATGTTAGCTAGTCAACTAGCTGGCTAATGTTAGCTAGTCAGCTAGCTGGCTAAATCGCGATTTTCGTAAATACATTTTATGTTAAAAAAATACATAATCGTTTGTCTCTACATGAACTAACATTCCTGTCAACTGTACATGTTTTTGCATGATTTTTTTCTGACGTTATAATCCCTTACAGTTTTTGCTTCCATCCTAGTATTTCTGTCCGCCATCTTTGATTCAGCTCTGTGTAGGGGTTCCCCTCTCTCCTAGTATTTCTGTCCGCCATCTTTGATTCAGCTCTGTGTAGGGGTACCCCTGTCTCCTAGTATTTCTGTCCGCCATCTTTGCTGAAGAAAGTATAACAGTCACTATTGCAGCAGCCTCCCCCGGTCCTAGTGCCGGCCCGGTAAAACGATTATGATGCGATGGAACGGTTGACGAAAATAAGAAATCAGAGAAAAAATATATTGACTGATATTGATTTATTTAGGGGGTGGGGGGATAATTAATATTTTAGGACTAGCTATGTTCCTGATTCCTACCTACCTTTTGTCTGAAAATTAAATTTACATTTTACTCAACTGCGTTACCCACTCCAGTCAGCAGATTGCGGTCTGCGACTTTAAGGCAATGCTGCTACTGTGACGTATAATCTAGTGGACGGAACGCTTCTTTCAACAGCAGCAACAGACAGTCAGCCACCTCGGTAGCTTGCTAGCCAAAATATACGAACAAATAAAGCTCTTTAGACGCTTTAGTGTATATTAGCCACTGTATTTTAAACCCACTTCTGTCGTCTAGTTAGTTATCCGTTTTAATTTCATATTTACGGTATTGTTTTTATTATTCATCTAGCGGGCTGGTTAAGTTAGCATTAGCCTAGCTAGCTAACATCTCCAACCATGAGGTCACTAAGCTACTCTCTTGTTAATGAAGAGAAGGACTGCTGGACGGAGAAAGATGCTCTCGTCAAAGAGGAGAAGGAAGAGAAGGATATCACAGTAAAACAAGAAGTAGAGGGTGAGGCTGTTACAGTGAAAGAAGAAGAGAAAGACGTTACAGTGAAAGAAGAGGAAGAGGCGTTCAGAGTGAAAGAGGAAGAGGATGTTACAGTAAAAGAAGAGGAGGAAGAGAAAGAGGAAGCTGCAGTTTTTGGAGTGAAAGAGGAGGATGGGGAGATGACTGTCACATTGGAAGAAGAGGAGGAGGAAACTGAATATCTGGGCTCGGTTTCCCAAACGCATCTTAAGGCATCCAATGGTTCTAACGATGAACGGGCCCTGATTAACACTAGTAAGTACTGTCTTAAAAACAGAGACACAAACTCTGCAGTTGTTGAACTGTTTTATTTTTTTATTTAACCAGGTGGCTATGATGTCATAATGATAGTTTAACCAGGTAGGCCATGATGTCATAATGATAGTTTAACCAGGTGACCATGATGTCATAATGATAGTTTAACCAGGTGGCCATGATGTCATAATGATAGTTTAACCAGGTAGGCCAGTTGAGAACAAGTTCTCATTTACAACTGCGACCTGGCCAAGATAAAGCAAAGCAGTGTGACACAGACAACAACATAGTTACACATGGAATAACATGGAATAAACAATAAACAAGCCAATAACACAATAAACAAGTCAATGACACAGTAGAAAAAAAGAAAGTCTATATATAGTGTGTGCAAAAGGCATGAGGTAGGCAATGAATAGTCCATAGTAGCGAAGAATTACAAATTAGCAGATTAACACTGGAGTGATAAATGAGCAGATGATGATGTGCAAGTAGAGATACTGGTGTGCAAAAAAAATTTCTTGAAGGATATAACACATGCCTCATGAGCTTAGTTCAACTGTTGTACCCCATCAGAACCCAGAATAAGCTTTTTTTACTTCAATGTATAGAAACAATGTAAATCAACACTGTAAAGCCTCAAAACATAGTTAAAACTATAATGTTGATATCGTGGATGGACAGTCCTTGCATCCATAGGTCTGTCTATGAATTTGAAAGTAGTTACATTTCTCCAGCCCCATCCATCATCTTATTAGCAAAATAGTGGTGGAATTACAGCTTTGTTATTGGTTGATTGATTCTTGTGTGGCTTTTTTAAAGGGACAACCTAGTATTTAAACAGCAACAAAATGGCTGCCCAGAGACTTGGTTTGGTAAACAGCTGAGGGATGGGGGCTGGTATGGGGTCTGGAGAAATGTAACCACTCTCAAATTAATAGAGAAAGCTATTGTATCAACCGTAACCCAAAACCTAGCGACCTCGTCAAGAAGTTCAGACATCTTGGCATAACAGTTATAAGGTGTTGGCTTGACAGTCGCTGGACCCAGGTTTGAGTCCAGCTCAGGGCAACCCCCTGAATTCACTACACTATGAATACAAGGACTGGCCATCCATGATGTCATAATGATAGTTTAACAGGTTTCTAGGCTATATAGTATATTGTAGAATTCATCCATGATGTCATAATGATAGTTTAACCAGGTTTCTAGGCTATATAGTATATTCTAGAATTGCCAGTGTAGATTTCCTGTAGGGGTCAAATTGTTAGAGCTGTTGATAAATCATTGTATAATATTCAGCATTTATTTTCATGCCATTACATCAATACAGCCCAACCAGAAGAGAAGAAACTCTTCCTGAACCACCTCCTCTTGCTGTCCTTCATACATTCTGAAGTTGCTGGTAATAAGCTACACAAGCAGTCAGCAACCTACATTTGGAGTGCAAATGTATCTTACCATTTCTACTGATCTGGTGACAGTTATGATTTTCATATGTTCATTTTACTGGAACAGTTTCATTTCATTTATAATAGTATCTCAATCATTGTCTGTGATTAATCTACATTCTATCTAAATGAAAATTATACAAATCTAAAAGTAACTTTTATTGCCATTGCCACCTATGTAAAAAATAGCCTACATAAAGCCAACAAATAAAAACATTGCAAATAACTGTCCTATAAATCACATGGCCTGTCCATAACGAACTTGAAACATTGTATAAAATATTCTGGGCCCTCAGTTTCCCGTGCCAGTGAGTTCTCGACCGACACAGCTGTAGGCTATTTGTGAAAGGGATAAGAAGTAATCAGGTGTTTTGACATTTCCACTGGATCAAAGCATTACGTTTTTCCCTTTTGTGCCGAGTGGTTATCGAAAGGGCGAGAGCTGGAAATATTTTACAAATACTTTGAGGAGTTATTCTCCTTTGCAATTGACTTTGATTAGACTTTGTTTACTTGCTGTTTGAGGTGGGGGGAAAAATGTGCTTTGAGACGCTCCACAACTCAGTGGTGGTGCATTAAGACAATCAGAAATAATATCAGACATCCCCATATGGGCACATTTATAGGCCTTCATTTGTGTGCAGGCCAGGTAGACTAGTCCTACTTCTATATGTGTAACCAGGTAGACTAGTCCTACTTCTATATGTGTAACTAGGTAGACTAGTCCTACTTCTATATGTGTAACCAGGTAGACTAGTCCTACTTCCATATGTGTCACCAGGTAGACTAGTCCTACTTCTATATGTGTAACCAGGTAGACTAGTCCTACTTCTATATGTGTCACCAGGTAGACTAGTCCTACTTCAATATGTGTAACCAGGTAGACTAGTCCTACTTCTATATGTGTAACCAGGTAGACTAGTTCTACTTCTATATGTTTAACTAGGTAGACTAGTCCTACTTCTATATGTGTTGTCGGGTAGCCTAGTTCTACTTCTATATGTGTAACCAGGTAGACCAGTCCTACTTCTTAATGTGTAACCAGGTAGACCAGTCCCACTTCTTAATGTGTAACCAGGTAGACCAGTCCTACTTCTTAATGTGTAACCAGGTAGACTAGTCCTACTTCTATATGTGTAACCAGGTAGACTAGTCCTACTTCTATATGTGTAACCAGGTAGACTAGTCCTACTTCTATATGTGTAACCAGGTAGACTAGTCCTACTTCTATATGTGTAACCAGGTAGACTAGTCCTACTTCTATATGTGTAACCAGGTAGACTAGTCCTACTTCCATATGTGTAACCAGGTAGACTAGTCCTACTTCTATATGTGTAACCAGGTAGACTAGTCCTACTTCTATATGTGT
This sequence comes from Salvelinus namaycush, assembly GCF_016432855.1. NCBI lineage: Eukaryota > Metazoa > Chordata > Actinopteri > Salmoniformes > Salmonidae > Salvelinus > Salvelinus namaycush. The sequence continues at coordinate 93,584 of NW_024060008.1, forward strand.
AACCAGGTAGACTAGTCCTACTTCTATATATGTAACCAGGTAGACTAGTCCTACTTCTATATTTTTTGTTATTTAGACTAGGTCTACTTCTATATGTGTGACCAGGTAGACTAGTCCTACTTCTATATGTCTAACCAGGTAGACTAGTCCTACTTCTATATGTGTAACCAGGTAGACTAGTCCTACTTCTATATGTGTAACCAGGTAGACTAGTCCTACTTCTATATGTCTAACCAGGTAGACTAGTCCTACCTCTATGTCTAACCAGGTAGACTAGTCCTACCTCTATGTGTAACCAGGTAGACTAGTCCTACCTCTATATGTGTAACCAGGTAGACTAGTCTTACTTCTATATGTGTAAGCATGTAGACTAGTCCTACTTCTATATGTGTAACCAGGTAGACTAGTCCTACTTCTATATGTGTTGTCGGGTAGCCTAGTTCTACTTCTATATGTGTAACCAGGTAGACCAGTCCTACTTCTTAATGTGTAACCAGGTAGACCAGTCCTACTTCTATATGTGTAACCAGGTAGACCAGTCCTACTTCTATATGTGTAACCAGGTAGACCAGTCCTACTTCTATATGTGTAACCAGGTAGACCAGTCCTACTTCTATATGTGTGACCAGGTAGACTAGTCCTACTTCTATATGTGTAACCAGGTAGACTAGTCCTACTTCTATATTTTTTGTTATTTAGACTAGTTCTACTTCTATATGTGTGACCAGGTAGACTAGTCCTACTTCTATATGTCTAACCAGGTAGACTAGTCCTACCTCTATGTCTAACCAGGTAGACTAGTCCTACCTCTATGTGTAACCAGGTAGACTAGTCCTACCTCTATATGTGTAACCAGGTAGACTAGTCTTACTTCTATATGTGTAAGCATGTAGACTAGTCCTACTTCTATATGTGTAACCAGGTAGACTAGTCCTACTTCTATATGTGTAACCAGGTAGACTAGTCCTACTTCTATATGTGTAACCAGGTAGACTAGTCCTACTTCTATATGTGTAACCAGGTAGACTAGTCCTACTTCTATATATGTAACCAGGTAGACTAGTCCTACTTCTATATTTTTTGTTATTTAGACTAGTTCTACTTCTATATGTGTGACCAGGTAGACTAGTCCTACTTCTATATGTCTAACCAGGTAGACTAGTCCTACTTCTATATGTGTAACCAGGTAGACTAGTCCTACTTCTATATGTGTAACCAGGTAGACTAGTCCTACTTCTATATGTCTAACCAGGTAGACTAGTCCTACCTCTATGTCTAACCAGGTAGACTAGTCCTACCTCTATGTGTAACCAGGTAGACTAGACCTACCTCTATATGTGTAACCAGGTAGACCAGGTAGACTAGTCTTACTTCTATATGTGTAAGCATGTAGACTAGTCCTACTTCTATATGTGTAACCAGGTAGACTAGTCCTACTTCTATATGTGTTGTCGGGTAGCCTAGTTCTACTTCTATATGTGTAACCAGGTAGACCAGTCCTACTTCTTAATGTGTAACCAGGTAGACCAGTCCTACTTCTATATGTGTAACCAGGTAGACCAGTCCTACTTCTATATGTGTAACCAGGTAGACCAGTCCTACTTCTATATGTGTAACCAGGTAGACCAGTCCTACTTCTATATGTGTAACCAGGTAGACCAGTCCTACTTCTATATGTGTAACCAGGTAGACCAGTCCTACTTCTTAATGTGTAACCAGGTAGACCAGTCCTACTTCTTAATGTGTAACCAGGTAGACCAGTCCTACTTCTTAATGTGTAACCAGGTAGACCAGTCCTACTTCTATATGTGTAACCAGGTAGACTAGTCCTACTTCTATATGTGTAACCAGGTAGACTAGTCCTACTTCTATATGTGTAACCAGGTAGACTAGTCCTACTTCTATATGTGTAACCAGGTAGACTAGTCCTACTTCTATATGTGTAACCAGGTAGACTAGTCCTACTTCTATATGTGTAACCAGGTAGACTAGTCCTACTTCTATATTTTTTGTTATTTAGACTAGTTCTACTTCTATATGTGTGACCAGGTAGACTAGTCCTACTTCTATATGTGTAACCAGGTAGACTAGTCCTACTTCTATATGTGTAACCAGGTAGACTAGTCCTACTTCTATATATGTAACCAGGTAGACTAGTCCTACTTCTATATTTTTTGTTATTTAGACTAGTTCTACTTCTATATGTGTGACCAGGTAGACTAGTCCTACTTCTATATGTCTAACCAGGTAGACTAGTCCTACCTCTATGTCTAACCAGGTAGACTAGTCCTACCTCTATGTCTAACCAGGTAGACTAGTACTACCTCTATGTGTACCCAGGTAGACTAGTCCTACCTCTATATATGTAACCGGGTAGACTAGTTCTACTTCTATATGTGTTGTCGGGTAGACTAGTTCTACTTCTATATGTGTAAGCAGGTAGACTAGTCTTACTTCTATATGTTTAAGCATGTAGACTAGTCCTACTTCTATATGTGTAACCAGGTAGACTAGTCCTACTTCTATATGTGTAACCAGGTAGACTAGTCCTACTTCTATATGTGTCACAAGGTAGACTAGTCCTACTTCTATATTTGTCACAAGGTAGACTAGTCCTACTTCTATATGTGTCACCAGGTAGACTAGTCCTACTTCAATATGTGTAACCAGGTAGACTAGTCCTACTTCTATATGTGTAACCAGGTAGACTAGTCCTACCTCTATGTCTAACCAGGTAGACTAGTCCTACTTCTATATGTCTAACCAGGTAGACTAGTCCTACCTCTATGTCTAACCAGGTAGACTAGTCCTACCTCTATGTGTAACCAGGTAGACTAGTCCTACCTCTATATGTGTAACCAGGTAGACCAGTCCTACTTCTTAATGTGTAACCAGGTAGACCAGTCCTACTTCTTAATGTGTAACCAGGTAGACCAGTTCTACTTCTTAATGTGTAACCAGGTAGACTAGTCCTACTTCTATATGTGTAACCAGGTAGACTAGTCCTACTTCTATATGTGTTGTCGGGTAGCCTAGTCCTACTTCTATATGTGTAACCAGGTAGACCAGTCCTACTTCTTAATGTGTAACCAGGTAGACCAGTCCTACTTCTTAATGTGTAACCAGGTAGACCAGTTCTACTTCTTAATGTGTAACCAGGTAGACTAGTCCTACTTCTATATGTGTAATCAGGTAGACTAGTCCTACTTCTATATGTGTAACCAGGTAGACTAGTCCTACTTCTATATGTGTAACCAGGTAGACTAGTCCTACTTCTTAATGTGTAACCAGGTAGACTAGTCCTACTTCTATATGTGTAACCAGGTAGACTAGTCCTACTTCTATATGTGTAACCAGGTAGACTAGTCCTACTTCTATATGTGTAACCAGGTAGACTAGTCCTACATCTATATGTGTAACCAGGTAGACTAGTCCTACTTCTATATGTGTAACCAGGTAGACTAGTCCTACTTCTATATATGTAACCAGGTAGACTAGTCCTACTTCTATATTTTTTGTTATTTAGACTAGTTCTACTTCTATATGTGTGACCAGGTAGACTAGTCCTACTTCTATATGTGTAACCAGGTAGACTAGTCCTACTTCTATATGTGTAACCAGGTAGACTAGTCCTACTTCTATATATGTAACCAGGTAGACTAGTCCTACTTCTATATTTTTTGTTATTTAGACTAGTTCTACTTCTATATGTGTGACCAGGTAGACTAGTCCTACTTCTATATGTCTAACCAGGTAGACTAGTCCTACCTCTATGTCTAACCAGGTAGACTAGTCCTACCTCTATGTGTAACCAGGTAGACTAGTCCTACCTCTATATGTGTAACCAGGTAGACTAGTCTTACTTCTATATGTGTAAGCATGTAGACTAGTCCTACCTCTATATGTGTAACCAGGTAGACTAGCCCTACTTCTATATGTGTGTAACCAGGTAGACTAGTCCTACTTCTATATGTGTAACCAGGTAGACTAGTCCTACTTCTATATGTCTAACCAGGTGGACTAGTCCTACCTCTATATGTGTTGTCGGGTAGACCAGTCCTACTTCTATATGTGTAACCAGGTAGACTAGTCCTACTTCTATATGTGTAACCAGGTAGACTAGTCCTACTTCTATATGTGTACCCAGGTAGACTAGTCCTACCTCTATATATGTAACCGGGTAGACTAGTTCTACTTCTATATGTGTTGTCGGGTAGACTAGTTCTACTTCTATATGTGTAAGCAGGTAGACTAGTCTTACTTCTATATGTTTAAGCATGTAGACTAGTCCTACTTCTATATGTGTAACCAGGTAGACTAGTCCTACTTCTATATGTGTCACCAGGTAGACTAGTCCTACTTCTATATGTGTCACAAGGTAGACTAGTCCTACTTCTATATTTGTCACAAGGTAGACTAGTCCTACTTCTATATTTGTCACAAGGTAGACTAGTCCTACTTCTATATGTGTCACCAGGTAGACTAGTCCTACTTCAATATGTGTAACCAGGTAGACTAGTCCTACTTCTATATGTGTAACCAGGTAGACTAGTCCTACCTCTATGTCTAACCAGGTAGACTAGTAATACCTCTATGTCTAACCAGGTAGACTAGTCCTACTTCTATATGTGTAACCAGGTAGACTAGTCCTACTTCTATATGTGTCACCAGGTAGACTAGTCCTACTTCTATATGTGTCACAAGGTAGACTAGTCCTACTTCTATATTTGTCACAAGGTAGACTAGTCCTACTTCTATATTTGTCACAAGGTAGACTAGTCCTACTTCTATATGTGTCACCAGGTAGACTAGTCCTACTTCAATATGTGTAACCAGGTAGACTAGTCCTACTTCTATATGTGTAACCAGGTAGACTAGTCCTACCTCTATGTCTAACCAGGTAGACTAGTAATACCTCTATGTCTAACCAGGTAGACTAGTCCTACCTCTATGTGTACCCAGGTAGACTAGTCCTACCTCTATATATGTAACCAGGTAGACTTGTTCTACTTCTATATGTGTTGTCGGGTAGACTAGTTCTACTTCTATATGTGTAAGCAGGTAGACTAGTCTTACTTCTATATGTTTAAGCATGTAGACTAGTCCTACTTCTATATGTGTAACCAGGTAGACTAGTCCTACTTCTATATGTGTAACTAGGTAGACTAGTCCTACTTCTATATGTGTAACCAGGTAGACTAGTTCTATTTCTATATGTTTAACCAGGTAGACTAGTCCTACCTCTATATGTGTTGTCGGGTAGCCTAGTTCTACTTCTATATGTGTAACCAGGTAGACCAGTCCTACTTCTCAATGTGTAACCAGGTAGACCAGTCCTACTTCTTAATGTGTAACCAGGTAGACCAGTCCTACTTCTTAATGTGTAACCAGGTAGACTAGTCCTACTTCTATATGTGTAACCAGGTAGACTAGTCCTACTTCTATATGTGTAACCAGGTAGACTAGTCCTACTTCTATATGTGTAACCAGGTAGACTAGTCCTACTTCTATATGTGTAACCAGGTAGACTAGTCCTACTTCTATATGTGTAACCAGGTAGACTAGTCCTACTTCTATATGTGTAACCAGGTAGACTAGTCCTACTTATATATGTGTAACCAGGTAGACTAGTCCTACTTCTATATGTGTAACCAGGTAGACTAGTCCTACTTCCATATGTGTAACCAGGTAGACTAGTCCTACTTCTATATGTGTAACCAGGTAGACTAGTCCTACTTCTATATGTGTAACCAGGTAGACTAGTCCTACCTCTATATATGTAACCAGGTAGACTAGTTCTACCTCTCTATGTGTTGTCGGGTAGACTAGTTCTACTTCTATATGTGTAAGCAGGTAGACTAGTCTTACTTCTATATGTGTAACCAGGTAGACTAGTCCTACTTCTATATGTGTAACTAGGTAGACTAGCCCTACTTCTATATGTGTGTAACCAGGTAGACTAGTCCTACTTCTATATGTGTAACCAGGTAGACTAGTCCTACTTCTATATGTGTAACCAGGTAGACTAGTCCTACCTCTATATGTGTTGTCGGGTAGACTAGTTCTACTTCTATATGTGTAACCAGGTAGACTAGTCCTACTTCTATATGTGTAACCAGGTAGACTAGTCCTACTTCTATATGTGTAACCAGGTAGACTAGTCCTACTTCTATATGTGTAACCAGGTAGACTAGTCCTACTTCTATATGTGTAGTCAGGTAGACTAGTCCTACCTCTATATGTGTAACCAGGTAGACTAGTCCTACCTCTATATGTGTAACCAGGTAGACTAGTCCTACCTCTATATGTGTAGTCAGGTAGACTAGTCCTACCTCTATATGTGTTGTCGGGTAGACTAGTCCTACCTCTATATGTGTTGTCGGGTAGACTAGTTCTACTTCTATATGTGTAACCAGGTAGACTAGTACTACTTCTATATGTGTAACCAGGTAGACTAGACCTACCTCTATATGTGTAACCAGGTAGACTAGTCCTACCTCTATATGTGTTGTCGGGTAGACTAGTTCTACTTCTATATGTGTAACCAGGTAGACTAGTCCTACTTCTATATGTGTAACCAGGTAGACTAGTCCTACTTCTCTATGTGTAGTCAGGTAGACTAGTCCTACTTCTATATGTGTAGTCAGGTAGACTAGTCCTACCTCTATATGTGTAACCAGGTAGACTAGTCCTACTTCTATATGTGTAACCAGGTAGACTAGTCCTACTTCTATATGTGTAACCAGGTAGACTAGTCCTACTTCTATATGTGTAACCAGGTAGACTAGTCCTACTTCTATATGTGTAACCAGGTAGACTAGTCCTACTTCTATATGTGTAGTCAGGTAGACTAGTCCTACCTCTATATGTGTAACCAGGTAGACTAGTCCTACCTCTATATGTTTAACCAGGTAGATTAGTCCTACTTCTATATGTGTAACCAGGTAGACTAGTCCTACTTCTCTATGTGTAGTCAGGTAGACTAGTCCTACTTCTATATGTGTAGTCAGGTAGACTAGTCCTACCTCTATATGTGTAACCAGGTAGACTAGTCCTACTTCTATATGTGTAACCAGGTAGACTAGTCCTACTTCTATATGTGTAACCAGGTAGACTAGTCCTACTTCTATATGTGTAACCAGGTAGACTAGTCCTACTTCTATATGTGTAACCAGGTAGACTAGTCCTACTTCTATATGTGTAACCAGGTAGACTAGTCCTACTTCTATATGTGTAGTCAGGTAGACTAGTCCTACCTCTATATGTGTAACCAGGTAGACTAGTCCTACCTCTATATGTTTAACCAGGTAGATTAGTCCTACTTCTATATGTGTAGTCGGGTAGACTAGTCCTACCTCTATATGTGTTGTCGGGTAGACTAGTTCTACCTCTATATGTGTTGTCGGGTAGACTAGTTCTACTTCTATATGTGTAACCAGGTAGACTAGTACTACTTCTATATGTGTAACCAGGTAGACTAGACCTACCTCTATATGTGTAACCAGGTAGACTAGTCCTACCTCTATATGTGTTGTCGGGTAGACTAGTTCTACTTCTATATGTGTAACCAGGTAGACTAGTCCTACTTCTATATGTGTAACCAGGTAGACTAGTCCTACTTCTATATGTGTTGTCAGGTAGACTAGTCCTACTTCTATATGTGTAACCAGGTAGACTAGTCCTACTTTTACAGTGGGGAGAACAAGTATTTGATACACTGCTGATTTTGCAGGTTATCCTACTTACAAAGCATGTAGAGGTCTGTAATTTTTATCATAGGTACACTTCAACTGTGAGAGACGGAATCAAAAACAAAAATCCATAAATCACATTGTATGATTTTTAAGTAATTAATTTGCATTTTATTGCATGACATAAGTATTTGGTACATCAGAAAAGCAGAACTTAATTCTTGGTACAGAAACCTTTGTTTGCAATTACAGAGATCATGTGTTTCCTGTAGTTCTTGACCAGGTTTGCACACACTGCAGCAGGGATTTTGGCCCACTCCTCCATACAGACCGTCTCCAGATCCTTCAGGTTTCAGGGCTGTCGCTGGGCAATACGGACTTTCAGCTCCCTCCAAAGATTTTCTATTGGGTTCAGGTCTGGAGACTGGCTAGGCCACTCCAGGACCTTGAGATGCTTCTTACGGAGCCACTCCTTAGTTGCCCTGACTGTGTGTTTTGGGTCGTTGTCATGCTGGAAGACCCAGCCACGACCCATCTTCAATGCTCTTACTGAGGGAAGGAGGTTGTTGGCCAAGATCTCGCGATACGTGGCCCCATCCATCCTCCCCTCAATACGGTGCAGTCGTCCTGTCCCCTTTGCAGAAAAGCATCGCCAAAGAATGATGTTTCCAACTCCATGCTTCACGGTTGGGATGGTGTTCTTGGGGTTGTACTCATCCTTCTTCTTCCTCCAAACACGGCGAGTGAAGTTTAGACCAAAAAGCTTTATTTTTGTCTCATCAGACCACATGACCTTCTCCCATTCCTCCTCTGGATCATCCAGATGGTCATTGGCAAACTTCAGACAGGCCTGGACATGTGCTGGCTTGAGCAGGGGGACCTTGCGTGCGCTGCAGGATTTTAATCCATGACGGCGTAGTGTGTTACTAATGGTTTTCTTTGAGACTGTGGTCCCAGCTCTCTTCAGGTCATTGACCAGGTCCTGCCGTGTAGTTTTGGGCTGATACCTCACCTTCCTCATGATCATTGATGCCTCACGAGGTGAGATTTTGCATGGAGCCCCAGACCAAGGGTGATTGACCGTCATCTTGAACTTCTTCCATTTTCTAATAATTGCGCCAACAGTTGTTGCCTTCTCACCAAACTGCTTGCCTATTGTCCTGTAGCCCATCCCAGCCTTGTGCAGGTCTACAATTTTATCTCTGGTCTTGGCCATTGTGGAGAGGTTGGGGTCTGTTTGATTGAGTGTGTGGACAGGTGTCTTTTATACAGGTAACGAGTTCAAACAGGTGCAGTTAATACAGGTAATGAGTGGAGAACAGGAGGGCTTCTTAAAGAAAAACTAACAGGTCTGTGAGAGCTGGAATTCTTACTGGTTGGTAGGTGATCAAATACTTATGTCATGCAATAAAATGCCCTTTCCTGGGTTGGTGAAGAGCGGCATTACATTTTAAGGAATAAATCCAAGCCTCACTCGTCACCTGTGGACGGTGGTGCTTCCAGTGAGGCGTGGATTTAATAGTATGTTGTACCTAGTTTCCCTCCTTCAGGGAACAGTAGTTATAGTCATAACATTACGCTTGTCATATGATGAACTTGTAATCCAAGATGGCGTAGCATTAACCTGTCTAGGATGAGGGTGCCGCTAGCGGCACTCCCCCCCCCCCCCCCACCCCCACTGAAAAGGCAGAGCCGCGAAATTCAAAAAAAATATTTTTTTTAAATATTTAACTTTCACACATTAAAGTCCAATACAGCTAATGAAAGACACAGATCTTGTGAATCCAGCCAACATGTCCGATTTTTAAAATGTTTTACAGGGAAGACACAATATGTAAAGATGTACATCTATTACCTAAAAACACATTAGCATAATCCACCATCTTTTATTTGTCCACCAACACCAGTAGCTATCACCAATTCGGCTAAACTAAGATATTTATAGCCCCTAACCAAGAAAAAAACTCATCAGATGACAGTCTGATAACATATTTATGGTATGGGATAGGTTTTGTTAGAAAAATGTGCATATTTCAGGTAGATGGCATAGGTTACAATTGCACCCACCGTCACAAATGGACTAGAATAACTACATAGAGCAACGTGTTTACCTACTTACTAATCATCAAACATTTCGTAAAAATACACAGCATACACTAATCGAAAGACACAGATCCTGTGAATACAGACAATATTTCAGATTTTCTAAGTGTCTTACAGCGAAAACACAATAAATCGTTATATCAGCATAGCACATAGCACATAGCAGCCCAGCATTGATTCTAGCCAAAGTGAGCGATAACGTCAACATCGCCAAAATATATTATTTTTTTCACTAACCTTCTCAGAATTCTTCAGATGACACCCCTGTAACATCACATTACAACATCCATATACAGTTTGTTCGTAAATGTGCATATTTAGCCACCAAAATCATGGTTAGACAATGTGAAATGTAGCCCAGCTGGTGAGAAAATGTCCGTGCGCCATATTAGACAGTGATCTACTCTTATACATAAATACTCATAAACGTGACTAAAAAATATAGGGTGGACAGGGATTGATAGACAATTTAATTCTTAATACAATCGCGGAATTACATTTTTTAAATTATCCTTACTTTTCAATACAGTTTGCGCCAAGCGAAGCTACGTCAAAAAACATGGCGTCCTAAGCCACTAACATTTTTCGACAGAAACACGATTTATCATAATAAATTGTTCCTACTTTGAGCTGTTCTTCCATCAGTATCTTGGGCAAAGGATCCTTTCTTGGGTCTAATCGTCTTTTGGTGGAAAGCTGTCCTCTTGCCATGTGGAAATGCCAACTGCGTTCGGGATGAACTGGAAGCGTGCCCAGCAATTCACAGCGTTTCAGAAATAAATGTCCCAAAATCGCACTAAACGGATATAAATTGCTATAAAACGCTTTAAATTAACTACCTTATGATGTTTTTAACTCCTATAACGAGTCTTAACATGACCGGAGAAAGATTACTCCCAACACTAATGCTTGGAACAGGTGCGGGTCGGTGTCCTCCACGCGCATGACGCACCAAGAAAAGACTTGCTAGCTACAGGGTTTTTTAATTTATAGTGCCTGTGAACGCGCAATCGACCCCATTCAAATCGTCATCACGTAAAGGCATCCAGGGGAAGACGTAAGCAGTGTCCGTATACTCATAGCAATAACAGTGCCCTTTTAACTGACTCCAGATCAGGGGCCAACATTTCTGAAATCTGACTCCATGTCAGGGAAATTGCTGTAGAATGGGTTCTGTTCCACTTAGAGACAACATTTCAACTCCTATAGAAACTATAGACTGTTTTCTATCCAATAATAATAATAATATGCATATTGTACGATCAAGAATTTTGTGGGAAGCCGTTTCAAAAATTACACGATTAGCATAAATAGTGACAACAGCGCCCCCAGCCTCAACAGGTTAAGACATGTTTGTTGTAAATATTATGTTTTTTTTGTTGTTGTATATATTGCAATATATTTCAATCTTTTTCCATGTTTAAATTAAATATACCTTCAGGCAACCCGCCTCACCCAATGTGAAACTGATCTGCTATTTTTTAGACCTTATAGCTAGAACCTCCATCAGAACCTAGCCGTCAGAAGCTAACCAGCTAATTAGCTACTAGCTATTTAGTCATTTACCTTTTTAGCTCAGCTTATAAAAATTCATAAAACACACAGTGTTATACATTTGTTCATCCAACCACGGTGTCAGATTTCAAATAGGCTTTACGGCGAAAGCATACCGTGCGATTATCTGAGAACAGCGCCCAGCAGACGAATCATTACAAACAGTTACCAGCCAAGTAGAGTTACACAAGTCAGAAATAGCAATAAAATTAATTACTTACCTTTGATGATCTTCATATTGTTGCACTCACAAAACTCCCATTTACTCAATAAATGTTAGTTTTGTTCGATAAAGTCTCTCTTTATATCCAAAAACCTCAGTTTTGTTCAGTAATCCACAGGCTCAAAGGAAACCGGACAATAATAATAAACGATAATCGGTCGACTTCTACTCTGGACGGTTCTGACTTAGAATATGTGGACAACTACAAATACCTAGGTGTCTGGATAGACTGTAAACTCTCCTTCCAGACTTATATTAAGCATTTCCAATCCCAAATTAAATCTAGAATCGACTTCCTATTTCGCGTCAAAACCTCCTTCACTCACGCTGTCAAACATACCCTCATAAAACTGACTATCCTACCGATCCTTGACTTTAGCGATGTTATTTTTAAAATAGCCTCCAACACTCTACTCAGCAAACTGGATGCACCAAAGCCCCATATACCACCCACCACTAAGACCTGATTAATGGTTGGTTTCTCAAATGACTGCCTCACCTGGTTCACCAACTACTTCTCTGATAGAATTCAGTGTGTCAAATCGGAGGGCCTGTTGTCCGGACCTTTGGCAGTCTCTATGGGGGTGCCACAGGGTTCAATTCTCGGGCTATTCCGTATACATCTGACCCTTCTTTGGACACTGTGTTAACAAACCTCCAAACGAGCTTCAATGCCATATAACACTCCTTCTGTGGCCTCCAACTGCTCTTAAACGCAAGTTAAACTACCTTAGACTGCATTCAGTAAATCACAGTGCCATCCGTTTTGTCACCAAAGCCCCATATACCACCCACCACTGAGACCTGTATGCTCTAGTCGGCTGGCCCTCGCTACATATTCATCGCTAAACCCACTGGCTCCAGGTCATCTATAAGTCTTTGCTAGGCCGCCTTCACTCAGATCACTGGTCACCATAGCAACACCCACCCGTAGCACGCGCTCCAGCAGGTATATCTCACTGGTCATCCCCAAAGCCAACACCTCCTTTGGCTGCCTTTTCCTTCCAGTTCTCTGCTGCCAATGACTGGAACGAATTTCAAAAATCGCTGAAGTTGGAGACTTATATCTCCCTCACTAACTTTAAGCATCAGCTATCTGAGCAGCTTACCGATCGCTGCAGCTGTACACAGCCCATCTGTAAATAGCCCATCCAACTGCCTACCTCATCCCCATATTTTTATTTACTTTTTTTGCTCTTTTGCACACCAGTATTTCTACTTGCACATCATCTATCACTCCAGTGTTAATTTGCTAAATTGTAGTTAATGAATCTGTAGTTCATTCAAACATTATATTAAACAGGACATTCAAATTAGCCTTACAATTATAATCCAAAGTAGTGTGAAATGCACTAATAAGCACCTGTAAATGACATTGTGAAAAACTAAAATCTTTGTTCACCATTTTTGCTCCAGGCAGATATACTACATCCATAACTAGTGGTTTCCTCATTACCAGATATACTAACTACATCCATAACTAGTGGTTTCCTCATTACCAGATATACTAACTACATCCATAACTAGTGGTTTCCTCATTACCAGATACACTACATCCATAACTAGTGGTTTCCTCATTAGCAGATAGTTCTACATCCATAACTAGTGGTTTCCTCATTACCAGATATACTACATCCATAACTAGTGGTTTCCTCATTAGAAGATATACTACATCCATAACTAGTGGTTTCCTCATTACCAGATATACTACATCCATAACTAGCGGTTTCCTCATTAGCAGATATACTACATCCATAACTAGCAGTTTCCTCATTACCAGATATACTACATCCATAACTAGTGGTTTCCTCATTACCAGATATACTACATCCATAACTAGTGGTTTCCTCATTAGCAGATAGTTCTACATCCATAACTAGTGGTTTCCTCATTACCAGATATACTACATCCATAACTAGTGGTTTCCTCATTACCAGATATACTACATCCATAACTAGTGGTTTCCTCATTAGAAGATATACTACATCCATAACTAGTGGTTTCCTCATTACCAGATATACTACATCCATAACTAGTGGTTTCCTCATTACCAGATATACTACATCCATAACTAGTGGTTTCCTCATTACAAGATATACTACATCCATAACTAGTGGTTTCCTCATTAGCAGGGAGGAGTTTCTACAATCAAGTTGTGTTGCATCGCCCTCGTGCCGCAATTTTATTAAACACAGAAAGGGGCCTATATTGGAGACCAAAAGTCGTCTGGCACACTGCTTAGAGTTTCAACAACTTGAATAACTTATTTCTAGCCTACAATCATTGATTTTACTACTAATGTGAAAACAAGACAAACTATGACTATTCTTGCTCATTTTAAGATTATTGTTAAATAATTGTAACATTCATTACAGACATCAATTGTTGTACAACATCATGGCTACTCTGTTGGCATCACCTTTTACAGTGGATTACCGCTGTTGTGGGCCTTTAATCATCTGACTTTGTTGTTCACACAGGAGAGATAAGGGACTATCGTGGATCCTCTGGGGAGCCTCAACAACCTCATGATGCTGACGAGGCAGAGAAGAATCTCTCCACATCAGAACACCTCAAGAAACACCTGCAGAGATCCACAGGGAAGATAACTCACTGCTGCTCTGACTGTGGGAAGAGATTCACCTCCTCAGGCATTAAAATTCATCAGAGAACACACACAGGAGAGAAACCTTATAGCTGTGATCAATGTGGGAAGAGTTTTACTACATCTAGCAATCTGACTGTACACCAGAGAACACACACAGGAGAGAAACCTTATAGCTGTGGTCAATGTGGGAAGAGTTTTACTACATCTATCCAGCTGACATTACACCAGAGAACACACACAGGAGAGAAACCTTATAGCTGTGATCAATGTGATAAGAGTTTTACTACAGCTGGCCATCTGACTTTACACCAGAGAACACACACAGGAGAGAAACCTTATAGCTGTGATCAATGTGGGAAGAGTTTTGGTAGATCTGGCCAGCTGACATCACACAGGAGAGAAACCTTATAGCTGTGATCAATGTGGGAAGAGTTTTGGTAGATCTGGCCAGCTGACATCACACAAGAGAACACACACAGGAGAGAAACCTTATAGCTGTGATCAATGTGGGAAGAGTTTTACTACATCTGGCCATCTGACTTTACACCAGAGAACACACACAGGAGAGAAACCTTATAGCTGTGATCAATGTGGGAAGAGTTTTGGTAGATCTGGCCAGCTGACATCACACAAGAGAACACACACGGGAGAGAAACCTTATAGCTGTGGTCAATGTGGGAAGAGTTTTGGTAGATCTGACCAGCTGACATTACACCAGAGAACACACACAGGAGAGAAACCTTACAGCTGTGATCAATGTGGAAAGAGATGTACTACATCTGGCCAGCTGACATTACACCAGAGAACACACACAGGAGAGAAACCTTATAGCTGTGATCAATGTGGGAAGAGATTTACTACATCTAGCCAGCTGACATTACACCAGAGGATACACACAGGAGAGAAACCTTATTGCTGTAATCAATGTGGGAAGAGTTTTACTCAGCTGAACAGCCTGATAGTACACCAGCGGACACACACAGGAGAGAAATCTTATAGCTGTGATCAATGTGGGAAGAGATTTACTACATCTAGCGCTCTTACTTCACACCAGAGAATACACACAGGAGAGAAACCTTATTGCTGTAATCAATGTGGGAAGAGTTTTACTGAATCTAGCTCGCTGACTAAACACCAGAGAACACACACAGGAGAGAAATCTTATAGCTGTGATCAATGTGGGAAGAGTTTTACTGAATCTAGCTCTCTGACTAAACACCAGAGAATACACACAGGAGAGAAACCTTATACCTGTAATCAATGTGGAAAGAGTTTTACTCACCTACAAAGCCTGATAGTACACCAGCGGACACACACAGGAGAGAAACCTTTTAGCTGTGATCTATGTGGGAAGAGATTTACTACATCTAGCGCTCTTACTTCACACCAGAGAACACACACAGGAGAGAAACCTTGTAGCTGTGATCAATGTGGGAAGAGATTTACTACATCTAGCGCTCTTACTTCACACCAGAGAATACACACAGGAGAGAAACCTTATTGCTGTAATCAATGTGGGAAGAGTTTTACTGAATCTAGCTCGCTGACTAAACACCAGAGAACACACACAGGAGAGAAACCTTATAGCTGTGGTCAATGTGGGAAGAGTTTTACTACATCTATCCAGCTGACATTACACCAGAGAACACACACAGGAGAGAAACCTTATAGCTGTGATCAATGTGGGAAGAGTTTTACTACAGCTGGCCATCTGACTTTACACCAGAGAACACACACAGGAGAGAAACCTTATAGCTGTGATCAATGTGGGAAGAGTTTTACTGCATCTGGCCATCTGACTTTACACCAGAGAACACACACAGGAGAGAAACCTTATAGCTGTGATCAATGTGGGAAGAGTTTTGGTAGATCTGGCCAGCTGACATCACACAAGAGAACACACACAGGAGAGAAACCTTATAGCTGTGGTCAATGTGGGAAGAGTTTTGGTAGATCTGACCAGCTGACATTACACCAGAGAACACACACAGGAGAGAAACCTTATAGCTGTGATCAATGTGGGAAGAGTTTTACTACATCTGGCCATCTGACTTTACACCAGAGAACACACACAGGAGAGAAACCTTATAGCTGTGATCAATGTGGGAAGAGTTTTGGTAGATCTGGCCAGCTGACATCACACAAGAGAACACACACAGGAGAGAAACCTTATTGCTGTAATCAATGTGGGAAGAGTTTTACTGAATCTAGCTCTCTGACTAAACACCAGAGAACACACACAGGAGAGAAATCTTATAGCTGTGATCAATGTGGGAAGAGATTTACTACATCTAGCTCTCTGACTTCACACCAGAGAACACACACAGGAGAGAAACCTTTTAGCTGTGGTCAATGTGGGATGAGATTTACCAGATTTAGATATCTAACTATACACCAGAGAAAACACACAGGACAGAAACCTTATAGCAGTAATAAATGTGGGAAGATATAGCTGTGACCAGAGATAATCTGATAAAAGATCTCGGATTCAACATCAGAAAATACATGTTATATAATAAATTGGTCTATAATCAATTTTATGAACAATCCTACATCACTCCAGTATTTATTGAAAACATTCAAGTGCTAATTGTCTTTATTCCACTACTGAAGAAGCATGACTCAAATCACCTCATACTTCAAACATTCAGCCTGACAAAAGATACATGTTTTATTATTCCATGCCTCACCCTTAAGTGAAGTATTGCCAATATATATTAACAAAGGGGTGTACATTTGGTTTTGATTTTCATATTTACAATTTATGTAACATTTAGTCATAGTTATTTATGCAACCAGCTGACAATTTTTGGGTACTATTATATTGAAATTGTTATCCTGCTTTTAGAATATCAGGGATCATTCTCAGATGTACCAACCCACATGTACTAGAGCACAGGTGTCAAACTCATTCCACGGGGGCCGAGTGTCTGCGGGTTTTCGCTCCTCCCTTGTACTTGATTGATGAATTAACATCACTAATTAGTTAGGAACTCCCCACACCTGGTTGTCTAGGGCTTTATTGAAAGGAAAAACCAAAAACCTGCAGACACTAGGCCCTCCGTGGAATGACATGACATTGGGGACTGGGCCCCGATCCAACAACATGCCTATCGAGTGAACCCTGAAAAGAGAAGCTCGGGATATTGCAGGAGCTCTTGAAATCAGACATGACTAATACAATTTGATTTGAGTTTTGTCCAAGGCGATGAGAGTTTTAGAAGCTGGTGAGTTTTAGGATTCTATAGAAAGTAATTATATTTTTTTCATTTATGTTTTGAGGTTGGACTTTAGCACGTATAGCTCGTCAGCACGTCCAGCTTGTCAGCACGTCTAGCTCGTTAGCACGTCTAGCTCGTTAGCAAGTATAGCTCGTTAGCAAGTATAGCTCGTTAACACCAATCAATGCGCCCTACGTGCTATCTCGTTAGTCAGTATGTGTTACACCTGTGCTGGCTTGTCCATCTCGTTAGTGGGAAGGTGTTTCACCTGAGCTGGTCCAGGTTCTATTTAAGAGTGTCTGGCCCAGTGCTCCAGTTGTCTTGATAGATGTGGAGAGTCAACACCTTTAGTTGCTCCACTTTTTTGGTTTGCTTCCTGTCTTTAAGTTTGTTGTAGGTTTTTCTTTTGTTTGCTTCTTCTTGGACAGATTTAGTGGGTCTCATGGTTGGTGTCTTTTAGGTCCCAGTTGTTGTTACTAGTCAATTTTCAGTGGACACAGAGCAAAACTGCAACATTATGTTATAATACTTTTATTGCATCAAATGGTTGTTTTATGCAACAGAATAGAGGGTTCTTAGAACTATAGTGTCTGTGTGTTCTACTGAGGATGGGCCTCTGGGAGAAAACATTGACAGGAGATTTACAATGTCTTTTGTGTGATAAAACCTAAAGAGACCACATTCCAGAGCATGAGTTAATGTTTCTGTTCTATATGGTACCAGGGAGAGACGACCTCAGGGCCAGACCCTGGTCTCTACACAGAGTACTGTTTTTTACAGCAGATACTGTCTGCTGTGAATTATAATTATCTTTCATACAAATCTTAACCTTGTGACCTGTTCTATACATCTGTTGTTGGTCATGTAGGTTGAAAGGGGTGTATCTTGGCTGTAAAAGACCTTTGTACTTTTGTCTCGTGGCTCTCAACAAATCATCTGGGAGTGATTTGTCGACCAGCCATCATTATATTTTGGGTTGGATATTGCATCCAATTAGTGTTTTAATCAATGGCATTTCCTTAGAATGCTCATTGGTCTTTCAGTTTTTAAATTTCAGTTTTTTTTATCCTGTTATTTTTGTTTACTAAGTATTTCAGTTTATTTTCATTGTTTTCTCCTGTGAAGCCATTGTGTTGCATCCATGTCTGAAATGTGCTGTATAAATAAAGCTTGATTTGATGTCAACAAATGAACCCAATGACTGACCAATCAACAGACTGTTGGTCCATCTTAGTATGAAAATCAGTATCAATCCCACTTTTCCAGCCTGCTGAAGGCATGGTGGAGTGGTAAACACCACCCCCGGCTCTACCAGGGGCTTGAGGTGGTCTCCCACAGCTCTGCTGGTGGAGTGGTAAACACCACCCCCGGCTCTACCAGGGGCTTGAGGTGGTCTCCCACAGCTCTGCTGGTGGAGTGGTGAACACCACCCCCGGCTCTACCAGGGGCTTGAGGTGGTCTCCCACAGCTCTGCTGGTGGAGTGGTAAACACCACCCCCGGCTCTACCAGGGGATTGAGGTGGTCTCCCACAGCTCTGCTTGTGGAGTGGTAAACACCACCCCCGGCTCTACCAGGGGCTTGAGGTGGTCTCCCACAGCTCTGCTGGTGGAGTGGTAAATACCACCCCCGGGTCTACCAGGGGCTTGAGGTGGTCTCCCACAGCTCTGCTGGTGGAGTGGTAAACACCACCCCCGGCTCTACCAGGGGCTTGAGGTGGTCTCCCACAGCTCTGCTGGTGGAGTGGTAAACACCACCCCCGGCTCTACCAGGGGCTTGAGGTGGTCTCCCACAGCTCTGCTGGTGGAGTGGTAAACACCACCCCCGGCTCTACCAGGGGCTTGAGGTGGTCTCCCACAGCTCTGCTGGTGGAGTGATAAACACCACCCCCGGCTCTACCAGGGGCTTGAGGTGGTCTCCCACAGCTCTGCTTATGTCATGTTCTTTGGCCTTGTCGTTCCATTTCTTGACTGCCCCTGCAACACAAAGAAACACATTTAGTCATATTATATAAAACACTCAAAGTAATGGATGTGGAGCATCTATGGCCTCAGTTACAGTGGGCACCTAAATGTGACTTCTGTCATCTGATCACTCCAAGCTGCATTCGGTTCAGATCTACCAGGATGGGCCTTTGACATAGTCTGGATGCAGTCAGGCCACTGAATATAAATAAGCAATGTGAAGAGATGGGGTGAATGAGTGGGGAAAAGTACATTTGACACAAATTACCTTCATAATATCAAAGAACAAATGTGTGTGCCTGAGGGGAAATTACCTTTCATACAGCCAAAAGGGGTGAGAAATTACACCAATATCAGTGGACAATTTGCACTAATGTAAATAAACATAGATGATGGAACATATTCCCTTTAGCTGACGTGATGAACCGCCAAGGGGACATAAACATTTACCATCTAAACCATGTGTGACCTCTCACCTCTCTGGCTGTAGAAGTGTTCTTCCTAACCAGTCCCTCAACAGCTCTCTGACTGAGCTCCACCCTCACTGGGTCTTCAGAGGAGAGGAAGGCTGAGGAGGGATGGAAGGATGAATGGATAAGTCAGTCAATAAAGTGTAGAGCTGCTGTCTATGCTGTTTGACAAAATCACTATTTTAGTCGTTCATTAAAGTAAATAAGGCTTTATGACTGCTGAATACCAACTATCAATCACTTAGATCATGTATTTTCAGGTAGAGATACATCCTTGGGACGTCCCTAGCCCGTTGAAGTTGACATTTAAAAGGGTTAAGGTAGGGGTTAAGGTTAGGGTTTAGGGTAGGGGTTATGGATAGGGTTTAGGTAGGGATGTTCCAAGGATCCCAGATAGCATTGACCATTGTGCATTCTTCTGTCTCTTTTACATAGCAGGTGATGGGTTCTGACTTCTGAACTTGAAAATATGAAAAATCCTTATTATGTGAAATTTAATTAAACATTTACATTTACATTTTAGTCATTTAGAAGACGCTCTTATCCAGAGCGACTTACAGTAGAGTGCATACATTATTTTATTTTTTTACATTTTACATACTGAGACAAGGATATTGTGCCAATTGTGCGTCGCCCCACGGACCTCCCGGTGACTCTGGTGACTCTGGTGGCGCAGAGACTCTGGTGGCGCAGCTAGCACTGCGATGCAGTGCCCTAGACCACTGCGCAAATATCCTTATTATGTGAAATTGAATGAAACAATAATGTATGTTGATGCTAATATGATGTACAATATTCCATGATGTTTCTATATGATAACAATAGAGTAATATATTTAATATGATGTACGATATTCCATGATGTTTCTATATGATAACAATAGAGTAATATATTTAATATGATGTACAATATTCCAATATGTTTCTATATGATAACAATACCGTAATATATTTAATATGCCATATAGTATTTTTTAACAGTTTCACTAATTAACTTATTCATTATGATTCAACGTCAGTTCACCGTCTCACCTCATACTGTATTGGAACAGCAGCAGCTGACTGCCCGGTTCAACATCAGTTCACCGTCTCACCTCATACTGTATTGGAGCAGCAGCAGCTGACTGCCCGGTTCAACATCAGTTCACCGTCTCACCTCATACTGTATTGGAGCAGCAGCATCTGACTGCCCAGTTCAACATCAGTTCACCGTCTCACCTCATAATGTATTGGAGCAGCAGCAGCTGACTGTCCAGTTCAACATCAGTTCACCGTCTCACCTCATACTGTATTGGAGCAGCAGCAGCTGACTGCCCAGTTCAACATCAGTTCACCGTCTCACCTCATACTGTATTGGAGCAGCGGCAGCTGACTGCCCAGTTCAACGTCAGTTCACCGTCTCACCTCATACTGTATTGGAGCAGCAGCATCTGACTGCCCAGTTCAACGTCAGTTCACCGTCTCACCTCATAATGTATTGGAGCAGCAGCAGCTGACTGCCCGGTTCAACGTCAGTTCACCGTCTCACCTCATACTGTATTGGAGCAGCAGCAGCTGACTGCCCGGTTCAACGTCAGTTCACCGTCTCACCTCATACTGTATTGGAGCAGCAGCAGCTGACTGCCCGGTTCAACGTCAGTTCACCGTCTCACCTCATACTGTATTGGAGCAGTAGCAGCTGACTGCCCGGTTCAACATCAGTTCACCGTCTCACCTCATACTGTATTGGAGCAGCTGACTGCCCGGTTCAACATCAGTTCACCGTCTCACCTCATACTGTATTGGAGCAGCAGCATCTGACTGCCCAGTTCAACGTCAGTTCACCGTCTCACCTCATAATGTATTGGAGCAGCAGCAGCTGACTGCCCAGTTCAACATCAGTTCACCGTCTCACCTCATACTGTATTGGAGCAGCAGCAGCTGACTGCCCGGTTCAACATCAGTTCACCGTCTCACCTCATACTGTATTGGAGCAGCAGCATCTGACTGCCCAGTTCAACATCAGTTCACCGTCTCACCTCATAATGTATTGGAGCAGCAGCAGCTGACTGTCCAGTTCAACATCAGTTCACCGTCTCACCTCATACTGTATTGGAGCAGCAGCAGCTGACTGCCCAGTTCAACATCAGTTCACCGTCTCACCTCATACTGTATTGGAGCAGCGGCAGCTGACTGCCCAGTTCAACGTCAGTTCACCGTCTCACCTCATACTGTATTGGAGCAGCAGCATCTGACTGCCCAGTTCAACGTCAGTTCACCGTCTCACCTCATAATGTATTGGAGCAGCAGCAGCTGACTGCCCGGTTCAACGTCAGTTCACCGTCTCACCTCATACTGTATTGGAGCAGCAGCAGCTGACTGCCCGGTTCAACGTCAGTTCACCGTCTCACCTCATACTGTATTGGAGCAGCAGCAGCTGACTGCCCGGTTCAACGTCAGTTCACCGTCTCACCTCATACTGTATTGGAGCAGTAGCAGCTGACTGCCCGGTTCAACATCAGTTCACCGTCTCACCTCATACTGTATTGGAGCAGCTGACTGCCCGGTTCAACATCAGTTCACCGTCTCACCTCATACTGTATTGGAGCAGCAGCATCTGACTGCCCAGTTCAACGTCAGTTCACCGTCTCACCTCATAATGTATTGGAGCAGCAGCAGCTGACTGCCCAGTTCAACATCAGTTCACCGTCTCACCTCATACTGTATTGGAGCAGCAGCAAATGACTGCCCGGTTCAACTTCAGTTCACCGTCTCACCTCATACTGTATTGGAGCAACAGCAGCCGACTGACCTGTTCAACGTCAGTTCACCGTCTCACCTCATACTGTATTGGAGCAGCAGCAGCTGACTGCCCAGTTCAACATCAGTTCACCGTCTCACCTCATACTGTATTGGAGAAGCAGCAGCTGACTGCCCAGTTCAACGTCAGTTCACCGTCTCACCTCATACTGTATTGGAGCAGCAGCATCTGACTGCCCAGTTCAACGTCAGTTCACCGTCTCACCTCATAATGTATTGGAGCAGCAGCAGCTGACTGCCCGGTTCAACGTCAGTTCACCGTCTCACCTCATACTGTATTGGAGCAGCAGCAGCTGACTGCCCGGTTCAACGTCAGTTCACCGTCTCACCTCATACTGTATTGGAGCAGTAGCAGCTGACTGCCCGGTTCAACATCAGTTCACCGTCTCACCTCATACTGTATTGGAGCAGCTGACTGCCCGGTTCAACATCAGTTCACCGTCTCACCTCATACTGTATTGGAGCAGCAGCATCTGACTGCCCAGTTCAACGTCAGTTCACCGTCTCACCTCATAATGTATTGGAGCAGCAGCAGCTGACTGCCCAGTTCAACATCAGTTCACCGTCTCACCTCATACTGTATTGGAGCAGCAGCAGCTGACTGCCCGGTTCAACATCAGTTCACCGTCTCACCTCATACTGTATTGGAGCAGCAGCATCTGACTGCCCAGTTCAACATCAGTTCACCGTCTCACCTCATAATGTATTGGAGCAGCAGCAGCTGACTGTCCAGTTCAACATCAGTTCACCGTCTCACCTCATACTGTATTGGAGCAGCAGCAGCTGACTGCCCAGTTCAACATCAGTTCACCGTCTCACCTCATACTGTATTGGAGCAGCGGCAGCTGACTGCCCAGTTCAACGTCAGTTCACCGTCTCACCTCATACTGTATTGGAGCAGCAGCATCTGACTGCCCAGTTCAACGTCAGTTCACCGTCTCACCTCATAATGTATTGGAGCAGCAGCAGCTGACTGCCCGGTTCAACGTCAGTTCACCGTCTCACCTCATACTGTATTGGAGCAGCAGCAGCTGACTGCCCGGTTCAACGTCAGTTCACCGTCTCACCTCATACTGTATTGGAGCAGCAGCAGCTGACTGCCCGGTTCAACGTCAGTTCACCGTCTCACCTCATACTGTATTGGAGCAGTAGCAGCTGACTGCCCGGTTCAACATCAGTTCACCGTCTCACCTCATACTGTATTGGAGCAGCTGACTGCCCGGTTCAACATCAGTTCACCGTCTCACCTCATACTGTATTGGAGCAGCAGCATCTGACTGCCCAGTTCAACGTCAGTTCACCGTCTCACCTCATACTGTATTGGAGCAGCAGAAGCTGACTGCCCAGTTCAACATCAGTTCACCGTCTCACCTCATACTGTATTGGAGAAGCAGCAGCTGACTGCCCAGTTCAACGTCAGTTCACTGTCTCACCTCATACTGTATTGGAACAGCAGCAGCTGACTGCCCAGTTCAACATCAGTTCACCGTCTCACCTCATACTGTATTGGAGCAGCAGCAGCTGACTGCCCTGTTCAACGTCAGTTCACCATCTCACCTCATACTGTATTGGAGCAGCAGCAGCTGACTGCCCAGTTCAACATCAGTTCACCGTCTCACCTCATACTGTATTGGAGCAGCAGCAGCTGACTGCCCAGTTCAACGTCAGTCCGGTTCAACGTCAGTTCACCGTCTCAACTCATACTGTATTGGAGCAGCAGCAGCTGACTGCCCGGTTCAACGTCAGTTCACCGTCTCACTGCATTGGAACAGCAGCAGCTGACTGCCCGGTTGAACGTCAGTTCACCGTCTCACCTCATACTGTATTGGAGCAGCAGCAGCTGACTTGATCGTTGATGCAACAACAGATGTATAGAACGGGTCACAAGGTTAAGATTTGTATGAGAGATAGTTATAATTCTCAGCAGACAGTATCTGCTGTAAAAACAGTACTCTTTGTGTAGAGACCAGGGTCTGGCCCTGGGTTCATCTCTCCCTGGTACCATATAGAACAGAAACATGAACTCATGCTCTGGAATGCGGTCTCTTTAGGTTTTATCACCCAAAAGACATTGTAAATCTCCTGTCAATGTTTTCTCCCAGAGGCCTATCCTCAGTAGAACACAGACACAATTTTCTAAGAACCCTCTATTCTGTTGCATAAAACAACCATTTGATCCAATAAAAGTATTATAACATAATGTTGCAGTTTTGCTCTCAGTGTCCACTGAAAGTTGACTAGTAACAACAACTGGGACCTAAAAGACACCCACCATGAGACCCACTAAATCTGCCCAAGAAGAGGCAAACAAAAGAAAAACCCACACCAAACTTTAAGACAGGAACCAAACCAAAAAGGTGGCGCAACTAAAGGTGTTGACTCTCCACATCTATCAAGACAACTGAGGCACTGGGCCAGACACTCTTAAATATAACCTGGACCTGCTCAGGTGAAACACCTTCCCACTAACGAGATGGACAAGCCAGCACAGGTGTAACAAATACTGACTAACAGGGTGACACCAATCAGTGTGTCCTACGTGCTAACGAGCTAGACGTGCTAAAGTCCAACCTCAAAACATAAATGGAAAAAACCAAAGACTAACTAACACCTTAAGAGAATGCTCACCAACAACAGAAAACAACTTCCATTTCACATTATAATCAACTACAATGCTTCACCATCACCAATATAAACATGGTGTCTGTCTACTGGCAAACAATTAAAAACAATATTTATTTTTCCCACAAAGAAACCTAAAACTAACTAGCTTCTAGAACTCTCTTTCCCTTGAAACGAGCCCAAACAAAACCCATCTCCAATAGGGAAAAACGTGCAGTCAAAATAGTGACCCATGGCAACGCACTGGCTAAACACAAAACTTGCTGACTGCCCACCCTTGAGACAATCAGTAACCAACTCCTGCAATATCCGTAGTAACTTTCCACCTTACTTCTCTCTCTCTTTTCAGGGTTCACTCGATAGGCATGTTGTTGGATCGGGCCCCAATGTCATGCATTTGGGTTAGCACATCTAAGAATGAACGATTGTTAATAAAAATTGATTATAGAACAATTTATTATACTGCTTTCATGTGTGTATATACACAAACATCTGCAACAATTATCATATTACATGTATTTTTTTAAAACAAGCAGCTTTTTCAACTTGTAGAAAACAGCTAGCTACATTTTGAAGTGCTGCATTTTGATTAAAGTGGGTCACCAACGCAGTAAGTGTAACACAGCTCTTTTTTTGTTAGTCACTTTTTGTTAAATAATACTCTTTCAATTCAGAGCCTGGATTTCCCCCTGAGGCTAATATCCATATCATGCTGCAATCAATTGAACAGGGCAAAGGATAAGGTAGAACATCATTAAAATACTCCTTCTACAATGTTAAAACATTCTATATTGTGACATCATTAAAATACTCCTACTACAATGTTAAAACATTCTACATTGTGACATCATTAAAATACTCCTACTACAATGTTAAAACATTCTACATTGTGACATCATTAAAATACTCCTACTACAATGTTAAAACATTCTACATTGTGACATCATTAAAATACTCCTACAATGTTAAAACATTCTACATTGTGACATCATTAAAATACTCCTACTACAATGTTAAAACATTCTACATTGTGACATTATTTCATTGATATCATGAAACAACTTCTTCATGTATGCATTTTCTGATGTTTGATCAAACACCTTTTATCAGAGTATCTCTTGTCACATTGATCACAGCTATAAGGTTTCTCTCCTGTGTGTGTTCTCTGGTGTGAAGTCAGCTGGCTAGATGTAGGAAAACTCTTCTCACAATGATTACAACTATAAGATTTCTCTCCTGTGTGTGTTCTCTGGTGTATAGTCAGAGAGCTTGATGTAGAAAAACTCATCCCACATTGATCACAGCTAAAAGGTTTCTCTCCTGTGTGTGTTCTCTGGTGTGGAGTCAGATGGCTAGATGTAGTAAAACTCTTCCCACATTGATTACAGCTATAAGGTTTCTCTCCTGTGTGTGTTCTCTGGTGTTTAGTCACAGAGCTAGATGTAGTAAAACTCTTCCCACATTGGTCACAGATATAAGGTTTCTCTCCTGTGTGTGTTCTCTGGTGTACATTCAGAGTGCCAGATGTCTTAAAACTCTTCCCACAATGATTACAACTATAAGGTTTCTCTCCTGTGTGTGTTCTCTGGTGCACTGTCAGATAGCCGGATTTAGTAAAACTCTTCCCACATTGATCACAGCTGTAAGGTTTCTCTCCTGTGTGTGTTCTCTGGTGCACTGTCAGATAGCCAGATGTAGTAAAACTCTTCCCACATTGATCACAGCTATAAGGTTTCTCTCCTGTGTGTGTTCTCTGGTGTTGAGTCAGATGGCGAGATTGACCAAAACTCTTCCCACATTGACCACAGCTATAAGGTTTCTCTCCTGTGTGTGTTCTCTGGTGTTGAGTCAGATGGCAAGATTGACCAAAACTCTTCCCACATTGATCACAGCTATTAGATTTCTCTCCTGTGTGGATCCTTTGATGAATTGTAATGCCTGATGAGGTGAATCTCTTCCCACAGTCAGAGCAGCAGTGAGTTCTCTTCCCTGTGGATCTCTGCTGGTGTTTATTGAGGCGTTCTGATCTGGAGAGACTCTTCTCTGCCTCGTCAGCATCATGAGGTTGTTGAGGCTCCCCAGAAGATCCACGATAGTCCCGTATCTCTCCTGTGCGAAGAACAAAGTCAGATGATTAAAGGCCCACAACAATGGAAATCCACTGTAAAAGGTGATGCCAACAGCGTAGCCATGATGTTGTACAACAATTGACGTCTGTAATGAATGTTAAAATTATTTGACAATTGTCTTAAAATGAGCAAGAATAGTCTTATTTTAGTAGTAACATCAATGATTGTAGACTAGAAATAAGTTATTCATGTTGTTGAAACTCTAAGCAGTGTGCCAGACGACTTTTGGTCTCCAATATAGGCCCCTTTCTGTGTTTAATAAAATTGCGGCACAAGGGCGATGCGCACACAATTTGATTGCAGAAACACCTCCCCGCTAATGAGGAAACCGATAGTAATGGATGTAGTATATCTGCTAATGAGGAAACCACAAGTTATGGATGTAGTATATCTGCCTGGAGCAAAATGGTGAGCAAAGCTTTTAGTTTTTCACAATGTATTCTGAATGTGAATGGGGGAAAACTCAGGGGAGTAACCTCTATTTCCAGGTTGATTATGAGTACATTTCACACTACTTTGGATTATAATTGTAAGGCTCGTTTGAATGTCCTGCTTAATATAAATGTTTGCTACAGTATTAAGAATTATGTGTAATTATTGAAGAACCGCGTTAATGACAGTATACATTTGGGTGTTGCTAATAAAGTTAAGATTTCTTTGTATTTCACCTTTATTTAACCAGGTAGGCCAGTCGAGAACAAGTTCTCATTTACAACTGCGACCTGGCCAAGATAAAGCAAAGCGACAAAAAAACAACAGAGTTACATACACTTGGGATAAACAAACGTAGAGTCAATAACACAATAGAAAGTCTATATACAGTGTGTGCAAATTGAGTAAGGAGGTAAGGCAATAAATAGGCCTTAGTAGCGAAGTAATTACAAATTAACACTGGAGTGATAGATGTGCAGATGATGATGTGCAAGTAGAAATACTGGTGTGCAAAAGAGCAAAAAAAGTTAATAAAACATGGGGATGAGGTAGGCAGTTGTATGAGCTATTTACAGATGGGCTGTGTACAGCTGCAGCGATCGGTAAGCTGCTCAGATAGCTGATGCTTAAAGTTAGTGAGGGAGATATGTCTCCTACTTCAGCGATTTTTGCAATTCGTTCCAGTTATTGGCAGCAGAGAACTGGAAGGAAAGGCGGCCAAAGGATGTGTTGGTTTTGTGGATGACCAGTGAGATATACTTCCTGGAGCGCGTTCTATGGGTGGGTGTTGCTATGGTGACCAGTATTCTGAGTTAAGGCGGCCTAGCAAAGACTTATAGATGACCTGGAGACAGTGGGTTTGGCGACGAATATGTAGCAAGGGCCAGCCGACGAGAGCAGTGGTATATGGGGCTTTGGTGACAAAACGGGTGGCACTGTGATAGACTGTATCCAGTTTGCTGTGTAGAGTGTTGGAGGCTATTTTGAAAATGAAATCGCCGAAGTCAAGGATCGGTAGGATAGTCAGTTTTACGAGGGTATGTTTGGCAGTGTGAGTGAAGGAGGCTTTGTTGCGAAATAGGAAGCCAATTCTAGATTTAATTTTGGATTGGAAATGCTTATTATTAGTCTGGAAGGAGAGTTTACAGTCTAGCCAGACACCTAGATATTTATAGTTGTCCACATATTCTAAGTCAGAACCGTCCAGAGTAGTGATGCTAGTCGGACGGGTGTGGGCAGCGATCGGTTGTTGATTGATCGGTTGTTCTTATCGGCTGTTGAGTCTGCTGATAAGAATATGGTGATTGACAGAGTCAAAAGCCTTGGCCAGGTCGATGAAGACGGCTGCACAGTACTGTCTTTTATCGATGGCGGTTATGATATCGTTTAGTACCTTGAGCGTGGCTGACGTGCACCCATGACCAGCTCTGAAACCAGATTGCATAGCGGAGAAGGTACGGTGGGATTTGAAATGGTCGGTAATCTGTTTGTTAACTTGGCTTTCGAAGACCTTAGAAAGGCAGGGTAGGCTAGATATAGGTCTGTAACAGTTTGGGTCTAGAGTGTCACACCCTTTGGAGAGGGGGATGACCACGGCAGCTTTACAATCTTTAGGAATCTCGGACGACACGAAAGAGAGGTTGAACAGACTATATATATGTATATACACTGCTCAAAAAAATAAAGGGAACACTAAAATAACAAATCCTAGATCTGAATGAAATATTCTTATTAAATACTTTTTTCTTTACATAGTTGAATGTGCTGACAACAAAATCACACAAAAATAATCAATGGAAATCAAATTTAGCAATCCATGGAGGTCTGGATTTGGAGTCACACTCAAAATTAAAGTGGAAAACCACACTACAGGCTGATCCAACTTTGATGTAATGTCCTTAAAACAAGTCAAGATGAGGCTCAGTAGTGTGTGTGGCCTGTATGACCTCCCTACAACGCCTGGGCATGCTCCTGATGAGGTGGCGGATGGTCTCCTGAGGCATCTCCTCCCAGACCTGGACTAGCATCCTCCAACTCCTGGACAGTCTGTGGTGCAACGTGGCGTTGGTGTATGGAGCGAGACATGATGTCCCAGATGTGCTCAATTGGATTCAGGTCTGGGGAACGGGCGGGCCAGTCCATAGCATCAATGCCTTCCTCTTGCAGGAACTGCTGACACACTCCAGCCACATGAGGTCTAGCATTGTCTTGTATTAGGAGGAACCCAGGGCCAACCGCACCAGCATATGGTCTCACAAGGGGTCTGAGGATCTCATCTCGGTACCTAATGGCAGTCAGGCTACCTCTGGCGAGCACATGGAGGGCTGTGCGGCCCCCAAAGAACTGCCACCCCACACCATGACTGACCCACCGCCAAACCGGTCATGCTGGAGGATGTTGCAGGCAGTAGAACATTCTCCACGGCGTCTCCAGACTCTTGTCACGTCTGTCACATGCTCAGTGTGAACCTGCTTTCATCTGTGAAGCATTGGAAAGGCTTTTCTCCTCTGTATCCTCTCATGAGCTATTCGTGAAAATCTATTTTTGGGAGCAGAAAATGCTTTTCTCCTGTGTGTATTCTCTCATGCCTTTTCAGGTTAGTTAACATGGTAAACTCTTTCTACACTGGGAGCATTGGAAAGGCTTTTCTCCTGTGTGTATCCTCTCATGAGCTTTCAAGTGCCCTATCTTAGTAAAACTCTTTCCACACTGGGAACATTGGAAAGGCTTTTCTCCGGCGTGTGTCCTCTCATGCAGTTTTAGGTTCCCTAACCAGCAAAAACTATTTTCACAGTGGGAGCAGTGGTGTTGTCTCACTGGTTTGGGCGTCTCTGGGTCTGGTTCCCCTGAAGGATTCTTCTCGCTGTCAGAGTGAGAGTCTGGTTCCTCTCCTTGCAAAGACACACAGAGTATGTCGTTAAACAGAGACCTAAATGAAACCTCCACATGATAAAACTGTCTTCCTATGAGGTTTAATCTAGACTTGATCCCCCAATAAAAGATCAGAACTGGTCATCACAGAGTGGCTGTAGTGCTTTGCATGCTGGGTAAATCCATTTTAATTCAATACATTTTTGACAGCATCCCTTTTGATTTAAAAAAATCTTTCCTTACATGTTTGACTATGGAAGAAGTGGTAAGAAAGTGACTTCATGTAACTGAATGTAAAAACATTCATGAGATTTACATTACCAGTCAAAAGTTTGGACACACCTACTCATTCAAGGGTTATAATGATTTGTTTTACCATTTGATCTACATTGTAGAATAATAGTGACGAAATCAAAACTATGAAATAACACATACGGAATCATGTAGTAACCAACAAAAAGTGGTGAACAATTCAAAATATAGCCACCTTGATGACAGCTTTGCACACTCTTGGCATTCTCTCAACCAGCTTCACCTGGAATGCTTTTCCAACAGTCTTGAAGGAGTTCCCACATATGCTGAGCACTTGTTGCCTGCTTTTACTTCACTCTGTGGTCCAACTCATCCCAAACCATCTCAATTGGGTTGAGGTCAGGTGATTGTGAAGGCCAGATAATCTGGTGCAGCACTCCATCACTCTCCTTTTTGGTCAAATATCCCTTACACAGCCTGGAGGTGTGTTGGGTCATTGTCCTGTTGAAAAACAAATGATAGTCCCACTAAGCCAAACCAGATGGGATGGCGTATCGCTTCAGAACGCTGTGGTAGCCAGACAGGTGCGTGCCTTTCCAAATCATGTCAATCAATTGAATTTACCACAGGTGGACTCCAATCAAGTTGTAGAAACCTCTCAACAATGATCAATGGAAACAGTATGCACCTGAGGTCAATTTCAAGTCTCATAGCAAAGGGTCTGAATACTTATGTAAATAAGGTATTTCTGTTTTTTATTTTTAATAAATGTGACATTTTTTCTCCAAACCTATTTTCTCTTTGTCATTACGGGGTATTGTGTGTAGACTGATGAGGATTTTTATTTATTTAATCCATTGTAGAATAAGGCTGTAATGTAACAAAATGTGGAAAGACAAGTGACAAAAAGGGGGATAAAGACTTAAAGACATGTAAAAAAAATAGATATAATTTTTTACATCTCTTAGATATCAGACAGACACTTCAGAACAAACTTCCTTTAGATGTTCCGGGGGAAACAATGTTACTATGGTTACTGTTGTTCCATGTTGTGAATGTTATCCAATGTGTTACTATGGTTACTGTTGTTCCATGTTGTGAATGTTATCCAATGTGTTACTATGGTTACTGTTGTTCTATGTTGTGAATGTTATCCAATGTGTTACTATGGGTTATAGCAGTATGGACAAATATTTTTTGTTGATACTTCCATAGGTCTTACAGTTCAAAATCAAATAGCAAAATGATCCTTGGTATAACCTTATAAAACAGTACAATACAGGGGAAGCCCTTCATGTTGTTTAAACCTTAAAACACTTCCATATAGCTTAGAAGAACCTCCCCCTCAGACAGGGCTTAGACTGTAATGGGTTAAAACTATCTGAGACTTACATTACCCTGAGACTAGTTATCCTGGGATCTAACATTACTCTGAGACTAGTTATCCTGGGATCTAACATTACTCTGAGACTAGTTATCCTGGGATCTTACATCTTACATTACTCTGAGACTAGTTATCCTGGGATCTTACATCTTACATTACCCTGAGGCTAGTTATCCTGGGATCTTACATTACTCTGAGACTAGTTATCCTGGGATCTTACATTACTCTGAGACTAGTTATCCTGGGATCTAACATTACTCTGAGACTAGTTATCCTGGGATCTTACATTACTCTGAGACTAGTTATCCTGGGATCTTACATCTTACATTACTCTGAGACTAGTTATCCTGGGGAATCGTTTTAATACATTTGCAAAAAATCTAAACCTGTTTTTGATTTGGAATTAAGGGGTATTGTGATGGCATTATGGGGTATTGTGATGGCATTATGGGGTATTGTGATGGCATTATGGGGTATTGTGATGGCATTATGGGGTATTGTGTGTAGATTGATGAGGATTTAAAAAATAATAATCAATTTTAGAATAAAAAAAAAAAAAAAAACATTTTTAGAATGGGATGCACCGATATCACATTTTTTTGCCAATATTTTCCTTGCCCCAAAAAACAATACCGATAACCGATATTTAAAATTTTAGCGGCCTTTTAAGCATTCTAGTACAGCATTCTAATAGTTAACACACACACGGATGCAGCGGTCTAAGCCACTGCATCTCAGTGCAAGAGGCGTCACTACAGTCCCTGGTTCCAATCCAGGCTGTATCACATCCGGCCGTGATTGGGAGACTCATAGTAGTTGTCTGTTATTGGTGTAGAGGGAACGACAAAGGAGATGGATCCCACAGTAGTTGTCTGTTATTGGTGTAGAGAGGACGACAAAGGAGAGGGATTCCACATGTGGATAGGAAGACACAAATTATCATTATTACTGGAAAAAATTCATTTAAAATCCAGGAATTTTACAACTTTAGCTCTCTAGGTCATGCCAGTAGGTTACAGTAGGTTGTATCTCTCTAGGTCATGCCAGTAGGCTACAGTAGGTTGTAACTCTCTAGGTCATGCCAGTAGGCTACAGTAGGTTGTATCTCTCTAGGTCATGCCAGTAGGCTACAGTAGGTTGTATCTCTCTAGGTCATGCCAGTAGGTTACAGTAAGTTGTATCTCTCTAGGTCATGTCAGTAGGTTACAGTAGGTTGTATCTCTCTAGGTCATGCCAGTAGGCTACAGTAGGTTGTATCTCTCTAGGTCATGCCAGTAGGTTACAGTAGGTTGTAACTCTCTAGGTCAAGCCAGTAGGTTACAGTAGGTTGTAACTCTCTAGGTCATGCCAGTAGGTTACAGTAGGTTGTAACTCTCTAGGTCATGCCAGTAGGTTACAGTAGGTTGTAACTCTCTAAGTCATGCCAGTAGGTTACAGTAGGTTGTATCTCTCTAGGTCATGCCAGTAGGCTACAGTAGATTGTATCTCTCTAGGTCAAGCCAGTAGGGTACAGTAGGTTGTAACTCTCTAGGTCATGCCAGTAGGTTACAGTAGGTTGTATCTCTCTAGGTCATGCCAGTAGGTTACAGTAGGTTGTATCTCTCTAGGTCATGCCAGTAGGTTACAGTAGGTTGTATCTCTCTAGGTCATGCTAGTAGGCTACAGTAGGTTGTAACTCTCTAGGTCATGCCAGTAGGTTACAGTAGGTTGTATCTCTCTAGGTCATGCCAGTAGGTTACAGTAGGTTGTAACTCTCTAGGTCATGCCAGTAGGTTACAGTAGGTTGTAACTCTCTAGATCATGCCAGTAGGTTACAGTAGGTTGTATTCAAGTGGAAACAATTATCAACCCAATATGGAAAGTGTCGAATTTGGTCAACAACAAAATGAATGGCTTATTTGCTACGTGAAGTTTACTTGATCTAACAGAAGTTTTGTAATGCTTACGTTGTTATGTGGACACGTGACATACCGACAACTTTGATAAAAACACTATAGGAGTTGTCTCCAGATCGCTATGCATATTCATGCTAATAGCTTAGCATCTCTCTCCATTGAATACAGGCGGTGCATATTCATGCTAGTAGCTTAGCATCTCTCTCCATTGAATACAGGCGGTGCATATTCATGCTAGTAGCTTAGCATCTCTCTCCATTGAATACAGGCGGTGCATATTCATGCTAGTAGCTTAGCATCTCTCTCCATTGAATACAGGCGGTAGACGACAACAACCCTGGAACATAAACAATAGATTACAATAATAAGATGTATCCACCAATACAAAGAAAGGATAGGCGGGAGCTAGACAACCCGCAGTGCCGCTTTGTGGACAACAACTCCCATTGTTAGGGCGGAGAGACATCTTGTCAGTATATCCATAATCTTTGGTGTAGCCAACCCAACTCTCACATGGCACTATTGGGGGGCACGGTGTGCAGTAAATCATCACTCCATGCCGTGCCCCCCAGTCTGCGGTCAGCAGATAGACCCTTATGAAATATATATGTTAAGTCATTTTTTGGAAACGGAACAGAGAAAACAAGGGGTAGCTTGTTCTCTACGTCGTCTGATTCTAGACATATCAGTCATCATCCTGGGCCCTCCGTTGAAGAGGTTGATGAGCCAACTCCGAATATCGAAAGTAAAAAACGATTTTAAGGCGGTACTTACTGGTTTTAATCAGATCTCCTATCTCCTCTTCATCTTTCAATGTGACAGTAATCTCCCCTTCCTTCTTCACTCCATAAACTACATCCACCTCTTTCTCTTCCTCATCCTCTTCTTTTACTGTAACGTCTTCCTCTTCTTTCACTGTAACGTCTTTCTCTTCTTCTTTCACTGTAACAGCCTCACCTTCTACTTCTTGTTTTACTGTGACATCCTCTTCTTCCTTCTCCTCTTTCACGACAATGTTCAGCCCCAGATCTTCTTTCTCCGTCCAGCAGACCTCCTCTTCTTTAACAAGAGGGGAGTAGTTTAGGGAGCTCATGTTCGGGGATGTTAGCTAGCTAGCTATCATTAGCGACTAGGCTAGTGCTAACTTAACCAGCCAGCTACTATAGCTGACTAATACAAAATAACGTAATATTAAATGAAATAGGTTAACAAGTAGATACGACCTAAGTGTGTCGAAAACACAGTCGGTAATATACACCGAAAGCGTATAAATAGCTTGAATCTTTCGGCTATGTTGGCTAGCAAGCTACCGAGGTGGTTGACGAGCTGTTTATGAAGAACCGTCCACTAGATTATACGTCACGCTGGCAGCGTCGCCTGAAAGACGCACATCGCCGTCTGCTGACTGGAGGGGAAACGCAGTTGAGGATCATATTTTATTTTCAGACAAAGATTATTTTAAATGGATTTAATTAAATAATACCATTATATTGAGACATACAAAGACAGGAATGTGTTGATTGATTAGTGCGAATAAAAAATGTTTACCACAGCATATTTAAGGCAGTTTCATTAAGTCATACTACATCTAAATTAGCAGCTAGCTACTGTAGGTCCATACTGCTCCTACATGGTGTAACAATACATCATGTAGATGTATATAATGAACAGACTAGGTCTATACTGCTCCTACATGGTGTAACAATACATCATATAGATGTATATAATGAACAGACTAGGTCTATACTGCTCCTACATGGTGTAACAATACATCATGTAGATGTATATAATGAACAGACTATGTCTATACTGCTCCTACATGGTGTAACAATACATCATGTAGATGTATATAATGAACAGACTAGGTCTATACTGCTCCTACATGGTGTAACAATACATCATGTAGATGTAAATAATGAACAGACTAGGTCTATACTGCTCCTACATGGTGTAACAATACATCATGTAGATGTATATAATGAACAGACTAGGTCTATACTGCTCCTACATGGTGTAACAATACATCATGTAGATGTATATAATGAACAGACTAGGTCTATACTGCTCCTACATTTTTGTATTATTATGTGTTATTTATTTCTCCTTTATTTAACCAGGTCGGCCAGTTGAGAACAAGTTCTCATTTACAACTGCAACCTGGCCAAGATAAAACAAAGCAGTTCGACAAAAACAACACAGAGTTACACATGGAGTAAAACAAACATACAGTCAATAATACAGTAGAAAAATAAGTCTATATACAATGTGAGCAAGTGAGGTGAGATAAGGGAGGTAAAGGCAAAAAAAGGCCATGGTGGCAAAGTAAATATAATATAGCAAGTAAAACACTGGAATGGTAGCTTTGCAGTGGAAGAATGTGCAAAGTAGAAATAGAAATAATGGGGTGCAAAGGAGCTAAATAAATTAATAAATACAATAGGGAAAGAGGTAGTTGTTTGGGCTAAATTATAGATGGGCTGTGTACAGATGCAGTAATCTGTGAGCTGCTCTGACAGTTGGTGCTTAAAGCTAGTGAGGGAGATAAGTGTTTCCAGTTTCAGAGATTTTTGTAGCTCGTTCGTATTAATGCAGATATTATGGACATTTTATTTAAAACATGTAATTAAACTATAATTGTAGCTCCTTTAATTTAGACCCAAAATGTATTTGCTATGTGTGCTATTGCCCGGCTATTAAAAGGAACAGGCGACTATTTGAGACTCAGCCTCAGAAATGTTTGGTCACATGGAATCAAGTGGTCACTAGATGTCTACGGTACCAAAGATAATTATAGTTGGGAGTGTTGGGAGTGTCCAGTGTGTTGATATAACGGTAATAATGTCACATGGAATCAAGTGGTCACTAGATGTCTACAGTGCCAAAGAGAATTATAGTTGGGAGTGTTGGGAGTGTTAAGTGTGTTGATATAACGGTAATAATGTCAAAATTCCACTTTTAGTCTAAGGTACTAGATCACAGTGTTAGAGGTGTCACTATAGACCCGAGTGGTGCAGCGGTCTAAGGTACTGCATGGCAGTGCTAGAGGCGTCACTAGAGGCGTCACCCGGGTTCGATCCCGGGCTGTACCACAACCTGCCGTGATCGGAAGTTCCATAGGGCGGCACACAATTGGCCAAGCGTCGCCCGGTGTTTCCTCCTACACATTGGTGCAGCTGGCTTCCGGGTTAATAACCTGTCTAGGATCAGCGTGGCAGCTAGCGGCACACCCCCCCCCCCCCCCCCACTGAAAAACCAGTGCCGCGAAATTCAAAAAAAATATTTTTTTAAAATATTTAACTTTCACACATTAAAGTCCAATACAGCTAATGAAAGACACAGATCTTGTGAATCCAGTCAACATGTCCGATTTTTAAAATGTTTTACAGGGAAGACACAATATGTAAAGATGTACATCTATTACCTAAAAACACATTAGCATAATCCACCATCTTTTATTTGTCCACCAACACCAGTAGCCATCACCAATTCGGCTAAACTAAGATATTTATAGCCCCTAACCAACAAAAAAACTCATCAGATGACAGTCTGATAACATATTTATGGTATGGGATAGGTTTTGTTAGAAAAAAGTGCATATTTCAGGTAGATGGCATAGGTTACAATTGCACCCACCGTCACAAATGGAATAGAAAAACTACTTAGAGCAACGTGTTTACCTACTTACTAATCATCAAACATTTCGTAAAAATACACAGCATACACGAATCGAAAGACACAGATCCTGTGAATACAGACAATATTTCAGATTTTCTAAGTGTCTTACAGCGAAAACACAATAAATCGTTATATTAGCATAGCACATACCACATAGCAGCCCAGCATTGATTCTAGCCAAAGTGAGCGATAAAAGTCAACATCGCCAAAAGATATTAATTTTTTCACTAACCTTCTCAGAATTCTTCCGATGACACTCCTGTAACATCACATTACAACATGCATATACAGTTTGATCGAAAATGTTTATATTTAGCCACCAAAATCATGGTTAGACAATGTGAAATGTAGCTCAGTTGGTCAGAAAATGTCCTTGCGCCACTTAGACAGTGATCTACTCTTAAACATAAATACTCATAAACGTGACTAAAAAATATAGGGTGGACAGGGATTGATAGACAATTTAATTCTTAATACAATTGCGGAATTACATTTTTTAATTTATCCTTACTTTTCAATACAGTTTGCGCCAAGCGAAGCTATGTCAAAAAACAAGGCGTCCTAAGCCACTAAAATGTTTCGACAGAAACACGATTTATCATAATAAAAATGTCCTACCTTGAGCTGTTCTTCCATCAGTATCTTGGGCAAAGGATCCTTTCTTGGGAGTAAACGTCTTTTGGTGGAAAGCTGTCCTCTTGCCATGTGGAAATGCCAACTGCGTTCGGGATGAACTGAAAAGCGTGCCCAGCTATTCACATCGTTTCAAAAATAAATGTCCCAAAATCGCACTAAACGGATATAAATTGCTATAAAACGCTTTAAATTAACTACCTTATGATGTTTGTAACTCCTATAACGAGTGAAAAGATGACCGGAGAAATATAACAGGCTAAACTAACGCTTGGAACAGGAGCGGGTCGGTGTCCTCCACGCGCGTTACGCAGCAAGAAAAGACTTGCTAGCTACAGGGTTTTTTAATTTATAGGGCCTGTGAACGCGCAATCGACCCCATTGGAATCGTCATCACGTAAAGGCATCCAGGGGAAGACGTAAGAAGTGTCCGTATAGTCATAGCAATAACAGTGCCCTTTTAACTGACTTCAGAACAGTGGCCAACATTTCTGAAATCTGACTCCATGTCAGGGAAATTGCTGTAGAATGGGCTCTGTTCCACTTAGAGACAAAATTTCAACTCCTATAGAAACTATAGACTGTTTTCTATCCAATAATAATAATAATATGCATATTGTACGATCAAGGATTTTGTGGGAAGCCGTTTCAAAAATTACCCAATTAGCATAAATAGTCTAAACAGCGCCCCCATCCCCAACAGGTTTTAAGCGGGCGGGTGTTAAGAAGCGCGGTTTGACGGGTCATGTTTCAGAGGATGCATGACTTGACCTTCGCCTCCTGAGCCCATTGGGGAGTTGCAGCGATGAGACAAGATCCACATTGGGGAGTTGCAGCGATGAGACAAGATCCCCATTGGGGAGTTGCAGCGATGAGGCAAGATCCACATTGGGGAGTTGCAGCGATGAGACAAGATCCACATTGGGGAGTTGCAGCGATGAGACAAGATCCACATTGGGGAGTTGCAGCGATGAGACAAGATCCCCATTGGGGAGTTGCAGCGATGAGACAAGATCCACATTGGGGAGTTGCAGCGATGAGACAAGATCCACATTGGGGAGTTGCAGCGATGAGACATTGGGGAGTTGCAGCGATGAGACAAGATCCACATTGGGGAGAAAAAACGGGCGTAAAATGATAAAAAATGCTTAAATAATGACAACAAACAAAGGTTGCATCCCAACGTGGCAATAAACAGTAGGCAAAGTGACCAGGACAAAATGAACTCAAACGTTTTACCATTGGAACACTTGATGTAATGATGTAATAATGGACAAAATGAACTCAAACGTTTTACCATTTTACCCACCATTTGCAACAACGTCACTGAGCACCATCACTGTCTTTCCTTCGTGCAACTCCTGCATGTTAACATATCTGGCATTACTCATCTCATATACTGTATTCTATCCTATTCTACTGTATCTGTCTATGCCGCTCTGACATTGCTTGTCCATATATTTATATATATATATGAGTCACTGGCTTACTGGTGCTCTTCCATGCCGTCCCTTGTGCCATGGCGGAGATCTTTGTGGGCTATACTCGGCCTTGTCTCAGGATGGTAAGTTGGTGGTTGAAGATATCCCTCTAGTGGTGTGGGGGCTGTGCTTTGGCAAAGTGGGTGGGGTTATATCCTGCCTGTTTGGCCCTGTCTGGGGGTATCATCGGATGGGGCCACAGTGTCTCCTGAACCCTCTTGTCTCAGCCTCTAGTATTTATGCTGCAGTAGTTTGTGTCGGGGAGCTAGGGTCAGTCTGTTATATCTGGACTATTTCTCCTGTCTTATCCGGTGTCCTGTGTCAATTTAAGTATGCTCTCTCTAATTCTCTCTTTCTTTCTCTCTCTCAGAGAACCTGAGCCCTAGGACCATGCCTCAGGACTACCTGGCATGATGACTCCTTGCAGTCCCCTGGCCGTGCTGCTGCTCCAGTTTCAACTGTTCTGCCTGCGGCTATGGAAACCTGACCTGTTCACCGGACGTGCTACCTGTCTCAGACCAGCGGTTTTCAACTCTCTAGAGACAGCAGGAGCATTTACTCCTGAGGTGCTGACCTGTTGCACCCTCAACAACTACTGTGATTATTATTATTTGACCATGCTGGTCATTTATGAACATCTTGGTCATGTTCTGTTATAATCTCCACCCGGCACAGCCAGAAGAGGACTGGCCACCCCTCATAGCCTGGTTCCTCTCAAGGTTTCTTCCTAGGTTTTGGCCTTTCTAGGAAGTTTTTCCAAGCCACCGTGCTTCTACACCTGCATTGCTTGCTGTTTTGGGTTTTAGTCTGGGTTTCTATACAGGACTTTGAGATATCAGCTGATGTAAGAAGGGCTATATAAATATAAATACATTTGATTTGATTTATTCTTATTCCATTACTTAGATTTGTGTGTATTAGGTATTTGTGGTGACATTGGTAGATATTACTGCACTGTTGGAGTTAGAAACACAAGCATTTAGTTAGATATTACTGCACTGTTGGAGCTAGGAACAAAAGCATTTAGTTAGATATTACTACACTGTTGGAGCTAGGAACACAAGCATTTAGTTAGGTATTACTGCACTGTTGGAGCTAGAAACACAAGCATTTAGTTAGGTATTACTGCACTGTTGGAGCTAGAAACACAAGCATTTGGTTAGATATTACTGCACTGTTGGAGCTAGGAACACAAGCATTTGGTTAGATATTACTGCACTGTTGGAGCTAGAAACACAAGCATTTAGTTAGATATTACTGCACTGTTGGAGCTAGAAACACAAGCATTTAGTTAGATATTACTGCACTGTTGGAGCTAGAAACACAAGCATTTGGTTAGATATTACTGCACTGTTGGAGCTAGAAACACAAGCATTTGGTTAGATATTACTGCACTGTTGGAGCTAGAAACACAAGCATTTAACTACACCCGCAATAACATACATATGTGACAAATAACATTTAAATTATTATGAAGGTCACTTGTGTAAAATGTACTTTTCCTCACTCATCTTTTGACATTGCTTATGCATATTCGGTGGCCTGACTGCGTCCAGACTATGTCAAAGGTCCATCCTGGTAGATCTGAACCTAATGCAGCTTGGAGTGATCAGATGTCACATTTAGGTGCCAGGTGTTACTGAAGCCATAGATGCTCCATATCATTTACTGTGTTTGAGTGTTTTATATAATATGACTAAATGTCTTTCTATGTTACAGGGGCAGTCAAGAAATGGAACGGCAAGGCCACAGAACATGATATAAGCAGAGCTGTGGGAGACCACCTCAAGCCCCTGGTAGAGCCGGGGGTGGTGTTTACCACTCCACCACGCCTTCAGCAGGCTTGAAAAGTGGGATTGAGACTGATTTTCATACCAAGATGGACCAAGAGTCTGTTGATTGGTCGGTCATTGGGTTAATTTGTTTTGCAATATGTTCAAATCAAATCAAGCTTAATTTATACAGCACATTTCAGACATGGATGCAACACAATGGCTTCACAGGAAAAAACAACGAAAATAAAGAGATATTTAGTACAAACTTAAGAGAAAAAACCAGAAGAAAAACTGAAAGACTAATGAGCATTGTAAAGAAATGCCATTGTTTAAAATATTAATTGGATGCAATATCCAACCCAAAATATAACTTGTTTTTTTAGGAGGGGCTCTGAAAGACACTATGGTGGTGTCCACTGAAAATTGACTAGTAACAACAACTGGGACCTAAAAGACAACCACCATGAGACCCACTAAATCTGCCCAAGAAGAGGCAAACAAAAGAAAAACTCACACCAAACTTAAAGACAGGAAGCAAACCAAAAAGGTGGAGCAACTAAAGGTGTTGACTCTCCACATCTATCAAGACAACTGGAGCACTGGGCCAGACACTCTTAAAAATAGAACCTGGACCAGATCATGTGAAACACCTTCCCACTAATGAGATGGACAAGCCAGCACAGGTGTAACACATACTGACTGTTCTGTTCTGCCTGCGGCTATGGAACCCTGACCTGTCTACCGGACGTACTACCTGTCCCAGACCTGCTGTTTTCAACTCTCTAGACAGCAGGAGACAGCAGGAGCGGTAGAGATACTCTTAATGATCGGCTATGAAAAGCCAACTGACATTTACTCCTGATTATTATTTGACCATGCTGGTCATTTATGAACATTTGAACATCTTGGCCATGTTCTGTTATAATCTCCACCCGGCACAGCCAGAAGAGGACTGGCCACCCCTCATAGTCTGGTTCCTCTCTAGGTTTCTTCCTAGGTTTTGGCATTTCTAGGGAGTTTTTCCTAGCCACCGTGCTTCTACACCTGCATTGCTTGCTGTTTGGGGTTTTAGGCTGGGTTTCTGTACAGCACTTCGAGATATTAGCTGATGTACGAAGGGCTATATAAAATAAACTTGATTTGACTGACGAGGTGACACCAATCAGTGCGTCCTACGTGCTAACGAGCTAGACGTGCTAAGGAGCTAGACGTGCTAAAGTCCAACCTCAAAACATAAATGGAAAAACCAAAGCCTGTAACACTTTCCCCCTTAAGAAAACAAATATATCCTATGTTTTTGTTGGACAAGTTTGCTCACCACTGACAGAAAACAACTTTAATTTCACATAATCAACTACAATGCTTCTACAATATTAACATAGTGTCTACTGGCTGTATAAATCTAGCCACTCCTCTCATACTGGGAATAATTACAGGTGCACCTTACACTATATCATACATGGTCTTAACTAGTAAACACAGATTCTAGTTTTCATCCAGTTCACATAGCTGCCTGGGCCCTGTTTACACCTCCAAGGTGCCCCCCTCACACAGGAATACACACTCAAAGCCTACTGCCTCGGCCCTGTTTACACCTCCAAGGTGTCCCCCTCACACAGGAATACACACTCAAAGCCTACGAGGCTTTTCTAAAAACTCCACTACGTTTGAGATGTGGTATCCACTCGGCTCGCTGCCTCTCAGATCAAAGGTGGGTCCATCTGCTCTGTTGCCGAAGTTTGGTCTCCCTGAGATCCCAAGTTTGAGGGATCACTCGTGTACCATTTACCCAGGTCATTTACCCAGGTCGTCAGGAGCCAGGTCATTTACCCAGGTCATCAGGAGCCAGGTCATTTACCCAGGTCGTCAGGAGCCAGGTCATTTACCCAGGTTGTCAGGAGCCAGGTCAGTTACCCAGGTCGTCAGGAGCCAGGTCACCAAGTGAAGATTAACATCCCCATCGCCAAATGTGGTGGTTAACTTCTTTAATATCAAATGAGGAGAGAAACTTATCACACAAGTCAGAGTTATTCTTTAACTAAATCTGTATTCACTTCTAAATAAGGGAGCAGGTCAATACAACGTACACATATAAAGTGAATCAATTGAAGGCTCTACGATAATGATGGCTGGTCGACCCACAGGACAAAAGTACAAAGGTCTTTTATAGCCAAGATACACCCCTTTCAACCTACATGACCGATAATAGATGTACAGAACGGGTCACAAGGTTTAGATTTGAATCAAAGATAGTTATAATTCTCAGCAGACAGTATCTGCTGTAAAAACAGTACTCTTTGTGTAGAGACCAGGGTCTGGCCCTGGGGTCATCTCTCCCTGGTACCATATAGAACAGAAACATTAACCTCTTCTGGCTGCAGGGGCAGTATTGAGTAGCTTGGATGAAAGGTGCCCATTTCAAACGGCCTAGTACTCAATTCTTGCTTGTACAATATGCATATTATTATTACTATTGGATAGAAAACACTCTCAAGTTTCTAAAACCATTTGAATTATATCTGTGAGTAAAACAACTCATTTTGCAGCAAACTTCCTGTCAGAAAGTGAAAAATCTGAAATCGAGGCTCTGTTCCAGGGCCTCCCTATTAATCTGCTTGAAATCTATTAGTATACATGCACTTCATACACCTTCCACTAGTTGTCAATAGGCAGTGAGAGAAGAAATGGAGTGTATAGGTATTTCTATGGTCAAAAGAGAGGTCATGGAATGACAGGACCCCAATTTCCTCTGTTCAGGATGGCGCAGGAAGTACATCAGCATTGGCTTTTGAAAAGCTTTCGTTATAGACGGCTACTATCTCCGGCTTTGATTTTATTTGATAAATGTGACAATATCATCGTAAAGTATGTTTTTTTCAATATAGTTTCATCAGATTATCAACATTTTTTCGGGAGTTTTGGCGTGTTCTGTTCTCTGCGTTTGGTGACGATGGACAGCTTAGTGCCACTTTGCTAGTTTTGCTTGCTAATTCGAGAGGGAAAAAGGACATTCTAAATCCAAACAACGATTATTCTCGTGCTTCCCCACTAGCTTCTAGAACTGTCGTCCA
Organism: Salvelinus namaycush; assembly: GCF_016432855.1. Classification (NCBI taxonomy): domain Eukaryota; kingdom Metazoa; phylum Chordata; class Actinopteri; order Salmoniformes; family Salmonidae; genus Salvelinus; species Salvelinus namaycush. Next base: position 138,434 of record NW_024060008.1, read on the forward strand.
CTTGGAACGAGCCCAAACAAAACTCATCTCCAAAAACAGAAAAACATGCAGTCAAAATAAGATCCATGGCAACTCACTGGCTAAACGCAAAACTTTTTGACTGCCAACCTTGAGACAATCAGAAACCAAGTTGTCCTCACCATGGACACAAGCACCAAAAACGCTGTTGTTTTGACAAGTAGCAATAAACTACTGATATCGATTAGGGGGGAAATTAGGTTGTATGTGATATGGAAACTAACACAACTAAAAAAACACATGGAAATGGGAGATATATTTTACCTCACTGGTTAGAGGACAACCTGCAGAAGACAGTCAGCTACATTTTGGAGTGATGCATTTAAATGTAGGGGTCACTAAACAAAGGAACACAACACTTATTTGTCATAACTCACCACTATCATGCTAAAATAATTTGTGCGAGAGGAGGGAGATGAGGTTGCACGTCCTGTTAAAACTAACAGCTCAAAAACCACACGGAATCTGGGAGTAACCTGTACATCCCTGGTTAGAGGACAATTTGTAGAAAACAGCTAGCTACATTTTGAAGTGTTGCATTTTGAATCAAGTGGGTCACCAACGTGGGAAGTGTAACAGGGACAAATGTTTAGGCTTCTACATTGTGACATTAAAATAGTCCTACTACAATGTTAAAACATTCTACATTGTGACATCATTAAAACATTCTACATTGTGACATTATTTCATTGATATCATGAAACAACTCCTTGTATTTGATGTTTAATCAGAGATCTTTAATCAGAGTATCCCTTCCCCTGTGTGTGTCCGCTTGTGTATATTCCGGCTGTTTGGCTGAGTAAAACTCTTCCCACATTGATCACAGCTATATGGTTTCTCTCCTGTGTGTGTTCTCTGGTGTACTGTCAGATAGCTAGAAGAAGAAAAACTCTTCCCACATTGATCACAGCTATATGGTTTCTCTCCTGTGTGTGTTCTATGGTGTATAGTTAGATAGACAGAAGTAGTAAAACTCTTCCCACATTGATCACAGCTATAAGGTTTCTCTCCTGTGTGTGTTCTCTGGTGTGTAGTCAGATGGCTAGATTTAGCAAAACTCTTCCCACATTGATCACAGCTATATGGTTTCTCTCCTGTGTGTGTTCTCTGGTGTGCAGTCAGATTGCTAGATGTAGTAAAACTCTTCCCACATTGATCACAGCTATAAGATTTCTCTCTTGTGTGTGTTCTATGGTGTGATTTCAGGGAGCCTGACTGAGTAAAACTCCTCCCACATTGATCACAGCTATAAGGTTTCTCTCCTGTGTGTGTTCTCTGGTGTATTTTAAGTTCTGATGAAGATTTGCAACGTGTCCCACAGTCAGAGCAGCAAATAGATTTCTTCCCTGTGGGCCTCTGCTGGTGTTTCTTGAGGAGTTCTGATCTGGAGAGACTTTTCTCTGCCCCATGATGTTGTCGAGGCTCCCCAGAGGATCCACGATAGTCACATCTCTCTCCTGTGTGAACAACAAGGTCAGACAGATGGTTAAAGGCCTGCAACAGCAGAAATCCACTGTGTATTTGAGGTAAAAGGTGATGCCCAGAGGTCTGTTAAATTATTTTACAATTGTCTTAAGACAGTCAAACCTAAGCAGTGTGCCAGACAAGCTTTGATCTCCAAAAATGGCCCCTTTCTGTGTTTGCTAAAATTGCGGCACGAGGGCGATGCACACACAATTTAATTGCAGAAACACCTCCCTGCTAATGAGGACACCACTAGTTATGGATGTAGTATATCTGCTAATGAGGAAACCACTAGTTATGGATGTAGTATATCTGCCTGGAACAAAAATGGTAAGCAAAGATTTTAGTTTTCCACAATGTATTCTGAATATTACAGCGCAAGATCAGGAGTGCTACTCAAGGAAACTCACATTAAGCTCTGTGTCTATTCACTAATTCACCACCGCTGGGGAAAACTCAGGGGAGTTCTCATAGGCTGATAGCAAATATAGCCTCCATTTCCAGGTTGATTATGAGTGCATTTCACACTACTATTGGATTATAACTGTAAGGCTTGTTTGAATCTCCTGATTAATATGTTTGTGTTATTGTCCCAAATCAACTGCTTTATACTTATAAAACACTTCAACCAGTAAAATGCTCTTTAGCTAGCTTTGCCATCAGCCTGAAACTGAGGGTTTGTACATTAAGTGTTTCACAAATTGGCCCATAACTTCACCTAACAACAACATAGACCTACTGTAGGACCTAAAACTTCACCTAACAACATAGACCTACTGTAGGACCCATAACTTCACCTAACAATAACATAGACCTACTGTAGGACCTAAAACTTCACCTAACAACATAGACCTACTGTAGGACCCATAACTTCACCTAACAACAACATAGACCTACTGTAGGACCCATAACTTCACCTAACAACAACATAGACCTACTGTAGGACCCATAACTTCACCTAACAACAACATAGACCTACTGTAGGACCCATAACTTCACCTAACAATAACAGACCTACTGTAGGACCCATTACTTCACCTAACAACATAGACCTACTGTAGGACCCATAACTCCACCTAACAACAACATAGACCTAGGACTATAATACACTAGGCTACTCTGTAATGTGTTGTCATTCTAAATGTCCTGAATAAAGGAAAATATCTCTGTGTGTTGTACAATAGCCTATCCATCAAGGAACAGTTCTCTACACATTATGAGCTAAGTATCTCCGTGTCCAAACAGACTAACGGGACCCTACTGTAAATCAATCAGACCCTATTATAAATCAAGCAGACAATAACATTATAACATTATAAACATCAATTTGTTAGGGATGTTGGATCCAACATGGAGCACAGCATAACTGTCTTTACCAGAGTAATGAATGAAGAAGCACTTTGGTAGTTGTTGCATGTTGTGATATTTATCATGTGACTGTCATTCAGAAAATGATTTCCTGGATCAGCTGATGATAGTTGAACATGTGACTAACTAAACAGCTACAGTATTAAGAATTATGTGTAATTATTGAAGAACCACATTAATGACAGTATCCATTTGGGTGTTGTCAATAAAGTTAAGGTGACTCTCGGTTAGAACCATTGGATTTAGCACACTCTGAAATTATTTAGGATTTCTGTGCCCATGAAAACTGTTTTCCCAGCGTAACAATAGGAGCCACAAAATGTTACGTAGGTAGAGTGCATTTTCAGAGATCTGAATACAAAAAAACTGTACTAACAGGACAATAACCTAAACCACAAGGCCATTTTCATCCCTAACTACAAGATTTTCAGACAAGATAGAACGGCCAAAGGGGGCGGTGTTGCAATCTACTGCAAGGATTGCCTGCAGAGTTCTGTTTTACTATCCAGGTCTGTTCCCAAACAATTTGAACTCCTACTTTTAAAAATCCACCTCTCTAAAAACAAGTCTCTCACTGTTGCCGCCTGCTATAGACCACCCTCTGCCCCCAGCTGTGCTCTGGACACCATATGTGAACTGATTGCCCCCCATCTATCTTCAGAGCTTGTGCTGCTAGGCGACCTAAATTGGAACATGCTTAACACCCCAGCCATCCTACAATCTAAGCTTGATGCCCTCAATCTCACACAAATTATCAATGAACCTACCAGGTATCACCCCAATTCCGTAAACACGGGTACCCTCATAGACATCATCCTAACCAACTTGCCCTCCAAATACACCTCTGCTGTTTTCAACCAAGATCTCAGCGATCACTGCCTCATTGCCTGTATCCGTAATGGGTCAGCGATCAAACGACCTCCACTCATCACTGTCAAACGCTCCCTGAAACACTTCAGCGAGCAGGCCTTTCTAATCGACCTGGCCGAGGTATCCTGGAAGGATATTGATCTCATCCCGTCAGTAGAGGATGCCTGGATATTTTTTTTAAATGCCTTCCTCACCATCTTGAATAAGCATGCCCCATTCAAGAAATTTAGAACCAGGAACAGATATAGCCCTTGGTTCTCTCCTGACCTGACTGCCCTTAACCAACAGAAAAACATCCTATGGCGTTCTGCATTAGCATCGAACAGCCCCCGTGATATGCAACTTTTCAGGGAAGCTAGAAACCAGTATACACAGGCAGTTAGAAAAGCCAAGGCTAGCTTTTTCAAGCAGAAATTTGCTTCCTGCAACACAAACTCAAAAAAGTTCTGGGACACTGTAAAGTCCATGGAGAATAAGAACACCTCCTCCCAGCTTCCAACTGCACTGAAGATAGGAAATACTGTCACCACCGACAAATCCATTATAATTGAGAATTTCAATAAGCATTTTTCTACGGCTGGCCATGCTTTCCACCTGGCTACCCCTACCCCGGTCAACAGCACTGCCCTCCCCTCTGCTACTCGCCCAAGCCTTCCCCATTTCTCTTTCTCCCAAATACAGTCAGCTGATGTTCTGAAAGAGCTGCAAAATCTGGACCCTTACAAATCAGCCGGGCTAGATAATCTGGACCCTTTCTTTCTAAAACTATCTGCTGAAATTGTTGCCACCCCTATTACCAGCCTTTTCAACCTCTCTTTCGTGTCGTCTGAGATTCCCAAAGATTGGAAAGCAGCTGCGGTTATCCCCCTCTTCAAAGGGGGAGACACTCTAGACCCAAACTGCTACAGACCTATATCTATCCTACCCTGCCTTTCTAAGGTCTTCGAAAGCCAAGTCAACAAACAGATTACCGACCATCTCGAATCCCACCATACCTTCTCCGCTATGCAATCTGGTTTCAGAGCTGGTCATGGGTGCACCTCAGCCACGCTCAAGGTCATAAACGATATCTTAACCGCTATCGATAGGAAACAGTACTGTGCAGCCATATTCATTGACCTGGCCAAGGCTTTTGACTCTGTCAATCACCACATCCTCATCGGCAGACTCGACAGCCTTGGTTTCTCTAATGATTGCCTCGCCTGGTTCACCAACTACTTCTCTGATCGAGTTCAGTGTGTCAAATCGGAGGGTCTGTTGTCCGGACCTCTGGCAGTCTCTATGGGGGTGCCACAGGGTTCAATTCTTGGACCGACTCTCTTCTCTGTATACATCAATGATGTCGCTCTTGCTGCTGGTGAGTCTCTGATCCACCTCTACGCAGACGACACTATTCTGTATACTTCTGGCCCTTCTCTTGACACTGTGTTAACAACCCTCCAGGCGAGCTTCAATGCCATACAACTCTCCTTCCGTGGCCTCCAATTGCTCTTAAATACAAGTAAAACTAAATGCATGCTCTTCAACCGATCGCTGCCTGCACCTGCCCGCCTGTCCAGCATCACTACTCTGGACGGCTCTGACTTAGAATATGTGGACAACTACAAATACCTAGGTGTCTGGTTAGACTGTAAACTCTCCTTCCAGACTCACATCAAGCATCTCCAATCCAAAGTTAAATCTAGAATCGGCTTCCTATTCCGCAACAAAGCATCCTTCACTCATGCTGCCAAACATACCCTTGTAAAACTGACCATCCTACCAATCCTCGACTTCGGTGATGTCATTTACAAAATAGCCTCCAAAACCCTACTCAATAAATTGGATGCAGTCTATCACAGTGCCATCCGTTTTGTCACCAAAGCCCCATATACTACCCACCACTGCGACCTGTACGCTCTCGTTGGCTGGCCCTCGCTTCACACTCGTCGCCAAACCCACTGGCTCCAGGTCATCTACAAGACCCTGCTAGGTAAAGTCCCCCCTTATCTCAGCTCGCTGGTCACCATAGCAACGCCCACCCGTAGCACGCGCTCCAGCAGGTATATCTCTCTGGTCACCCCCAAAACCAATTCTTCCTTTGGCCGCCTCTCCTTCCAGTTCTCTGCTGCCAATGACTGGAACGAACTACAAAAATCTCTGAAACTGGAAACACTTATCTCCCTCACTAGCTTTAAGCACCAGCTGTCAGAGCAGCTCATAGATTACTGCACCTGTACATAGCCCATCTATAATTTAGCCCAAACAACTACCTCTTTACCTACTGTATTTATTTATTTTGCTCCTTTGCACCCCATTATTTCTATATCTACTTTGCACCTTCTTCCACTGCAAACCAACCATTCCATGTTATTTTTTTTACTTGCTATATTGTATTTACTTCGCCACCATGGCCTTTTTATATATATTTTTTTATTTTATTTATATATATATTTTGTTTGCCTTCACCTCCCTTATCTCACCTCACTTGCTCATATTGTATATAGACTTATTTTCACTGTATTATTGACTGTATGTTTGTTTTACTCCATGTGTAACTATGTGTTGTTGTATGTGTCGAACTGCTTTGCTTTATCTTGGCCAGGTCGCAATTGTAAATGAGAACGTGTTCTCAATTTGCCTACCTGGTTAAATAAAGGTGAAATAAATAAAAAAAATAAAAAAATCTACACTGGAGGAGCTTACCAAGATGACATTGACCTTGACCCACTGACCTGGTGGTTCTAATGACCTGGTGGTTATAATGACCTGGTGGTAATAATGACCTGGTGGTTATAATGACCTGGTGGTTATAATGACCTGGTGGTTGGCATAAAACAAGCAGAACCCGAGAACAGGATGGCCTCCACCATCACAGCCTGATGACACTGCACCAGCCTACCAGTCTGCTCCAGCCCAGGTCAGAATACCAGTCTCCCAGTCTGCTCCAGCACAGGTCAGAATACCAGTCTCCCAGTCTGCTCCAGCACAGGTCAGAATACCAGTCTCTCAGTCTGCTCCAACACAGTGTGCTCCAGCCCAGGTCAGAATACCAGCCTCCCAGTCTGCTCCAGCCCAGGTCAGAATACCAGCCTCCCAGTCTGCTCCAGCCCAGGTCAGAATACCAGTCTCCCAGTCTGCTCCAGCCCAGGTCAGAATACCAGTCTCCCAGTCTGCTACAGCACAGGTCAGAATACCAGTCTCCCAGTCTGCTCCAGCACAGTGTGCTCCAGCCCAGGTCAGCCAACCAGCCTCTCAGTCTGCTCCAACACAGTGTGCTCCAGCCCAGGTCAGAATACCAGCCTCCCAGTCTGCTCCAGCCCAGGTCAGAATACCAGCCTCCCAGTCTGCTCCAGCCCAGGTCAGAATACCAGCCTCCCAGTCTGCTCCAGCCCAGGTCAGAATACCAGTCTCCCAGTCTGCTCCAGCCCAGGTCAGAATACCAGTCTCCCAGTCTTCTCCAGCCCAGGTCAGAATACCAGTCTCCCAGTCTGCTCCACCCAGGTCCAGATACCAGCCTCCCAGTCTGCTCCAGCACAGTGTGCTCCAGCCCAGGTCAGAATACCAGCCTCCCAGTCTGCTCCAGCCCAGGTCCAGATACCAGCCTCCCAGTCTGCTCCAGCCCAGGTCAGAATACCAGCCTCCCAGTCTGCTCCACCCAGATAGTCACCCACAACTGCAATCCTTATTGATTCAAATGGGATGTTCTTAGAGAGGGAGAGGGAGTGAAAAGGTAGAGAGGCGGAGAGAGGGAGTGAAAAGGGAGAGAGGCGGAGAGAGGGGAGTGAAAAGGGAGAGAGGCGGAGAGAGGGGAGTGAAAAGGGAGAGAGGCAGAGAGAGGGGAGTGAAAAGGGAGAGGAGCGGAGAGAGGGAGTGAAAAGGGAGAGAGAGAGTGAAAAGGGAGAGAGAGGGAGTGAAAAGGGAGAGAGAGGGAGTGAAAAGGGAGAGAGGCGGAGAGGGAGGGAGTGAAAAGGGTGAGAGGCGGAGAGGGGGAGTGAAAAGGGAGATAGGCGGAGAGGGGGAGTGAAAAGGGAGAGAGGCGGAGAGAGGGAGTGAAAAGGGAGAGAGGCGGAGAGAGGGAGTGAAAAGGGAGAGAGGCGGAGAGAGGGAGTGAAAAGGGAGAGAGGCGGAGAGAGGGAGTGAAAAGGGAGAGAGGCGGAGAGAGGGAGTGAAAAGGGAGAGAGGCGGAGAGAGGGAGTGAAAAGGGAGAGAGGGGAGTGAAAAGGGAGAGAGGCGGAGAAAGGGCAGAATACCTGACCACTGTGACTGACCCAAACTTAAGGAAAGCTTTGACTATGTACAGACTCAGTGAGCATAAATGTCAAATGTGTGATTTCATGAACTGGCACATACAAGAAAACCAGGTTTTAAAGTTCTGTTCAATAGCCATCCCATCATTACAAAACATTTGAAAGGCTAAGTCTATCATCTCCTGAGAAGTGGTAACTATTCACATGAACTTTTCAAAGAGGTTTGGTGCCCCCTGGTGGCTGAACCCGAGATCAATGAGAGATCTTGGCAGAAACAATGACAGAGTCCCACTTCTCAGCTATCTTTATTTACATCAAACTAAACTAACTGCTATCTTGAAATGTTGAAAACGTGTTTTTAAATAGCTCAGGCTGATACCCTACCTGAGCGAAAAACTGGCACTTTAAAGGAGTCTAATTTTGTCAAAAATGCAAAAATTATAAAAATTTCAACTCACGGGTACATTAATAGACCAAACACAAACATCTGTCATCTCGAAATGTCCTAAAAGGTTTCTAAACGGGCCCCCTGGGTCTACACCTGGAGAGCAGATGGGCACATCTGCACCAGAGCTGAAATTTCACCTGGAGAGCAGATACTTCAACTCGACAGAGGTCAGAGTGAGGCTCTTCTCCCTGACCTGGTGGTTCTAATGACCTGGTGGTTCTAATGACCTGGTGGTAATAATGACCTGGTGGTTATAATGACCTGGTGGTTATAATGACCTGGTGGTTGGCATAACACAAGCAGAACCCGAGAACAGGATGGCCTCCACCACACAGCCTGATGACACTGCACCACCCTACCAGTCTGCTCCAGCCCAGGTCAGAATACCAGTCACCCAGTCTGCTCCAGCACAGGTCAGAATACCAGTCTCCCAGTCTGCTACAGCACAGGTCAGAATACCAGTCTCCCAGTCTGATGCAGCACAGTGTGCTCCAGCCCAGGTCAGAATACCAGCCTCCCAGTCTGCTCCAGCCCAGGTCAGAATACCAGCCACCCAGTCTGCTCCAGCCCAGGTCAGAATACCAGACTCCCAATCTGCTCCAGCCCAGGTCAGAATACCAGTCTCCCAGTCTGCTCCAGCCAAGGTCAGAACACCAGTCTCCCAGTCTGCTCCAGCCCAGGTCAGAATACCAGCCTCCTAGTCTGCTCCAGCCCAGGTCAGAATACCAGCCTCCCAGTCTGCTCCAGCCCAGGTCAGAATACCAGCCTCCCAGTCTGCTCCACCCAGATAGTCACCCACAACTGCAATCCTTATTGATTCAAATGGGAAGTTCTTAGAGAGGGATAGGGAGTGAAAAGGTAGAGAGGCGGAGAGAAGGAGTAAAAAGAAGGAGAGAGGCGGAGAGAGGGGAGTAAAAAGGGAGAGAGGCGGAGAGAGGGGAGTGAAAAGGGAGAGAGGCGGAGAGAGGGAGTGAAAAGGGAGAGAGGCGGAGAGAAGGGAGTGAAAAGGGAGAGAGGCGGAGAGAGGGGAGTGAAAAGGGAGAGAGGCGGAGAGAGGGAGTGAAAAGGGAGAGAGGCGGAGAGAGGGGAGTGAAAAGGGAGAGAGGCGGAGAGAGGGAGTGAAAAGGGAGAGATGCGGAAAGAGGGAGTGAAAAGGGAGAGAGGCGGAGAGAGGGGAGTGAAAAGGGAGAGACGGGAGAGAAAAGGGAGAGAGGCGGAGAAAGGGGAGTGAAAATGGAGAGAGGCGGAGAGAGGGAGTGAAAAGGGAGAGAGGCGGAGAGAGGGAGCGAAAAGGGAGAAAGGCGGAGAGAGGGAGTGAAAAGGGAGAGAGGCGGAGGGGAGTGAAAAGGGAGAGAGGCGGAGAGAGGGAGTGAAAAGGGAGAGAGGCGGAGAGAGGGGAGTGAAAAGGGAAAGAGGCGGAGAGAGGGAGTGAAAAGGGAGAGAGGCGGAGAGAGGGGAGTGAAAAGGGAGAGACGGGAGTGAAAAGGGAGAGAGGCGGAGAAAGGGGAGTGAAAATGGAGAGAGGCGGAGGGGAGTGAAAAGGAAGAGAGGCGGAGAAAGGGCAGAATACCTGACCACTGTGACTGACCCAAACTTAAGGAAAGCTTTGACTATGTACAGACTCAGTGAGCATAAACGTCAAATGTGTGATTTCATGAACTGGTACATACAAGAAAACCAGGTTTTAAAGTTCTGTTCAATAGCCATCCCATCATTACAAAACATTTGAAAGGCTAAGTCTATCATCTCCTGAGAAGTGGTAACTATTCACATGAACTTTTCAAAGAGGTTTGGTGCCCCCTGGTGGCTGAACCCGAGATCAATGAGAGATCTTGTCAGAAACAATGACACAGTCCCACTTCTCAGCTATCTTTATTTACATCAAACTAAACTAACTGCTATCTTGAAATGTTGAAAAAGTGTTTTTAAATAGCTCAGGCTGATACCCTACCTGAGCGACAAGGTGAGTCTTTTCTCCCTGACCTGGTGGTTCTAATGACCTGGTGGTTATAATGACCTGGTGGTAATAATGACCTGGTGGTAATAATGACCTGGTGGTAATAATGACCTGGTGGTTATAATGACCTGGTGGTTATAATGACCTGGTGGTAATAATGACCTGGTGGTTATAATGACCTGGTGGTTATAATGACCTGGTGGTTATAATGACTTGGTGGTTATAATGACCTGGTGGTAATAATGACCTGGTGGTTCTAATGACCTGGTGGTTCTAATGACCTGGTGGTTCTAATGACCTGGTGGTAATAATGACTTGGTGGTAATAATGACCTGGTGGTAATAATGACCTGGTGGTTCTAATGACCTGGTGGTTCTAATGACCTGGTGGTAATAATGACCTGGTGTTTATAATGACCTGGTGGTTATAATGACCTGGTCATTGGCAAAACACAAGCAGAACCCGAGAACAGGATGGCCTCCACCACACAGCCTGATGACACTGCACCACCCTACCAGTCTGCTCCAGCCCAGGTCAGAATACCAGTCACCCAGTCTGCTCCAGCACAGGTCAGAATACCAGTCTCCCAGTCTGCTACAGCACAGGTCAGAATACCAGTCTCCCAGTCTGATGCAGCACAGTGTGCTCCAGCCCAGGTCAGAATACCAGCCTCCCAGTCTGCTCCAGCCCAGGTCAGAATACCAGTCTCCCAGTCTGCTCCAGCCAAGGTCAGAACACCAGTCTCCCAGTCTGCTCCAGCCAAGGTCAGAACACCAGTCTCCCAGTCTGCTCCAGCCCAGGTCAGAATACCAGTCTCCCAGTCTGCTCCAGCCCAGGTCAGAACACCAGTCTCCCAGTCTGCTCCAGCCCAGGTCAGAATACCAGCCTCCTAGTCTGCTCCAGCCCAGGTCAGAATACCAGCCTCCCAGTCTGCTCCAGCCCAGGTCAGAATACCAGCCTCCCAGTCTGCTCCACCCAGATAGTCACCCACAACTGCAATCCTTATTGATTCAAATGGGAAGTTCTTAGAGAGGGATAGGGAGTGAAAAGGTAGAGAGGCGGAGAGAAGGAGTAAAAAGAAGGAGAGAGGCGGAGAGAGGGGAGTAAAAAGGGAGAGAGGCGGAGAGAGGGGAGTGAAAAGGGAGAGAGGCGGAGAGAGGGAGTGAAAAGGGAGAGAGGCGGAGAGAAGGGAGTGAAAAGGGAGAGAGGCGGAGAGAGGGGAGTGAAAAGGGAGAGAGGCGGAGAGAGGGAGTGAAAAGGGAGAGAGGCGGAGAGAGGGGAGTGAAAAGGGAGAGAGGCGGAGAGAGGGAGTGAAAAGGGAGAGATGCGGAAAGAGGGAGTGAAAAGGGAGAGAGGCGGAGAGAGGGGAGTGAAAAGGGAGAGACGGGAGAGAAAAGGGAGAGAGGCGGAGAAAGGGGAGTGAAAATGGAGAGAGGCGGAGAGAGGGAGTGAAAAGGGAGAGAGGCGGAGAGAGGGAGCGAAAAGGGAGAAAGGCGGAGAGAGGGAGTGAAAAGGGAGAGAGGCGGAGGGGAGTGAAAAGGGAGAGAGGCGGAGAGAGGGAGTGAAAAGGGAGAGAGGCGGAGAGAGGGGAGTGAAAAGGGAAAGAGGCGGAGAGAGGGAGTGAAAAGGGAGAGAGGCGGAGAGAGGGGAGTGAAAAGGGAGAGACGGGAGTGAAAAGGGAGAGAGGCGGAGAAAGGGGAGTGAAAATGGAGAGAGGCGGAGGGGAGTGAAAAGGAAGAGAGGCGGAGAAAGGGCAGAATACCTGACCACTGTGACTGACCCAAACTTAAGGAAAGCTTTGACTATGTACAGACTCAGTGAGCATAAAGGTCAAATGTGTGATTTCATGAACTGGTACATACAAGAAAACCAGGTTTTAAAGTTCTGTTCAATAGCCATCCCATCATTACAAAACATTTGAAAGGCTAAGTCTATCATCTCCTGAGAAGTGGTAACTATTCACATGAACTTTTCAAAGAGGTTTGGTGCCCCCTGGTGGCTGAACCCGAGATCAATGAGAGATCTTGTCAGAAACAATGACACAGTCCCACTTCTCAGCTATCTTTATTTACATCAAACTAAACTAACTGCTATCTTGAAATGTTGAAAAAGTGTTTTTAAATAGCTCAGGCTGATACCCTACCTGAGCGACAAGGTGAGTCTTTTCTCCCTGACCTGGTGGTTCTAATGACCTGGTGGTTCTAATGACCTGGTGGTAATAATGACCTGGTGGTTCTAATGACCTGGTGGTTATAATGACCTGGTGGTAATAATGACCTGGTGGTTCTAATGACCTGGTGGTTCTAATGACCTGGTGGTAATAATGACCTGGTGGTAATAATGACCTGGTGGTTATAATGACCTGGTGGTTATAATGACCTGGTGGTAATAATGACCTGGTGGTAATAATGACCTGGTGGTAATAATGACCTGGTGGTTATAATGACCTGGTGGTTATAATGACCTGGTGGTAATAATGACCTGGTGGTAATAATGACCTGGTGGTAATAATGACCTGGTGGTAATAATGACCTGGTGGTAATAATGACCTGGTGGTAATAATGACCTGGTGGTTATAATGACCTGGTGGTTATAATGACCTGGTGGTAATAATGACCTGGTGGTAATAATGACCTGGTGGTAATAATGACCTGGTGGTAATAATGACCTGGTGGTTATAATGACCTGGTGGTTATAATGACCTGGTGGTTATAATGACTTGGTGGTTTTAATGACCTGGTGTTTATAATGACCTGGTGGTTCTAATGACCTGGTGGTTCTAATGACCTGGTGGTTCTAATGACCTGGTGGTAATAATGACCTGGTGGTAATAATGACCTGGTGGTTATAATGACCTGGTGGTTATAATGACCTGGTGGTTCTAATGACCTGGTGGTAAAAATGACCTGATGGTTCTAATGACCTGGTGGTTCTAATGACCTGGTGGTTCTAATGACCTGGTGGTAATAATGACCTGGTGGTTCTAATGACCTGGTGGTTCTAATGACCTGGTGGTTCTAATGACCTGGTGGTTTCCATCTCTATTCCTTTCGATAACCACAAAAGGGTTGGTTGTTGTTTTTTTGTCTTTGCTCTCAGTGTTCATATCGGTGTTGTAAAAGGGTTTTTGATGTGTAAAATATTCACACTAGAACGTGACGGGGCATTCTAGAGGCAAAGCTGGGGACAGCCAGTGACAGAGTTTTAAATGTGTTAATAACTGGGTTGGGATTTATAAGAACTTTGATAACTGCATAGGAGAAATATGTTAATTTTGTATATGTAACATTATCCCACCGGTCACAATTGTGACCGACCATAAAACACACTTTTTCACCTACTTTTCCATAAAAATGTCGAAAAATAATGATTGATCACTTCAAAGGGTTACTAATGACACTTGATTTGGATATTTTCGTGTCTGGGAAAAATTTGGGATTAAATGGGTTAACTACATCACACCTGCCCAGACCCACTAGAACACACCTCCATCTCCATTAACTACATCACACCTGCCCAGACCCACTAGAACACACCTCCATCTCCATTAACTACATCACACCTGCCCAGAACCACTAGAACACACCTCCATCTCCATTAACTACATCACACCTGTCCAGACCCACTAGAACACACCTCCATCTCCATTAACTACATCACACCTGCCCAGACCCACTAGAACACACCTCCATCTCCATTAGCTACATCACACCTGCCCAGACCCACTAGAACACACCTCCATCTCCATTAACTACATCACACCTGCCCAGACCTACTAGAACACACCTCCATCTCCATTAACTACATCACACCTGCCCAGACCCACTAGAACACACCTCCATCTCCATTAACTACATCACACCTGTCCAGACCCACTATAACACACCTCCATCTCCATTAACTACATCACACCTGCCCAGACCCACTAGAACACACCTCCATCTCCATCACACCTGTCCAGACCCACTATAACACACCTCCATCTCCATTAACTACATCACACCTGCCCAGACCCACTAGAACACACTCCCATCTCGATTAACTACATCACACCTGCCCAGACCCACTAGAACACACCTCCATCTCCATTAACTACATCACACCTGCCCAGGCCCACTAGAACACAACTCCATCTCCATTAACTACATCCCACCTGCCCAGACCCACTAGAACACACCTCCATCTCCATGAACTACATCACACCTGCCCAGACCCACTAGAACACACCTCCATCTCCATGAACTACATCACACCTGCCCAGACCCACTAGAACACAACTCCATCTCCATTAACTACATCACACCTGCCCAGACCCACTAGAAAACACCTCCATCCTATGTAAAAGAGATATAATAATGCACGATGGTCAATGCTATCCAGGATCCTTGGGACATCCCTACCCTAAACCCTAACCTTAACCATTTTAAATGTTAACTTCAACGGGCTAGGGATGTCCCAAGGATATATCTCTACCTGAAAATACATGATCTAAGTGATTGATAGTTGGTATTCAGCAGTCATAATGTCTTGTTTACTTTAATGAACTACTAAAATAGTGATTTTGTCAGACAGCAGCTCTACACTTTATTGACTGACTGATCCATTCATCCTTCCATCCCTCCTCAGCCTTCCTCTCCTCTGAAGACCCAGTGAGGGTGGAGCTCAGTCAGAGAGCTGTTGAGGGACTGGTTAGGAAGAACACTTCTACAGCCAGAGAGGTGAGAGGTCACACATGGTTTAGATGGTAAATATTTATGTCCCCTTAGTGGTTCATCACCTAAGCAAAAGAGAATATGTTCCATCATCTGTGTTTATTTACATTAGTGCAAATTGTCCACTGATATTGGTGTAATTTCTACATTTGTTCTTTGATATTATGAAGGTCATTTGTGTAGAATGTACTTTTCCCCACTCATTCACCCCATCTCTGTATATTGCTTATTTATATTCGGTGGCCTGACTACATCCAGACTGTGTCAAAGGCCCATCCTGGTAGATCTGAACCGAATGCAGCTTGGAGTGATCAGATGACAGAAGTCACATTTAGGTGCCAGGTGTAACTGAGGCCATAGATGCTCCATTTCCATTACTTGAGTGTTGTATATAATATGACTGTGTTTCTGTGTTGCAGGGGCAGTCAAGAAATGGAACAGCAAGGCCAAAGAACATGACATCAGCAGAGCTGTGGGAGACCACCTCAAGCCCCTGGTAGAGCCGGGGGTGGTGTTTACCACTCCACCACACCTTCAGCAGGCTTGAAAAGTGGGATTGATACTGATTTTCATACTAAGATGGACCAACAGTCTGTTGATTGGTCAGTCATTGGGTTAATTTGTTCAAATCAAGCTTTATTTATACAGCACATGTCAGACATGGATGCAACACAATGGCTTCACAGGAAAAAACTAAGAAAAAAAATGAAATATTTAGTACACAACAAACAGAAGAATAACAACTGAAAGACTAATGAGCATTCTAAGGAAATGCCATTGATTAAAACACAAATTGAAACGACTGATTAAAATAAACAATATGAGGCTATATATATACAAAATACAAGCTTGTTTTTTAGGTGGGGTTCTGAAAGATACTATGGGGGTGTCACTGAAAGTTGACTAGTAACAACAACTGGGACATAAAAGACACCCACCATGAGACCCACTAAATCTGCCCAAGAAGAGGAAAACAAAAGAAAAACCCACAATAAACTTAAAGACAGGAAGCAAACCAAAAAGGTGGAGCAACTAAAGGTGTTGCCTCTCCACATCTATCCACATCTATCAAGACAACTGGAGCACTGGGCCAGACACTCTTAAATAGAACCTGGACCAGCTCAGGTGAAACACCTTCCCACTAACGAGATGGACAAGCCAGCACAGGTGTAACTCATACTGACTAACGAGGTGACACCAATCAGTGCGCCCTACATGCTAACGAGCTATACGTGCTAAAGTCCAACCTCAAAACATAAATGTAAAAACCCAAGACTAACTAACACCTTAAGAGTTTGCTCACCAACAACAGAAAACAACTTCCATTTCACATTATAATCAACTACAATGCTTCACCGTCACCAATATAAACATGGTGTCTGTCTACTGGCAAACAACAATAAAAACAATATTTATTTTTTATTATTCCCACAAAGATTTTTCTTTCTATAGCTTCTAGAACTCTCGTCTTCCTAAAACCCACTAGCTTCTAGAACTCGTCTTCCTAAAACTCACCAGCTTCTAGAACTCTCGTCTTCCTAAAACTCACTAGCTTCTAGAACTCTCGTCCCCTTGGAACGATCCCAAACAAAACTCATCTCTAATACGGAAAAACGTGCAGTAAAAATAAACTGTGATCCATGGCAATGCCCTGGCTAAACGCAAAACACAAAACATTTTGACTGCCCCCCTTGAGACAATCAGCAACCAGGTTGTTCTCACCACGGACATGTCTGATTTCAAGAGGAAACTCCTGCAATATCCGTAGTAACTTTCCACCTCACTGCGGAGCTTCTCTTTCTTTTCAGAGTTCACTAGATAGGCATGTTGTTGGATCTGGGCCCAGTCCCCAATGTCATGCTCTAGTACATTTGGTTTGGCACATGTGAAAAGGAGGAGGAGGAGGAGGAGAGGGGGACAGGAGGACAGGAGAGAAACCTTATAGCTGTGATCAATGTGGGAAGAGTTTTACTACATCTGGCCATCTGACTTTACACCAGAGAACACACACAGGAGAGAAACCTTATAGCTGTGATCAATGTGGGAAGAGTTTTGGTAGATCTGGCCAGCTGACATCACACAAGAGAACACACACAGGAGAGAAACCTTATTGCTGTAATCAATGTGGGAAGAGTTTTACTGAATCTAGCTCTCTGACTAAACACCAGAGAACACACACAGGAGAGAAATCTTATAGCTGTGATCAATGTGGGAAGAGATTTACTACATCTAGCTCTCTGACTTCACACCAGAGAACACACACAGGAGAGAAACCTTTTAGCTGTGGTCAATGTGGGATGAGATTTACCAGATTTAGATATCTAACTATACACCAGAGAAAACACACAGGACAGAAACCTTATAGCAGTAATAAATGTGGGAAGATATAGCTGTGACCAGAGATAATCTGATAAAAGATCTCGGATTCAACATCAGAAAATACATGTTATATAATAAATTGGTCTATAATCAATTTTATGAACAATCCTACATCACTCCAGTATTTATTGAAAACATTCAAGTGCTAATTGTCTTTATTCCACTACTGAAGAAGCATGACTCAAATCACCTCATACTTCAAACATTCAGCCTGACAAAAGATACATGTTTTATTATTCCATGCCTCACCCTTAAGTGAAGTATTGCCAATATATATTAACAAAGGGGTGTACATTTGGTTTTGATTTTCATATTTACAATTTATGTAACATTTAGTCATAGTTATTTATGCAACCAGCTGACAATTTTTGGGTACTATTATATTGAAATTGTTATCCTGCTTTTAGAATATCAGGGATCATTCTCAGATGTACCAACCCACATGTACTAGAGCACAGGTGTCAAACTCATTCCACGGGGGCCGAGTGTCTGCGGGTTTTCGCTCCTCCCTTGTACTTGATTGATGAATTAACATCACTAATTAGTTAGGAACTCCCCACACCTGGTTGTCTAGGGCTTTATTGAAAGGAAAAACCAAAAACCTGCAGACACTAGGCCCTCCGTGGAATGACATGACATTGGGGACTGGGCCCCGATCCAACAACATGCCTATCGAGTGAACCCTGAAAAGAGAGAGAAGCTCGGGATATTGCAGGAGCTCTTGAAATCAGACATGACTAATACAATTTGATTTGAGTTTTGTCCAAGGTGATGAGAGTTTTAGAAGCTGGTGAGTTTTAGGATTCTATAGAAAGTAATTATATTTTTTTCATTTATGTTTTGAGGTTGGACTTTAGCACGTATAGCTCGTCAGCACGTCCAGCTTGTCAGCACGTCTAGCTCGTTAGCACGTCTAGCTCGTTAGCAAGTATAGCTCGTTAGCAAGTATAGCTCGTTAACACCAATCAATGCGCCCTACGTGCTATCTCGTTAGTCAGTATGTGTTACACCTGTGCTGGCTTGTCCATCTCGTTAGTGGGAAGGTGTTTCACCTGAGCTGGTCCAGGTTCTATTTAAGAGTGTCTGGCCCAGTGCTCCAGTTGTCTTGATAGATGTGGAGAGTCAACACCTTTAGTTGCTCCACTTTTTTGGTTTGCTTCCTGTCTTTAAGTTTGTTGTAGGTTTTTCTTTTGTTTGCTTCTTCTTGGACAGATTTAGTGGGTCTCATGGTTGGTGTCTTTTAGGTCCCAGTTGTTGTTACTAGTCAACTTTCAGTGGACACAGAGCAAAACTGCAACATTATGTTATAATACTTTTATTGCATAAAATGGTTGTTTTATGCAACAGAATAGAGGGTTCTTAGAACTATAGTGTCTGTGTGTTCTACTGAGGATGGGCTTCTGGGAGAAAACACTGACAGGAGATTTACAATGTCTTTTGGGTGATAAAACCTAAAGAGACCACATTCCAGAGCATGAGTTAATGTTTCTGTTCTATATGGTACCAGGGAGAGACGACCTCAGGGCCAGACCCTGGTCTCTACACAGAGTACTGTTTTTTACAGCAGATACTGTCTGCTGTGAATTATAATTATCTTTCATACAAATCTTAACCTTGTGACCTGTTCTATACATCTGTTGTTGGTCATGTAGGTTGAAAGGGGTGTATCTTGGCTGTAAAAGACCTTTGTACTTTTGTCTCGTGGCTCTCAACAAATCATCTGGGAGTGATTTGTCGACCAGCCATCATTATATTTTGGGTTGGATATTGCATCCAATTAGTGTTTTAATCAATGGCATTTCCTTAGAATGCTCATTGGTCTTTCAGTTTTTAAATTTCAGTTTTTTTTATCCTGTTATTTTTGTTTACTAAGTATTTCAGTTTATTTTCATTGTTTTCTCCTGTGAAGCCATTGTGTTGCATCCATGTCTGAAATGTGCTGTATAAATAAAGCTTGATTTGATGTCAACAAATGAACCCAATGACTGACCAATCAACAGACTGTTGGTCCATCTTAGTATGAAAATCAGTATCAATCCCACTTTTCCAGCCTGCTGAAGGCATGGTGGAGTGGTAAACACCACCCCCGGCTCTACCAGGGGCTTGAGGTGGTCTCCCACAGCTCTGCTGGTGGAGTGGTAAACACCACCCCCGGCTCTACCAGGGGCTTGAGGTGGTCTCCCACAGCTCTGCTGGTGGAGTGGTGAACACCACCCCCGGCTCTACCAGGGGCTTGAGGTGGTCTCCCACAGCTCTGCTGGTGGAGTGGTAAACACCACCCCCGGCTCTACCAGGGGCTTGAGGTGGTCTCCCACAGCTCTGCTTGTGGAGTGGTAAACACCACCCCCGGCTCTACCAGGGGCTTGAGGTGGTCTCCCACAGCTCTGCTGGTGGAGTGGTAAATACCACCCCCGGGTCTACCAGGGGCTTGAGGTGGTCTCCCACAGCTCTGCTGGTGGAGTGGTAAACACCACCCCCGGCTCTACCAGGGGCTTGAGGTGGTCTCCCACAGCTCTGCTGGTGGAGTGGTAAACACCACCCCCGGCTCTACCAGGGGCTTGAGGTGGTCTCCCACAGCTCTGCTGGTGGAGTGGTAAACACCACCCCCGGCTCTACCAGGGGCTTGAGGTGGTCTCCCACAGCTCTGCTGGTGGAGTGATAAACACCACCCCCGGCTCTACCAGGGGCTTGAGGTGGTCTCCCACAGCTCTGCTTATGTCATGTTCTTTGGCCTTGTCGTTCCATTTCTTGACTGCCCCTGCAACACAAAGAAACACATTTAGTCATATTATATAAAACACTCAAAGTAATGGATGTGGAGCATCTATGGCCTCAGTTACAGTGGGCACCTAAATGTGACTTCTGTCATCTGATCACTCCAAGCTGCATTCGGTTCAGATCTACCAGGATGGGCCTTTGACATAGTCTGGATGCAGTCAGGCCACTGAATATAAATAAGCAATGTGAAGAGATGGGGTGAATGAGTGGGGAAAAGTACATTTGACACAAATTACCTTCATAATATCAAAGAACAAATGTGTGTGCCTGAGGGGAAATTACCTTTCATACAGCCAAAAGGGGTGAGAAATTACACCAATATCAGTGGACAATTTGCACTAATGTAAATAAACATAGATGATGGAACATATTCCCTTTAGCTGACGTGATGAACCGCCAAGGGGACATAAACATTTACCATCTAAACCATGTGTGACCTCTCACCTCTCTGGCTGTAGAAGTGTTCTTCCTAACCAGTCCCTCAACAGCTCTCTGACTGAGCTCCACCCTCACTGGGTCTTCAGAGGAGAGGAAGGCTGAGGAGGGATGGAAGGATGAATGGATAAGTCAGTCAATAAAGTGTAGAGCTGCTGTCTATGCTGTTTGACAAAATCACTATTTTAGTAGTTCATTAAAGTAAATAAGGCTTTATGACTGCTGAATACCAACTATCAATCACTTAGATCATGTATTTTCAGGTAGAGATACATCCTTGGGACGTCCCTAGCCCGTTGAAGTTGACATTTAAAAGGGTTAAGGTAGGGGTTAAGGTTAGGGTTTAGGGTAGGGGTTATGGATAGGGTTTAGGTAGGGATGTTCCAAGGATCCCAGATAGCATTGACCATTGTGCATTCTTCTGTCTCTTTTACATAGCAGGTGATGGGTTCTGACTTCTGAACTTGAAAATATGAAAAATCCTTATTATGTGAAATTTAATTAAACATTTACATTTACATTTTAGTCATTTAGAAGACGCTCTTATCCAGAGCGACTTACAGTAGAGTGCATACATTATTTTATTTTTTTACATTTTACATACTGAGACAAGGATATTGTGCCAATTGTGCGTCGCCCCACGGACCTCCCGGTGACTCTGGTGACTCTGGTGGCGCAGAGACTCTGGTGGCGCAGCTAGCACTGCGATGCAGTGCCCTAGACCACTGCGCAAATATCCTTATTATGTGAAATTGAATGAAACAATAATGTATGTTGATGCTAATATGATGTACAATATTCCATGATGTTTCTATATGATAACAATAGAGTAATATATTTAATATGATGTACGATATTCCATGATGTTTCTATATGATAACAATAGAGTAATATATTTAATATGATGTACAATATTCCAATATGTTTCTATATGATAACAATACCGTAATATATTTAATATGCCATATAGTATTTTTTAACAGTTTCACTAATTAACTTATTCATTATGATTCAACGTCAGTTCACCGTCTCACCTCATACTGTATTGGAACAGCAGCAGCTGACTGCCCGGTTCAACATCAGTTCACCGTCTCACCTCATACTGTATTGGAGCAGCAGCAGCTGACTGCCCGGTTCAACATCAGTTCACCGTCTCACCTCATACTGTATTGGAGCAGCAGCATCTGACTGCCCAGTTCAACATCAGTTCACCGTCTCACCTCATAATGTATTGGAGCAGCAGCAGCTGACTGTCCAGTTCAACATCAGTTCACCGTCTCACCTCATACTGTATTGGAGCAGCAGCAGCTGACTGCCCAGTTCAACATCAGTTCACCGTCTCACCTCATACTGTATTGGAGCAGCGGCAGCTGACTGCCCAGTTCAACGTCAGTTCACCGTCTCACCTCATACTGTATTGGAGCAGCAGCATCTGACTGCCCAGTTCAACGTCAGTTCACCGTCTCACCTCATAATGTATTGGAGCAGCAGCAGCTGACTGCCCGGTTCAACGTCAGTTCACCGTCTCACCTCATACTGTATTGGAGCAGCAGCAGCTGACTGCCCGGTTCAACGTCAGTTCACCGTCTCACCTCATACTGTATTGGAGCAGCAGCAGCTGACTGCCCGGTTCAACGTCAGTTCACCGTCTCACCTCATACTGTATTGGAGCAGTAGCAGCTGACTGCCCGGTTCAACATCAGTTCACCGTCTCACCTCATACTGTATTGGAGCAGCTGACTGCCCGGTTCAACATCAGTTCACCGTCTCACCTCATACTGTATTGGAGCAGCAGCATCTGACTGCCCAGTTCAACGTCAGTTCACCGTCTCACCTCATAATGTATTGGAGCAGCAGCAGCTGACTGCCCAGTTCAACATCAGTTCACCGTCTCACCTCATACTGTATTGGAGCAGCAGCAGCTGACTGCCCGGTTCAACATCAGTTCACCGTCTCACCTCATACTGTATTGGAGCAGCAGCATCTGACTGCCCAGTTCAACATCAGTTCACCGTCTCACCTCATAATGTATTGGAGCAGCAGCAGCTGACTGTCCAGTTCAACATCAGTTCACCGTCTCACCTCATACTGTATTGGAGCAGCAGCAGCTGACTGCCCAGTTCAACATCAGTTCACCGTCTCACCTCATACTGTATTGGAGCAGCGGCAGCTGACTGCCCAGTTCAACGTCAGTTCACCGTCTCACCTCATACTGTATTGGAGCAGCAGCATCTGACTGCCCAGTTCAACGTCAGTTCACCGTCTCACCTCATAATGTATTGGAGCAGCAGCAGCTGACTGCCCGGTTCAACGTCAGTTCACCGTCTCACCTCATACTGTATTGGAGCAGCAGCAGCTGACTGCCCGGTTCAACGTCAGTTCACCGTCTCACCTCATACTGTATTGGAGCAGCAGCAGCTGACTGCCCGGTTCAACGTCAGTTCACCGTCTCACCTCATACTGTATTGGAGCAGTAGCAGCTGACTGCCCGGTTCAACATCAGTTCACCGTCTCACCTCATACTGTATTGGAGCAGCTGACTGCCCGGTTCAACATCAGTTCACCGTCTCACCTCATACTGTATTGGAGCAGCAGCATCTGACTGCCCAGTTCAACGTCAGTTCACCGTCTCACCTCATAATGTATTGGAGCAGCAGCAGCTGACTGCCCAGTTCAACATCAGTTCACCGTCTCACCTCATACTGTATTGGAGCAGCAGCAAATGACTGCCCGGTTCAACTTCAGTTCACCGTCTCACCTCATACTGTATTGGAGCAACAGCAGCCGACTGACCTGTTCAACGTCAGTTCACCGTCTCACCTCATACTGTATTGGAGCAGCAGAAGCTGACTGCCCAGTTCAACATCAGTTCACCGTCTCACCTCATACTGTATTGGAGAAGCAGCAGCTGACTGCCCAGTTCAACGTCAGTTCACCGTCTCACCTCATACTGTATTGGAGCAGCAGCATCTGACTGCCCAGTTCAACGTCAGTTCACCGTCTCACCTCATAATGTATTGGAGCAGCAGCAGCTGACTGCCCGGTTCAACGTCAGTTCACCGTCTCACCTCATACTGTATTGGAGCAGCAGCAGCTGACTGCCCGGTTCAACGTCAGTTCACCGTCTCACCTCATACTGTATTGGAGCAGTAGCAGCTGACTGCCCGGTTCAACATCAGTTCACCGTCTCACCTCATACTGTATTGGAGCAGCTGACTGCCCGGTTCAACATCAGTTCACCGTCTCACCTCATACTGTATTGGAGCAGCAGCATCTGACTGCCCAGTTCAACGTCAGTTCACCGTCTCACCTCATAATGTATTGGAGCAGCAGCAGCTGACTGCCCAGTTCAACATCAGTTCACCGTCTCACCTCATACTGTATTGGAGCAGCAGCAGCTGACTGCCCGGTTCAACATCAGTTCACCGTCTCACCTCATACTGTATTGGAGCAGCAGCATCTGACTGCCCAGTTCAACATCAGTTCACCGTCTCACCTCATAATGTATTGGAGCAGCAGCAGCTGACTGTCCAGTTCAACATCAGTTCACCGTCTCACCTCATACTGTATTGGAGCAGCAGCAGCTGACTGCCCAGTTCAACATCAGTTCACCGTCTCACCTCATACTGTATTGGAGCAGCGGCAGCTGACTGCCCAGTTCAACGTCAGTTCACCGTCTCACCTCATACTGTATTGGAGCAGCAGCATCTGACTGCCCAGTTCAACGTCAGTTCACCGTCTCACCTCATAATGTATTGGAGCAGCAGCAGCTGACTGCCCGGTTCAACGTCAGTTCACCGTCTCACCTCATACTGTATTGGAGCAGCAGCAGCTGAC
This sequence comes from Salvelinus namaycush, assembly GCF_016432855.1. NCBI lineage: Eukaryota > Metazoa > Chordata > Actinopteri > Salmoniformes > Salmonidae > Salvelinus > Salvelinus namaycush. The sequence goes on from NW_024060008.1 coordinate 162,929, forward strand.
TGCCCGGTTCAACGTCAGTTCACCGTCTCACCTCATACTGTATTGGAGCAGCAGCAGCTGACTGCCCGGTTCAACGTCAGTTCACCGTCTCACCTCATACTGTATTGGAGCAGTAGCAGCTGACTGCCCGGTTCAACATCAGTTCACCGTCTCACCTCATACTGTATTGGAGCAGCTGACTGCCCGGTTCAACATCAGTTCACCGTCTCACCTCATACTGTATTGGAGCAGCAGCATCTGACTGCCCAGTTCAACGTCAGTTCACCGTCTCACCTCATACTGTATTGGAGCAGCAGAAGCTGACTGCCCAGTTCAACATCAGTTCACCGTCTCACCTCATACTGTATTGGAGAAGCAGCAGCTGACTGCCCAGTTCAACGTCAGTTCACTGTCTCACCTCATACTGTATTGGAACAGCAGCAGCTGACTGCCCAGTTCAACATCAGTTCACCGTCTCACCTCATACTGTATTGGAGCAGCAGCAGCTGACTGCCCTGTTCAACGTCAGTTCACCATCTCACCTCATACTGTATTGGAGCAGCAGCAGCTGACTGCCCAGTTCAACATCAGTTCACCGTCTCACCTCATACTGTATTGGAGCAGCAGCAGCTGACTGCCCAGTTCAACGTCAGTCCGGTTCAACGTCAGTTCACCGTCTCAACTCATACTGTATTGGAGCAGCAGCAGCTGACTGCCCGGTTCAACGTCAGTTCACCGTCTCACTGCATTGGAACAGCAGCAGCTGACTGCCCGGTTGAACGTCAGTTCACCGTCTCACCTCATACTGTATTGGAGCAGCAGCAGCTGACTTGATCGTTGATGCAACAACAGATGTATAGAACGGGTCACAAGGTTAAGATTTGTATGAGAGATAGTTATAATTCTCAGCAGACAGTATCTGCTGTAAAAACAGTACTCTTTGTGTAGAGACCAGGGTCTGGCCCTGGGTTCATCTCTCCCTGGTACCATATAGAACAGAAACATGAACTCATGCTCTGGAATGCGGTCTCTTTAGGTTTTATCACCCAAAAGACATTGTAAATCTCCTGTCAATGTTTTCTCCCAGAGGCCTATCCTCAGTAGAACACAGACACAATTTTCTAAGAACCCTCTATTCTGTTGCATAAAACAACCATTTGATCCAATAAAAGTATTATAACATAATGTTGCAGTTTTGCTCTCAGTGTCCACTGAAAGTTGACTAGTAACAACAACTGGGACCTAAAAGACACCCACCATGAGACCCACTAAATCTGCCCAAGAAGAGGCAAACAAAAGAAAAACCCACACCAAACTTTAAGACAGGAACCAAACCAAAAAGGTGGCGCAACTAAAGGTGTTGACTCTCCACATCTATCAAGACAACTGAGGCACTGGGCCAGACACTCTTAAATATAACCTGGACCTGCTCAGGTGAAACACCTTCCCACTAACGAGATGGACAAGCCAGCACAGGTGTAACAAATACTGACTAACAGGGTGACACCAATCAGTGTGTCCTACGTGCTAACGAGCTAGACGTGCTAAAGTCCAACCTCAAAACATAAATGGAAAAAACCAAAGACTAACTAACACCTTAAGAGAATGCTCACCAACAACAGAAAACAACTTCCATTTCACATTATAATCAACTACAATGCTTCACCATCACCAATATAAACATGGTGTCTGTCTACTGGCAAACAATTAAAAACAATATTTATTTTTCCCACAAAGAAACCTAAAACTAACTAGCTTCTAGAACTCTCTTTCCCTTGAAACGAGCCCAAACAAAACCCATCTCCAATAGGGAAAAACGTGCAGTCAAAATAGTGACCCATGGCAACGCACTGGCTAAACACAAAACTTGCTGACTGCCCACCCTTGAGACAATCAGTAACCAACTCCTGCAATATCCGTAGTAACTTTCCACCTTACTTCTCTCTCTCTTTTCAGGGTTCACTCGATAGGCATGTTGTTGGATCGGGCCCCAATGTCATGCATTTGGGTTAGCACATCTAAGAATGAACGATTGTTAATAAAAATTGATTATAGAACAATTTATTATACTGCTTTCATGTGTGTATATACACAAACATCTGCAACAATTATCATATTACATGTATTTTTTTAAAACAAGCAGCTTTTTCAACTTGTAGAAAACAGCTAGCTACATTTTGAAGTGCTGCATTTTGATTAAAGTGGGTCACCAACGCAGTAAGTGTAACACAGCTCTTTTTTTGTTAGTCACTTTTTGTTAAATAATACTCTTTCAATTCAGAGCCTGGATTTCCCCCTGAGGCTAATATCCATATCATGCTGCAATCAATTGAACAGGGCAAAGGATAAGGTAGAACATCATTAAAATACTCCTTCTACAATGTTAAAACATTCTATATTGTGACATCATTAAAATACTCCTACTACAATGTTAAAACATTCTACATTGTGACATCATTAAAATACTCCTACTACAATGTTAAAACATTCTACATTGTGACATCATTAAAATACTCCTACTACAATGTTAAAACATTCTACATTGTGACATCATTAAAATACTCCTACAATGTTAAAACATTCTACATTGTGACATCATTAAAATACTCCTACTACAATGTTAAAACATTCTACATTGTGACATTATTTCATTGATATCATGAAACAACTTCTTCATGTATGCATTTTCTGATGTTTGATCAAACACCTTTTATTAGAGTATCTCTTGTCACATTGATCACAGCTATGAGGTTTCTCTCCTGTGTGTGTTCTCTGGTGTGAAGTCAGCTGGCTAGATGTAGGAAAACTCTTCTCACAATGATTACAACTATACGATTTCTCTCCTGTGTGTGTTCTCTGGTGTATAGTCAGAGAGCTTGATGTAGAAAAACTCATCCCACATTGATCACAGCTAAAAGGTTTCTCTCCTGTGTGTGTTCTCTGGTGTGGAGTCAGATGGCTAGATGTAGTAAAACTCTTCCCACATTGATTACAGCTATAAGGTTTCTCTCCTGTGTGTGTTCTCTGGTGTTTAGTCACAGAGCTAGATGTAGTAAAACTCTTCCCACATTGGTCACAGATATAAGGCTTCTCTCCTGTGTGTGTTCTCTGGTGTACATTCAGAGTGCCAGATGTCTTAAAACTCTTCCCACAATGATTACAACTATAAGGTTTCTCTCCTGTGTGTGTTCTCTGGTGCACTGTCAGATAGCCGGATTTAGTAAAACTCTTCCCACATTGATCACAGCTGTAAGGTTTCTCTCCTGTGTGTGTTCTCTGGTGCACTGTCAGATAGCCAGATGTAGTAAAACTCTTCCCACATTGATCACAGCTATAAGGTTTCTCTCCTGTGTGTGTTCTCTGGTGTTGAGTCAGATGGCGAGATTGACCAAAACTCTTCCCACATTGACCACAGCTATAAGGTTTCTCTCCTGTGTGTGTTCTCTGGTGTTGAGTCAGATGGCAAGATTGACCAAAACTCTTCCCACATTGATCACAGCTATTAGATTTCTCTCCTGTGTGGATCCTTTGATGAATTGTAATGCCTGATGAGGTGAATCTCTTCCCACAGTCAGAGCAGCAGTGAGTTCTCTTCCCTGTGGATCTCTGCTGGTGTTTATTGAGGCGTTCTGATCTGGAGAGACTCTTCTCTGCCTCGTCAGCATCATGAGGTTGTTGAGGCTCCCCAGAAGATCCACGATAGTCCCGTATCTCTCCTGTGCGAAGAACAAAGTCAGATGATTAAAGGCCCACAACAATGGAAATCCACTGTAAAAGGTGATGCCAACAGCGTAGCCATGATGTTGTACAACAATTGACGTCTGTAATGAATGTTAAAATTATTTGACAATTGTCTTAAAATGAGCAAGAATAGTCTTATTTTAGTAGTAACATCAATGATTGTAGACTAGAAATAAGTTATTCATGTTGTTGAAACTCTAAGCAGTGTGCCAGACGACTTTTGGTCTCCAATATAGGCCCCTTTCTGTGTTTAATAAAATTGCGGCACAAGGGCGATGCGCACACAATTTGATTGCAGAAACACCTCCCCGCTAATGAGGAAACCGATAGTAATGGATGTAGTATATCTGCTAATGAGGAAACCACAAGTTATGGATGTAGTATATCTGCCTGGAGCAAATGGTGAGCAAAGCTTTTAGTTTTTCACAATGTATTCTGAATGTGAATGGGGGAAAACTCAGGGGAGTAACCTCTATTTCCAGGTTGATTATGAGTACATTTCACACTACTTTGGATTATAATTGTAAGGCTCGTTTGAATGTCCTGCTTAATATAAATGTTTGCTACAGTATTAAGAATTATGTGTAATTATTGAAGAACCGCGTTAATGACAGTATACATTTGGGTGTTGCTAATAAAGTTAAGATTTCTTTGTATTTCACCTTTATTTAACCAGGTAGGCCAGTCGAGAACAAGTTCTCATTTACAACTGCGACCTGGCCAAGATAAAGCAAAGCGACAAAAAAACAACAGAGTTACATACACTTGGGATAAACAAACGTAGAGTCAATAACACAATAGAAAGTCTATATACAGTGTGTGCAAATTGAGTAAGGAGGTAAGGCAATAAATAGGCCTTAGTAGCGAAGTAATTACAAATTAACACTGGAGTGATAGATGTGCAGATGATGATGTGCAAGTAGAAATACTGGTGTGCAAAAGAGCAAAAAAAGTTAATAAAACATGGGGATGAGGTAGGCAGTTGTATGAGCTATTTACAGATGGGCTGTGTACAGCTGCAGCGATCGGTAAGCTGCTCAGATAGCTGATGCTTAAAGTTAGTGAGGGAGATATGTCTCCTACTTCAGCGATTTTTGCAATTCGTTCCAGTTATTGGCAGCAGAGAACTGGAAGGAAAGGCGGCCAAAGGATGTGTTGGTTTTGTGGATGACCAGTGAGATATACTTCCTGGAGCGCGTTCTATGGGTGGGTGTTGCTATGGTGACCAGTATTCTGAGTTAAGGCGGCCTAGCAAAGACTTATAGATGACCTGGAGACAGTGGGTTTGGCGACGAATATGTAGCAAGGGCCAGCCGACGAGAGCAGTGGTATATGGGGCTTTGGTGACAAAACGGGTGGCACTGTGATAGACTGTATCCAGTTTGCTGTGTAGAGTGTTGGAGGCTATTTTGAAAATGAAATCGCCGAAGTCAAGGATCGGTAGGATAGTCAGTTTTACGAGGGTATGTTTGGCAGTGTGAGTGAAGGAGGCTTTGTTGCGAAATAGGAAGCCAATTCTAGATTTAATTTTGGATTGGAAATGCTTATTATTAGTCTGGAAGGAGAGTTTACAGTCTAGCCAGACACCTAGATATTTATAGTTGTCCACATATTCTAAGTCAGAACCGTCCAGAGTAGTGATGCTAGTCGGACGGGTGTGGGCAGCGATCGGTTGTTGATTGATCGGTTGTTCTTATCGGCTGTTGAGTCTGCTGATAAGAATATGGTGATTGACAGAGTCAAAAGCCTTGGCCAGGTCGATGAAGACGGCTGCACAGTACTGTCTTTTATCGATGGCGGTTATGATATCGTTTAGTACCTTGAGCGTGGCTGACGTGCACCCATGACCAGCTCTGAAACCAGATTGCATAGCGGAGAAGGTACGGTGGGATTTGAAATGGTCGGTAATCTGTTTGTTAACTTGGCTTTCGAAGACCTTAGAAAGGCAGGGTAGGCTAGATATAGGTCTGTAACAGTTTGGGTCTAGAGTGTCACACCCTTTGGAGAGGGGGATGACCACGGCAGCTTTACAATCTTTAGGAATCTCGGACGACACGAAAGAGAGGTTGAACAGACTATATATATGTATATACACTGCTCAAAAAAATAAAGGGAACACTAAAATAACAAATCCTAGATCTGAATGAAATATTCTTATTAAATACTTTTTTCTTTACATAGTTGAATGTGCTGACAACAAAATCACACAAAAATAATCAATGGAAATCAAATTTAGCAATCCATGGAGGTCTGGATTTGGAGTCACACTCAAAATTAAAGTGGAAAACCACACTACAGGCTGATCCAACTTTGATGTAATGTCCTTAAAACAAGTCAAGATGAGGCTCAGTAGTGTGTGTGGCCTGTATGACCTCCCTACAACGCCTGGGCATGCTCCTGATGAGGTGGCGGATGGTCTCCTGAGGCATCTCCTCCCAGACCTGGACTAGCATCCTCCAACTCCTGGACAGTCTGTGGTGCAACGTGGCGTTGGTGTATGGAGCGAGACATGATGTCCCAGATGTGCTCAATTGGATTCAGGTCTGGGGAACGGGCGGGCCAGTCCATAGCATCAATGCCTTCCTCTTGCAGGAACTGCTGACACACTCCAGCCACATGAGGTCTAGCATTGTCTTGTATTAGGAGGAACCCAGGGCCAACCGCACCAGCATATGGTCTCACAAGGGGTCTGAGGATCTCATCTCGGTACCTAATGGCAGTCAGGCTACCTCTGGCGAGCACATGGAGGGCTGTGCGGCCCCCAAAGAACTGCCACCCCACACCATGACTGACCCACCGCCAAACCGGTCATGCTGGAGGATGTTGCAGGCAGTAGAACATTCTCCACGGCGTCTCCAGACTCTTGTCACGTCTGTCACATGCTCAGTGTGAACCTGCTTTCATCTGTGAAGCATTGGAAAGGCTTTTCTCCTCTGTATCCTCTCATGAGCTATTCGTGAAAATCTATTTTTGGGAGCAGAAAATGCTTTTCTCCTGTGTGTATTCTCTCATGCCTTTTCAGGTTAGTTAACATGGTAAAATCTTTCTACACTGGGAGCATTGGAAAGGCTTTTCTCCTGTGTGTATCCTCTCATGAGCTTTCAAGTGCCCTATCTTAGTAAAACTCTTTCCACACTGGGAACATTGGAAAGGCTTTTCTCCGGCGTGTGTCCTCTCATGCAGTTTTAGGTTCCCTAACCAGCAAAAACTATTTTCACAGTGGGAGCAGTGGTGTTGTCTCACTGGTTTGGGCGTCTCTGGGTCTGGTTCCCCTGAAGGATTCTTCTCGCTGTCAGAGTGAGAGTCTGGTTCCTCTCCTTGCAAAGACACACAGAGTATGTCGTTAAACAGAGACCTAAATGAAACCTCCACATGATAAAACTGTCTTCCTATGAGGTTTAATCTAGACTTGATCCCCCAATAAAAGATCAGAACTGGTCATCACAGAGTGGCTGTAGTGCTTTGCATGCTGGGTAAATCCATTTTAATTCAATACATTTTTGACAGCATCCCTTTTGATTTAAAAAAATCTTTCCTTACATGTTTGACTATGGAAGAAGTGGTAAGAAAGTGACTTCATGTAACTGAATGTAAAAACATTCATGAGATTTACATTACCAGTCAAAAGTTTGGACACACCTACTCATTCAAGGGTTATAATGATTTGTTTTACCATTTGATCTACATTGTAGAATAATAGTGACGAAATCAAAACTATGAAATAACACATACGGAATCATGTAGTAACCAACAAAAAGTGGTGAACAATTCAAAATATAGCCACCTTGATGACAGCTTTGCACACTCTTGGCATTCTCTCAACCAGCTTCACCTGGAATGCTTTTCCAACAGTCTTGAAGGAGTTCCCACATATGCTGAGCACTTGTTGCCTGCTTTTACTTCACTCTGTGGTCCAACTCATCCCAAACCATCTCAATTGGGTTGAGGTCAGGTGATTGTGAAGGCCAGATAATCTGGTGCAGCACTCCATCACTCTCCTTTTTGGTCAAATATCCCTTACACAGCCTGGAGGTGTGTTGGGTCATTGTCCTGTTGAAAAACAAATGATAGTCCCACTAAGCCAAACCAGATGGGATGGCGTATCGCTTCAGAACGCTGTGGTAGCCAGACAGGTGCGTGCCTTTCCAAATCATGTCAATCAATTGAATTTACCACAGGTGGACTCCAATCAAGTTGTAGAAACCTCTCAACAATGATCAATGGAAACAGTATGCACCTGAGGTCAATTTCAAGTCTCATAGCAAAGGGTCTGAATACTTATGTAAATAAGGTATTTCTGTTTTTTATTTTTAATAAATGTGACATTTTTTCTCCAAACCTATTTTCTCTTTGTCATTACGGGGTATTGTGTGTAGACTGATGAGGATTTTTATTTATTTAATCCATTGTAGAATAAGGCTGTAATGTAACAAAATGTGGAAAGACAAGTGACAAAAAGGGGGATAAAGACTTAAAGACATGTAAAAAAAATAGATATAATTTTTTACATCTCTTAGATATCAGACAGACACTTCAGAACAAACTTCCTTTAGATGTTCCGGGGGAAACAATGTTACTATGGTTACTGTTGTTCCATGTTGTGAATGTTATCCAATGTGTTACTATGGTTACTGTTGTTCCATGTTGTGAATGTTATCCAATGTGTTACTATGGTTACTGTTGTTCTATGTTGTGAATGTTATCCAATGTGTTACTATGGGTTATAGCAGTATGGACAAATATTTTTTGTTGATACTTCCATAGGTCTTACAGTTCAAAATCAAATAGCAAAATGATCCTTGGTATAACCTTATAAAACAGTACAATACAGGGGAAGCCCTTCATGTTGTTTAAACCTTAAAACACTTCCATATAGCTTAGAAGAACCTCCCCCTCAGACAGGGCTTAGACTGTAATGGGTTAAAACTATCTGAGACTTACATTACCCTGAGACTAGTTATCCTGGGATCTAACATTACTCTGAGACTAGTTATCCTGGGATCTAACATTACTCTGAGACTAGTTATCCTGGGATCTTACATCTTACATTACTCTGAGACTAGTTATCCTGGGATCTTACATCTTACATTACCCTGAGGCTAGTTATCCTGGGATCTTACATTACTCTGAGACTAGTTATCCTGGGATCTTACATTACTCTGAGACTAGTTATCCTGGGATCTAACATTACTCTGAGACTAGTTATCCTGGGATCTTACATTACTCTGAGACTAGTTATCCTGGGATCTTACATCTTACATTACTCTGAGACTAGTTATCCTGGGGAATCGTTTTAATACATTTGCAAAAAATCTAAACCTGTTTTTGATTTGGAATTAAGGGGTATTGTGATGGCATTATGGGGTATTGTGATGGCATTATGGGGTATTGTGATGGCATTATGGGGTATTGTGATGGCATTATGGGGTATTGTGTGTAGATTGATGAGGATTTAAAAAATAATAATCAATTTTAGAATAAAAAAAAAAAAAAAAACATTTTTAGAATGGGATGCACCGATATCACATTTTTTTGCCAATATTTTCCTTGCCCCAAAAAACAATACCGATAACCGATATTTAAAATTTTAGCGGCCTTTTAAGCATTCTAGTACAGCATTCTAATAGTTAACACACACACGGATGCAGCGGTCTAAGCCACTGCATCTCAGTGCAAGAGGCGTCACTACAGTCCCTGGTTCCAATCCAGGCTGTATCACATCCGGCCGTGATTGGGAGACTCATAGTAGTTGTCTGTTATTGGTGTAGAGGGAACGACAAAGGAGATGGATCCCACAGTAGTTGTCTGTTATTGGTGTAGAGAGGACGACAAAGGAGAGGGATTCCACATGTGGATAGGAAGACACAAATTATCATTATTACTGGAAAAAATTCATTTAAAATCCAGGAATTTTACAACTTTAGCTCTCTAGGTCATGCCAGTAGGTTACAGTAGGTTGTATCTCTCTAGGTCATGCCAGTAGGCTACAGTAGGTTGTAACTCTCTAGGTCATGCCAGTAGGCTACAGTAGGTTGTATCTCTCTAGGTCATGCCAGTAGGCTACAGTAGGTTGTATCTCTCTAGGTCATGCCAGTAGGTTACAGTAAGTTGTATCTCTCTAGGTCATGTCAGTAGGTTACAGTAGGTTGTATCTCTCTAGGTCATGCCAGTAGGCTACAGTAGGTTGTATCTCTCTAGGTCATGCCAGTAGGTTACAGTAGGTTGTAACTCTCTAGGTCAAGCCAGTAGGTTACAGTAGGTTGTAACTCTCTAGGTCATGCCAGTAGGTTACAGTAGGTTGTAACTCTCTAGGTCATGCCAGTAGGTTACAGTAGGTTGTAACTCTCTAGGTCATGCCAGTAGGTTACAGTAGATTGTATCTCTATAGGTCATGCCAGTAGGCTACAGTAGATTGTATCTCTCTAGGTAAAGCCAGTAGGCTACAGTAGGTTGTATCTCTCTAGGTCATGCCAGTAGGTTACAGTAGGTTGTATCTCTCTAGGTCATGCCAGTAGGTTACAGTAGGTTGTATCTCTCTAGGTCATGCCAGTAGGTTACAGTAGGTTGTATCTCTCTAGGTCATGCTAGTAGGCTACAGTAGGTTGTAACTCTCTAGGTCATGCCAGTAGGTTACAGTAGGTTGTAACTCTCTAGGTCATGCCAGTAGGTTTCAGTAGGTTGTAACTCTCTAGGTCATGCCAGTAGGTTACAGTAGGTTGTAACTCTCTAGGTCATGCCAGTAGGTTACAGTAGGTTGTATTCAAGTGGAAACAATTATCAACCCAATATGGAAAGTGTCGAATTTGGTCAACAACAAAATGAATGGCTTATTTGCTACGTGAAGTTTACTTGATCTAACAGAAGTTTTGTAATGCTTACGTTGTTATGTGGACACGTGACATACCGACAACTTTGATAAAAACACTATAGGAGTTGTCTCCAGATCGCTATGCATATTCATGCTAATAGCTTAGCATCTCTCTCCATTGAATACAGGCGGTGCATATTCATGCTAGTAGCTTAGCATCTCTCTCCATTGAATACAGGCGGTGCATATTCATGCTAGTAGCTTAGCATCTCTCTCCATTGAATACAGGCGGTGCATATTCATGCTAGTAGCTTAGCATCTCTCTCCATTGAATACAGGCGGTAGACGACAACAACCCTAGAACATAAACAATAGATTACAATAATAAGATGTATCCACCAATACAAAGAAAGGGTAGGCGGGAGCTAGACAACCCGCAGTGCCGCTTTGTGGACAACAACTCCCCTTGTTAGGGCGGAGAGACATCTTGTCAGTATATCCATAATCTTTGGTGTAGCCAACCCAACTCTCACATGGCACTATTGGGGGGCACGGTGTGCAGTAAATCATCACTCCATGCCGTGCCCCCCAGTCTGCGGTCAGCAGATAGACCCTTATGAAATATATATGTTAAGTCATTTTTTGGAAACGGAACGGAGAAAACAAGGGGTAGCTTGCTCTCTACGTCGTCTGATTCTAGACATATCAGTCATCATCCTGGGCCCTCCGTTGAAGAGGTTGATGAGCCAACTCCGAATATCGAAAGTAAAAAACGATTTTAAGGCGGTACTTACTGGTTTTAATCAGATCTCCTATCTCCTCTTCATCTTTCAATGTGACAGTAATCTCCCCTTCCTTCTTCACTCCATAAACTACATCCACCTCTTTCTCTTCCTCATCCTCTTCTTTTACTGTAACGTCTTTCTCTTCTTTCACTGAAACGTCTTTCTCTTCTTCTTTCACCGTAACAGCCTCACCCTCTACTTCTTGTTTCACTGTGACATCCTCTTCTTCCTCCTCCTCTTTCACGGCAATGTTCAGCCCCAGATCTTCTTTCTCCGTCCAGCAGACCTCCTCTTCTTTAACAAGAGGGGAGTAGTTTAGGGAGCTCATGTTCGGGGATGTTAGCTAGCTAGCTATCATTAGCGACTAGGCTAGTGCTAACTTAACCAGCCAGCTACTATAGCTGACTAATACAAAAAAACGTAATATTAAATGAAATAGGTTAACAAGTAGATACGACCTAAGTGTGTCGAAAACACAGTCGGTAATATACACCGAAAGCGTATAAATAGCTTGAATCTTTCGGCTATGTTGGCTAGCAAGCTACCGAGGTGGTTGACGAGCTGTTTATGAAGAACCGTCCACTAGATTATACGTCACGCTGGCAGCGTCGCCTGAAAGACGCACATCGCCGTCTGCTGACTGGAGGGGAAACGCAGTTGAGGATCATATTTTATTTTCAGACAAAGATTATTTTAAATGGATTTAATTAAATAATACCATTATATTGAGACATACAAAGACAGGAATGTGTTGATTGATTAGTGCGAATAAAAAATGTTTACCACAGCATATTTAAGGCAGTTTCATTAAGTCATACTACATCTAAATTAGCAGCTAGCTACTGTAGGTCTATACTGCTCCTACATGGTGTAACAATACATCATGTAGATGTATATAATGAACAGACTAGATCTATACTGTTCCTACATGGTGTAACAATACATCATGTAGATGTATATAATGAACAGACTAGGTCTATACTGCTTCTACATGGTGTAACAATACATCATATAGATGTATATAATGAACAGACTAGGTCTATACTGCTCCTACATGGTGTAACAATACATCATGTAGATGTATATAATGAACAGACTAGGTCTATACTGCTCCTACATGGTGTAACAATACATCATGTAGATGTATATAATGAACAGACTAGGTCTATACTGCTCCTACATGGTGTAACAATACATCATGTAGATGTATATAATGAACAGACTAGGTCTATACTGCTCCTACATTTTTGTATTATTATGTGTTATTTATTTCTCCTTTATTTAACCAGGTCGGCCAGTTGAGAACAAGTTCTCATTTACAACTGCAACCTGGCCAAGATAAAACAAAGCAGTTCGACAAAAACAACACAGAGTTACACATGGAGTAAAACAAACATACAGTCAATAATACAGTAGAAAAATAAGTCTATATACAATGTGAGCAAGTGAGGTGAGATAAGGGAGGTAAAGGCAAAAAAAGGCCATGGTGGCAAAGTAAATATAATATAGCAAGTAAAACACTGGAATGGTAGCTTTGCAGTGGAATAATGTGCAAAGTAGAGATAGAAATAATGGGGTGCAAAGGAGCTAAATAAATTAATAAATACAATAGGGAAAGAGGTAGTTGTTTGGGCTAAATTATAGATGGGCTGTGTACAGATGCAGTAATCTGTGAGCTGCTCTGACAGTTGGTGCTTAAAGCTAGTGAGGGAGATAAGTGTTTCCAGTTTCAGAGATTTTTGTAGCTCGTTCGTATTAATGCAGATATTATGGACATTTTATTTAAAACATGTAATTAAACTATAATTGTAGCTCCTTTAATTTAGACCCAAAATGTATTTGCTATGTGTGCTATTGCCCGGCTATTAAAAGGAACAGGCGACTATTTGAGACTCAGCCTCAGAAATGTTTGGTCACATGGAATCAAGTGGTCACTAGATGTCTACGGTACCAAAGATAATTATAGTTGGGAGTGTTGGGAGTGTCCAGTGTGTTGATATAACGGTAATAATGTCACATGGAATCAAGTGGTCACTAGATGTCTACAGTGCCAAAGAGAATTATAGTTGGGAGTGTTGGGAGTGTTAAGTGTGTTGATATAACGGTAATAATGTCAAAATTCCACTTTTAGTCTAAGGTACTAGATCACAGTGTTAGAGTTGTCACTATAGACCCGAGTGGTGCAGCGGTCTAAGGTACTGCATGGCAGTGCTAGAGGCGTCACTAGAGGCGTCACCCGGGTTCGATCCCGGGCTGTACCACAACCTGCCGTGATCGGAAGTTCCATAGGGCGGCACACAATTGGCCAAGCGTCGCCCGGTGTTTCCTCCTACACATTGGTGCAGCTGGCTTCCGGGTTAATAACCTGTCTAGGATCAGCGTGGCAGCTAGCGGCACGCCCCCCCCCCCCCCCCCACTGAAAAACCAGTGCCGCGAAATTCAAAAAAAATATTTTTTTAAAATATTTAACTTTCACACATTAAAGTCCAATACAGCTAATGAAAGACACAGATCTTGTGAATCCAGTCAACATGTCCGATTTTTAAAATGTTTTACAGGGAAGACACAATATGTAAAGATGTACATCTATTACCTAAAAACACATTAGCATAATCCACCATCTTTTATTTGTCCACCAACACCAGTAGCCATCACCAATTCGGCTAAACTAAGATATTTATAGCCCCTAACCAACAAAAAAACTCATCAGATGACAGTCTGATAACATATTTATGGTATGGGATAGGTTTTGTTAGAAAAAAGTGCATATTTCAGGTAGATGGCATAGGTTACAATTGCACCCACCGTCACAAATGGAATAGAAAAACTACTTAGAGCAACGTGTTTACCTACTTACTAATCATCAAACATTTCGTAAAAATACACAGCATACACGAATCGAAAGACACAGATCCTGTGAATACAGACAATATTTCAGATTTTCTAAGTGTCTTACAGCGAAAACACAATAAATCGTTATATTAGCATAGCACATACCACATAGCAGCCCAGCATTGATTCTAGCCAAAGTGAGCGATAAAAGTCAACATCGCCAAAAGATATTAATTTTTTCACTAACCTTCTCAGAATTCTTCCGATGACACTCCTGTAACATCACATTACAACATGCATATACAGTTTGATCGAAAATGTTTATATTTAGCCACCAAAATCATGGTTAGACAATGTGAAATGTAGCTCAGTTGGTCAGAAAATGTCCTTGCGCCACTTAGACAGTGATCTACTCTTAAACATAAATACTCATAAACGTGACTAAAAAATATAGGGTGGACAGGGATTGATAGACAATTTAATTCTTAATACAATTGCGGAATTACATTTTTTAATTTATCCTTACTTTTCAATACAGTTTGCGCCAAGCGAAGCTATGTCAAAAAACAAGGCGTCCTAAGCCACTAAAATGTTTCGACAGAAACACGATTTATCATAATAAAAATGTCCTACCTTGAGCTGTTCTTCCATCAGTATCTTGGGCAAAGGATCCTTTCTTGAGGGTAATCGTCTTTTGGTGGAAAGCTGTCCTCTTGCCATGTGGAAATGCCAACTGCGTTCGGGATGAACTGAAAAGCGTGCCCAGCTATTCACATCGTTTCAAAAATAAATGTCCCAAAATCGCACTAAACGGATATAAATTGCTATAAAACGCTTTAAATTAACTACCTTATGATGTTTGTAACTCCTATAACAAGTGAACAGATGACCGGAGAAATATAACAGGCTAAACTAACGCTTGGAACAGGAGCGGGTCGGTGTCCAGCACGCGCGTTACGCAGCAAGGAAAGACTTGCTAGCTACAGGGTTTTTTAATTTATAGGGCCTGTGAACGCGCAATCGACCCCATTGGAATCGTCATCACGTAAAGGCATCCAGGGGAAGACGTAAGAAGTGTCCGTATAGTCATAGCAATAACAGTGCCCTTTTAACTGACTTCAGAACAGTGGCCAACATTTCTGAAATCTGACTCCATGTCAGGGAAATTGCTGTAGAATGGGCTCTGTTCCACTTAGAGACAAAATTTCAACTCCTATAGAAACTATAGACTGTTTTCTATCCAATAATAATAATAATATGCATATTGTACGATCAAGGATTTTGTGGGAAGCCGTTTCAAAAATTACCCAATTAGCATAAATAGTCTAAACAGCGCCCCCATCCCCAACAGGTTTTAAGCGGGCGGGTGTTAAGAAGCGCGGTTTGACGGGTCATGTTTCAGAGGATGCATGACTTGACCTTCGCCTCCTGAGCCCATTGGGGAGTTGCAGCGATGAGACAAGATCCACATTGGGGAGTTGCAGCGATGAGACAAGATCCCCATTGGGGAGTTGCAGCGATGAGGCAAGATCCACATTGGGGAGTTGCAGCGATGAGACAAGATCCACATTGGGGAGTTGCAGCGATGAGACAAGATCCACATTGGGGAGTTGCAGCGATGAGACAAGATCCCCATTGGGGAGTTGCAGCGATGAGACAAGATCCACATTGGGGAGTTGCAGCGATGAGACAAGATCCACATTGGGGAGTTGCAGCGATGAGACATTGGGGAGTTGCAGCGATGAGACAAGATCCACATTGGGGAGAAAAAACGGGCGTAAAATGATAAAAAATGCTTAAATAATGACAACAAACAAAGGTTGCATCCCAACGTGGCAATAAACAGTAGGCAAAGTGACCAGGACAAAATGAACTCAAACGTTTTACCATTGGAACACTTGATGTAATGATGTAATAATGGACAAAATGAACTCAAACGTTTTACCATTTTACCCACCATTTGCAACAACGTCACTGAGCACCATCACTGTCTTTCCTTCGTGCAACTCCTGCATGTTAACATATCTGGCATTACTCATCTCATATACTGTATTCTATCCTATTCTACTGTATCTGTCTATGCAGCTCTGACATTGCTTGTCCATATATTTATATATATATATGAGTCACTGGCTTACTGGTGCTCTTCCATGCCGTCCCTTGTGCCATGGCGGAGATCTTTGTGGGCTATACTCGGCCTTGTCTCAGGATGGTAAGTTGGTGGTTGAAGATATCCCTCTAGTGGTGTGGGGGCTGTGCTTTGGCAAAGTGGGTGGGGTTATATCCTGCCTGTTTGGCCCTGTCTGGGGGTATCATCGGATGGGGCCACAGTGTCTCCTGAACCCTCTTGTCTCAGCCTCTAGTATTTATGCTGCAGTAGTTTGTGTCGGGGAGCTAGGGTCAGTCTGTTATATCTGGACTATTTCTCCTGTCTTATCCGGTGTCCTGTGTCAATTTAAGTATGCTCTCTCTAATTCTCTCTTTCTTTCTCTCTCTCAGAGAACCTGAGCCCTAGGACCATGCCTCAGGACTACCTGGCATGATGACTCCTTGCAGTCCCCTGGCCGTGCTGCTGCTCCAGTTTCAACTGTTCTGCCTGCGGCTATGGAAACCTGACCTGTTCACCGGACGTGCTACCTGTCTCAGACCAGCGGTTTTCAACTCTCTAGAGACAGCAGGAGCATTTACTCCTGAGGTGCTGACCTGTTGCACCCTCAACAACTACTGTGATTATTATTATTTGACCATGCTGGTCATTTATGAACATCTTGGTCATGTTCTGTTATAATCTCCACCCGGCACAGCCAGAAGAGGACTGGCCACCCCTCATAGCCTGGTTCCTCTCTAGGTTTCTTCCTAGTTTTGGCCTTTCTAGGGAGTTTTTCCAAGCCACCGTGCTTCTACACCTGCATTGCTTGCTGTTTGGGTTTTAGTCTGGGTTTCTATACAGGACTTTGAGATATCAGCTGATGTAAGAAGGGCTATATAAATATAAATACATTTGATTTGATTTATTCTTATTCCATTACTTAGATTTGTGTGTATTAGGTATTTGTGGTGACATTGGTAGATATTACTGCACTGTTGGAGTTAGAAACACAAGCATTTAGTTAGATATTACTGCACTGTTGGAGCTAGGAACAAAAGCATTTAGTTAGATATTACTACACTGTTGGAGCTAGGAACACAAGCATTTAGTTAGGTATTACTGCACTGTTGGAGCTAGAAACACAAGCATTTAGTTAGGTATTACTGCACTGTTGGAGCTAGAAACACAAGCATTTGGTTAGATATTACTGCACTGTTGGAGCTAGGAACACAAGCATTTGGTTAGATATTACTGCACTGTTGGAGCTAGAAACACAAGCATTTAACTACACCCGCAATAACATACATATGTGACAAATAACATTTAAATTATTATGAAGGTCACTTGTGTAAAATGTACTTTTCCTCACTCATCTTTTGACATTGCTTATGCATATTCGGTGGCCTGACTGCGTCCAGACTATGTCAAAGGTCCATCCTGGTAGATCTGAACCTAATGCAGCTTGGAGTGATCAGATGTCACATTTAGGTGCCAGGTGTTACTGAAGCCATAGATGCTCCATATCATTTACTGTGTTTGAGTGTTTTATATAATATGACTAAATGTCTTTCTATGTTACAGGGGCAGTCAAGAAATGGAACGGCAAGGCCACAGAACATGATATAAGCAGAGCTGTGGGAGACCACCTCAAGCCCCTGGTAGAGCCGGGGGTGGTGTTTACCACTCCACCACGCCTTCAGCAGGCTTGAAAAGTGGGATTGAGACTGATTTTCATACCAAGATGGACCAAGAGTCTGTTGATTGGTCGGTCATTGGGTTAATTTGTTTTGCAATATGTTCAAATCAAATCAAGCTTAATTTATACAGCACATTTCAGACATGGATGCAACACAATGGCTTCACAGGAAAAAACAACGAAAATAAAGAGATATTTAGTACAAACTTAAGAGAAAAAACCAGAAGAAAAACTGAAAGACTAATGAGCATTGTAAAGAAATGCCATTGTTTAAAATATTAATTGGATGCAATATCCAACCCAAAATATAACTTGTTTTTTTAGGAGGGGCTCTGAAAGACACTATGGTGGTGTCCACTGAAAATTGACTAGTAACAACAACTGGGACCTAAAAGACAACCACCATGAGACCCACTAAATCTGCCCAAGAAGAGGCAAACAAAAGAAAAACTCACACCAAACTTAAAGACAGGAAGCAAACCAAAAAGGTGGAGCAACTAAAGGTGTTGACTCTCCACATCTATCAAGACAACTGGAGCACTGGGCCAGACACTCTTAAAAATAGAACCTGGACCAGATCATGTGAAACACCTTCCCACTAATGAGATGGACAAGCCAGCACAGGTGTAACACATACTGACTGTTCTGTTCTGCCTGCGGCTATGGAACCCTGACCTGTCTACCGGACGTACTACCTGTCCCAGACCTGCTGTTTTCAACTCTCTAGACAGCAGGAGACAGCAGGAGCGGTAGAGATACTCTTAATGATCGGCTATGAAAAGCCAACTGACATTTACTCCTGATTATTATTTGACCATGCTGGTCATTTATGAACATTTGAACATCTTGGCCATGTTCTGTTATAATCTCCACCCGGCACAGCCAGAAGAGGACTGGCCACCCCTCATAGTCTGGTTCCTCTCTAGGTTTCTTCCTAGGTTTTGGCATTTCTAGGGAGTTTTTCCTAGCCACCGTGCTTCTACACCTGCATTGCTTGCTGTTTGGGGTTTTAGGCTGGGTTTCTGTACAGCACTTCGAGATATTAGCTGATGTACGAAGGGCTATATAAAATAAACTTGATTTGACTGACGAGGTGACACCAATCAGTGCGTCCTACGTGCTAACGAGCTAGACGTGCTAAGGAGCTAGACGTGCTAAAGTCCAACCTCAAAACATAAATGGAAAAACCAAAGCCTGTAACACTTTCCCCCTTAAGAAAACAAATATATCCTATGTTTTTGTTGGACAAGTTTGCTCACCACTGACAGAAAACAACTTTAATTTCACATAATCAACTACAATGCTTCTACAATATTAACATAGTGTCTACTGGCTGTATAAATCTAGCCACTCCTCTCATACTGGGAATAATTACAGGTGCACCTTACACTATATCATACATGGTCTTAACTAGTAAACACAGATTCTAGTTTTCATCCAGTTCACATAGCTGCCTGGGCCCTGTTTACACCTCCAAGGTGCCCCCCTCACACAGGAATACACACTCAAAGCCTACTGCCTCGGCCCTGTTTACACCTCCAAGGTGTCCCCCTCACACAGGAATACACACTCAAAGCCTACGAGGCTTTTCTAAAAACTCCACTACGTTTGAGATGTGGTATCCACTCGGCTCGCTGCCTCTCAGATCAAAGGTGGGTCCATCTGCTCTGTTGCCGAAGTTTGGTCTCCCTGAGATCCCAAGTTTGAGGGATCACTCGTGTACCATTTACCCAGGTCATTTACCCAGGTCGTCAGGAGCCAGGTCATTTACCCAGGTCATCAGGAGCCAGGTCATTTACCCAGGTCGTCAGGAGCCAGGTCATTTACCCAGGTTGTCAGGAGCCAGGTCAGTTACCCAGGTCGTCAGGAGCCAGGTCACCAAGTGAAGATTAACATCCCCATCGCCAAATGTGGTGGTTAACTTCTTTAATATCAAATGAGGAGAGAAACTTATCACACAAGTCAGAGTTATTCTTTAACTAAATCTGTATTCACTTCTAAATAAGGGAGCAGGTCAATACAACGTACACATATAAAGTGAATCAATTGAAGGCTCTACGATAATGATGGCTGGTCGACCCACAGGACAAAAGTACAAAGGTCTTTTATAGCCAAGATACACCCCTTTCAACCTACATGACCGATAATAGATGTACAGAACGGGTCACAAGGTTTAGATTTGAATCAAAGATAGTTATAATTCTCAGCAGACAGTATCTGCTGTAAAAACAGTACTCTTTGTGTAGAGACCAGGGTCTGGCCCTGGGGTCATCTCTCCCTGGTACCATATAGAACAGAAACATTAACCTCTTCTGGCTGCAGGGGCAGTATTGAGTAGCTTGGATGAAAGGTGCCCATTTCAAACGGCCTAGTACTCAATTCTTGCTCGTACAATATGCATATTATTATTACTTTTGGATAGAAAACACTCTCAAGTTTCTAAAACCGTTTGAATTATATCTGTGAGTAAAACAACTCATTTTGCAGCAAACTTCCTGTCAGAAAGTGAAAAATCTGAAATCGAGGCTCTGTTCCAGGGCCTCCCTATTAATCTGCTTGAAATCTATTAGTATACATGCACTTCATACACCTTCCACTAGTTGTCAATAGGCAGTGAGAGAAGAAATGGAGTGTATAGGTATTTCTATGGTCAAAAGAGAGGTCATGGAATGACAGGACCCCAATTTCCTCTGTTCAGGATGGCGCAGGAAGTACATCAGCATTGGCTTCTGAAAAGCTTTCGTTATAGACGGCTACTATCTCCGGCTTTGATTTTATTTGATAAATGTGACAATATCATCGTAAAGTATGTTTTTTTCAATATAGTTTCATCAGATTATCAACATTTTTTCGGGAGTTTTGGCGTGTTCTGTTCTCTGCGTTTGGTGACGATGGACAGCTTAGTGCCACTTTGCTAGTTTTGCTTGCTAATTCGAGAGGGAAAAAGGACATTCTAAATCCAAACAACGATTATTCTCGTGCTTCCCCACTAGCTTCTAGAACTGTCGTCCACTTGGAACGAGCCCAAACAAAACTCATCTCCAAAAACAGAAAAACATGCAGTCAAAATAAGATCCATGGCAACTCACTGGCTAAACGCAAAACTTTTTGACTGCCAACCTTGAGACAATCAGAAACCAAGTTGTCCTCACCATGGACACAAGCACCAAAAACGCTGTTGTTTTGACAAGTAGCAATAAACTACTGATATCGATTAGGGGGGAAATTAGGTTGTATGTGATATGGAAACTAACACAACTAAAAAAACACATGGAAATGGGAGATATATTTTACCTCACTGGTTAGAGGACAACCTGCAGAAGACAGTCAGCTACATTTTGGAGTGATGCATTTAAATGTAGGGGTCACTAAACAAAGGAACACAACACTTATTTGTCATAACTCACCAATATCATGCTAAAATAATTTGTGCGAGAGGAGGGAGATGAGATTGCACGTCCTGTTAAAACTAACAGCTCAAAAACCACACGGAATCTGGGGGTAACCTGTACATCCCTGGTTAGAGAACAATTTGTAGAAAACAGCTAGCTACATTTTGAAGTGTTGCATTTTGAATCAAGTGGGTCACCAACGTGGGAAGTGTAACAGGGACAAATGTTTAGGCTTCTACATTGTGACATTAAAATAGTCCTACTACAATGTTAAAACATTCTACATTGTGACATCATTAAAACATTCTACATTGTGACATTATTTCATTGATATCATGAAACAACTCCTTGTATTTGATGTTTAATCAGAGATCTTTAATCAGAGTATCCCTTCCCCTGTGTGTGTCCGCTTGTGTATATTCCGGCTGTTTGGCTGAGTAAAACTCTTCCCACATTGATCACAGCTATATGGTTTCTCTCCTGTGTGTGTTCTCTGGTGTACTGTCAGATAGCTAGAAGAAGAAAAACTCTTCCCACATTGATCACAGCTATATGGTTTCTCTCCTGTGTGTGTTCTATGGTGTATAGTTAGATAGACAGAAGTAGTAAAACTCTTCCCACATTGATCACAGCTATAAGGTTTCTCTCCTGTGTGTGTTCTCTGGTGTGTAGTCAGATGGCTAGATTTAGCAAAACTCTTCCCACATTGATCACAGCTATATGGTTTCTCTCCTGTGTGTGTTCTCTGGTGTGCAGTCAGATTGCTAGATGTAGTAAAACTCTTCCCACATTGATCACAGCTATAAGATTTCTCTCTTGTGTGTGTTCTATGGTGTGATTTCAGGGAGCCTGACTGAGTAAAACTCCTCCCACATTGATCACAGCTATAAGGTTTCTCTCCTGTGTGTGTTCTCTGGTGTATTTTAAGTTCTGATGAAGATTTGCAACGTGTCCCACAGTCAGAGCAGCAAATAGATTTCTTCCCTGTGGGCCTCTGCTGGTGTTTCTTGAGGAGTTCTGATCTGGAGAGACTTTTCTCTGCCCCATGATGTTGTCGAGGCTCCCCAGAGGATCCACGATAGTCACATCTCTCTCCTGTGTGAACAACAAGGTCAGACAGATGGTTAAAGGCCTGCAACAGCAGAAATCCACTGTGTATTTGAGGTAAAAGGTGATGCCCAGAGGTCTGTTAAATTATTTTACAATTGTCTTAAGAC
The DNA here is from genome assembly GCF_016432855.1 of Salvelinus namaycush. Lineage (NCBI taxonomy): Eukaryota > Metazoa > Chordata > Actinopteri > Salmoniformes > Salmonidae > Salvelinus > Salvelinus namaycush. Next base: position 185,468 of record NW_024060008.1, read on the forward strand.
AGTCAAACCTAAGCAGTGTGCCAGACAAGCTTTGATCTCCAAAAATGGCCCCTTTCTGTGTTTGCTAAAATTGCGGCACGAGGGCGATGCACACACAATTTAATTGCAGAAACACCTCCCTGCTAATGAGGACACCACTAGTTATGGATGTAGTATATCTGCTAATGAGGAAACCACTAGTTATGGATGTAGTATATCTGCCTGGAACAAAAATGGTAAGCAAAGATTTTAGTTTTCCACAATGTATTCTGAATATTACAGCGCAAGATCAGGAGTGCTACTCAAGGAAACTCACATTAAGCTCTGTGTCTATTCACTAATTCACCACCGCTGGGGAAAACTCAGGGGAGTTCTCATAGGCTGATAGCAAATATAGCCTCCATTTCCAGGTTGATTATGAGTGCATTTCACACTACTATTGGATTATAACTGTAAGGCTTGTTTGAATCTCCTGATTAATATGTTTGTGTTATTGTCCCAAATCAACTGCTTTATACTTATAAAACACTTCAACCAGTAAAATGCTCTTTAGCTAGCTTTGCCATCAGCCTGAAACTGAGGGTTTGTACATTAAGTGTTTCACAAATTGGCCCATAACTTCACCTAACAACAACATAGACCTACTGTAGGACCTAAAACTTCACCTAACAACATAGACCTACTGTAGGACCCATAACTTCACCTAACAATAACATAGACCTACTGTAGGACCTAAAACTTCACCTAACAACATAGACCTACTGTAGGACCCATAACTTCACCTAACAACAACATAGACCTACTGTAGGACCCATAACTTCACCTAACAACAACATAGACCTACTGTAGGACCCATAACTTCACCTAACAATAACAGACCTACTGTAGGACCCATTACTTCACCTAACAACATAGACCTACTGTAGGACCCATAACTCCACCTAACAACAACATAGACCTAGGACTATAATACACTAGGCTACTCTGTAATGTGTTGTCATTCTAAATGTCCTGAATAAAGGAAAATATCTCTGTGTGTTGTACAATAGCCTATCCATCAAGGAACAGTTCTCTACACATTATGAGCTAAGTATCTCCGTGTCCAAACAGACTAACGGGACCCTACTGTAAATCAATCAGACCCTATTATAAATCAAGCAGACAATAACATTATAACATTATAAACATCAATTTGTTAGGGATGTTGGATCCAACATGGAGCACAGCATAACTGTCTTTACCAGAGTAATGAATGAAGAAGCACTTTGGTAGTTGTTGCATGTTGTGATATTTATCATGTGACTGTCATTCAGAAAATGATTTCCTGGATCAGCTGATGATAGTTGAACATGTGACTAACTAAACAGCTACAGTATTAAGAATTATGTGTAATTATTGAAGAACCACATTAATGACAGTATCCATTTGGGTGTTGTCAATAAAGTTAAGGTGACTCTCGGTTAGAACCATTGGATTTAGCACACTCTGAAATTATTTAGGATTTCTGTGCCCATGAAAACTGTTTTCCCAGCGTAACAATAGGAGCCACAAAATGTTACGTAGGTAGAGTGCATTTTCAGAGATCTGAATACAAAAAAACTGTACTAACAGGACAATAACCTAAACCACAAGGCCATTTTCATCCCTAACTACAAGATTTTCAGACAAGATAGAACGGCCAAAGGGGGCGGTGTTGCAATCTACTGCAAGGATTGCCTGCAGAGTTCTGTTTTACTATCCAGGTCTGTTCCCAAACAATTTGAACTCCTACTTTTAAAAATCCACCTCTCTAAAAACAAGTCTCTCACTGTTGCCGCCTGCTATAGACCACCCTCTGCCCCCAGCTGTGCTCTGGACACCATATGTGAACTGATTGCCCCCCATCTATCTTCAGAGCTTGTGCTGCTAGGCGACCTAAATTGGAACATGCTTAACACCCCAGCCATCCTACAATCTAAGCTTGATGCCCTCAATCTCACACAAATTATCAATGAACCTACCAGGTATCACCCCAATTCCGTAAACACGGGTACCCTCATAGACATCATCCTAACCAACTTGCCCTCCAAATACACCTCTGCTGTTTTCAACCAAGATCTCAGCGATCACTGCCTCATTGCCTGTATCCGTAATGGGTCAGCGATCAAACGACCTCCACTCATCACTGTCAAACGCTCCCTGAAACACTTCAGCGAGCAGGCCTTTCTAATCGACCTGGCCGAGGTATCCTGGAAGGATATTGATCTCATCCCGTCAGTAGAGGATGCCTGGATATTTTTTTTAAATGCCTTCCTCACCATCTTGAATAAGCATGCCCCATTCAAGAAATTTAGAACCAGGAACAGATATAGCCCTTGGTTCTCTCCTGACCTGACTGCCCTTAACCAACAGAAAAACATCCTATGGCGTTCTGCATTAGCATCGAACAGCCCCCGTGATATGCAACTTTTCAGGGAAGCTAGAAACCAGTATACACAGGCAGTTAGAAAAGCCAAGGCTAGCTTTTTCAAGCAGAAATTTGCTTCCTGCAACACAAACTCAAAAAAGTTCTGGGACACTGTAAAGTCCATGGAGAATAAGAACACCTCCTCCCAGCTTCCAACTGCACTGAAGATAGGAAATACTGTCACCACCGACAAATCCATTATAATTGAGAATTTCAATAAGCATTTTTCTACGGCTGGCCATGCTTTCCACCTGGCTACCCCTACCCCGGTCAACAGCACTGCCCTCCCCTCTGCTACTCGCCCAAGCCTTCCCCATTTCTCTTTCTCCCAAATACAGTCAGCTGATGTTCTGAAAGAGCTGCAAAATCTGGACCCTTACAAATCAGCCGGGCTAGATAATCTGGACCCTTTCTTTCTAAAACTATCTGCTGAAATTGTTGCCACCCCTATTACCAGCCTTTTCAACCTCTCTTTCGTGTCGTCTGAGATTCCCAAAGATTGGAAAGCAGCTGCGGTTATCCCCCTCTTCAAAGGGGGAGACACTCTAGACCCAAACTGCTACAGACCTATATCTATCCTACCCTGCCTTTCTAAGGTCTTCGAAAGCCAAGTCAACAAACAGATTACCGACCATCTCGAATCCCACCATACCTTCTCCGCTATGCAATCTGGTTTCAGAGCTGGTCATGGGTGCACCTCAGCCACGCTCAAGGTCATAAACGATATCTTAACCGCTATCGATAGGAAACAGTACTGTGCAGCCATATTCATTGACCTGGCCAAGGCTTTTGACTCTGTCAATCACCACATCCTCATCGGCAGACTCGACAGCCTTGGTTTCTCTAATGATTGCCTCGCCTGGTTCACCAACTACTTCTCTGATCGAGTTCAGTGTGTCAAATCGGAGGGTCTGTTGTCCGGACCTCTGGCAGTCTCTATGGGGGTGCCACAGGGTTCAATTCTTGGACCGACTCTCTTCTCTGTATACATCAATGATGTCGCTCTTGCTGCTGGTGAGTCTCTGATCCACCTCTACGCAGACGACACTATTCTGTATACTTCTGGCCCTTCTCTTGACACTGTGTTAACAACCCTCCAGGCGAGCTTCAATGCCATACAACTCTCCTTCCGTGGCCTCCAATTGCTCTTAAATACAAGTAAAACTAAATGCATGCTCTTCAACCGATCGCTGCCTGCACCTGCCCGCCTGTCCAGCATCACTACTCTGGACGGCTCTGACTTAGAATATGTGGACAACTACAAATACCTAGGTGTCTGGTTAGACTGTAAACTCTCCTTCCAGACTCACATCAAGCATCTCCAATCCAAAGTTAAATCTAGAATCGGCTTCCTATTCCGCAACAAAGCATCCTTCACTCATGCTGCCAAACATACCCTTGTAAAACTGACCATCCTACCAATCCTCGACTTCGGTGATGTCATTTACAAAATAGCCTCCAAAACCCTACTCAATAAATTGGATGCAGTCTATCACAGTGCCATCCGTTTTGTCACCAAAGCCCCATATACTACCCACCACTGCGACCTGTACGCTCTCGTTGGCTGGCCCTCGCTTCACACTCGTCGCCAAACCCACTGGCTCCAGGTCATCTACAAGACCCTGCTAGGTAAAGTCCCCCCTTATCTCAGCTCGCTGGTCACCATAGCAACGCCCACCCGTAGCACGCGCTCCAGCAGGTATATCTCTCTGGTCACCCCCAAAACCAATTCTTCCTTTGGCCGCCTCTCCTTCCAGTTCTCTGCTGCCAATGACTGGAACGAACTACAAAAATCTCTGAAACTGGAAACACTTATCTCCCTCACTAGCTTTAAGCACCAGCTGTCAGAGCAGCTCATAGATTACTGCACCTGTACATAGCCCATCTATAATTTAGCCCAAACAACTACCTCTTTACCTACTGTATTTATTTATTTTGCTCCTTTGCACCCCATTATTTCTATATCTACTTTGCACCTTCTTCCACTGCAAACCAACCATTCCATGTTATTTTTTTTACTTGCTATATTGTATTTACTTCGCCACCATGGCCTTTTTATATATATTTTTTTATTTTATTTATATATATATTTTGTTTGCCTTCACCTCCCTTATCTCACCTCACTTGCTCATATTGTATATAGACTTATTTTCACTGTATTATTGACTGTATGTTTGTTTTACTCCATGTGTAACTATGTGTTGTTGTATGTGTCGAACTGCTTTGCTTTATCTTGGCCAGGTCGCAATTGTAAATGAGAACGTGTTCTCAATTTGCCTACCTGGTTAAATAAAGGTGAAATAAATAAAAAAAATAAAAAAATCTACACTGGAGGAGCTTACCAAGATGACATTGACCTTGACCCACTGACCTGGTGGTTCTAATGACCTGGTGGTTATAATGACCTGGTGGTAATAATGACCTGGTGGTTATAATGACCTGGTGGTTATAATGACCTGGTGGTTGGCATAAAACAAGCAGAACCCGAGAACAGGATGGCCTCCACCATCACAGCCTGATGACACTGCACCAGCCTACCAGTCTGCTCCAGCCCAGGTCAGAATACCAGTCTCCCAGTCTGCTCCAGCACAGGTCAGAATACCAGTCTCCCAGTCTGCTCCAGCACAGGTCAGAATACCAGTCTCTCAGTCTGCTCCAACACAGTGTGCTCCAGCCCAGGTCAGAATACCAGCCTCCCAGTCTGCTCCAGCCCAGGTCAGAATACCAGCCTCCCAGTCTGCTCCAGCCCAGGTCAGAATACCAGTCTCCCAGTCTGCTCCAGCCCAGGTCAGAATACCAGTCTCCCAGTCTGCTACAGCACAGGTCAGAATACCAGTCTCCCAGTCTGCTCCAGCACAGTGTGCTCCAGCCCAGGTCAGCCAACCAGCCTCTCAGTCTGCTCCAACACAGTGTGCTCCAGCCCAGGTCAGAATACCAGCCTCCCAGTCTGCTCCAGCCCAGGTCAGAATACCAGCCTCCCAGTCTGCTCCAGCCCAGGTCAGAATACCAGCCTCCCAGTCTGCTCCAGCCCAGGTCAGAATACCAGTCTCCCAGTCTGCTCCAGCCCAGGTCAGAATACCAGTCTCCCAGTCTTCTCCAGCCCAGGTCAGAATACCAGTCTCCCAGTCTGCTCCACCCAGGTCCAGATACCAGCCTCCCAGTCTGCTCCAGCACAGTGTGCTCCAGCCCAGGTCAGAATACCAGCCTCCCAGTCTGCTCCACCCAGATAGTCACCCACAACTGCAATCCTTATTGATTCAAATGGGAAGTTCTTAGAGAGGGAGAGGGAGTGAAAAGGTAGAGAGGCGGAGAGAGGGAGTGAAAAGGGAGAGAGGCGGAGAGAGGGGAGTGAAAAGGGAGAGAGGCGGAGAGAGGGGAGTGAAAAGGGAGAGAGGCAGAGAGAGGGAGTGAAAAGGGAGAGGAGCGGAGAGAGGGAGTGAAAAGGGAGAGAGAGAGTGAAAAGGGAGAGAGAGGGAGTGAAAAGGGAGAGAGAGGGAGTGAAAAGGGAGAGAGGCGGAGAGGGAGGGAGTGAAAAGGGTGAGAGGCGGAGAGGGGGAGTGAAAAGGGAGATAGGCGGAGAGGGGGAGTGAAAAGGGAGAGAGGCGGAGAGAGGGAGTGAAAAGGGAGAGAGGCGGAGAGAGGGAGTGAAAAGGGAGAGAGGCGGAGAGAGGGAGTGAAAAGGGAGAGAGGCGGAGAGAGGGAGTGAAAAGGGAGAGAGGCGGAGAGAGGGAGTGAAAAGGGAGAGAGGCGGAGAGAGGGAGTGAAAAGGGAGAGAGGGGAGTGAAAAGGGAGAGAGGCGGAGAAAGGGCAGAATACCTGACCACTGTGACTGACCCAAACTTAAGGAAAGCTTTGACTATGTACAGACTCAGTGAGCATAAATGTCAAATGTGTGATTTCATGAACTGGCACATACAAGAAAACCAGGTTTTAAAGTTCTGTTCAATAGCCATCCCATCATTACAAAACATTTGAAAGGCTAAGTCTATCATCTCCTGAGAAGTGGTAACTATTCACATGAACTTTTCAAAGAGGTTTGGTGCCCCCTGGTGGCTGAACCCGAGATCAATGAGAGATCTTGGCAGAAACAATGACAGAGTCCCACTTCTCAGCTATCTTTATTTACATCAAACTAAACTAACTGCTATCTTGAAATGTTGAAAACGTGTTTTTAAATAGCTCAGGCTGATACCCTACCTGAGCGAAAAACTGGCACTTTAAAGGAGTCTAATTTTGTCAAAAATGCAAAAATTATAAAAATTTCAACTCACGGGTACATTAATAGACCAAACACAAACATCTGTCATCTCGAAATGTCCTAAAAGGTTTCTAAACGGGCCCCCTGGGTCTACACCTGGAGAGCAGATGGGCACATCTGCACCAGAGCTGAAATTTCACCTGGAGAGCAGATACTTCAACTCGACAGAGGTCAGAGTGAGGCTCTTCTCCCTGACCTGGTGGTTCTAATGACCTGGTGGTTCTAATGACCTGGTGGTAATAATGACCTGGTGGTTATAATGACCTGGTGGTTATAATGACCTGGTCATTGGCATAACACAAGCAGAACCCGAGAACAGGATGGCCTCCACCACACAGCCTGATGACACTGCACCACCCTACCAGTCTGCTCCAGCCCAGGTCAGAATACCAGTCACCCAGTCTGCTCCAGCACAGGTCAGAATACCAGTCTCCCAGTCTGCTACAGCACAGGTCAGAATACCAGTCTCCCAGTCTGATGCAGCACAGTGTGCTCCAGCCCAGGTCAGAATACCAGCCTCCCAGTCTGCTCCAGCCCAGGTCAGAATACCAGCCACCCAGTCTGCTCCAGCCCAGGTCAGAATACCAGACTCCCAATCTGCTCCAGCCCAGGTCAGAATACCAGTCTCCCAGTCTGCTCCAGCCAAGGTCAGAACACCAGTCTCCCAGTCTGCTCCAGCCCAGGTCAGAATACCAGCCTCCTAGTCTGCTCCAGCCCAGGTCAGAATACCAGCCTCCCAGTCTGCTCCAGCCCAGGTCAGAATACCAGCCTCCCAGTCTGCTCCACCCAGATAGTCACCCACAACTGCAATCCTTATTGATTCAAATGGGAAGTTCTTAGAGAGGGATAGGGAGTGAAAAGGTAGAGAGGCGGAGAGAAGGAGTAAAAAGAAGGAGAGAGGCGGAGAGAGGGGAGTAAAAAGGGAGAGAGGCGGAGAGAGGGGAGTGAAAAGGGAGAGAGGCGGAGAGAGGGAGTGAAAAGGGAGAGAGGCGGAGAGAAGGGAGTGAAAAGGGAGAGAGGCGGAGAGAGGGGAGTGAAAAGGGAGAGAGGCGGAGAGAGGGAGTGAAAAGGGAGAGAGGCGGAGAGAGGGGAGTGAAAAGGGAGAGAGGCGGAGAGAGGGAGTGAAAAGGGAGAGATGCGGAAAGAGGGAGTGAAAAGGGAGAGAGGCGGAGAGAGGGGAGTGAAAAGGGAGAGACGGGAGAGAAAAGGGAGAGAGGCGGAGAAAGGGGAGTGAAAATGGAGAGAGGCGGAGAGAGGGAGTGAAAAGGGAGAGAGGCGGAGAGAGGGAGCGAAAAGGGAGAAAGGCGGAGAGAGGGAGTGAAAAGGGAGAGAGGCGGAGGGGAGTGAAAAGGGAGAGAGGCGGAGAGAGGGAGTGAAAAGGGAGAGAGGCGGAGAGAGGGGAGTGAAAAGGGAAAGAGGCGGAGAGAGGGAGTGAAAAGGGAGAGAGGCGGAGAGAGGGGAGTGAAAAGGGAGAGACGGGAGTGAAAAGGGAGAGAGGCGGAGAAAGGGGAGTGAAAATGGAGAGAGGCGGAGGGGAGTGAAAAGGAAGAGAGGCGGAGAAAGGGCAGAATACCTGACCACTGTGACTGACCCAAACTTAAGGAAAGCTTTGACTATGTACAGACTCAGTGAGCATAAACGTCAAATGTGTGATTTCATGAACTGGTACATACAAGAAAACCAGGTTTTAAAGTTCTGTTCAATAGCCATCCCATCATTACAAAACATTTGAAAGGCTAAGTCTATCATCTCCTGAGAAGTGGTAACTATTCACATGAACTTTTCAAAGAGGTTTGGTGCCCCCTGGTGGCTGAACCCGAGATCAATGAGAGATCTTGTCAGAAACAATGACACAGTCCCACTTCTCAGCTATCTTTATTTACATCAAACTAAACTAACTGCTATCTTGAAATGTTGAAAAAGTGTTTTTAAATAGCTCAGGCTGATACCCTACCTGAGCGACAAGGTGAGTCTTTTCTCCCTGACCTGGTGGTTCTAATGACCTGGTGGTTATAATGACCTGGTGGTAATAATGACCTGGTGGTAATAATGACCTGGTGGTAATAATGACCTGGTGGTTATAATGACCTGGTGGTTATAATGACCTGGTGGTAATAATGACCTGGTGGTTATAATGACCTGGTGGTTATAATGACCTGGTGGTTCTAATGACCTGGTGGTTCTAATGACCTGGTGGTTCTAATGACCTGGTGGTTCTAATGACCTGGTGGTTCTAATGACCTGGTGGTTCTAATGACCTGGTGGTAATAATGACTTGGTGGTAATAATGACCTGGTGGTAATAATGACCTGGTGGTTCTAATGACCTGGTGGTTCTAATGACCTGGTGGTAATAATGACCTGGTGTTTATAATGACCTGGTGGTTATAATGACCTGGTCATTGGCAAAACACAAGCAGAACCCGAGAACAGGATGGCCTCCACCACACAGCCTGATGACACTGCACCACCCTACCAGTCTGCTCCAGCCCAGGTCAGAATACCAGTCACCCAGTCTGCTCCAGCACAGGTCAGAATACCAGTCTCCCAGTCTGCTACAGCACAGGTCAGAATACCAGTCTCCCAGTCTGATGCAGCACAGTGTGCTCCAGCCCAGGTCAGAATACCAGCCTCCCAGTCTGCTCCAGCCCAGGTCAGAATACCAGTCTCCCAGTCTGCTCCAGCCAAGGTCAGAACACCAGTCTCCCAGTCTGCTCCAGCCAAGGTCAGAACACCAGTCTCCCAGTCTGCTCCAGCCCAGGTCAGAATACCAGCCTCCCAGTCTGCTCCAGCCCAGGTCAGAACACCAGTCTCCCAGTCTGCTCCAGCCCAGGTCAGAATACCAGCCTCCTAGTCTGCTCCAGCCCAGGTCAGAATACCAGCCTCCCAGTCTGCTCCAGCCCAGGTCAGAATACCAGCCTCCCAGTCTGCTCCACCCAGATAGTCACCCACAACTGCAATCCTTATTGATTCAAATGGGAAGTTCTTAGAGAGGGATAGGGAGTGAAAAGGTAGAGAGGCGGAGAGAAGGAGTAAAAAGAAGGAGAGAGGCGGAGAGAGGGGAGTAAAAAGGGAGAGAGGCGGAGAGAGGGGAGTGAAAAGGGAGAGAGGCGGAGAGAGGGAGTGAAAAGGGAGAGAGGCGGAGAGAAGGGAGTGAAAAGGGAGAGAGGCGGAGAGAGGGGAGTGAAAAGGGAGAGAGGCGGAGAGAGGGAGTGAAAAGGGAGAGAGGCGGAGAGAGGGGAGTGAAAAGGGAGAGAGGCGGAGAGAGGGAGTGAAAAGGGAGAGATGCGGAAAGAGGGAGTGAAAAGGGAGAGAGGCGGAGAGAGGGGAGTGAAAAGGGAGAGACGGGAGAGAAAAGGGAGAGAGGCGGAGAAAGGGGAGTGAAAATGGAGAGAGGCGGAGAGAGGGAGTGAAAAGGGAGAGAGGCGGAGAGAGGGAGCGAAAAGGGAGAAAGGCGGAGAGAGGGAGTGAAAAGGGAGAGAGGCGGAGGGGAGTGAAAAGGGAGAGAGGCGGAGAGAGGGAGTGAAAAGGGAGAGAGGCGGAGAGAGGGGAGTGAAAAGGGAAAGAGGCGGAGAGAGGGAGTGAAAAGGGAGAGAGGCGGAGAGAGGGGAGTGAAAAGGGAGAGACGGGAGTGAAAAGGGAGAGAGGCGGAGAAAGGGGAGTGAAAATGGAGAGAGGCGGAGGGGAGTGAAAAGGAAGAGAGGCGGAGAAAGGGCAGAATACCTGACCACTGTGACTGACCCAAACTTAAGGAAAGCTTTGACTATGTACAGACTCAGTGAGCATAAAGGTCAAATGTGTGATTTCATGAACTGGTACATACAAGAAAACCAGGTTTTAAAGTTCTGTTCAATAGCCATCCCATCATTACAAAACATTTGAAAGGCTAAGTCTATCATCTCCTGAGAAGTGGTAACTATTCACATGAACTTTTCAAAGAGGTTTGGTGCCCCCTGGTGGCTGAACCCGAGATCAATGAGAGATCTTGTCAGAAACAATGACACAGTCCCACTTCTCAGCTATCTTTATTTACATCAAACTAAACTAACTGCTATCTTGAAATGTTGAAAAAGTGTTTTTAAATAGCTCAGGCTGATACCCTACCTGAGCGACAAGGTGAGTCTTTTCTCCCTGACCTGGTGGTTCTAATGACCTGGTGGTTCTAATGACCTGGTGGTAATAATGACCTGGTGGTTCTAATGACCTGGTGGTTATAATGACCTGGTGGTAATAATGACCTGGTGGTTCTAATGACCTGGTGGTTCTAATGACCTGGTGGTAATAATGACCTGGTGGTAATAATGACCTGGTGGTTATAATGACCTGGTGGTAATAATGACCTGGTGGTAATAATGACCTGGTGGTAATAATGACCTGGTGGTTATAATGACCTGGTGGTTATAATGACCTGGTGGTAATAATGACCTGGTGGTAATAATGACCTGGTGGTAATAATGACCTGGTGGTAATAATGACCTGGTGGTTATAATGACCTGGTGGTTATAATGACCTGGTGGTTCTAATGACTTGGTGGTTCTAATGACCTGGTGGTTCTAATGACCTGGTGGTTCTAATGACCTGGTGGTTCTAATGACCTGGTGGTTCTAATGACCTGGTGGTAATAATGACCTGGTGGTAATAATGACCTGGTGGTTATAATGACCTGGTGGTTATAATGACCTGGTGGTTCTAATGACCTGGTGGTAAAAATGACCTGATGGTTCTAATGACCTGGTGGTTCTAATGACCTGGTGGTTCTAATGACCTGGTGGTAATAATGACCTGGTGGTTCTAATGACCTGGTGGTTCTAATGACCTGGTGGTTCTAATGACCTGGTGGTTTCCATCTCTATTCCTTTCGATAACCACAAAAGGGTTGGTTGTTGTTTTTTTGTCTTTGCTCTCAGTGTTCATATCGGTGTTGTAAAAGGGTTTTTGATGTGTAAAATATTCACACTAGAACGTGACGGGGCATTCTAGAGGCAAAGCTGGGGACAGCCAGTGACAGAGTTTTAAATGTGTTAATAACTGGGTTGGGATTTATAAGAACTTTGATAACTGCATAGGAGAAATATGTTAATTTTGTATATGTAACATTATCCCACCGGTCACAATTGTGACCGACCATAAAACACACTTTTTCACCTACTTTTCCATAAAAATGTCGAAAAATAATGATTGATCACTTCAAAGGGTTACTAATGACACTTGATTTGGATATTTTCGTGTCTGGGAAAAATTTGGGATTAAATGGGTTAACTACATCACACCTGCCCAGACCCACTAGAACACACCTCCATCTCCATTAACTACATCACACCTGCCCAGACCCACTAGAACACACCTCCATCTCCATTAACTACATCACACCTGCCCAGAACCACTAGAACACACCTCCATCTCCATTAACTACATCACACCTGTCCAGACCCACTAGAACACACCTCCATCTCCATTAACTACATCACACCTGCCCAGACCCACTAGAACACACCTCCATCTCCATTAGCTACATCACACCTGCCCAGACCCACTAGAACACACCTCCATCTCCATTAACTACATCACACCTGCCCAGACCTACTAGAACACACCTCCATCTCCATTAACTACATCACACCTGCCCAGACCCACTAGAACACACCTCCATCTCCATTAACTACATCACACCTGTCCAGACCCACTATAACACACCTCCATCTCCATTAACTACATCACACCTGCCCAGACCCACTAGAACACACCTCCATCTCCATCACACCTGTCCAGACCCACTATAACACACCTCCATCTCCATTAACTACATCACACCTGCCCAGACCCACTAGAACACACTCCCATCTCGATTAACTACATCACACCTGCCCAGACCCACTAGAACACACCTCCATCTCCATTAACTACATCACACCTGCCCAGGCCCACTAGAACACAACTCCATCTCCATTAACTACATCCCACCTGCCCAGACCCACTAGAACACACCTCCATCTCCATGAACTACATCACACCTGCCCAGACCCACTAGAACACACCTCCATCTCCATGAACTACATCACACCTGCCCAGCCCCACTAGAACACAACTCCATCTCCATTAACTACATCACACCTGCCCAGACCCACTAGAAAACACCTCCATGCTATGTAAAAGAGACAGAAGAATGCACAATGGTCAATGCTATCCAGGATCCTTGGGACATCCCTACCCTAAACCCTAACCTTAACCCCTACCTTAACCATTTTAAATGTCAACTTCAACGGGCTAGGGACGTCCCAAGGATGTATCTCTACCTGAAAATACATGATCTAAGTGATTGATAGTTGGTATTCAGCAGTCATAAAGCCTTATTTACTTTAATGAACTACTAAAATAGTGATTTTGTCAGAAAGCATAGACAGTAGCTCTACACTTTATTGACTGACTGATCCATTCATCCTTCCATCCCTCCTCAGCCTTCCTCTCCTCTGAAGACCCAGTGAGGGTGGAGCTCAGTCAGAGAGCTGTTGAGGGACTGGTTAGGAAGAACACTTCTACAGCCAGAGAGGTGAGAGGTCACACATGGTTTAGATGGTAAATATTTATGTCCCCTTAGTGGTTCATCACCTAAGCAAAAGAGAATATGTTCCATCATCTGTGTTTATTTACATTAGTGCAAATTGTCCACTGATATTGGTGTAATTTCTACATTTGTTCTTTGATATTATGAAGGTCATTTGTGTAGAATGTACTTTTCCCCACTCATTCACCCCATCTCTGTATATTGCTTATTTATATTCGGTGGCCTGACTACATCCAGACTGTGTCAAAGGCCCATCCTGGTAGATCTGAACCGAATGCAGCTTGGAGTGATCAGATGACAGAAGTCACATTTAGGTGCCAGGTGTAACTGAGGCCATAGATGCTCCATTTCCATTACTTGAGTGTTGTATATAATATGACTGTGTTTCTGTGTTGCAGGGGCAGTCAAGAAATGGAACAGCAAGGCCAAAGAACATGACATCAGCAGAGCTGTGGGAGACCACCTCAAGCCCCTGGTAGAGCCGGGGGTGGTGTTTACCACTCCACCACACCTTCAGCAGGCTTGAAAAGTGGGATTGATACTGATTTTCATACTAAGATGGACCAACAGTCTGTTGATTGGTCAGTCATTGGGTTAATTTGTTCAAATCAAGCTTTATTTATACAGCACATGTCAGACATGGATGCAACACAATGGCTTCACAGGAAAAAACTAAGAAAAAAAATGAAATATTTAGTACACAACAAACAGAAGAATAACAACTGAAAGACTAATGAGCATTCTAAGGAAATGCCATTGATTAAAACACAAATTGAAACGACTGATTAAAATAAACAATATGAGGCTATATATATACAAAATACAAGCTTGTTTTTTAGGTGGGGTTCTGAAAGATACTATGGGGGTGTCACTGAAAGTTGACTAGTAACAACAACTGGGACATAAAAGACACCCACCATGAGACCCACTAAATCTGCCCAAGAAGAGGAAAACAAAAGAAAAACCCACAATAAACTTAAAGACAGGAAGCAAACCAAAAAGGTGGAGCAACTAAAGGTGTTGCCTCTCCACATCTATCCACATCTATCAAGACAACTGGAGCACTGGGCCAGACACTCTTAAATAGAACCTGGACCAGCTCAGGTGAAACACCTTCCCACTAACGAGATGGACAAGCCAGCACAGGTGTAACTCATACTGACTAACGAGGTGACACCAATCAGTGCGCCCTACATGCTAACGAGCTATACGTGCTAAAGTCCAACCTCAAAACATAAATGTAAAAACCCAAGACTAACTAACACCTTAAGAGTTTGCTCACCAACAACAGAAAACAACTTCCATTTCACATTATAATCAACTACAATGCTTCACCGTCACCAATATAAACATGGTGTCTGTCTACTGGCAAACAACAATAAAAACAATATTTATTTTTTATTATTCCCACAAAGATTTTTCTTTCTATAGCTTCTAGAACTCTCGTCTTCCTAAAACCCACTAGCTTCTAGAACTCGTCTTCCTAAAACTCACCAGCTTCTAGAACTCTCGTCTTCCTAAAACTCACTAGCTTCTAGAACTCTCGTCTTCCTAAAACTCACTAGCTTCTAGAACTCTCGTCCCCTTGGAACGATCCCAAACAAAACTCATCTCTAATACGGAAAAACGTGCAGTAAAAATAAACTGTGATCCATGGCAATGCCCTGGCTAAACGCAAAACACAAAACATTTTGACTGCCCCCCTTGAGACAATCAGCAACCAGGTTGTTCTCACCACGGACATGTCTGATTTCAAGAGGAAACTCCTGCAATATCCGTAGTAACTTTCCACCTCACTGCGGAGCTTCTCTTTCTTTTCAGAGTTCACTAGATAGGCATGTTGTTGGATCTGGGCCCAGTCCCCAATGTCATGCTCTAGTACATTTGGTTTGGCACATGTGAGAATGACCCTTGATTTTCTAAAAACAGGGCAACAATGTCAATATAAGTGTACCCAAAAACTGTCAGTTGGTTGCATGAATAATTTTCATTACTAAATGTTACATGAAATGTTAATATGAAATATTTGATTGCATAGTATTATTTTCAACGGCTTTTCAATTACATTTTGCTAGGTGGGATAGCCCCAATGTCAAAACACAGTTTTAACGTGTCCAAATCAATACCTAATATGCAGAAACAGTTTGGGATAAATTGAAAACCTAACATGTGGTATATACAAAAACTTCTGCCACAATAATCATATTACTTAAACAAGCTCCTTAAAAACTGCACAAGCACCAGAAATGCTGTTGTTTTGACAAGTAGCAATAAATCACTGATATCAATTAGGGGGGAAATCAGGTTGTACGTGCTGTTGAAACTAACAAAAAAAGAAAAACATGGAAATGGGAGATATCTTTCACCTCACTGGTTAGAGGACAACCTGCAGAAGACAGTCAGCTACATATTGGAGTGATGCATTTAAATTTAGGGGTAGCTAAACAAAGGAACACAACACTTATTTGTCATAACTCATCGATATCATGTTGAAATAAGTTGATTCTGGAAATAATGTGTACATCACTGGTTAGAGGACAACTCTTTTTTTGTTAGTCACTTTGTGTTAAATCACATAAATAGTACTCTTTCAATTCAGAGCCTGGATTTCCCCCAATGAGCCTAATATCCATATCATGTTGAAACCAATTGATAAGGGAGCAAACGTTTAGGGTTCTACATTGTGACATTCTGACTGACTGACTGTAGAGTATATTAATATACTATATATTAAAACATTCTACATTGAGACATTAAAATACTCCTACTACAATGTTAAAACATTCTACATTGTGACATTAATTCATTGATATCATGACACAACTCCTTCATAAATGTTCTGATATTTGATCAGAGATCTTTTATCAGATTATCTCTGGTCACAGCTAAGAGGTGTGTGTGTGTTCTATGGTGTATATTTAGATAGGTAGAAGTATAAAAACTTTTCCCACATTGAGCACAGCTAAATGGTTTCTCTCCTGTGTGTATTCTCTGGTGCACTGTCAGAGAGCTAGATTGACTAAAACTCTTCCCACATTGATTACAGCTATAAGGTTTCTCTCCTGTGTGTGTTCTATGGTGTATAGTTAGATAGGTAGAAGTAGAAAAACTTTTCCCACATTGATCACAGCTAAACAATTTCTCTCCTGTGTGTATTCTCTGGTGCACTGTCAGAGAGCTAGATTGACTAAAACTCTTCCCACATTGATTACAGCTATAAGGTTTCTCTCCTGTGTGTGTTCTATGGTGTACAGTCCGCTGGCTAGATGTAGCAAAACTCTCCCCACATTGACCACAGCTATAAGGTTTCTCTCCTGTGTGTTTTCTCTGGTGTACAGTCAGCTGGCTGGATTTAGCAAAACTCTTCCCACATTGATCACAGCTATATGGTTTCTCTCTTGTGTGAATTCTTTGATGTATTTTAAGTTTTACTGAGGAGTTTAATCTCTTCCCACAGTCAGAGCAGCAGTGAGTTATCTTCCCTGTGGATCTCTGCGGGTGTTTCTTGAGGTGTTCTGATCTGGAGGGACTTTTCTCTGCCTCTTCAGCCTCATGTTGTTGTTGAGGCTCCCCAGAGGATCCACGATAGTCCCGTATCTCTCCTGTGTGAACAACAAAGTCAGACGGTTAAAGGCCCACAACAGCAGAAATCCACTGTTTATTTGAGGTAAAAGGTGATGTCCAGAGGTCTGTTAAATTATTTTACAATTGTCTTAAGACAGTCAAGACCTAAGCAGTGTGCCAGATGACCTTTGGTCTCCAAAAAAGGACCCCTCTGTGTTCTGTGCTAAAATTGCAGCGATGCACATGCATTGTAATTGTAAAGCTCGTTTGAATCTCCTATATGTTTGTGTTATTGTCGCAAAATCAACTGCTTTATCCTGAAACATTTCAACCAGTAAAATGTTATTTGGCTATCGTTGCCATCAGCCTGAAACTGAGGGTTTGTACATTAAGTGTTTAACAAATTGGCCCATAACTTCACCTAACAATAACATAGACCTACTATAGGACCCATAACTTCACCTAACAATAACATAGACCTACTGTAGGACCCATAACTTCACCTAACAATAACAGACCTACTGTAGGACCCATAACTTCACCTAACAACAACACAGACCTACTGTAGGACCCATAACTTCACCTAACAATAACAGACCTACTGTAGGACCCATAACTTCACCTAACAATAACATAGACCTACTGTAGGACCCATAACTTCACCTAACAATAACAGACCCACTGTAGGACCCATAACTTCACCGAACAATAACATAGACCTACTGTAGGACCCAAAACAATAACAGACCTACTGTAGGACCCATAACTTCACCTAACAACATAGACCTACTGTAGGACCCATAACTTCACCTAACAACAACACAGACCTACTGTAGGACCCAAAACATTACCTAACAATAACATAGACCTACTGTAGGACCCATAACTTCACCTAACAATAACATAGACCTACTGTAGGACCCATAACTATAACATAGACCTACTGTAGGACCCATAACTTCACCTAACAACAACACAGACCTACTGTAGGACCCATAACTTCACCTAACAACAACATAGACCTACTGTAGGACCCATAACTTCACCTATCAACAACATAGACCTACCGTAGGACCCATAACTTCACCTAACAACAAGATAGACCTACTGTAGAACCCATAACTTCACCTAACAACAACATAGACCTAGGACTATAAATCATTTAATATTTCAGGTGAAACATGGAAACTAAAATGTCTGTCATGACATTTCATAACCTGATCACTAGATAATTTTGTGAATAATCCCATTAGACTACTCTGTAATGTGTTGTAATTATAAATGTCCTGAATAAAGGAAAATAGCTCTGTGTGTTGTACAATAGCCTATCCATCAAGGAACAGTTCTCTACACATTATGAGCTAAGTATCTCTGTGTCCAAACAGACTAACGAGAGCCTACAGTAAATCAAGCAGACAATAACACATTATAAACAGAGGTTGACCGATTATGATTTTTCAACGCCGATACCGATTATTGGAGGGCCAAAAAAGCCGATACCGATGAATCGGCCGATTAAAAAAAATGGTTTTATTTATTTGTAATAATGACAATTACAACAATACTGAATGAACACTTATTTTAACTTAATACATCAAAATACATCAAAATCAATTTAGCCTCAAATAAATAATGAAACATGTTCAATTTGGTTTAAATAATGCAAAAACAAAGTGTTGGAGAAGAAAGTAAAAGTGCAATATGTGCCATGTAAGAAAGCTAACGTTTAAGTTCCTTGCTCAGAACATGAGAACATATGTTTCTGTACAGCACTTCGAGATATTATCTGATGTACGAAGGGCTATATAAAATAAATAAAATTGATTGATATGAAAGCTGGTGGTTCCTTTTAACATGAGTCTTCAATATTCCCAGGTAAGAAGTTTTAGGTTGTAGTTATTATAGGAATTATAGGACTATTTCTCTCTATACCATTTGTATTTCATTAACCTTTGACTATTGGATGTTCTTGTAGGCACTTTAGTATTGCCAGTGTAGTCAGATACTTAGATACTTGTATGCTCAGTATAGCTTCCGTTCTCTCCTCGCTCCTCCCTGGGCTCGAACCAGGAACACAACGACAGCCACCCTCAAAGCAGCGTTACCCATGCAGAGCAAGGGGAACAACCTCTCCAAGGCTCAGAGCGAGTGACGTTTGAAACGCTATTAGCGCGCACCCCGCAAGCTAGCCATTTCACTTCGGTTACACCAGCCTCATCTCGGGAGTTGATAGGCTTGAAGTCATAAACAGCGCAATGCTTGACGCACAACGAAGAGCTGCTGGCAAAACGCTTGAAAGTGCTGTTCTAATGAATGCTTACGAGCCTGCTGCTGCCTACCACCGCTCAGTCAGATACTTAGATACTTGTATGCTCAGTCGGATTATATGCAACGCAGGACACGCTAGATAATATCTAGTAATATCATCAACCATGTGTAGTTAACTAGTGATTATGATTGATTGATTGTTTTTTTAAAAGATAAGTTTAATGCTAGCTAGCAACTTACCTTGGCTTACTGCATTCGCGTAACAGGCAGTCTCCTTGTGGAGTGCAACGAGAGGCAGGTGGTTATAGCGTTGGACTAGTTAACTGTAAGGTTGTAAGATTGGATCCCCCGAGCGGACAAGGTGAAAATCTGTCGTTCTGCCCCTGAACAAGGCAGTTAACCCACCATTCCTACACCGTTCCCCGGTAGGCCGTCATTGAAGATAAGAATGTGTTCTTAACCGACTTGCCGAGTTAAATAAAGATTAAATAAAGGTGTAAAAAAACGGCCAAATCGGTGTCCGAAAATACAGATTTCCGATTGTTATGAAAACTTGAAATCGGCCCTAATTAATCGGTCGACCTCTAATTACAAACATCAATTTGTTAGGGATGTTGGATCCAAGCACGGCATAACTGTCTTTACCAGAGTAATGAATGAAGAAGCACGTTGGTTGTTGTTGCATGTCGTGATGTTTGTCATTTGACTGGCATTCAGAAAATGATTTCCTGGATCAGCTGATGATAGTTGAACACGTGACTAACTAAACAGCTACAGTATTAAGTATTATGTGTAATTATTGAAAAACCATGTTAATGACAGTATCCATTTGGGTGTTGTCAATAAAGTTAAGGGGACTTTCAGTTAGAACCATTGGATTTAGCAAACTCTGAAATGATTGAAAACTGAAAACTAACATAAGGAGGCACTAAATGTGACGTAGTTAGAGAGCATTTCAGAGATCTGAATACAAAAAACTGTCCCACTGCAAGATCCAGTATTTAAGTTGAAGTTCATCATATGACAAGCGTAACGTTATGACTATAACCAATGTTCCCTGAAGGAGGGAAACTAGGTACAACATACTATTAAATCCACATGTTATGACTATAACTACTGTTCCCTGAAGGAGGGAAACTAGGTACAACATACTATTAAATCCACATAGTTATGACTATAACTACTGTTCCCTGAAGGAGGGAAACTAGGTACAACATAGTATCAAATCCACATGTTATGACTATAACTACTGTTCCCTGAAGGAGGGAAACTAGGTACAACATACTATTAAATCCACATGTTATGACTATAACCAATGTTCCCTGAAGGAGGGAAACTAGGTACAACATACTATGGAGAAATAGATTCATTCCCCATGCAGACCCAAACGGATACTAAATGAAACGACCCCTGGCAGATCACCCAGACCTGACCCCGCAAGATGCGTCAGTTTTGTCAATTTATCCATTGTCTTTTGTTTGAAACACTCCTGTCAGCGTTGAGTAAGGACGCACACCTGATTACACATATAGAAGTAGGACTAGTCAACCTGGACTGAGCACAAATGTAGGCCTATAAAATGTGCCTATTTGGGGATGTCTGATAGTATTTCAGATTGTCTTAACGCACCACCACTAATGAGCTGTGGAGCTTCTCAACAAAAAAATTATTCAGCTTCTCCAACTAATTTTTTCTTCACCTCAAACAGCAGGTAAAGAAAGTATTATTAGAATCCATTACGACAATAGTTGCTCAAAGTATTTGTAAATTATTTCCAGCTCTCGCCCTTTCGATAACCACTCAGCATTAAAGGGAAAAATGTAATGCTCTGATCCAGTGGAAATGTTATAAAATACCTGATTACTTCTTATCCTTTGCACAAATAGACGACAGCTGTGTCTGTCCAGAACTCACTGGCGCAGGAAACTGAGGGCCCAGAATATTTTATACAATGTTGCAAGTTTTGGAGGACCCAGTTGATAGTTGAAAGAATGTTTCAAGTTCGTTGTTGACAGGCCATGTGCAGGCAATGTGATTTATAGGATATTTATTTTAAAATCAGGATATTTTCTACTTGCAGGCTGCAAATGTTTTTGTTTGTTGGTTTCATGTAGGCTATTTTTACATAGTTGGCAATGGCAATAAAAGTTACTTTTAGATTTGTATAATTTTTATTTAGATTGAATGTAGATTAATCACAGATAATGATGTTGAGATAAAGACTATTATAATTATTATTACTATTATAAATTAAATGAAACTGTTCCAGTAAAATGTGAATATGAAAATCCTAACTGGCACCAGATTAGTAGAAATGGTCAGAGAAATTGGCATGAAATGGAAAAGGTTGCTGACTGCTGGTGTAGTCTATTACCAGAAACTATAGGAGCATAACGACTGCAGGTGTAGCCTATTACCAGAAACTATTAGGGATGTTGGATCCAAGCACGGCATACTGTCTTTACCAGAGTAATGAATGAAGAAGCACGTTGGTTGTTGTTGCATGTCGTGATGTTTGTCATTTGACTGGCATTCAGAAAATGATTTCCTGGATCAGCTGATGATAGTTGAACACGTGACTAACTAAACAGCTACAGTATTAAGTATTATGTGTAATTATTGAAAAACCATGTTAATGACAGTATCCATTTGGGTGTTGTCAATAAAGCTAAGGGGACTTTCAGTTAGAACCATTGGATTTAGCAAACTCTGAAATGATTTAGGATTTCTGTTCCCATGAAAACTGTTTTCCCAGCGTAGCATAAAGAGACACTAAATGTGACGTAGTTAGAGAGCATTTCAGAGATCTGAATACAAAAAAACTGTCCGACAGCAATATTCAGTATTTAAGTTGAAGTTCATCATATGACAACCTTAACGTTATGACTATAACTATTGTTCCCTGAAGGAGGGAAAATAGGTAAACATACTATCATATCCACGCCTCGCTGGAATCCCCGCCTTCCACAGGTGATGAGCGTGAGGCTTGGATTTTATTCCTTAAATTTAATACCGCTGTTCACCACCCCAGGAAAGGGCGGGGACAAACAGGTGTACCTCGTTTCTCTCCTTCAGGGAAGTGTAATTATAATCAAAGTTACACTCCCTTTCAGTCAGTCAACTTCGGAACAACATACTATGGGGAAATACAATCATCCCCCAGCCGACCCAAACGGATACTAAATGAAACGGCCCCTGGTAGACCACCCAGACCTGACCCCGCAAGATGCGTCAGTTTGTCTTTTGTTTGAAACACTCCTGTCAATGTTGAGTAAGGATGCACACCTGATTACCCATATAGTAGTAGGACTAGTCTACCTGGTTACACATATAGAAGTAGGACTAGACTACCTGGTTACACATATAGAAGTAGGACTAGTCTACCTGGCCTGCACACAAATGTAGGCCTATAAATGTGCCCATTTGGGGATGTCTGATAGTATTTCTGATTGTCTTAACGCTGAACCAATAATGAGTTGTGGAGCTTCTCAAAGTAATTTCTTCTTCACAACCAAACAGCAAGTAAACAAAGTCTAATCACAATCAATTGCGAATGACAATAGTTCCTCAAAGTATTTTTGTAAAATATTTCCAGCTCTCGCCATTTCGATAAACACACGGCATAAAAGGGAAAAATGTAATGCTCTGATCCAGTGGAAATGTCATAAAATACCTGATTACTGTCTAGAACTCACTGGAGCAGGAAACTGAGGGCCTAGAATATTTTATACAATGTTGCAAGCTTGCTATCCGAGTTTCCTGACCCAGTTGATAGTTGATACAATGTTTCAAGTTTGTAGTAGACAGGCCATTTGCAGCCAATGTGATTTCTAGGATATTTATTTTTATCAGGATATTTTCTACCTGCAGAATGCAATGTTTTCATTTGTTGGCTTTATGTAGGCTATTTTTTTACATAGTTGGCAATGGCAATAAAAGTTATTTAGATTTGTAAAATTTTCATTTAGATAGATTGTAGATTAATCACAGACAATAATTTTGAGATACTATTATAAATTAAATGAAACTGTTCCAGTAAAATGTGCATATGAAAATCATAACTGGCACGCAGATTGGTAGAAATGGTCAGATAAATTGGCACTCCAACTGGAAAAGGTTGCAGACTGATGGTGTAGTCTATTACTAGTCTATTAGTCTATCTATCTGTAGACTATTAGTCTATTACTGAAAACTTCAGGAGCAAAACGGCAGAATTTCCGAAGTCCAGCAGCGGAGGGGGGACTCCCTCTGGTCAGGTTGTGTTGACGAGCGGCTCCCTCTGGTCGGGTTATGTTGACGAGCGGCTCCCTCTGGTCGGGTTGTGTTGACGACCGGCTCCCTCTGGTCGGGTTGTGTTGACGACCGGCTCCCTCTGGTCGGGTTGTGTTGACGACCGGCTCCCTCTGGTCGGGTTGTCTTGACGACCGGCTCCCTCTGGTCGGGTTGTCTTGACGACCGGCTCCCTCTGGTCGGGTTGTCTTGACGACCGGCTCCCTCTGGTCGGGTTGTCTTGACGACCGGCTCCCTCTGGTCGGGTTGTGTTGACGACCGGCTCCCTCTGGTCGGGTTGTGTTGACGACCGGCTCCCTCTGGTCGGGTTGTGTTGACGACCGGCTCCCTCTGGTCGGGTTGTGTTGACGACCGGCTCCCTCTGGTCGGGTTGTGTTGACGACCGGCTCCCTCTGGTCGGGTTGTGTTGACGACCGGCTCCCTCTGGTCGGGTGGTGTTGACGACCGGCTCCCTCTGGTCGGGTTATGTTGACGACCGGCTCCCTCTGGTCGGGTGATGCTGACGAGCGGCCCCCTCTGGTCGGGTTATTCTGGCGAGCGGCCCCCTCTGGTCGGGTTATGTTGACGACCGGCTCCCTCTAGTTATGACTTCGAGTCATTTGTGTGTCTTAATTATTTGATCAAACAGAATGCTTAAAGCATCAGACAAGTTCAGTACGTATATTTGATTTTATAAAAACACATGGGGCGATTGGTAGAAAGAACAGATGACTCTTGGTTGACCAAGATGTCTTTTAGTTGGGGACAGCACTAGAACATGATTTTGGGGCTCCCGAGTGGCGCAGCGGACACTGCATCTCAGTGCTTGAGGCGCCACTACAGACACCCTGGATCAAATCCAGGCTGTATCACAACCGGCTGTGATTGGGAGTCACATAGGGCGGCGCACAATTGGCCCAGCATCGTCCGGTGTAGGCAGTCATTGTAAATAAGAATTTGTTCTTAACTGACTTAACTGAAATAAAGGTTACACTTAAATAAATTTAAAAAACAGTGTTTCATGATAAACCATTTTTTACAAATCCGTCAAGGCACCAACTTTGAGAAGGGTTTAAAACAAAGGTTTCAAACCAATTCATGAATGTAATTGAATCTAGGTATGTCTTGCCTTTAATGTAAAGGCATGAAAAAAAATTGGCTGAATATTATACAATGACTTATCAACAGCTCTAATAATTTGCCTTCACAGGAAATCTTCACTGGCAATTCTAGAATATACTATATAGCCTAGAAACCTGGTTAAACTATCACTATGACATCATGGATGAATTCTAGAATATACTATATATCCTAGAAACCTGGTTAAACTATCATTATGACATCATGGATGAATTCTAGAATATACTATATATCCTAGATACCTGGTTAAACTATCATTATGACATCATGGATGAATTCTAGAATATAATATATAGCCTAGAAATCTGGTTAAACTACCATTATGACATCATGCATGGCCAGTCCTTGTATTCATAGTGTAGTGAATTCAGGGGGTTGCCCTGAGCTGGACTCAAACCTGGGTCCAGCGACTGTCAAGCCAACACCTTATAACTGTTACGCCAAGATGTCTGAACTTCTTGACGAGTTCGCTAGGTGTTGAGTTAGGGTTGCTACAATAGCTTTCTCTATGAATTTGAGAGTGGTTACATTTCTCCAGCCCCATCCCTCAGCTGTTTACCAAACCAAGTCTCTTGGCAGCCATTTTGTTCCTGTTTAAATACTAGGTTGTCCCTTTAAAAAAGCCACACATCAATCAACCAACCTGCAGTTCAAACAATAACAAGGCTCTCATTCCACAACTGTTTTGGTAATAAGATGATGATGGGCCTGGAGACATTTAACTACTCTCAAATTCATAGACAAACCTATGGATGAAAGGACTGACCATCCATGATATCAACATTATAGTTTTAACCATGTTGAGGCTATACAGTGTTGATTTACATTGTTTCTAAACATTGGAGTAAAAAAAACGTATTTCCCCTTTAACACCAAACATCAGTTCAACAACTGCAGAGTTTGTACCTCTGTTTTTAAGACAGTACTTACCAGTGGTAATCACGGCCCGGTTTCTCAAAACCATCTTATGGCTAAGTTCATCTTTAGAACCACTGCATGCCTTAAATTGCGTTTGGGAAATCGGGCCCAGATATCCAGTTTCTTCCTCCTCTTCTTCCGATGAGACCGTAATCTCCCCCTCCTCCGCTTTCACTTCAAAAACGGAATCCTCCTCATCTTTTACTGTAACACCCTCCTCCTCTTTCACTCTCAACGCCTCTTCTTTCACTGTAACGTCTTCCTCTTCTTTCACTGTAACGTCTTCCTCTTCTTTCACTGAAACGTCTTTCTCTTCTTCTTTCAGGGTAACAACCTCACCCTCTACTTGTTTTTGTATTGTAACATTCTCCTCCTCTTTCACTCTGAACGCCCCTTCCTTCACTGTAACGTCTTTCTCTTCTTCTTTCCCTGTAACAGCCTCACCCTCTACTTGTTTTTGTATTGTAACATCCTTCTCTTCCTCCTCCTCTTTGATGAGAGCTTCTTTCTCCGTCCAGCAGACCGTCTCTTCTTCAGCAGGAAGAGAGTAATTTAGTGAACTCATGGTCGGAGATGTTAGCTAGCTAGGCTAATGCTAACTTAACCAGCCCGCCAGCTGAATAATAACAACACCGTAAATATGAAATGAAATAGGATAACTAACTAACTAGACGACAGAAGAGGGTTTAAAATACAGTGGCTAATATACACTAAAGCGTCTAAAGAGCTTTATGGGTTCGGCTATTTTGGCTAGCAAGCTACCGAGGTGTCTGACTAACTGTTGCTGCTGCTGAAAGAAGCGTTCCGTCCACTAGATTATACGTCACACTAACAGCATTGCGTTCCGTCCACTATATAATACGTCACACTAACAGCATTGCCTTAAAATCGCACACCGCCAACTGCTGACTGCTGACTGGAGTGGGTAACGCTCAGTCTGAACCTCTGACTGCGATGGAGATGTGCGACTTTAAGACAATGACGCTAGTGTGACGTAAAATATATATTATAATGTTCAGACAAAAAGTTAGTGTAGGAAGCATGAGTTTTTACTCACCAGTGTAACTATACAGTGTGGTTAAAGACTTAGTAACTTAGTTGTGTTCACGATCTGGTTCCCTATACGCACAACCAGTTTTGGTTTTGAATTATCACATATGTATTCATTTATTTCGGGATTCTGGGTAATCCACAGCAGATTTATGGAGAATTGCTGTGGGTGAGTTCAAAATTGAATAGTCCCGGGATAGAAATATATAAAGTTGACATTACATCATAAAATCCACCTTTTAAATCATACATTAGCAATTTATGTTTTAGTAACTACTGTTGTTGGTTTGGCGTCAAATAAGCCTCTCTTTATATGTTATTTGCCAAATCTCCGTTTTCCATGTGGGTTTTATGCTAAAGTTCCCTCTTTCAAGTTGGTAAATGCATCTTCTTTAGGAGTGCTATTTTTACCCTGGCGACTACTGATCGTTCATCCAGACTGTGTGTCTCATCAATGCAGGTCATTTATGACAAATGTATAAAGTACATGTTTTATAAACTCATGAACTTCAGACAGTTTATTTGCCCGGTTTTGTTAGTTTAGGTGTATTATACTTCTTCGCCACCAGAGGAGGACATTGAGTCATTTTTCAGGTTAATTTGATATATTTTGATACTAAAATGGATGACAGTTTATTCTGATGTAGTGAATATGAGACACATGGAAACAATTGATTCATTTATAATAGTAAATTAGGAATTAGTAGGAATGGTTAAATCCACTATACGATCACAATGACTTTGATAGACATTTCAATAGTTTTTTTGTTAGTATATTATAGGGCAGATTTATGTAGAATTGCTGTGGGAGTGCTATTTATATCCCGTCACTACTGATCATTCATCCAGACTGTGTGTGTCCCATCATTGCAGCTTTGGAAATAAATGAACTATCCATCCATTGCTCCTTCCTGTGTTGACTCACTGACTTGAGAGACCAGGAAGGTCACACTAGCTCGATAGGTTGATATCTAGCTCAAGCTTCACCTCATGCTTTTCATGAACTGTGTGGTTGTGTTATCTAGTGGGAACCCGTTAGCACGGTAGGCTCTGGTGCCTTCTTGCCGTGGGCTCAAGACGACAGAGGAAATCAACCTGCTTGCTCCTTTTTGTTTTTGTCAACTTTTCGATATGGATGTTATGTTTGATACTGGAGGTATCATTGAATTGAATTGAATCATTGCATTGAAAGCAGTAAACTTTTTTTGTGTTGATGCCTGTATCACTTTATCAGCAGCACGTCATCAATGACGTCTGGAGATTCATTTCATCGAACAACCACCTGATTGGTTTGGTATTGGGCTTGTTCGCCACTGCAGGCGACTGACTGATCTACAAATCACCTTACATCATAAATAACTACTCATTATTATTTATAAATCAGTCAGCCAGTCAACATTTACCCACAATGCAGCATGGATTTGATGCTCTCAAACACGGCCAGTGGTTTAGTAAATGACATAAAGGCTATGCTGCTACGTGCTACGGTGTGGGACGTCATCCATAATAATGACATAAAGGCTATGCTGCTACGGTGTGTGGGATGTCATCTATAATAATGACATAAAGGCTATGCTGCTACGGTGTGGGATGTCATCTATAATAATGACATAAAGGCTATGCTGCTACGGTGTGGGACGTCATCTATAATAATGACATAAAGGCTATGCTGCTACGGTGTGGGATGTCATCTATAATAATGACATAAAGGCTATGCTGCTAAGGTGTGGGACGTCATCTATAATAATGACATAAAGGCTATGCTGCTACGTGCTACGGTGTGGGATGTCATCTATAATAATGACATAAAGGCTATGCTGCTACGGTGTGGGAAGTCATCTATAATAATGACATAAAGGCTATGCTGCTACGTGCTACGGTGTGGGATGTCATCTATAATAATGACATAAAGGCTATGCTGCTACGGTGTGGGACGTCATCTATAATAATGACATAAAGGCTATGCTGCTACGGTGTGTGACGTCATCTATAATAATGACATAAAGGCTATGCTGCTACGGTGTGTGACGTCATCTATAATAATGACATAAAGGTTATGCTGCTACGGTGTGGGATGTCATCTATAATAATGACATAAAGGCTATGCTGCTACGGTGTGGGATGTCATCTATAATAATGACATAAAGGCTATGCTGCTACGGTGTGGGATGTCATCTATAATAATGACATAAAGGCTATGCTGCTACGGTGTGGGACATCATCTATAATAATGACATAAAAGCTATGCTGCTACGGTGTGGGAAGTCATCTATAATAATGACATAAAGGCTATGCTGCTACGGTGTGGGACATCATCTATAATAATGACATAAAGGCTATGCTGCTACGGTGTGGGAAGTCATCTATAATAATGACATAAAGGCTATGCTGCTACGGTGTGGGACGTCATCTATAATAATGACATAAAGGCTATGCTGCTACGGTGTGGGACGTCATCTATAATAATGACATTAAGGCTATGCTGCTACGGTGTGGGACGTCATCTATAATAATGACATAAAGGCTATGCTGCTACGGTGTGGGACGTCATCTATAATAATGACATAAAGGCTATGCTGCTACGGTGTGGGATGTCATCTATAATAATGACATAAAAGCTATGCTGCTACGATGTGGGATGTCATCTATAATAATGACATAAAGGCTATGCTGCTACGATGTGGGACGTCATCTATAATAATGACATAAAGGCTATGCTGCTACGATGTGGGACGTCATCTATAATAATGACATAAAGGCTATGCTGCTACGGTGTGGGATGTCATCTATAATAATGACATAAAGGCTATGCTGCTACGGTGTGGGATGTCATCTATAATAATGACATAAAGGCTATGCTGCTACGGTGTGGGACGTCATCTATAATAATGACATAAAGGCTATGCTGCTACGTGCTACGGTGTGGGATGTCATCTATAATAATGACATAAAGGCTATGCTGCTACGGTGTGGGACGTCATCTATAATAATGACATAAAGGCTATGCTGCTACGTGCTACGGTGTGGGACGTCATCTATAATAATGACATAAAGGCTATGCTGCTACGGTGTGGGATATCGTCTATAATAATTTGGCTGCTCTAAATTCTGTGTTGCTCAAAGCCTTGAGTAATGAACCTATTTTTGAGACAATTGGCTGGAAAGCGTCAATGCTTCAGGAAGCTTTGTTTCACCATCATGCAATCTATCTATTTTGAATGATGGGGATTTTCCCTGCCATGTCTCTTTTGATCTGCAGTCATGTTTTAGTTGGGTTTTGTTAGTTGGGTTCTATCTGGTCTCCATTAGTTGGGCTCCAGCTTGCTGACCATTGTGTCACGAACCGGCTCGAAGACCGTGACAAAAAGTGAGACAACGTGGAGATAAAGAATAACAAAATATATTTATTAACTGAAGTAAAGTAAATACATTTAACACTGGTGTGTGTTTAGTCAGTAGTGTAAGTGATTGGTCGCGTGTTTACATGTGATAATGAGGGGTGTTGAAAGGTGCCAACGCAAACAACCAAAATCTGTCTGTGTCTGCATGGAGAGAGTCTTCTCAATGACTGGGGAAGAGGTGCATTTATCCTGGGACACACCCGAGCCCAAACAACCAAAATCTGTCTGTGTCTGCATGGAGAGAGTCTCCTCAATGACTGGGGAAGATTTGCATTTATCCTGGGACACACCCGAGCCCAAACAACCTAAATCTGTCTGTGTCTGCATGGAGAGAGTCTCCTCAATGACTGGGGAAGATTTGCATTTATCCTGGGACACACCCGAGCCCAAACATGCAGTTAGGTTTGTATGCAGTCTGGTGATATACCAGGGACTGGGGATGTAGTTAGGTTTGTTTTCCTCTAGCTATTCTCCAGTTTGCTCCCAGCAGCTTTCATGGAACATAGATCACTGTTAAACTAGGCTGCAGAACGTTCCTAGTCTGACAGATAATTCAACCAGTGTGTGACCAGTGGGTGTCTTTAAATGAATGAATATGAAACTGCCTTAAATACAGATGTGAAGGAGAGTATGTTTTAAATTCTCACTCAAAATTTGCACTGCTCTATTTGAACGTCTCAAGATAATATTATTATTTCATGAAAGGAATGAAAAATACATTTGTCAACACCGAAACATTTAGGCTGTTTTCTGTGCATATTTGCCTCTGTGTTTTAAATATACGTCTGACATCTAATTAATTGCCCCCATTTAAATGTTATAGGTACATTGTTAGTCAACTAGCTCGCTTGATAAGTTAGCCTAGCACTAAACTAGTCGCTCATGCTAACTAACTAGCTAGCTAGCTAACATCCCCGACCATGAGCTCACTGATGTATTCCTAGCCTGTTAAAGAAGAGGAGGTCTGCTGGACGGAGAAAGAAGCTCTGGGGCTGAACATTGTCGTGAAAGAGGAGAAGGAAGAAGAGGATGTCACAGTAAAACAAGAAGTAGAGGGTGAGGCTGTTACAGTGAAAGAAGAAGAGAAAGACGTTACAGTGAAAGAAGAGGAAGACGCTTTCAGAGTGAAAGAGGAGGAGGATGTTACAGTAAAAGAAGAGGAGGAGGAAGAGAAAGAGGAGGGTGCAGTTTTTGGAGTGAAGAAGGAGAAAGAGGGAGAGATAACGGTCATATTGACAGAGGAGTCAGGAGATCTGATTACCACCAGTAAGTACTGTCTTAAAAACGGGCTCTAACTCTCTAAAGGTTTTGAATGAATGTGTGGTTTTTAAGCAGCATGCTACTGAAATTCTATACTTGAAAATGTTGTTCTGTACTATAGGAATTTATGTGATAATATAATGTTAAAGCTACATTTTAAAATGGGTGATTAAAGCCCTGAATGCTGATTGGCTGACAGCCGTGGTATATCAGGCCGTATACCATGGGTATGACAAAACATGTATTTTTACTGCTCTAATTACGTTGGTAACCAGTTTATAATTGCAATAATCCACCCCAGGGGTTTGTGATATATGGCCAAT
The DNA here is from genome assembly GCF_016432855.1 of Salvelinus namaycush. Classification (NCBI taxonomy): domain Eukaryota; kingdom Metazoa; phylum Chordata; class Actinopteri; order Salmoniformes; family Salmonidae; genus Salvelinus; species Salvelinus namaycush. The sequence goes on from NW_024060008.1 coordinate 216,905, forward strand.
ATACCACGGCTAAGGGCTGTATCCAGGCACTCTGCGTTGCGTCGTGCTTAAGGACAGTCTTTAACCATGCTATATTGGCCATATACCACACTTCCTCGGGTCTTATTGCTTAACTGTAACATGTGTATACCATCAGAGTCCCCCCCCACCACAAAATCACAACTTAATTGTCTCACAGAATGGCAAACAACCATCTCTGTTCAGCCTATAAACATGACATTATCTATTATTATAGAGCTCTGTTCAGCCTAAAACATGACATTATCTATTATTATAGATCTCTGTTCAGCCTATAAACATGACATTATTATTATAGAGCTCTGCTCAGCCTATAAACATGACATTATCTATTATTATAGAGCTCTGTTCAGCCTATAAACATGACATTATCTATTATTATAGAGCTCTGCTCAGCCTATAAACATGACATTATCTATTATTATAGAGCTCTGTTCAGCCTATAAACATGACATTATCTATTATTATAGAGCTCTGCTCAGCCTATAAACATGACATTATCTATTATTATAGAGCTCTGCTCAGCCTATAAACATGACATTATCTATTATTATAGAGCTCTGCTCAGCCTATAAACATGACATTATCTATTATTATAGAGCTCTGTTCAGCCTATAAACATGACATTATCTATTATTATAGATCTCTGTTCAGCCTATAAACTTGACATTATCTATTATTATAGAGCTCTGTTCAGCCTATAAACATGACATTATCTATTATTATAGAGCTCTGTTCAACCTATAAACATGACATTATCTATTATTATAGAGCTCTGCTCAGCCTATAAACATGACATTATCTATTATTATAGAGCTCTGCTCAGCCTATAAACATGACATTATCTATTATTATAGATCTCTGTTCAGCCTATAAACTTGACATTATCTATTATTATAGAGCTCTGTTCAGCCTATAAACATGACATTATCTATTATTATAGAGCTCTGTTCAACCAATAAACATGACATTATCTATTATTATAGATCTCTGCTCAGCCTATAAACATGACATTATCTATTATTATAGAGCTCTGCTCAGCCTGTAAACATGACATTATCTATTATTATAGAGCTCTGTTCAACCTATAAACATGACATTATCTATTATTATAGAGCTCTGTTCAGCCTATAAACATGACATGATCTATTATTATAGAGCTCTGCTCAGCCTGTAAACATGACATTATCTATTATTATAGGGCTCTGCTCAGCCTATAAACATGACATTATCTATTATTATAGAGCTCTGTTCAGCCTATAAACATGACATTATCTATTATTATAGAGCTCTGCTCAGCCTATAAACATGACATTATCTATTATTATAGATCTCTGCTCAGCCTATAAACATGACATTATCTATTATTATAGAGCTCTGCTCAGCCTATAAACATGACATTATCTATTATTATAGAGCTCTGTTCAGCCTATAAACATGACATGATCTATTATTATAGAGCTCTGTTCAGCCTGTAAACATGACATTATCTATTATTATAGAGCTCTGTTCAACTTATAAACATGACATTATCTATTATTATAGATCTCTGCTCAGCCTATAAACATGACATGATCTATTATTATAGAGCTCTGTTCAGCCTGTAAACATGACATTATCTATTATTATAGAGCTCTGTTCAGCCTATAAACATGACATTATCTATTATTATAGATCTCTGCTCAGCCTGTAACCATGACATTATCTATTATTATAGAGCTCTTATTATGACATCATGACATTCCCTGAGAAATTAGATTTGGAGCTCTACATCATTTGTTTTTAAATCTCACCGTCACGAAGTATATTTTTAATGATGTAATGTTGTGAAGACTGACCTCAGGTTATTGAGGGATCTAGTCTAGATTAAACCTCATAGGAAGACAATTTTATTTAATACAGGCTTCATTCAGGTCTCTCTGTTTAACTAAATAATCTGTTTGTCTTTTGGCAGGAGAGAGACCAGACTCTGACAGCGGGAAGAGTTCCTCAGAGGAAACAGACCCAGAGACGCCTAACCAACACCACTGCTCCCACTGTGGAAAGAGTTTTAGGTGGTTAGGGAACCTGAAAACGCATGAGAGAATACATACAGGAGAAAAGCCCTTCCACTGTTCTCACTGTGGAAAGAGTTTTAGGTTGTCAGGGAGTCTGAAAACGCATGAGAGAAAACACACAGGAGACAAGCCGTATCACTGTTCTCACTGTGGAAAGAGTTTTAGGTGGTTATGGGTCCTGAAAACGCATGAGAGAATACACACAGGAGAGAAGCCTTTCCAACATACTAATACACAGGAGGAGACAACATACCACTGCTCTCATTGTGGAAAGACATTTTCCCAGTCAGAGGACCTGAAAACACACGAGAGAATAGAGAGGCTGTGTTCTGACTTGTGTTTCTGACTGAGAATTTGTCCACGGCCAGGATTCACAGGACCAGGGTGTCGCTATGGACACCTGGAAGAAATCAGCAGCGGACATTTCTGAAGGTTTATCCAACAGACCTGTACATCCATGAATGGATCTCTATAATGTGTAACTATTTCTGAAGGTTTATCCAACAGACCTGTACATCCATGAATGGGTCTCTATAATGTGTAACTATTTCTGAAGGTTTATCCAACAGACCTGTACATCCATGAATAGATCTCTATAATGTGTAACTATTTCTGAAGGTTTATCCAACAGACCTGTACATCCAGGAATGGATCTATAATGTGTAACTATTTCTGGAGGTTTATCCAACAGACCTGTACATCCATGAATGGATCTCTATAATGTGTAACCATTTCTGATGTATTGTGATGTATTGTTTAATAGAGGTACTTTGTTAGGTATATTTATCTGTGGTTTTATTGCAACAGATTTTACTGATGCTATTAGATTGTACTATGTTAGGTATATTTATCTGTGGTTTTATTTCAACAGATTTTACTGATGCTATTAGATTGTACTATGTTAGGTATATTTATCTGTGGTTTTATTTCAACAGATTTTACTGATGCTATTAGATTGTACTATGTTAGGTATATTTATCTGTGGTTTTATTTCAACAGATTTTACTGATGCTATTAGATTGTACTATGTTAGGTATATTTATCTGTGGTTTTATTTCAACAGATTTTACTGATGCTATTAGATTGAGAGGTGAGAGGTCACACATGGTTTAGATGGTAAATATTTAAGTCCCCTTAGCGGTTCATCACGTAAGCAAAAGGGAATATGTTCCATCATCTATGTTAATTTACATTAGTGCAAATTGTCCACTGATATTGGTGTAATTTCTCACCCCTTTTGGCTGTATGAAAGTTAATTTCCCCTTAGACACACACATTTGTTCTTTGTTATTATGAAGGTTATTTGTGTATAATGTACTTTTGCCCACTCATTCACCACATCTCTTTACATTGCTTATTTATATTCAGTGGCCTGACTGCATCCAGACTGTCAAAGGCCCATCCTGGTAGATCTGAACCGAATGCAGCTTGGAGTGATCAGATGACAGAAGTCACATTTAGGTGCCAGGTGTAACTGAGGCCATAGATGCTCCACATCCATTACTTTGAGTGTTTTATATAATATGACTAAATGTGTTTCTTTCTGTGTTGCAGGGGCAGTCAAGAAATGGAACGGCAAGGCCACAGAACATGACATAAGCAGAGCTGTGGGAGACCACCTCAAGCCCCTGGTAGATCCGGGGGTGGTGTTTACCACTCCACCAGCAGAGCTGTGGGAGACCACCTCAAGCACCTGGTAGAGCCGGGGGTGGTGTTTACCACTCCACCACGCCTTCAGCAGGCTGGAAAAGTGGGATTGATACTGATTTTCATACTAAGTTGGACCAAGCGTCTGTTGATTGGTCAGTCATTGGGTTCATTTGTTGAAATCAAATCAAGCTTTATTTATACAGCACATTTCAGACATGGATGCAACACAATGGCTTCACAGGAGAAAACAATGAAAATAAACAGAAATATTTAGTGCACAAAAATAACAGGATAAAAAAAAACAGAAGATTAACAACTGAAAGACCAATGAGCATTCTAAGGAAAGGCCATTGATTAAAACACTAATTGGATGCAATATCCAACCCAAAATATAAGCTTGTTTTTTAGGAGGGATTCTCAAAGACACTATGGGGGTGTCGACTGAAAGTTGACTAGTAACAACTGGGACCTAAAAGACACCAACCATGAGACTCACTAAATCTGCCCAAGAAGAGGCAAACAAAAGAAAAACTCACACCAAACTTAAAGACAGGACGCAAACCAAAAAGGTGGAGCAACTAAAGGTGTTGACTCTGCACATCTATCAAGACAACTGGAGCACTGGGCCAGACACTCTTAAATAGAACCTGGACCAGCTCAGGTGAAACACCTTCCCACTAACGAGATGGACAAGCCAGCACAGGTGTAACACATACTGACTAATGAGGTGACACTTATCAGTGCGTCCTACGTGCTGACGAGCTATACGTGCTGACGAGCTAGACGTGCTAAAGTCCAACCTCAAAACATACATGGAAAAACCAAAGCCTGTAACACCTTCCCCCTTAAGACAACAAATATATCCTATATTTTTGATGGACAAATTCACTCACCACCAACAGAAAACAACTTCCATTTCACATTATAATAAACTACAATGCTTCACCAATATAAACATGGTGTCTACTGGCTGTCAACAATTACAAATAAGAAAAAAACACTTATCACTAAATAATAAAATACATAATTTTTTTTCAAATTTTTCTTTCTATAGAACCCTAAACTCCACTAGCTTCTAGAACTCTCGTCTTCCTAAAACTCACTAGCTTCTAGAACTCTCGTCTTCCTAAAACTCACTAGCTTCTAGAACTCTCGTCTTCCTAAAACTCACTAACTTCTAGAACTCTCGTCTTCCTAAAACTCACTAGCTTCTAGAACTCTCGTCCACTTTTTATTTAACTGATGCAGGATTTGTAATTTGTAATAAAATTGATCATAGACGATTGATTATTATTCTGCGTCCATATATATATATAAATATATATATTATTTCTTTACCTTTATTTAACTAGGCAAGTCAGCTAAGAACAAATTCTTATTTAGAATGACGGCCTACCGGGGAACAGTGGGTTAACTGACTTGTTCGGGGGCAAAACAACATTTTTACCTTGTCAGCTCAGGAATTCGATCCAGCAACCTTTCGATTACTGGCCTAACCACTAGGCTACCTGAAAGTACTTTGAAATTAAGTTGTTTTCAAGTAATAAAAAAAAAAAGACCTGAAAATACATATTTTCAACTATCACTTTCAACCACAACTGAAAGAATATTGGACATCAGACAGTCTTCTTTTCAATGACATGTTGTTAGGTGGGATATCCCCAATGTCAAAACACAGTTTAAACTTGTCCAAATCAATAACCAATGTGCAGAAACAGTTTCTGATATATTGAAAACCTAAACAAAAAATGTGCTATTTACACAAACATCTGCCACAATAATCATATTACTTGTATTTTTAAAACAAGCACCTTATAAACTGCACAAGCACCAGAAACGCTGTTGTTTTGACAAGTAGCAATAAATCACTGATATCGATTAGGGGGGAAATCAGGTTGTATGTTCTGTTGAAACTAACAACAACAAAAAACACATGGAAATGGGAGATATCTTTTACCTCACTGATTAGAGGACAACCTGCAGAAGACAGTCAGCTACATTTTGGAGTGATGCATTTAAATTTAGGGGTCGCAAAACAAAGGAACGCAACACTTATTTGTCATCCCTCAACGATATCATGTTGAAATCAATTGTGTGACAGAATGGAGATGAGGTTGCAGGTCCTGTTAAAACTAACAGCTCAAAAACCACACGGAATCTGGGAATAATGTGTAAATCCCTGGTTAGAAGACAACTTGTAGAAAACAGATCGCTACATTTTGAAGTGTTGCATTTTGATTCAAGTGGGTCACCAACACGGTAAGTGTAACAGGGACAAATGTTTAGGCTTCTACATTGTGACATCAATAAAATACTCCTACTACAATGTTAAAACATTCTACATTGTGACATTATTTCATTGATATCATGAAACAACTTTGTTTAATCAGAGATCTTTTATCAGAGTATCTCTTCCCCTGTGTGTGTCCGCTTGTGTATATTCAGGCTTTTTGGCCAAGTAAAACTCTTCCCACATTGATCACAGCTATATGGTGTCTCTCCTGTGTGTATTCTCTGGTGTGTAGTCAGAGAGCTAGATTTAGCAAAACTCTTCCCACATTGATCACAGCTATATGGTTTCTCTCCTGTGTGTATTCTCTGGTGTGCAGTCAGATGGCTAGATTTAGCAAAACTCTTCCCACATTGATCACAGCTATATGGTTTCTCTCCTGTGTGTGTTCTCTGGTGTGCAGTCAGATGGCTAGATTTAGCAAAACTCTTCACACATTGATCACAGCTATATGGTTTCTCTCCTGTGTGTGTTCTCTGGTGTGCAGTCAGATGGCTAGATTTAGCAAAACTCTTCACACATTGATCACAGCTATATGGTTTCTCTCCTGTGTGTGTTCTCTGGTGTACAGTCAGATGGCTAGATGTAGTAAAACTCTTCCCACATTGATCACAGCTATAAGGTTTCTCTCCTGTGTGTGTTCGCTGGTGTATTTTAAGTTCTGATGAAGATTTGCAACATTTCCCACAGTCAGAGCAGCAGTGAGATTTCTTCCCTGTGGGTCTCTGCTGGTGTTTCTTGAGGAGTTCTGATCTGGAGAGACTCTTCTCTGCCTTGTCAGCATCATGAGGCTGTTGAGGCTCCCCAGAGATTCCATGATAGTCACATCTCTCTCCTGTGTGAACAACAAAGTCAGACGGTTAAAGGGCCACAACAGCAGAACTCCACTGTTTATTTGAGGTAAAAGGTGATGCCCAGAGGTCTGTTAAATTATTTTACAATTGTCTTAAGACAGTCAAACCTAAGCAGTGTGCCAGACAAGCTTTGATCTCCAAAAATGGCCCCTTTATGTGTTTGCTAAAATTGCGGCACGAGGGCGATGCACACACAATTTAATTGCAGAAACACCTCCCTGCTAATGAGGAAACCACTAGTTATGGATGTAGTATATCTGGTAATGAGGAAACCGATAGTTATGGATGTAGTATATCTGGTAATGAGGAAACCACTAGTTATGGATGTAGTATATCTGCTAATGAGGAAACCACTAGTTATGGATGTAGTATATCTGCCTGGAACAAAAATGGTGAGCAAAGATTTTAGTTTTCCACAATGTATTCTGAATATTACAGCGCAAGATCAGGAGTGCTACTCAAGGAAACTCACATTAAGCTCTGTGTCGATTCACTAATTCACCACCGTGGGGGAAAACTCAGGGGAGTTCTCATAGGCTGACAGCAAAAATTGCCTCCATTTACAGGTTGCTTATAAGTGCATTTCACATTACTTTTGGATTATAATTGTAAGGCTCGCTTGAATCACCTGCTTAATATGTTTGTGTTATTGCCGCAAATCAACTGCTTTATACTTATAAAACACTTCAACCAGTAAAATGCTCTTTAGCTAGCTTTGCCATCAGCCTGAAACTGAGGGTTTGTACATTAAGTGTTTCACAAATTGGCCCATAACTTCACCTAACAACAACATAGACCTACTGTAGGACCCATAACTTCACCTAACAATAACATAGACCTACTGTAGGACCCATAACTTCACCTAACAATAACATAGACCTACTGTAGGACCCAAAACTTCACCTAACAACATAGACCTACTGTAGGACCCATAACTCCACCTAACAACAACATAGACCTAGGACTATAATACACTAGGCTACTCTGTAATGTGTTGTCATTCTAAATGTCCTGAATAAAGGAAAATATCTCTGTGTGTTGTACAATAGCCTATCCATCAAGGAACAGTTCTCTACACATTATGAGCTAAGTATCTCCGTGTCCAAACAGACTAACGGGACCCTACTGTAAATCAATCAGACCCTATTATAAATCAAGCAGACAATAACATTATAACATTATAAACATCAATTTGTTAGGGATGTTGGATCCAACATGGAGCACAGCATAACTGTCTTTACCAGAGTAATGAATGAAGAAGCACTTTGGTTGTTGTTGCATGTTGTGATATTTATCATGTGACTGTCATTCAGAAAATGATTTCCTGGATCAGCTGATGATAGTTGAACATGTGACTAACTAAACAGCTACAGTATTAAGAATTATGTGTAATTATTGAAGAACCACATTAATGACAGTATCCATTTGGGTGTTGTCAATAAAGTTAAGGTGACTCTCGGTTAGAACCATTGGATTTAGCAAACTCTGAAATTATTTAGGATTTCTGTGCCCATGAAAACTGTTTTCCCAGCGTAACATAAGGAGCCACAAAATGTTACGTAGGTAGAGTGTATTTTAGAGATCTGAATACAAAAAACTGTAGGAACAGGAAAATAACCTAAACCACAAGGCCAAATCTACACTGGAGGAGCTTACCAAGATGACATTGAATGTTCCTGAGTGGCCTAGTTACAGTTTGGACTTAAATCGTCTTTAAAATCTATGGAAAGACTTGAAAATGGCTTTCTAGCAATGATCAACAACCAACTTGACAGAACAGGAAGGATTTTAAAAAGAATAATTAATATTCACATGAAGATCTGTCTCCTATTGGTTGACATCACAACTTCCCATCAAGCCAACTCCTTGAAGGCCTTACTATGACATCACTCACTCCTTCTGGTTTGCAGTTGTCTAAAAAAACACTATTTTGCTCAAAACATTTATTTGTTTCCCATTAGTGTGTTTGTACTTTACTGTATTTATATAGCACTTTTCAACAGGAAAAGTTTTTTAAAAATCACTGGAGGACATCATGAACAATTCATACAGTACAAAAACATATTCAAGTGTAGAATGCCCTTTTAAAAATCACACATTAGTTCAACAGCAGCAGAGTTTGTGCCCCTGTTTTATAAGATAGTACTCACTGTATTTACTGGTGTTAATCAGATCAATGTCCCTGTTTTATAAGATAGTACTCACTGTATTTACTGGTGTTAATCAGATCAATGTCCCTGTTTTATAAGATAGTACTCACTGTATTTACTGGTGTTAATCAGATCAATGTCCCTGTGTTGTTTTATAAGATAGTACTCACTGTATTTACTGGTGTTAATCAGATCAATGCCCCTGTTTTATAAGATAGTACTCACTGTATTTACTGGTGTTAATCAGATCAATGTCCCTGTTTTATAAGATAGTACTCACTGTATTTACTGGTGTTAATCAGATCAATGTCCCTGTTTTATTAGATAGTACTCACTGTATTTACTGGTGTTAATCAGATCAATGTCCCTGTTTTATAAGATAGTACTCACTGTATTTACTGGTGTTAATCAGATCAATGTCCCTGTTTTATAAGATAGTACTCACTGTATTTACTGGTGTTAATCAGACCAATGTCCCTGTTTTATAAGATAGTACTCACTGTATTTACTGGTGTTAATCAGATCAATGTCCCTGTTTTATAAGATAGTACTCACTGTATTTACTGGTGTTAACCAGATCTCCAGTCTTCTCTTCTTCGTCCTCCTCTAATGTGACAGTAATCTCCCCCTCTTCATCCTTCATTCCAAAAACGTCTTCATCTTCTTTCACGTCATCCTTCACTCCCAAAACGGCATCATCCTCTTTCTCTTCCTCCTCCTCTTTCACTCTGAACGCGTCTTCCTCTTCTTTCACTGAAACGTCTTTCTCTTCTTCTTTCACGGTAACAGCCACCCCCTCTACTTGTTTTTGTATTGTAACATCCTTCTCTTCCTCCTCCTCCTTGACGAGAGCTTCCGTCCAGCAGACCACCTCTTCTTTAGCTGGAGGAGAGTAGCTTAGTGAGCTCATGGTCGGGGATAATAGCTAGTGAGCATTAGCGACTTGACTAGTGCTAACTTAACCAGTCAGCTAGTTGACTTACACCGTAAATATTACATTGAATGGGGTAGCTAGTTGTTTCCACATAAGTATGTTTAAATCAGTGGCAAATAAACCACGAAATTGTCTAAAGAACTTGAATGTTCCGATTTTGTTGGCTAGCGAGCTACCGAGGTGGCTGCAGTTGTTGAAGCGTTCCGTCCACTAGATTATACGTCACACTAGAAACATCGCCTGAAAGACACATATCGCCATCTGCTGTCTGGAGGGAGGAAACGCAGTTGAGGAGGGAAACCTTTTTTTATTCTTCAATTAATTATAATATTATAAAGCAGTTTAGGGAAACGTTTTTTTTCTCTCCATTAAATATTAATATTATATCAACACGTACAAAGAGCAACAAGTGTTGTTTGATTAGTTCAGATTTTTTATGAGAATTTAAAACAAACTACATCAACTCCACATCTGTGTTTCTGATTCAGTCAAATAATTAGATATCAAAATAAGCACCTAGTTATTGATACCCTTGATAAAGATGAGCAAAAATGTATGTATAAAATAAATAAATAAACTTTACCCACACCAGGATATTTAGCCAAAAACCTGCTAGGGGCTGAAACTTGGCCATAAGTGGATCTTCCAGCAAGACATATCAACATCCAAAATGTGTAACATTTAGACTAGGTCCATACTGCTCCTACATGGTGTAACAATACATCATGTAGATGTATATAATGAACAGACTAGGTCTATACTGCTGCTACATGGTGTAACAATACATCATGTATATAATGAACAGACTAGGTCTATACTGCTCCTACATGGTGTAACAATACATCATGTAGATGTATATAATGAACAGACTAGGTCCATACTGCTCCTACATGGTGTAACAATACATCATGTAGATGTATATAATGAACAGACTAGGTCTATACTGCTCCTACATGGTGTAACAATACATCATGTAGATGTATATAATGAACAGACTATGTCTATACTGCTCCTATATGGTGTAACAATACATCATGTAGATGTATATAATGAACAGACTAGGTCAATACTGCTCCTACATGGTGTAACAATACATCATGTAGATGTACATAATGAACAGACTAGGTCCATACTGCTCCTACATAGTGTAACAATACATCATCTAGATGTATATAATTTAAAGACTAGGTCTATACTGCTCCTACATGGTGTAACAATACATCATGTAGATGTATATAATGAACAGACTAGGTCTATACTGCTCCTACATGGTGTAACAATACATCATGTAGATATATATAATGAACAGACTAGGTCTATACTGCTCCTACATGGTGTAACAATACATCATGTAGATATATATAATGAACAGACTAGGTCTATACTGCTCCTACATGGTGTAACAATACATCATGTAGATGTATATAATGAACAGACTATGTCTATACTGCTCCTACATGGTGTAACAATACATCATGTGGATGTATATAATGAACAGACTAGGTCCATACTGCTCCTACATGGTGTAACAATACATCATCTAGATGTATATAATGAACAGACTAGGTCTATACTGCTCCTACATGGTGTAACAATACATCATATAGATGTATATAATGAACAGACTAGGTCTATACTGCTCCTACATGGTGTAACACCACATCATGTAGATGTATATAATGAACAGACTAGGTCTATACTGCTCCTACATGGTGTAACAATACATCATATAGATGTACATAATGAACAGACTAGGTCTATACTGCTGCTACATGGTGTAACAATACATCATATAGATGTACATAATGAACAGACTAGGTCTATACTGCTCCTACATGGTGTAACAATACATCATGTAGATGTATATAATGAACAGACTAGGTCTATACTGCTCCTACATGGTGTAACAATACATCATGTAGATGTATATAATGAACAGACTAGGTCTATACTGCTCCTACATGGTGTAACAATACATCATGTAGATGTATATAATGAACAGACTAGGTCTATACTGCTCCTACATGGTGTAACAATACATCATGTAGATGTATATAATGAACAGACTAGGTCTATACTGCTCCTACATGGTGTAACAATACATCATGTAGATGTATATAATGAACAGACTAGGTCCATACTGCTCCTACATGGTGTAACAATACATCATATAGATGTACATAATGAACAGACTAGGTCCATACTGCTCCTACATGGTGTAACAATACATCATATAGATGTACATAATGAACAGACTAGGTCCATACTGCTCCTACATGTTGTAACAATACATCATGTAGATGTATTGTAACGGTTTTGACTTGAGGTTATTTATAGGGGTGCCAGGTAGGTTGTGCCTACCAGAGAAAACATTGGTTTCTCCTTTTAGTTTGGGAGGGAATGAGTCCCATCTGGTCCGTCAAGTCACACCAATACAAAGGACTTATGTAAAAGTAAGGATGGAAATATACTTTTCATAAACCCCTTAAAACATTGGAAAGAACTTCAAACAAGTGTATTCTTTTGCGTGGTTGTATTAACAACATAAATGATCACACACAACAATATAACAATTAATGCACTTATGTTCATTTAGAAATGTCCTGTACCTCGGGCATAAAAAGAGTCCAGCCCGGTAAATAAGTTCAGTGACTCAAGTGACCTTAGTCACGCAACGTTTGTCCATAGCGTAAACCCAGTATATTCATACACTCAAAATAACACTTATTTTGCAACACAACTATAAAGCGTATCAAAGACTAACCAAAGAATAATACGTCCTCACAACTACATAAATCACAGTATACATCACCCCAAACAAATGAAATACCGTGTACAAAAAGTTGTAGTCAGTCGGTCAGTCAGACAATCCGCCAACAGATCTCCAGCGGAGAAAAGGCCACGAAAACCAACGGAGAGTTGTAGTCCACAGACGCACAGAGTGGATCCAATCCTGGGTAAACTCGCTTTAAGGCTACAAAACACACTGTAAGGCAACAAACAAACGTAATGGCGAAGCTTCATGAACTGAAGGTAGTACACATCCTCATTCATGTCTCAATCACAACTTTACCTTTGCGCAGCTGATGCTGGCTATTTAATGGGAATTAAAGGGGCAGCGCCCTGTTAGAAGGAGAAGCACAGACGGTTCAGAAATATTCAGGGCCGTCACAGTATATAATGAACAGACTAGGTCTATACTGCTCCTACATGGTGTAACAACACATCATGTAGATGTATATAATGAACAGACTAGGTCTATACTGCTCCTACATGGTGTAACAATACATCATGTAGATGTATATAATGAACAGACTAGGTCTAAAATTTAGTTCAGGGTCACTTAGAAATCTCCTTTGAAAAAAAAGCACATTTTTTGTAAACAGTGTGTGGGCTTTCTTGTTCTTTAACAAAGCTTTTGTAAATAGTGTTTTTTCCTGCAGCAATTCAGCAATTTTGAGATGTGTCTGTTACTTGAACTCGGTGAAGCATTTATTTGGGCTGCAATCTGAGGTGCAGTTAACTCTAATGAACGTATCTTCTGTAGCAGAGGTAACTCTGGGTCTTCCTTTCCTGTTGCGTTCCTCATGAGAGCCACCCATACCTTGTCACAATACAACTGATTGGCTCAAACGCATTAGGAAGGACAGAAATTCCACAAATTAACATTTAACAAGGCACACCTGTTATTTGAAATGAATTCCAGGTGACTACCTCATGAAGCTGGTTGAGATAATGCCAAGAGTGTGCAAAGCTGTCATCAAGGCAAAGGGTGACTGCTTTGAAGAATCTCAAATATAAAATATATTTTGATTTGTTTAACCCTTTTTTGGTTACTACCTGATTCCATATGTATTATTTCATTGTTTTCATATCTTCACTATTATTCTCCAATGTAGAAAATAGTAAAAATAAAGAAAAACCCTTGAATGAGAAGGTGTGTCCAAACTTTTGACTGGTACTGTATGTAAATGGGATATTTCAGTTGTTGTTTTTGTTACATTTGAAACATTTATAAGAATCTGTTTTTGCTTTGTCATTATGGGGTATTGTGATGTCATTATGGGGTATTGTGATGTCATTATATGTATTGTGTGTAGATTAATGAGGGAAAAATATTTACATCCATTTTAGAAAAAGGCTGTAACGTAACAAAATGTGGAAAAAGTGAAGGGGTCTGAATGCTTTCCGAATGCATTGTATATATAGGGGCAGTACTTAGTGACATCACTTCATGAAACAGGAGGTACAAATATATAACATAGTTTCACAGTATCAACATTCAATGTATCAAAATATATGACCAAGCTGGAAGTGGAAACGCCAGCCCAGCCACAATCCTAGAGGTTCACTGATGATCAACCTCCTCCTTCACATCTGACTCCTGATGATCAACCTCCTCCTTCACATCTGACTCCTGATGATCAACCTCCTCCTTCACATCTGACTCCTGATGATCAACCTCCTCCTTCACATCTGACTCCTGATGATCAACCTCCTCCTTCACATCTGACTCCTGATGATCGACCTCCTCCTTCACATTTGACTCCTGATGATCAACCTCCTCCTTCACATCTGACTCCTGATGATCAACCTCCTCCTTCACATCTGACTCCTGATGATCAACCTCCTCCTTCACATCTGACTCCTGATGATCAACCTCCTCCTTCACATCTGACTCCTGATGATCAACCTCCTCCTTCACATCTGACTACAGTGATCAATCCAGAGAGTCTTCTTTTTTGTGGAATCCCGATGGACGACGTCATCCAATAGGACGTCATCACCACCACCGCCTACAAGGTAATTGTCATTCAGGTTATCAATGGGAAGAACATTAGCAATATGTCCTGTCTGGTAACTTGTCTCGTTCAAAGGATTCACATTGGCAGGTGCACAGGGAGAAACCCCATTAAAAAAACTCAGTTGATCTTAAACTGCGGAAACACTTTTGGAAGTCTTTAACTGCATCAAAGTCTGTGGCCTGTGATGTTGGGACAAATGATAGTCCCTTATTATACAAGAGACAAAATCCACAAATTCTACAGCACAACGGCAGAGTCATGTCTTCAGTGTAAAACAAACAATGACTCAATAATCCTTCTGGGAATGTTATGATGTCATAAAGTTATGGGAGGAGTTAGAAAGTTGGCTGTCAGAAGTACAGTTATACAATGTAAAATTACTTTTAATCTGTCTGTCTGTATATTTCAAAATATGGCATTTGAGGGTGCAGTGAGATAACCGATGGTTTGATGATACTTTTCTCATCAATCATCTTAAATATTATACTTAATTAAACCTGGAAATCAACCAATCCTCTGTTGTTAATTCAATAGAAAGGTCAAATGCTTTATTATCTAAAAGTTGAAAGTGAGTTGGCAACGGAGAGGGAAAAAATGGTGCTGATGAATGCTCTGGGTGTGTTCCAGTGGGTCTGGGCAGGTGTGATGTAGTTAATGGAGATGGGGGTGTGTTCTAGTGGGTCTGGGCAGGTGTGATGTAGTTAATGGAGATGGAGGTGTGTTCTAGTGGGTCTGGGCAGGTGTGATGTAGTTAATGGAGATGGAGTTGTGTTCTAGTGGGTCTGGACAGGTGTGATGTAGTTAATGGAGATGGAGGTGTGTTCTAGTGGGTCTGGGCAGGTGTGATGTAG
Organism: Salvelinus namaycush; assembly: GCF_016432855.1. Taxonomy (NCBI): domain Eukaryota; kingdom Metazoa; phylum Chordata; class Actinopteri; order Salmoniformes; family Salmonidae; genus Salvelinus; species Salvelinus namaycush. The sequence continues at coordinate 232,514 of NW_024060008.1, forward strand.
TTAATGGAGATGGAGGTGTGTTCTAGTGTGTCTGGGCAGGTGTGATGTAGTTAATGGAGATGGAGGTGTGTTCTAGTGGGTCTGGACAGGTGTGATGTAGTTAATGGAGATGGAGGTGTGTTCTAGTGGGTCTGGGCAGGTGTAATGTAGTTAATGGAGATGGAGGTGTGTTCTAGTGGGTCTGGGCAGGTGTGATGTAGTTAATGGAGATGGAGTTGTGTTCTAGTGGGTCTGGGCAGGTGTGATGTAGTTAATGGAGATGGAGGTGTGTTCTAGTGTGTCTGGGCAGGTGTGATGTAGTTAATGGAGATGGAGGTGTGTTCTAGTGTGTCTGGGCAGGTGTGATGTAGTTAATGGAGATGGAGGTGTGTTCTAGTGGGTCTGGACAGGTGTGATGTAGTTAATGGAGATGGAGGTGTGTTCCAGTGGGTCTGGGCAGGTGTGATGTAGTTAATGGAGATGGAGGTGTGTTCTAGTGGGTCTGGGCAGGTGTGATGTAGTTAATGGAGATGGAGGTGTGTTCTAGTGGGTCTGGGCAGGTGTGATGTAGTTAATGGAGATGGAGGTGTGTTCTAGTGGGTCTGGGCAGGTGTGATGTAGTTAATGGAGATGGAGGTGGGTTGTAGTGGGTCTGGGCAGGTGTGATGTAGTTAATGGAGATGGAGGTGTGTTCTAGTGGGTCTGAGCAGGTGTGATGTAGTTAATGGAGATGGAGGTGTGTTCTAGTGGGTCTGGGCAGGTGTGATGTAGTTTTAATGGAGATGGAGGTGTGTTCTAGTGGGTCTGGGCAGGTGTGATGTAGTTAATGGAGATGGAGGTGTGTTCTAGTGGGTCTGGGCAGGTGTGATGTAGTTAATGGAGTTGGAGATGTGTTCTAGTGGGTCTGGGCAGGTGTGATGTAGTTAATGGAGATGGAGGTGTGTTCTAGTGGGTCTGGGCAGGTGTGATGTAGTTAATGGAGATGGAGGTGTGTTCTAGTGGGTCTGGGCAGGTGTGATGTAGTTAATGGAGATGTGTTCTAGTGGGTCTGGGCAGGTGTGATGTAGTTAATGGAGATGGGGGTGTGTTCCAGTGGGTCTGGGCAGGTGTGAATGTAGTTAATGGGGATGGAGGTGTGTTCTAGTGGGTCTGGGCAGGTGTGATGTAGTTAATGGAGATGGAGGTGTGTTCTAGTGGGTCTGGGCAGGTGTGATGTCGTTAATGGAGATGGAGGTGTGTTCTAGTGGGTCTGGACAGGTGTGATTTAGTTAATGGAGATGGAGGTGTGTTCTAGTGGGTCTGGGCAGGTGTGATGTAGTTAATGGAGATGGAGGTGTGTTCTAGTGGGTCTGGGCAGGTGTGATGTAGTTAATGTTTGTATGAGGTTGTAATATGTATGTGTATGTTTATAAAATATCAAATGAAATATATGTTTTAAGTCCCAATGCAAAGTTACACCTTATTACATTAAACCAATCAGAATTTAGAAGAATGCCAAAGTCAGGTGTGAAGTAATATGGAGGACCAGCCTATTCCCTATGATGTAAACTACAACAGAAATATCTTCAAATGTAGAACTTCATACTAAACCAATCATTTGCCCTCATGACTTGAGTGATTGAAGTAAACCAACGTTTTGGAAATACATAACGCCATCTAACCGAATATCAAAGAATGTTAGCTATATGCAGTTATCTTAGCCAGCCAGCTAACCACAGAACTCCCATAGTCTACTTCACAGAGAACATGCTGAAAAGTAGTGATGGGGAAACAAAGCTTCCTAAAGCATTGATCCTTTACAGCCAATTGTGTCAAAAATAGGTTCATTACTCAAGGCTTTGAGCGACACAGAATTTAGAACAGCCAAATTATTATAGATGACATCCCACACCGTAGCACGTAGCAGCATAGCCTTTATGTCATTATTATAGATGACATCCCACACCGTAGCAGCATAGCCTTTATGTCATTATTATAGATGACATCCCACACCGTAGCAGCATAGCCTTTATGTCATTATTATAGATGACATCCCACACCGTAGCAGCATAGCCTTTATGTCATTATTATAGATGACATCCCACACCGTAGCAGCATAGCCTTTATGTCATTATTATAGATGACGTCCCACACCGTAGCAGCATAGCCTTTATGTCATTATTATAGATGACATCCCACACCGTAGCAGCATAGCCTTTATGTCATTATTATAGATGACATCCCACACCGTAGCAGCATAGCCTTTATGTCATTATTATAGATGACGTCCCACACCGTAGCAGCATAGCCTTTATGTCATTATTATAGATGACGTCCCACACCGTAGCAGCATAGCCTTTATGTCATTATTATAGATGACATCCCACACCGTAGCAGCATAGCCTTTATGTCATTATTATAGATGACGTCCCACACCGTAGCAGCATAGCCTTTATGTCATTATTATAGATGACATCCCACACCGTAGCACGTAGCAGCATAGCCTTTATGTCATTATTATAGATGACATCCCACACCGTAGCACGTAGCAGCATAGCCTTTATGTCATTATTATAGATGACATCCCACACCGTAGCAGCATAGCCTTTATGTCATTATTATAGATGACATCCCACACCGTAGCAGCATAGCCTTTATGTCATTATTATAGATGACATCCCACACCGTAGCACGTAGCAGCATAGCCTTAATGTCATTATTATAGATGACGTCCCACACCGTAGCACGTAGCAGCATAGCCTTTATGTCATTATTATAGATGACATCCCACACCGTAGCACGTAGCAGCATAGCCTTTATGTCATTATTATAGATGACGTCCCACACCGTAGCACGTAGCAGCATAGCCTTTATGTCATTATTATAGATAACATCCCACACCGTAGCAGCATAGCCTTTATGTCATTATTATAGATGACATCCCACACCGTAGCAGCATAGCCTTTATGTCATTATTATAGATGACATCCCACACCGTAGCAGCATAGCCTTTATGTCATTATTATAGATGACATCCCACACCATAGCAGCATAGCCTTTATGTCATTATTATAGATGACATCCCACACCGTAGCAGCATAGCCTTTATGTCATTATTATAGATGACATCCCACACCGTAGCAGCATAGCCTTTATGTCATTATTATAGATGACATCCCACACCGTAGCAGCATAGCCTTTATGTCATTATTATAGATGACGTCCCACACCGTAGCAGCATAGCCTTTATGTCATTATTATAGATGACGTCCCACACCGTAGCAGCATAGCCTTTATGTCATTATTGTAGATGACATCCCACACCGTAGCAGCATAGCCTTTATGTCATTATTATAGATGACGTCCCACACCGTAGCAGCATAGCCTTTATGTCATTATTATAGATGACGTTCCACACCGTAGCAGCATAGCCTTTATGTCATTATTATAGATGACATCCCACACCGTAGCAGCATAGCCTTTATGTCATTATTATAGATGACATCCCACACCGTAGCACGTAGCAGCATAGCCTTTATGTCATTATTATAGATGACATCCCACACCGTAGCAGCATAGTCTTTATGTCATTATTATAGATGACATCCCACACCGTAGCAGCATAGCCTTTATGTCATTATTATAGATGACATCCCACACCGTAGCAGCATAGCCTTTATGTCATTATTATAGATGACGTCCCACACTGTAGCAGCATAGCCTTTATGTCATTATTATAGATGGCATCCCACACCGTAGCAGCATAGCCTTTATGTCATTATTATAGATGACATCCCACACCGTAGCAGCACAGCCTTTATGTCATTATTATAGATGACGTCCCACACTGTAGCAGCATAGCCTTTAATGTCAATATTATAGATGACGTCCCACACCGTAGCAGCATAGCCTTTATGTCATTATTATAGATGACGTCCCACACCGTAGCAGCATAGCCTTTATGTCATTATTATAGATGACGTCCCACACCGTAGCAGCATAGCCTTTATGTCATTATTATAGATGACATCCCACACCGTAGCAGCATAGCCTTTATGTCATTATTATAGATGACATCCCACACCGTAGCAGCATAGCCTTTATGTCATTATTATAGATGACATCCCACACCGTAGCAGCATAGCCTTTATGTCATTATTATAGATGACATCCCACACCGTAGCAGCATAGCCTTTATGTCATTATTATAGATGACATCCCACACCGTAGCAGCATAGCCTTTATGTCATTATTATAGATGACATCCCACACCGTAGCAGCATAGCCTTTATGTCATTATTATAGATGACATCCCACACCGTAGCAAAATAGCCTTTATGTCATTATTATGGATGACATCCCACACCGTAGCAGCATAGCTTTTATGTCATTATTATAGATGACATCCCACACCGTAGCAGCATAGCCTTTATGTCATTATTATAGATGACATCCCACACCGTAGCAGCATAGCCTTTATGTCATTATTATAGATGACGTCCCACACCGTAGCAGCATAGCCTTTATGTCATTATTATAGATGACATCCCACATCGTAGCAGCATAGCCTTTATGTCATTATTATAGACGACGTCCCACACCGTAGCAGCATAGCCTTTATGTCATTATTATAGATGACGTCCCACACCGTAGCAGCATAGCCTTTATGTCACTATTATAGATGACATCCCACACCGTAGCAGCATAGCCTTTATGTCATTATTATAGATGACATCCCACACCGTAGCAGCATAGCCTGTATGTCATTATTATAGATGACATCCCACACCGTAGCACGTAGCAGCATAGCCTTTATGTCATTATTATAGATGACATCCCACACCGTAGCAGCATAGCCTTTATGTCATTATTATAGATGACATCCCACACCGTAGTAGCATAGCCTTTATGTCATTATTATAGATGACATCCCACACCGTAGCAGCATAGCTTTTATGTCATTATTATGGATGACATCCCACACCGTAGCAGCATAGCCTTTATGTCATTATTATAGATGACATCCCACACCGTAGCAGCATAGCCTTTATGTCATTATTATAGATGACATCCCACACCGTAGCAGCATAGCCTTTATGTCATTATTATAGATGACATCCCACACCGTAGCAGCATAGCCTTAATGTCATTATTATAGATGACATCCCACACCGTAGCACGTAGCAGCATAGCCTTTATGTCATTATTATAGATGACATCCCACACCGTAGCAGCATAGCCTTTATGTCATTATTATGGATGACATCCCACACCGTAGCAGCATAGCCTTTATGTCATTATTATAGATGACGCCCCACACCGTAGCAGCATAGCCTTTATGTCATTATTATAGATGACATCCCACACCGTTGCACGTAGCAGCATAGCCTTTATGTCATTATTATAGATGACGTCCCACACCGTAGCAGCAAAGGCTTTATGTCATTATTATAGATGACATCCCACACCGTAGCAGCATAGCCTTTATGTCATTATTATAGATGACATCCCACACCGTAGCAGCATAGCCTTTATGTCATTATTATAGATGACGTCCCACACCGTTGCAGCATAGCCTTTATGTCATTATTATAGATAACATCCCACACCGTAGCAGCATAGCCTTTATGTCATTATTGTAGATGACATCCCACACCGTAGCAGCATAGCCTTTATGTCATTATTATAGATGACGTCCCACACCGTAGCAGCATAGCCTTTATGTCATTATTATAGATGACGTTCCACACCGTAGCAGCATAGCCTTTATGTCATTATTATAGATGACATCCCACACCGTAGCAGCATAGCCTTTATGTCATTATTATAGATGACATCCCACACCGTAGCACGTAGCAGCATAGCCTTTATGTCATTATTATAGATGACATCCCACACCGTAGCAGCATAGTCTTTATGTCATTATTATAGATGACATCCCACACCGTAGCAGCATAGCCTTTATGTCATTATTATAGATGACATCCCACACCGTAGCAGCATAGCCTTTATGTCATTATTATAGATGACGTCCCACACTGTAGCAGCATAGCCTTTATGTCATTATTATAGATGACATCCCACACCGTAGCAGCACAGCCTTTATGTCATTATTATAGATGACGTCCCACACTGTAGCAGCATAGCCTTTAATGTCAATATTATAGATGACGTCCCACACCGTAGCAGCATAGCCTTTATGTCATTATTATAGATGACGTCCCACACCGTAGCAGCATAGCCTTTATGTCATTATTATAGATGACGTCCCACACCGTAGCAGCATAGCCTTTATGTCATTATTATAGATGACGGCCCACACCGTAGCAGCATAGCCTTTATGTCATTATTATAGATGACATCCCACACCGTAGCAGCATAGCCTTTATGTCATTATTATAGATGACATCCCACACCGTAGCAGCATAGCCTTTATGTCATTATTATAGATGACATCCCACACCGTAGCAGCATAGCCTTTATGTCATTATTATAGATGACATCCCACACCGTAGCAGCATAGCCTTTATGTCATTATTATAGATGACATCCCACACCGTAGCAGCATAGCCTTTATGTCATTATTATAGATGACGTCCCACACCGTAGCACGTAGCAGCATAGCCTTTATGTCATTATTATAGATGACGTCCCACACCGTAGCACGTAGCAGCATAGCCTTTATGTCATTATTATAGATGACGTCCCACACCGTAGCAGCATAGCCTTTATGTCATTATTATGGATGACATCCCACACCGTAGCAGCATAGCCTTTATGTCATTATTATAGATGACATCCCACACCGTAGCAAAATAGCCTTTATGTCATTATTATAGATGACATCCCACACCGTAGCAGCATAGCCTTTATGTCATTATTATAGATGACATCCCACACCGTAGCAGCATAGCCTTTATGTCATTATTATAGATGACATCCCACACCGTAGCAGCATAGCCTTTATGTCATTATTATAGATGACATCCCACACCGTAGCAGCATAGCCTTTATGTCATTATTATAGATGACATCCCACACCGTAGCAGCATAGCCTTTATGTCATTATTATAGATGACATCCCACACCGTAGCAGCATAGCCTTTATGTCATTATTATAGATGACATCCCACACCGTAGCAGCATAGCCTTTATGTCATTATTATAGATGACATCCCACACCGTAGCAAAATAGCCTTTATGTCATTATTATGGATGACATCCCACACCGTAGCAGCATAGCCTTTATGTCATTATTATAGATGACATCCCACATCGTAGCAGCATAGCCTTTATGTCATTATTATAGACGACGTCCCACACCGTAGCAGCATAGCCTTTATGTCATTATTATAGATGACGTCCCACACCGTAGCAGCATAGCCTTTATGTCACTATTATAGATGACATCCCACACCGTAGCAGCATAGCCTTTATGTCATTATTATAGACGACGTCCCACACCGTAGCAGCATAGCCTTTATGTCATTATTATAGATGACGTCCCACACCGTAGCAGCATAGCCTTTATGTCATTATTATAGATGACATCCCACACCGTAGCACGTAGCAGCATAGCCTTTATGTCATTATTATAGATGACATCCCACACCGTAGCAGCATAGCCTTTATGTCATTATTATAGATGACATCCCACACCGTAGTAGCATAGCCTTTATGTCATTATTATAGATGACATCCCACACCGTAGCAGCATAGCTTTTATGTCATTATTATGGATGACATCCCACACCGTAGCAGCATAGCCTTTATGTCATTATTATAGATGACATCCCACACCGTAGCAGCATAGCCTTTATGTCATTATTATAGATGACATCCCACACCGTAGCAGCATAGCCTTTATGTCATTATTATAGATGACATCCCACACCGTAGCAGCATAGCCTTAATGTCATTATTATAGATGACATCCCACACCGTAGCACGTAGCAGCATAGCCTTTATGTCATTATTATAGATGACATCCCACACCGTAGCAGCATAGCCTTTATGTCATTATTATAGATGACGTTCCACACCGTAGCAGCATAGCCTTTATGTCATTATTATAGATGACGTCCCACACCGTAGCAGCATAGCCTTTATGTCATTATTATAGATGACATCCCACACCGTAGCAGCATAGCCTTTATGTCATTATTATAGATGACATCCCACACCGTAGCAGCATAGCCTTTATGTCATTATTATAGATGACGTCCCACACCGTAGCAGCATAGCCTTTATGTCATTATTATAGATGACGTCCCACACCGTAGCAGCATAGCCTTTATGTCATTATTATAGATGACGTCCCACACCGTAGCAGCATAGCCTTTATGTCATTATTATAGATGACATCCCACATCGTAGCAGCATAGCCTTTATGTCATTATTATAGATGACATCCCACACCGTAGCAGCATAGCCTTTATGTCAATATTATAGATGACATCCCACACCGTAGCAGCATAGCCTTTATGTCATTATTATAGATGACGTCCCACACCGTAGCAGCATAGACTTTATGTCATTATTATAGATGACATCCCACACCGTAGCAGCATAGCCTTTATGTCATTATTATAGATGACGTCCCACACCGTAGCACGTAGCAGCATAGCCTTTTTGTCATTATTATAGATGACATCCCACACCGTAGCAGCATAGCCTTTATGTCATTATTATAGATGACGTCCCACACCGTAGCACGTAGCAGCATAGCCTTTATGTCATTATTATAGATGACGTCCCACACCGTAGCACGTAGCAGCATAGCCTTTATGTCATTATTATAGATGACGTCCCACACCGTAGCAGCATAGCCTTTATGTCATTATTATGGATGACATCCCACACCGTAGCAGCATAGCCTTTATGTCATTATTATAGATGACATCCCACACCGTAGCAAAATAGCCTTTATGTCATTATTATAGATGACATCCCACACCGTAGCAGCATAGCCTTTATGTCATTATTATAGATGACATCCCACACCGTAGCAGCATAGCCTTTATGTCATTATTATAGATGACATCCCACACCGTAGCAGCATAGCCTTTATGTCATTATTATAGATGACATCCCACACCGTAGCAGCATAGCCTTTATGTCATTATTATAGATGACATCCCACACCGTAGCAGCATAGCCTTTATGTCATTATTATAGATGACATCCCACACCGTAGCAGCATAGCCTTTATGTCATTATTATAGATGACATCCCACACCGTAGCAGCATAGCCTTTATGTCATTATTATAGATGACATCCCACACCGTAGCAAAATAGCCTTTATGTCATTATTATGGATGACATCCCACACCGTAGCAGCATAGCTTTTATGTCATTATTATAGATGACATCCCACACCGTAGCAGCATAGCCTTTATGTCATTATTATAGATGACATCCCACACCGTAGCAGCATAGCCTTTATGTCATTATTATAGATGACGTCCCACACCGTAGCAGCATAGCCTTTATGTCATTATTATAGATGACATCCCACATCGTAGCAGCATAGCCTTTATGTCATTATTATAGACGACGTCCCACACCGTAGCAGCATAGCCTTTATGTCATTATTATAGATGACGTCCCACACCGTAGCAGCATAGCCTTTATGTCACTATTATAGATGACATCCCACACCGTAGCAGCATAGCCTTTATGTCATTATTATAGACGACGTCCCACACCGTAGCAGCATAGCCTTTATGTCATTATTATAGATGACGTCCCACACCGTAGCAGCATAGCCTTTATGTCATTATTATAGATGACATCCCACACCGTAGCACGTAGCAGCATAGCCTTTATGTCATTATTATAGATGACATCCCACACCGTAGCAGCATAGCCTTTATGTCATTATTATAGATGACATCCCACACCGTAGTAGTATAGCCTTTATGTCATTATTATAGATGACATCCCACACCGTAGCAGCATAGCTTTTATGTCATTATTATGGATGACATCCCACACCGTAGCAGCATAGCCTTTATGTCATTATTATAGATGACATCCCACACCGTAGCAGCATAGCCTTTATGTCATTATTATAGATGACATCCCACACCGTAGCAGCATAGCCTTTATGTCATTATTATAGATGACATCCCACACCGTAGCAGCATAGCCTTAATGTCATTATTATAGATGACATCCCACACCGTAGCACGTAGCAGCATAGCCTTTATGTCATTATTATAGATGACATCCCACACCGTAGCAGCATAGCCTTTATGTCATTATTATAGATGACGTTCCACACCGTAGCAGCATAGCCTTTATGTCATTATTATAGATGACGTCCCACACCGTAGCAGCATAGCCTTTATGTCATTATTATAGATGACATCCCACACCGTAGCAGCATAGCCTTTATGTCATTATTATAGATGACATCCCACACCGTAGCAGCATAGCCTTTATGTCATTATTATAGATGACGTCCCACACCGTAGCAGCATAGCCTTTATGTCATTATTATAGATGACGTCCCACACCGTAGCAGCATAGCCTTTATGTCATTATTATAGATGACGTCCCACACCGTAGCAGCATAGCCTTTATGTCATTATTATAGATGACATCCCACATCGTAGCAGCATAGCCTTTATGTCATTATTATAGATGACATCCCACACCGTAGCAGCATAGCCTTTATGTCATTATTATAGATGACATCCCACACCGTAGCAGCATAGCCTTTATGTCATTATTATAGATGACGTCCCACACCGTAGCAGCATAGCCTTTATGTCATTATTATAGATGACATCCCACACCGTAGCAGCATAGCCTTTATGTCATTATTATAGATGACGTCCCACACCGTAGCAGCATAGCCTTTATGTCATTATTATAGATGACATCCCACACCGTAGCAGCATAGCCTTTATGTCATTATTATAGATGACGTCCCACACCGTAGCACGTAGCAGCATAGCCTTTATGTCATTATTATAGATGACATCCCACACCGTAGCAGCATAGCCTTTATGTCATTATTATAGATGACGTCCCACACCGTAGCAGCATAGCCTTTATGTCATTATTATAGATGACATCCCACACCGTAGCAGCATAGCCTTTATGTCATTATTATAGATGACAGTCCCACACCGTAGCAGCATAGCCTTTATGTCATTATTATAGATGACATCCCACACCGTAGCAGCATAGCCTTTATGTCATTATTATAGATGACATCCCACACCGTAGCAGCATAGCCTTTATGTCATTATTATAGATGACATCCCACACCGTAGCAGCATAGCCTTTATGTCATTATTATAGATGACATCCCACACCGTAGCAGCATAGCCTTTATGTCATTATTATAGATGACATCCCACACCGTAGCAGCATAGCCTTTATGTCATTATTATAGATGACATCCCACACCGTAGCAGCATAGCCTTTATGTCATTATTATAGATGACATCCCACACCGTAGCAGCATAGCCTTTATGTCATTATTATAGATGACATCCCACACCGTAGCAGCATAGCCTTTATGTCATTATTATAGATGACGTCCCACCGTAGCAGCATAGCCTTTATGTCATTATTATAGATGACATCCCACACCGTAGCAGCATAGCCTTTATGTCATTATTATAGATGACATCCCACACCGTAGCAGCATAGCCTTTATGTCATTATTATAGATGACATCCCACACCGTAGCAGCATAGCCTTTATGTCATTATTATAGATGACATCCCACACCGTAGCAGCATAGCCTTTATGTCATTATTATAGATGACATCCCACACCGTAGCAGCATAGCCTTTATGTCATTATTATAGATGACATCCCACACCGTAGCAGCATAGCCTTTATGTCATTATTATAGATGACATCCCACACCGTAGCAGCATAGCCTTTATGTCATTATTATAGATGACGTCCCACACCGTAGCAGCATAGCCTTTATGTCATTATTATAGATGACGTCCCACACCGTAGCAGCATAGCCTTTATGTCATTATTATAGATGACATCCCACACCGTAGCAGCATAGCCTTTATGTCATTATTATAGATGACATCCCACACCGTAGCAGCATAGCCTTTATGTCATTATTATAGATGACATCCCACACCGTAGCAGCATAGCCTTTATGTCATTATTATAGATGACATCCCACACCGTAGCAGCATAGCCTTTATGTCATTATTATAGATGACATCCCACACCGTAGCAGCATAGCCTTTATGTCATTATTATAGATGACATCCCACACCGTAGCAGCATAGCCTTTATGTCATTATTATAGATGACATCCCACACCGTAGCAGCATAGCCTTTATGTCATTATTATAGATGACATCCCACACCGTAGCAGCATAGCCTTTATGTCATTATTATAGATGACATCCCACACCGTAGCAGCATAGCCTTTATGTCATTATTATAGATGACATCCCACACCGTAGCAGCATAGCCTTTATGTCATTATTATAGATGACATCCCACACCGTAGCAGCATAGCCTTTATGTCATTATTATAGATGACATCCCACACCGTAGCAGCATAGCCTTTATGTCATTATTATAGATGACATCCCACACCGTAGCAGCATAGCCTTTATGTCATTATTATAGATGACATCCCACACCGTAGCAGCATAGCCTTTATGTCATTATTATAGATGACGTCCCACACCGTAGCAGCATAGCCTTTATGTCATTATTATAGATGACATCCCACACCGTAGCAGCATAGCCTTTATGTCATTATTATAGATGACATCCCACACCGTAGCAGCATAGCCTTTATGTCATTATTATAGATGACGTCCCACACCGTAGCAGCATAGCCTTTATGTCATTATTATAGATGACATCCCACACCGTAGCAGCATAGCCTTTATGTCATTATTATAGATGACATCCCACACCGTAGCAGCATAGCCTTTATGTCATTATTATAGATGACATCCCACACCGTAGCAGCATAGCCTTTATGTCATTATTATAGATGACATCCCACACCGTAGCAGCATAGCCTTTATGTCATTATTATAGATGACATCCCACACCGTAGCAGCATAGCCTTTATGTCATTATTATAGATGACATCCCACACCGTAGCAGCATAGCCTTTATGTCATTATTATAGATGACATCCCACACCGTAGCAGCATAGCCTTTATGTCATTATTATAGATGACATCCCACACCGTAGCAGCATAGCCTTTATGTCATTATTATAGATGACATCCCACACCGTAGCAGCATAGCCTTTATGTCATTATTATAGATGACATCCCACACCGTAGCAGCATAGCCTTTATGTCATTATTATAGATGACATCCCACACCGTAGCAGCATAGCCTTTATGTCATTATTATAGATGACATCCCACACCGTAGCAGCATAGCCTTTATGTCATTATTATAGATGACATCCCACACCGTAGCAGCATAGCCTTTATGTCATTATTATAGATGACGTCCCACACCGTAGCAGCATAGCCTTTATGTCATTATTATAGATGACATCCCACACCGTAGCAGCATAGCCTTTATGTCATTATTATAGATGACATCCCACACCGTAGCAGCATAGCCTTTATGTCATTATTATAGATGACATCCCACACCGTAGCAGCATAGCCTTTATGTCATTATTATAGATGACATCCCACACCGTAGCAGCATAGCCTTTATGTCATTATTATAGATGACGTCCCACACCGTAGCAGCATAGTCCTTTATGTCATTATTATAGATGACGTCCCACACCGTAGCAGCATAGCCTTTATGTCATTATTATAGATGACGTCCCACACCGTAGCAGCATAGCCTTTATGTCATTATTATAGATGACATCCCACACCGTAGCAGCATAGCCTTTATGTCATTATTATAGATGACATCCCACACCGTAGCAGCATAGCCTTTATGTCATTATTATAGATGACATCCCACACCGTAGCAGCATAGCCTTTATGTCATTATTATAGATGACATCCCACACCGTAGCAGCATAGCCTTTATGTCATTATTATAGATGACATCCCACACCGTAGCAGCATAGCCTTTATGTCATTATTATAGATGACATCCCACACCGTAGCAGCATAGCCTTTATGTCATTATTATAGATGACATCCCACACCGTAGCAGCATAGCCTTTATGTCATTATTATAGATGACGTCCCACACCGTAGCAGCATAGCCTTTATGTCATTATTATAGATGACGTCCCACACCGTAGCAGCATAGCCTTTATGTCATTATTATAGATGACATCCCACACCGTAGCAGCATAGCCTTTATGTCATTATTATAGATGACATCCCACACCATAGCAGCATAGCCTTTATGTCATTATTATAGATGACATCCCACACCGTAGCAGCATAGCCTTTATGTCATTATTATAGATGACGTCCCACACCGTAGCAGCATAGCCTTTATGTCATTATTATAGATGACGTCCCACACCGTAGCAGCATAGCCTTTATGTCATTATTATAGATGACGTCCCACACCGTAGCAGCATAGCCTTTATGTCATTATTATAGATGATGTCCCACACCGTAGCAGCATAGCCTTTATGTCATTATTATAGATGACATCCCACACCGTAGCAGCATAGCCTTTATGTCATTATTATAGATGACATCCTACACCGTAGCACGTAGCAGCATAGCCTTTATGTCATTATTATGGATGACATCCCACACCGTAGCAGCATAGCCTTTATGTCATTATTATAGATGACATCCCACACCGTAGCAGCATAGCCTTTATGTCATTATTATAGATGACATCCTACACCGTAGCACGTAGCAGCATAGCCTTTATGTCATTATTATAGATGACGTCCCACACCGTAGCAGCATAGCCTTTATGTCATTATTATAGATGACATCCCACACCGTAGCACGTAGCAGCATAGCCTTTATGTCATTATTATAGATGACATCCCACACCGTAGCAGCATAGCCTTTATGTCATTATTATAGATGACATCCCACACCGTAGCACGTAGCAGCATAGCCTTAATGTCATTTACCAAACCACTGGCCGTGTTTGAGAGCATCAAATCCATGCTGCATTGTGGGTAAATGGTGACTGGCTGACTGATTTATAAATAATAATGAGTAGTTATTTATGATGTAAGGTGATTTGTAGATCAATCAGTCGCTTGCAATGTCGAACCAGCCCAATACCAAACCAATCAGGTGGTTGTTCGATGAAATGAATCTGAATGAATGAAGGCATCAACACAAAAAAAAGTTTACTGCTTTCAATGCAATGATTCAATTCAATTCAATGATACCTCCGGTATCAAACATAACATCCATATTGAAAAGTTGACAAAACAAAAAGGAGCAAGTAGGTTGATTTCCTCTGTCGTCTTGAGCCCACGGCAAGAAGGCACCAGAGCCTACCGTGCTAACGGGTTCCCACTAGATAACACAACCACACAGTTAATGAAAAGCATGAGGTGAAGCTTGAGCTAGATATCAACCTATCGAGCTAGTGTGACCTTCCTGGTCTCTCAAGTCAGTGAGTCAACACAGGAAGGAGCAATGGATGGATAGTTCATTTATTTCCAAAGCTGCAATAATGAGACACACACAGTATGGATGAATGATCAGTAGTGACGGGATATAAATAGCACTCCCACAGCAATTCTACATTAATCTGCCCTTTAATATACTAACAAAAAACAATTGAAATGTCTATCAAAGTTATTGTGATCGTATAGTGGATTCCTAATAATTTCTAATTTACTATAATAAATGAAGCAATTGTTTACATGTGTCTCATATTCACTACATCAGAATAAACTGTCATCCATTTTACTAACAAAATATATCAAATATACCTGGGAAATGACTCGATGTCCCCCTCTGGTGGCGAGGAAGTATAATACACCTAAACTAACAAAACCGGGCTAATAAACTGGCTGGTGTTCATGAATTTAAAAAACATATACTCTATACATTTGTCATAAATGACCTGCATTGATGAGACACACAGTGTGGATGAATGATCAGTAGTCGACAGGGTAAAAATAGCACTCCTAAAGAAGATGCATTTTCCAGTTAGATACCAACTTGAAAGAGGGAACTTTAGCATAAAACCCACATTGAAACTGAGATTTGGCAAATAACATATAAAGAGAGGCTTATTTGACACCAAACCAACAACAGTAGTTACTAAAACATAAATGGCTAATGTATGATTTAAAAGGTGGATTTTATGATGTAATGTCAACTTTATATATTTCTATCCCGGGACTATTCAATTTTGAACTCAACCACAGCAATTCTCCATAAATCTGCTGTGGATTACCCAGAATCCCGAAATAAATTAATACATATGTGATAATTCAAAAACATAACTGGTTGTGCGTATAGGGAACCAGATCGTGAACACAACTAAGTTACTAAGTCTTTAACCACACTGTATTGTTACACTGGTGAGTAAAAACTCATGCTTCCTACACTAACTTTTTGTCTGAACATTATAATATATATTTTACGTCACACTAGCGTCATTGTCTTAAAGTCGCACATCTCCATCGCAGTCAGAGGTTCAGACTGAGCGTTACCCACTCCAGTCAGCAGATGGCGGTGTGCGATTTTAAGGCAATGCTGTTAGTGTGACGTATAATCTAGTGGACGGAACGCAATGCTGTTAGTGTGACGTATAATCTAGTGGACGGAACGCTTCTTTCAGCAGCAGCAACAGTTAGTCCGCCACCTCGGTAGCTTGCTAGCCAAAGTAGCCGAACCCATAAAGCTCTTTAGACGCTTTAGTGTATATTAGCCACTGTATTTTAAACCCTTGTCTGTCGTCTAGTTGGTTAGTTATCCTATTTAATTTCATATTTACGGTGCTGTTGTTATTATTCAGCTAGCGGGCTGGTTAAGTTAGCATTAGCCTAGCTAGCTAACATCTCCGACCATGAGTTCACTAAATGACTCTTCCTGCTGAAGAAGACACGGTCTGCTGGACGGAGAAAGAAGCTCTCATCAAAGAGGAGGATGAAGAGAAGGATGTTACAATACAAAAACAAGTAGAGGGTGAGGTTGTTACCCTGAAAGAAGAAGAGAAAGACGTTTCAGTGAAAGAAGAGGAAGACGTTACAGTGAAAGAAGAGGCGTTCAGAGTGAAAGAGGAAGACGTTACAGTGAAAGAAGAGGAGGATGCAGTTTTTGAAGTGAAAGCGGAGGAGGGGGGGATTACGGTCTCATCGGAAGAAGAGGAGGAGGAAACTGGATATCTGGGCCCGATTTCCCAAACGCAATTTAAGGCATGCAGTGGTTCTAAAGATGAACTTAGCCATAAGATGGTTTTGAGAAACCGGGCCGTGATTACCACTGGTAAGTACTGTCTTAAAAACAGAGGTACAAACTCTGCAGTTGTTGAACTGATGTTTGGTGTTAAAGGGGAAATCGGCAATTGCTACATCCATATTTTGACTTTTAAATTATTTATTTATAGCCATTGATTATTGAAGAATATAACACATGCCTCATGAGCTTAGTTCAACTGTTGTACCCCATCAGAACCCCAAAGAAGTTTTTTTTACTCCAATGTTTAGAAACAATGTAAATCAACACTGTATAGCCTCAACATGGTTAACTATAATGTTGATATCATGGAGGGGCAGTCCTTTCATCCATAGGTCTGTCTATGAATTTGAGAGTAGTTAAATGTCTCCAGCCCCATCCATCATCTTATTACCAAAACAGTGGTGGAATGAGAGTCTTGTTATTGTTTCAACTGCAGGTTGGTTGATTGATGTGTGGCTTTTTTAAAGGGACAACCTAGTATTTAAACAGCAACAAAATGGCTGCCAAGAGACTTGGTTTGGTAAACAGCTGAGGGATGGGGCTGGAGAAATGTAACCACTCTCAAATTCATAGAGAAAGCTATTGTAGCAACCCTAACTCATTACCTAGCGACCTCGTCAAGAGGTTCAGACATCTTGGTGTAACAGTTATAAGGTGTTGGCTTGACAGTCACTGGACCCAGGTTTGAGTTCAGCTCAGGGCTTCTCCATGAATTCACTACACTATGAATACAAGGACTGGCCATGCATGATGTCATAATGATAGTTTAACCAGGTTTCTAGGCTATATATTATATTCTAGAATTCATCCATGATGGCATAATGATAGTTTAACCAGGTATCTAGGATATATAGTATATTCTAGAATTCATCCATGATGTCATAATGATAGTTTAACCAGGTTTCTAGGATATATAGTATATTCTAGAATTCCTCCATGATGTCATAATGATAGTTTAACCAGGTTTCTAGGATATATATTATATTCTAGAATTCCTCCATGATGTCATAATGATAGTTTAACCAGGTTTCTAGGATATATAGTATATTCTAGAATTCCTCCATGATGTCATAATGATAGTTTAACCAGGTTTCTAGGATATATAGTATATTCTAGAATTCATCCATGTTGTCATAATAATAGTTTAACCAGGTTTCTAGGATATATAGTATATTCTAGAATTCATCCATGATGTCATAATGATAGTTTAACCAGGTTTCTAGGCTATATAGTATATTCTAGAATTGCCAGTGAAGATTTCCTGTGGAGGCTAATTATTAGAGCTGTTGATAAGTCATTGTATAATATTCAGCCAATTTTTTTTCATGTCTTTACATTAATGGCAAGACATACCTAGATGCAATTACATTCATGAATTGGTTTGAAACCTTTGTTTTAAACCCTTCTCAAAGTTGGTGCCTTGACGGATTTGTAAAAAATGGTATATCATGAAACACTTTTATTTATTTATTTAAATGTAACCTTTATTTAACTAGGCAAGTCGGCTAAGAACAAATTATTATTTACAATGACTGCCTACCACGGACGATGCTGGGCCAATTGTGTGCCGCCCTATGGGACTCCCAATCACAGCCGGTTGTGATACAGTCTGGATTTGATCCAGGGTGTCTGTAGTGGCGCCTCAAGCCCTGAGATGCAGTGTCCTCTGCGCTACCTGGGAGCCCCAAAATCATGTTCTAGTGCTGTCCCCAACTAAAATACATCTTGGTCAACCAAGAGTCATCTGTTCTTTCTACCAATCGCCCCATGTGTTTTTATAAAATCAAATATACGTACTGAATTTGTCTGATGCTTTAAGCATTCTGATCAAATAATTTAGACACACAAATGACTCGAAGTCATAACTAGGGGGAGCCACTCGTCAACACAACCTGACCAGAGGGAGCCGGTCGTCAACACAACCCGACCAGAGGGAGCCGGTCGTCAACACAACCCGACCAGAGGGAGCCGGTCGTCAACACAACCCGACCAGAGGGAGCCGGTCGTCAACACAACCCGACCAGAGGGAGCCGGTCGTCAACACAACCCGACCAGAGGGAGCCGGTCGTCAACACAACCCGACCAGAGGGAGCCGGTCGTCAACACAACCCGACCAGAGGGAGCCGGTCGTCAACGTAACTTGACCAGAGGGAGCCGCTCGTCAACATAACCCGACCAGAGGGAGCCGCTCGTCAACATAACCCGACCAGAGGGAGCCGCTCGTCAACATAACCCGACCAGAGGGAGCCGGTCGTCAGCATAACGTGACCAGAGGGAGCCGGTCGTCAGCATAACCTGACCAAAGGGAGCCGCTCGTCAACATAACCCGGCCAGAGGGAGCATAACCCGACCAGAGGGAGCCGGTCGTCAACATAACCCGACCAGAGGGAGCCGGTCGTCAACATAACCTGACCAGAGGGCGCCGGTCGTCAACACAACCCGACCAGAGGGAGCCGGTCGTCAACACAACCCGACCAGAGGGAGCCGGTCGTCAACACAACTCGACCAGAGGGAGCCGGTCGTCAACACAACCCGACCAGAGGGAGCCGGTCGTCAACACAACCCGACCAGAGGGAGCCGGTCGTCAGCGCAACCCGACCAGAGGGAGCCGGTCGTCAGCGCAACCCGACCAGAGGGAGCCGGTCGTCAGCGCAACCCGACCAGAGGGAGCCGGTCGTCAGCGCAACCCGACCAGAGGGAGCCGGTCGTCAGCGCAACCCGACCAGAGGGAGCCGGTCGTCAGCGCAACCCGACCAGAGGGAGCCGGTCGTCAGCGCAACCCGACCAGAGGGAGCCGGTCGTCAACGCAACCCGACCAGAGGGAGCCGGTCGTCAACGCAACCCGACCAGAGGGAGCCGGTCGTCAACGCAACCCGACCAGAGGGAGCCGGTCGTCAGCGTAACCCGACCAGAGGGAGCCGGTCGTCAACGTAACCCGACCAGAGGGAGCCGGTCGTCAACGTAACCCGACCAGAGGGAGCCGGTCGTCAACGTAACCCGACCAGAGGGAGCCGGTCGTCAACGTAACCCGACCAGAGGGAGCCGGTCGTCAACGTAACCCGACCAGAGGGAGCCGGTCGTCAACGTAACCCGACCAGAGGGAGCCGGTCGTCAACGTAACCCGACCAGAGGGAGCCGGTCGTCAACGTAACCCGACCAGAGGGAGCCGGTCGTCAACGTAACCCGACCAGAGGGAGCCGGTCGTCAACGTAACCCGACCAGAGGGAGCCGGTCGTCAACGTAACCCGACCAGAGGGAGCCGGTCGTCAACGTAACCAGACCAGAGGGAGTCCCCCCTCCGCTGCTGGACTTCTTCATCTACAACATTTTCCGTCAAGATAGAACTGCCAAAGGGGGAGGAGTTGCAATCTACTGCAGAGATGGCCTGCAAAGTTGTATCATGCT
The DNA here is from genome assembly GCF_016432855.1 of Salvelinus namaycush. Classification (NCBI taxonomy): domain Eukaryota; kingdom Metazoa; phylum Chordata; class Actinopteri; order Salmoniformes; family Salmonidae; genus Salvelinus; species Salvelinus namaycush. Next base: position 253,223 of record NW_024060008.1, read on the forward strand.
TTCCAGGTCTAAACCCAAACAGTTCGAGCTTCTAATTTTAAAAATGAATCTCTCCATAAATAAGTCTCTCAATGTTGCCGCCTGTTAGACCCCCCTCAGTTCCCAGCTGTGCCCTGGACACCATATGTGAATTGATTGGCCCCATCTATCTTCAGTTTGTTCTGTTAGGTGACCTAAACTGGGATATGCTTAACCTCTCTAGGAGGTGTGGGACGCTACCGTCCCACCTGGCCAACATCCAGTGAAATTGCAGAGCGCCAAATTCCAAAACAGAAATACTCATTATAAAAATTCATAAAACATACAAGTGTTATACATCACTTTAAAGATTAACAGTTACCAGCCAAGTAGAGGAGTTACACAAGTCAGAAATAGCAATAAAATGAATCACTTACCTTTGATCTTTATATCGTTGCACTCACAAAACTCCCATTTACTCAATAAATGTTAGTTTTGTTCGATAAAGTCTCTCTTTATATCCAAAAACCTCAGTTTTGTTTTGTAATCCACAGGCTCAAAGGCAATCACAACATCCAGACGAAAAATCCGAATAGTATCAGTAAAGTTCGTAGAAACATGTCAAACGTTGTTTATAATCAATCCTCAGGTTGTTTTTAGCCTAAATAATAGATAACATTTCAAAGGTAAACAAGAACGGCGCATTCTGGGACACTGAATGGTTCACTCATTCAGAGTGGTCTTACTCTCTCAATTTTCAGAATACAAGCCTGAAACAATTTTTAAAGACCGTTGACATCTAGTTGAAGCCATAGGAAGTGCAATTTGAGTCCTAAGTCAATGGAATCTGTATAGGCAGTCAATGGAAAAATATAAAAATCCCACTTCCTGGATGGATGTTTCTCAGGTTTTCGCCTGTCATATCAGTTATGTTATACTCACAGACATTATTTTAACAGTTTTGGAAACTTTAGAGTGTTTTCTGTCCAAATCTACCAAGTTTACTTTGGGCACGCTTTTCATCTGGAGGTGAAAATAGTGCCCCCTACCCTAGTGAGGTTAACACCCCCGCCGTCCTACAATCCAAGCTAGATGCCCTCAATCTCACACAAATGATCAAGGAACCTACCAGGTACAACCCTAAATCCGTAAACATTGGCATCCTCATAGATATTATCCTGACCAACTTGCCCTCCAAATACACCTCTGCTGTTTTCAATCAGGATCTCAGCGATCATTGCCTGCATCCGTTATGGGTCCGCGGTCAAACGACCACCCCTCATGACTGTCAAACGCTCCCTAAAACACTTGTGCAAGCAGGCATTTCTAATCGACCTGGCCCGGGTATCCTGGAAGGATATTGACCTCATCCTGTCAGTAGGGGATGCCTGGTTGTTTTTTAATTGTAATTTCCTCACCACCTTAAATAAGCATGCCCCTTCAAAAAAATTAGAACTAACAACAGATATAGCCTTTGGTTCACTCCAGACCTGACTGCCCTCGACCAGCACAAAAACATCCTGTGGCGTACTGCACGAACATCGAATAGTCCCCGCGATATGCAACTTTTCAGAGAAGTCAGGAACCAATACACACAGTCAGTTAGGAAAGCAAAGGCTAGCTTTTTCAAACAGAAATTTGCATCCTGTAGCTCTAACTCCAAAAAGTTTTGGGACACTGTAAAGTCCATGGAGAACAAGATTCCTAAAGATTGGAAAGCTGCCGCTGTCATCCCCCTCTTCAAAGGGGGTGACACTCTAGACCCAAACTATTACAGACCTATATCCATCCTGCCCTGCCATTCTAAAGTCTTCGAAAGTCAAGTTAACAAACAGATCACTGACCATTTTGAATCCCACTGTACCTTCTCCGCTGTGCAATCCAGTTTCCGAGCTGGTCACGGGTGCACCTCAGCCACGCTCAAGGTACTAAACGATATCATAACCACCATTGATAAAAGACAGTACTGTGCAGCCGTCTTCATCAACCTGGCCAAGGCTTTCGACTCTGTCAATCACCGTATTCTTATCGGCAGACTCAATAGCCTTGGTTTCTAAAATGACTGACTCGCCTGGTTCACCAACTACTTCTCAGACAGAGTTCAGTGTGTCAAATCGGAGGACCTGTTGTCCGGACCTCTGGCAGTCTCTATGGAGGTAGCACAGGGTTCAATTCTCGGACTGACTCCTTTGTCTGTATATACCAACGATATTGCTCTTGCTGCGGGTGATTCCTTGATCCACCTCTACGCAGACGACACCATTCTGTATACATCTGGCCCTTCTTTGGACACTGTGTTAACAAACCTCCAAATGTGCTTCAATGCCATACAACACTCCATCCGTGGCCTCCAACTGCTCTTAAACGCTAGTAAAACTAAATGTATGCTCTTCAACCTATCGCTGACCCCCCCCCCCCCCGTCCAGCATCACTACGATTCTGACTTAGAATATGTGGACAACTATAACTACCTATGTGTCTGGCTAGACTGTAAACTCTCCTTCCAGACTCAAATTAAGCATCTCCAATCCCAAATTAAATTTAGAATCGGCTTCTATTTCGCAACAAAGCCTCCTTCACTCACGCTGCCAAACATACCCTCGTAAAACTGACTATCCTACCGATCCTTGACTTTGGTGATGTCATTTTCAAAATAGCCTCCAACACTCTACTCAGCAAACTGGATGCAGTCTATCACAGTGCCATCCGTTTTGTCACCAAAGCCCCATATACCACCCACCACTGCGACCTGTATGCTCTCGTCGGCTGGCCCTCGCTACATATTCGTCGCCAAACCCACTGGCTCCAGGTCATCTATAAGTCTTTGCTAGGCCGCCTTCCCTCAGCTCACTGGTCACCATAGCAGCACCCACCCATAGCACGCGCTCCAGGAGGTATATCTCATTGGTCATCCCCAAAGCCAACACCTCTTTGGCCGCCTTTCCTTCTAGCTCTGCTGCCAATGACTGGAACGAATTGCAAAAAACTTTGCTATATATATGAGAAATATACAAATAAAATCTTTACTTTATTGACAACACCCAAATGGATACTGTCATTAACGTGGTTCTTCAATAATTACTTATAATTCTTCAAACATATTAAACAGGACATTCAAACGAGCCTTACAATTATAATCCAAAGTAGTGTGAAATGTACTCATAATCAACCTGGAAATAGAGGTTACTCCCCGGAGTTTTCCCCCATTCACATTCAGAATACATTGTGAAAAACAAAAAGCTTTGCTCACCATTTTTGCTCCAGGCAGATATACTACATCCATAACTGGTGGTTTCCTCATTACCAGATATACTACATCCATAACTTGTGGTTTCCTCATTAGCAGATATACTACATCCATAACTTGTGGTTTCCTCATTACCAGATATACTACATCCATTACTATCGGTTTCCTCATTAGCAGGGAGGTGTTTCTGCAATCAAATTGTGTTGCATCGCCCTTGTTCCGCAATTTTATTAAGCCTATATTGGAGACCAAAAGTCGTCTGGCACACTGCTTAGAGTTTCAACAACATGAATAACTTATTTCTAGTCTACAATCATTTATGTTACTACTAAAATATGACTATTCTTGCTCATTTTAAGACAATTGTAAAATAATTTTAACATGTCATCTCCCGTCTGGATTACTGCAACTCGCTGTTGGCTGGGCTCCCTGCCTGTGCCATTAAACCCCTACAACTCATCCAGAACGCCGCAGCCCGTCTGGTGTTCAACCTTCCCAAGTTCTCTCACGTCACCCCGCTCCTCCGCTCTCTCCACTGGCTTCCAGTTGAAGCTCGCATCCGCTACAAGACCATGGTGCTTGCCTACGGAGCTGTGAGGGGAACGGCACCTCAGTACCTTCAGGCTCTGATCAGGCCCTACACCCAAACAAGGGCACTGCGTTCATCCACCTCTGGCCTGCTCGCCTCCCTACCACTGAGGAAGTACAGTTCCCGCTCAGCCCAGTCAAAACTGTTCGCTGCTCTGGCACCCCAATGGTGGAACAAACTCCCTCACGACGCCAGGACAGCGGAGTCAATCACCACCTTCCGGAGACACCTGAAACCCCACCTCTTTAAGGAATACCTAGGATAGGATAAAGCAATCCTTCTGACCCCCCCCCCCTTAAAAGATTTAGATGCACTATTGTAAAGTGGCTGTTCCACTGGATGTCATAAGGTGAATGCACCAATTTGTAAGTCGCTCTGGATAAGAGCGTCTGCTAAATGACTTAAATGTAAATGTAAACATTCATTACAGACGTCAATTGTTGTACAACATCATGGCTACGCTGTTGGCATCACCTTTTACAGTGGATTTCCACTGTTGTGGGCCTTTAATCATCTGACTTTGTTGTTCACACAGGAGAGATACGGGACTATCGTGGATCCTCTGGGGCGCCTCAACAACCTCATGATGCTGACAAGGCAGAGAAGAGTCTCTCCAGATCAGAACGCCTCAATAAACACCTGCAGAGATCCACAGGGAAGAGAACTCACTGCTGCTCTGACTGTGGGAAGAGATTCACCTCATCAGGCATTAAAATTCATCAAAGGATCCACACAGGAGAGAAATCTTATAGCTGTGATCAATGTGGGAAGAGTTTTACTACATCTGGCTCTCTGACAGTACACCAGAGAATACACACAGGAGATAAACCTTATAGCTGTGATCAATGTGGGAAGAGTTTTGTTACATCTAGCAATCTGACTATACACCAGAGAACACACACAGGAGAGAAACCTTATAGCTGTGATCAATGTGGGAAGAGTTTTGTTACATCTAGCAATCTGACTATACACCAGAGAACACACACAGGAGAGAAACCTTATAGCTGTGATCAATGTGGGAAGAGTTTTACTACTTCTGGCTATCTGACAGTGCACCAGAGAACACACACAGGAGAGAAATCTTATAGCTGTGATCAATGTGGGAACAGTTTTTGTCAATCTAGTGATCTGACAGTGCACCAGAGAACACACACAGGAGAGAAACCGTATAGCTGTGATCAATGTGGGAAGAGTTTTACTACTTCTGGCTATCTGACAGTGCACCAGAGAACACACACAGGAGAGAAACCTTATAGCTGTGATCAATGTGGGAAGAGTTTTACTACTTCTGGCTATCTGACTTTACACCAGAGAACACACACAGGAGATGAACTTTATAGCTGTGATCAATGTGGGAAGAGTTTTGTTAAATCTGACCAGCTCACAGTACACCAGAGAATACACACAGGAGAGAAACCTTATAGCTGTGGTCAATGTGGGAAGAGGTTTGGTCAATCTGGCCAGCTGACTGCACACCAGAGAACACACACAGGAGAGAAACGTTATAGCTGTTGTCAATGTGGGAAGAGTTTTGGTCAATCTAGCCAGCTGACATTACACCAGAGAACACACACAGGAGAGAAACCTTATAGCTGTGATCAATGTGGGAAGAGATACTCTGGTAAAAGATCTCTGATCAAACATCAGAAAATACATGATGGAGTTTTTTCATGATATCAATTAAATAATGTCACAATGTAGATTATTTTAACATTGTAGTAGGAGTATTTTAATGAATGTCAATGTAGAACCCTAAATGTTTGCCCCCTGTTCAATTGTTTTTACCCTCAGGGAAAAAATCCAGGCTCTGAATTGGAAGAGTACTATTTATGTGATTTAACAAAAAGTGACTAACAAAAAAGAGTTGTGTTACACTTACCACGTTGGTGACCCACTGGAATCAAAATGCAACACTTCAAAATGTAGCTAGCTGTTTACCACGTTGGTGACCCACTGGAATCACAATGTAGCTAGCTGTTTACCACGTTGGTGACCCACTGGAATCACAATGTAGCTAGCTGTTTACCACGTTGGTGACCCACTGGAATCACAATGTAGCTCGCTGTTTACCACGTTGGTGACCCACTGGAATCACAATGTAGCTAGCTGTTTACCACGTTGGTGACCCACTGGAATCACAATGTAGCTAGCTGTTTACCACGTTGGTGACCCACTGGAATCACAATGTAGCTAGCTGTTTACCACGTTGGTGACCCACTGGAATCACAATGTAGCTAGCTGTTTACCACGTTGGTGAACCACTGGAAACAAAATGCAACACTTCAAACTTTTTCTGCATATTGGTTATTAATTTGGACACGTTAAAACTGTGTTTTGACATTGCACTATTTCCATTTAGCAAAATGTAATTGAAAAGACGTTGAAAATAAGACTATCCCCGACGTCCAACATATGTTCGGTTGTAGTTGAAAGTGAAAAATATGTATTTTCGGGTCGTTTTTTTCAATTACTTGAAAACAACTTAATTTCAACAAACTTGCAGCCTAAACACATGGACGCAGTATAATAAATTGGTCTATAATCAATTTTATTAACAATCTTACATAACTCCAGTATTTCTTGACAACATTCAAATGCTAATTGTCTTTATTCCACTACTGAAGAAGCATGACTCAAATCACCTCATATTTCAAACATTCAGCCTGACAAAAGATACATGTTTTATTATTCCATGCCTCACCATTAAGTTAATTATTGCCAATACATATTAACAAAGGGGTGAACATTTGGTTTTGATATTTCATATTTACAATTATGTAACATTTACTAATCATAGTTATTCATGCAACCAACTTGACATTTTTGGGTACAATTATATTGACATTGTTACCCTGCTTTTATAATATCAGGGTTCATTCTCAGATGTGCCAAACCAAATGTACTAGAGCATGACATTGGGGACTGGGCCCCGATTCAACAACATGCCTATTGAGTGATCCCTGAAAAGAGAGAGAAGCTCCACAGTGAGGTGGAAAGTTACTACAGATATTGCAGGAGATTCCTCTTGAAATCAGACATGTCCGTGGTAAGGACAACTTGGTTGCTGATTATCAAGGGTGGGCAGTCAAAAGATTTGTGTTTTGCATTTAGCCAGTGAGTTACCATGATCACAATTTATTTTGACACGTTTTTCCTGTGTTGGAGATTAGTTTTATCTTATTCTTTTCTGTATTTTTATTTAAACTGCACTGTTGGGGGCTCGTAAGTAAGAGTTCCAGTGTTGTATCCGGCGCATGTGACTAATACTATTTGATTTGAGTTTTGTTTGGGCTCGTTCCAAGGGGACGAGAGTTCTAGAAGCTAGTGAGTTTTAGGAAGACGAGAGTTCTAGAAGATAGTGAGTTTTAGGAAGACGAGAGTTCTAGAAGATAGTGAGTTTTAGGATTCTATAGAAAGAAAAAGGAGAAAAAATAATACGATTGTATATTATTATTTAGAAATGTTTTTTAATTGTTGACAGCCAGTAGACACCATGTTTATATTGTAGAAGGTGAAGCATTGTAGATTATGTGAAATGGAAGTTGTAGAGATACTCTGAATGATTGGCTATATATATCACCTTTAGTTGCGCTACCTTTTTGGTTTGCTTCCTGTCTTTAAGTTTGTTGTGGGTTTTTCTTTTGTTTGCCTCTTCTTGGGCAGATTTAGTGGGTCTCATAGTGGGTGTCTTTTATGTCCCAGTTGTTGTTACTAGTCAACTTTCAGTGGACACCCCCATAGTGTCTTTCAGAGCCCCTCCTAAAAAACAAGCTTATATTTTGGGTTGAATATTTTAACATTTGAATCAATGGCATTTCCTTAGGATGCTCATTAGTCTTTAAGTTGTGATTATTTTTTTTTTTAATCCTCTTATGTTTGTGTACTAAATATTTCACTTTTTTCCTGTGAAGCCATTGTGTTGCATCCATGTCTGAAATGTGCTGTATAAATAAAGCTTGATTTGATTTGAACATATTGCAAAACAAGATTAATCCAATGTCTGACCAATCAACAGACTGATCGTCCATCTTAGTATGAAAAACAGTCTCAATCCCACTTTTCAAGCCTGCTGAAGGCGTGGTGGAGTGGTAAACACCATCCCCGGCTCTACCAGGGGCTTGAGGTGGTCTCCCACAGCTCTGCTGGTGGAGTGGTAAACACCACCCCCGGCTCTACCAGGGGCTTGAGGTGGTCTCCCACAGCTCTGCTTATGTCATGTTCTGTGGCCTTGCCGTTCCATTTCTTGACTGCCCCTGGAACACAGAAATAAACACATTTAGTCATATTATATAAAACACTCAAAGTAATGGATATGGAGCATCTACAGCCTCAGTTACAGTTACACCTGGCACCTAAATGTGACTTCTGTCATCTGATCACTCCAAGCTGCATTAGGTTCAGATCTACCAGGATGGGCCTTTGACATAGTCTGGACGCAGTCAGGCCACTGAATATAAATAAGCAATGTAAAGAGATGGGGTGTTTCCAACAGTAGTATCTAACTAAATGCTTGTGTTCCTAGCTCCAACAGTGCAGTAATATCTAACTAAATGCTTGTGTTTCTAGCTCCAACAGTGCAGTAATATCTAACTAAATGCTTGTGTTCCTAGCTCCAACAGTGCAGTAGTATCTAACTAAATGATTGTGTTTCTAGCTCCAATAGTGCAGTAATATCTAACTAAATGCTTGTGTTCCTAGCTCCAACAGTGCAGTAATATCTAACTAAATGCTTGTGTTCCTAGCTCCAACAGTGTAGTAATATCTACCTAAATGCTGGTGTTTCTAGCTCCAACAGTGCAGTAATACCTAACTAAATGCTTGTGTTCCTAGCTCCAACAGTGCAGTAATATCTAACTAAATGCTTGTGTTCCTAGCTCCAACAGTAATATCTAATTAAATGCTTGTGTTCCTAGCTCCAACAGTGCAGTAATATCTAAATAAATGCTTGTGTTTCTAGCTCCAACAGTAATATCTAACTAAATGCTTGTGTTCCTAGCTCCAACAGTGCAGTAATATCTAACAATTTCACAACAAATACCTAATACACACAAATCTAAGTAAAGGAATAAGAATATATAAGTATATGGACGAGCGATGTCAGAGCGGCATAGACTAAGATACAGTAGAATATGATACAGTATATACATATGAGATGAGTAATACATAGACTAAGATACAGTAGAATAGGATAGAATACAGTATATACATATGAGATGAGTAATGCCAGATATGTAAACATTATTAAAATGACTAGTGTTCCATTCCTTAAAGTGGCCAATGATTTCAAGTCTGTGTATGTAGGCAGCAGCCTCTCTTTGTTAGTGATGGAAAAACAGCTTCTGCCTCTCGGTCCCAGCTTTGATGCACCTGTACTGACCTCACCTTCTGGATTATAGCGTGGTGAACAGGCAGTGGCCGGGTAATAACAAAGAACAAATGTGTGTGCCTGGGGGGAAATTCACTTTCATACAGCCAAAGGGGGTGAGAAATTACACCAATATCAGTGGACAATTTGCACTAATGTAAATAAACATAGATAATGGAACATATTCCCTTTAGCAGACGTGATGAACCGCTAAGGGGACATAAATATTTACCATCTAAACCATGTGTGACCTCTCACCTCTCTGGCTGTAGAAGTGTTCTTCCTAACCAGTCCCTCAACAGCTCTCTGACTGAGCTCCACCCTCACTGGGTCTTCAGAGGAGAGGAAGGCTGAGGAGGGATGGAAGGATGAATGGATCAGTCAGTGTAGAGCTGCTGTCTATGCTGTCTGACAAAATCACAATTTTAGTAGTTCATTAAAGTAAATAAGGCTTTATGACTGCTGAATACCAACTATCAATCACTTAGATCCTGTATTTTCAGGTAGAGATACATCCTTGGGACGTCCCTAGCCCATTGAAGTTGACATTTAAAAGGGTTAAGGTTAGGGTTTAGGGTAGGGATGTCCCTAGCCCATTGAAGTTGACATTTAAAATGGTTATGGTTAGGGTTTAGGGTAGGGATGTCCCAAGGATACCGGATAGAATAGACCATTGTGCATTATTCTGTCTCTTACATAGCAGGTGATGAGTTCTGAACTTGAAGTCCCTGGTTCGAGCCCAGGGCTGTTACACATTATTCGGTCTCTTTTACATAGCAGGTGTAAAGGAAAGACAGACAAGACAAGTAGGTGTGCAGTGCATTATGGTAGACATGCAGTGCATTATGGTCCTTGTAGTTTAACAAATAGCATCTAATTATGCCAATATGTGTGTGGGGTTGTTAAAGAAGAATGTGATTGTCATCCCTAACAATCCATTCTAGCACCTCATCAGGCTCTGTAAAAGGCTTCATTGATGACGTGTTCCTTCTATTCCAGGGGACAGCAGAGGAACTTAATCGATTCCACTCCTTCATCAATACAAGCAGTGAACATCTGGAATTCACCCTCACCTTTGATGCGGATGAAACAAGTTATATGGACATTTTGATTAAGAGGGAGGGGGGTGGTTTTAGCACAGACCTATACAGGAAGCAGACGGACAGGAATTCCCTGTTACGTGGAGACACCCCTAAAAAAACAATTGTAATACTTGAGTAAAGGAAACATTTAAAATGTAAATTTGTCATTTTAATTTTGAAAATTTAAAACAAAAAACATAACTGTTTGTACTTGTAGGTAACCAGATCGTGACTAGAACTCAGTTACTAAGTCTTTAACCACACTGTGTTGTTACACTTTAACTTTTTGTCTGAAAATAAAATGTACATTTTGTAAATTTTCCTCAACTGCGTCCAGTCAGCAGATGGACTAGATGCCGCTTAGGCCGCCCGTTGTGACTCCGTCAAGAATTCAGCAGAGCAAGTTTGTATGAAGGTCTGGTTATTAAATGGGTACATAGTTCAATAGTAATATCCTCTAAAACGCTCTGGGGACAAACTTTGCTGCCCTGTTTCCAATTGTCCACATGGCTGGGAGAACCTATTCAAGTAAGGAAATAGATTTTCAAAGTGTAAAAAAAACAACGATGTAGAATTAGCTAACTAGCTACAGTGCAGGCTAACTCAAATAAGCTGCTAAATGAGCTAGCTAGTTGGCTAGCTAGCTATCTAGCCAACTTCACATTCTGTATAGATAGATAGATAGATAGCTAGCTATCTAGCCAACTTCACATTCTGTATAGATAGATAGATAGATAGCTAGCTATCTAGCCAACTTCAAATACTGTATAGATAGATAGCCAGCTAAGTGAATCAAATATCACCAGCTACTTAACTTCATATTAGCTATCTATCTATTTATCACTGTAAAAAACAAACTCCAAATGCATTTGTAGGTAGCTAGCTAACAGCCATGGAGGAGGGTGAAAGGATAGCAGCCCCAACTGTCAGTGAGAGAGGAGGCTATTCTGGATAGGGCAGGTACTTTTGTGTAGTTCCTGTCCCTAGAAGTGAGGACGGAGATAATAGTAACATAATATTCAGTGTGGTGTAATTTGACTATAATGAAGTGTGTTTCTTGTGAGGTTTTCTGTCCTCAGATAAAGAGTGCTATGAAAGCCAGTCTACATATGAAGAGGTCCCAATGAAGAGCAGTGGTTCTCAGTCCTGGGGACTCAAAGAGGCACATTGTTGTTTTTGCCTCAGCACTGCACAGCTGATTCAAATGATCAACTCATCATCAAGCTTCAAGAGGTATTTATGTATTCATTTGTGATGTCATCCTTGATATGATCCTGTTATTGTCACATGCTACACATGTACATATGTGTGCCCATGCATCTATCAATCCAATGTTATCATGATTTGTTATCAGGGATATTATACTTTAGTAATCCACAATGACCTGTTGATGTAAAAGTCTAATAATTACATTGTCTTCCATATTCCTACAGATACCTTGTAACTGGAGATTCCTTCTGGGACTGCCTTCTGGAGGAATTCAGGTGTGTGAAGGCTACCTGTGTCCTGCGTAACTTCATGAGGATGGGCACGAGGACCAGGAGGGGATCTGCAGCTCGCCGCCGTGTCCCAGAGGAGGAGTCTGCTGCTCTGCAGGATGTTTCAAGGATGGGGTCCAACAACACAGCAAGAGAGGCAATCCATGTGCAGGAGATCTTCACCTCCTACTTCTTCAAAGAGGGTGCTGTTCCCTGGCAACACCATAGACTACACTATGCTCAACCAAAGGCTCTTTTAAGAGGGTGCTGTTCCCTGGCAACACCATAGACTACACTATGCACAACCAAAGGCTCTTTTAAGAGGGTGCTGTTCCCTAGCAACACCATAGACTACACTATGCACAACCAAAGGCTCTTTTAAGAGGGTGCTGTTCCCTGGCAACACCATAGACTACACTATGCACAACCAAAGGCTCTTTTAAGAGCCATCCACATTGCAATAAGAGTATTCTTCCATTTACTTAGCTATGTCAACTGCAGTTATTCAATTCCCAGTTTCTCTCCCTTTGATTTCTACTTCTCAGGTGAGGGTGCTGTTTAGGTAAGGGTGTGATGTCTGTGCAAAAACAAAACAGGCTATTTTAAATCACCCATATTGAAGAAATGTAGAGCAATTAGACACCCTATAACCCACACCTACACACTCGTGTATCAATCTGATTGATGGATTGTGTTGTGCAGTAAGCAGGTTCAGGTGTATTACTGTGGCTCCTTCCACCTTCAAAGAATAGGCAAGAGGGCCAACCATGGAGAATAGTAAGACACTTCATTATTTCTATAACTACGCTATATTGTTTGTCCTTGTGTGTCCGTTCATGTTTTTCACCATAAAGTACTCTGCAGCCACTTAGTGTGGTGTGGACACCAGGTGAGGCCACACACAGATTCCTGTTGAACACTGTGGCTTTAACTACTTTATTTTCTCAATAACAGTCTCTCTCCTTCACTTCATCCCTCTCTCCCCTTCTCCCTAAATCCTCTAGGTTATATCAGCTGTGTCGGTGAACCACTCCTGCATCTGAACTGGCTACATCGAGGGCACAGCATGGTCAGAGGTGAGAGGTCACTTGGTCGGGTCAACAGGAAGTATTATTAAAGAGATGCTTTACATTGAAATACAGAGAGATGCAGTAGTCCCAGAGTTAATGATCCCAGGTCAGTTTATATTATACAGGAAGTATTATTAAAGAGATGCTTTACATTGAAATACAGATAGATGCAGTAGTCCCAGAGTTAATGATCCCAGGTCAGTTTATATTATACAGGAAGTATTATTAAAGAGAGGCTTTACATTGAAATACAGACAGAGATGCAGTAGTCCCAGAGTTAATGATCCAAAGTCAGGTTTGCATTTCACCTCCTGATTGATGATTAACAATGTCAGAATAAAAAAATAAAAACACAAGGCTTAAACATGCTCTCTCTCTCTCCATCTGTCTCTCGTCTGCAGATATGTTTTGATGTGAGAGGATGCCAACCCCCAGTCCCATCATCGCCACCTCACCTGCGTTTAAGATAACCTTTGTGCCGACTAGAGACACTTATGTAATTGTGATGAACTGAGAGAATATTTATGTAGCACTGTGATTCATTAATCATGTGCTGCCTTCCCTGCTCCTATCTGCTTACCTCTTTCCCTTTCTGTCTTTTACACCTCTCTCGCCACCTCCTCTTTCTTCCTCTGTTTTTATAATGCACAACAGATGTGCATTGAAGTACAGATTGAACTTGTATTTACAACACTTGGATAATGAGCTTTTCAATCAAGCGTTTCACATTCTCTACTGGTTGAAATGAAGTGTAATTTGATGAAATACTCCACCTATCCTGCGTTTATCAGATCATGCAGATGAAGGGCATTAGATGTTGAGATGAACCGGTGTTGGAGTATTTACATGATGCATAGGAAGTGTAGTGTTCTGTTTTTAACATTATATTTCTGTATATATGAATTAACTAGTTAAATCCTGTTTCTAGTCTATTAGTTACAATGTGTAACCATTGATGTCCCAGGACCAAGATTGGTAAACACTGTTGAAGTGTATAATTGTAATACATCCATGCAGACACAGCGTCTTTCAAAGACTGGAATTTGATTCTCCTGGTATTGGATATGACTCAAAAATAATCTCAAAGACATTCATACCTAAACTGCACCTTTATTTGCCAAGGTAGAGTACATGATCAGTGAATATATTAAATGTACAGGCTACAATGTGGGGATCTCATGCATGGTAATAACTACATGTATACAATAACTACTTGCATTCTTGGCACAACATGATATTATATTCTACTCAATCCATAGGCTTCATTAATGTCATTCAGACTGTTTTGAAGTTGATACAACTGGCTATGATAGCTGAGGTTCATAGCTAGGTTCTGAACTAATATGTATACCAAACGTTTGGGTCCATACACAGATCGGCTAGATAGCTAGCTACACATCCATGGGCATACAGGGATTTTAATAATCCACTGCACAATAAGCAAGAACATAGCTAGCTACGTTATTTCATCTATCTGCATGGTAAATATCAGCAAGGAAAGCTTACAAAATTGTACATTACATTTGCAGTAAATTCTTCAGCTAGCTAGATTCTTTACATCCACTGTTACACAAAACGAAAGCCTGGTTTGATGGTTGTTTCAGGAGTCCCTAAAACAACCAGAATTACAATGTCATACTCATGTCACAACACCCATAAAGCTAGTCAGCTAGCTGGCTAAATCACGATTTTCGTAAATTAATTTTATGTTAAAAAAATGCATAATCGTTTGTCTCTCCATTAACTAACATTCCTGTCAACTGTACATGTTTTTGCATAATTTTTTTATGACGTTATAATCCCTTACAGTTGCTTCCATCCTAGTATTTCTGTTCGCCATCTTTGATTCAGTTCAGTTCTGTGTAGGGGTTCCCCTCTCTCCTAGTATTTCTATCCTCCATCTTTGATTCAGTTCAGTTCTGTGTAGACGTACCCCTCTCTCCTAGTATTTCTGTCCGCCATCTTTGCTGAAGAAAGTCGAACAGTCACTAGCGCAGCAGCAGCCTCCCCCGGTCCTAGTGCAGGCCTGGTAAGATGTTTAAGATGCGATGGAATGGTTGACGAAATAAGAAATCACAGAAAAAATATATTGACTGATATTGATTTATTTAGGGGGGGCTAATTAATATTTTAGGACTAGCTAATTCCCTGAATCCTACCCTTTAATTTTTTGTCTGAAAATTAGATTTACATTTTACTCAACTGCGTTACCCACTCCAGTCAGCAGATTGCGGTCTGCGACTTTAAGGCAATGATGCTACTGTGACGTATAATCTAGTGGACGGAACGCTTCTTTCAGCAGCAGCAACAGTTCGTCAGACACCTCGGTAGCTTGCTAGCCAAAATATACGAACAAATAAAGCTCTTTAGACGCGTTAGTGTATATTAGCCACTGTATTTTAAACCCACTTCTGTCGTCTAGTTAGTTATCCGTTTTAATTTCATATTTACGGTATTGTTTTTATTATTCATCTAGTGGGCTGGTTAAGTTAGCATTAGCCTAGCTAGCTAACATCTCCAACCATGAGGTCACTAAGCTACTCTCTTGTTAATGAAGAGAAGGACTGCTGGACGGAGAAGGAAGCTCTCGTCAAAGAGGAGAAGGAAGAGAAGGATATCACAGTAAAACAAGAAGTAGAGGTTGAGGCTGTTACAGTGAAAGAAGAAGAGAAAGACGTTACAGTGAAAGAAGAGGAAGACGCGTTCAGATTGAAAGAGGAAGAGGATGTTACAGTAAAAGAAGAGGAGGAAGAGAAAGAGGAGGCTGCAGTTTTTGGAGTGAAAGAGGAGGATGGGGAGATGACTGTCACATTGGAAGAAGAGGAGGAGGAAACTGAATATCTGGGCTCGGTTTCCCAAACGCATCTTAAGGCATCCAATGGTTCTAACGATGAACGGGCCCTGATTAACACTAGTAAGTACTGTCTTAAATACAGAGACACAAACTCTGCAGTTGTTGAACTGTTTTATTTTTTTATTTAATCAGGTGGCTGTGATGTCATAATGATAGTTTAACCAGGTAGGCCATGATGTCATAATGATAGTTTAACCAGGTGACCATGATGTCATAATGATAGTTTAACCAGGTGGCCATGATGTCATAATGATAGTTTAACCAGGTAGGCCAGTTGAGAACAAGTTCTCATTTACAACTGCGACCTGGCCAAGATAAAGCAAAGCAGTGTGACACAGACAACAACATAGAGTTACACATGGAATAACATGGAATAAACAATAAACAAGCCAATAACACAATAAACAAGTCAATGACACAGTAGAAAAAAATAAAGTCTATATATAGTGTGTGCAAAAGGCATGAGGTAGGCAATGAATAGTCCATAGTAGCGAAGAATTACAATTTAGCAGATTAACACTGGAGTGATAAATGAGCAGATGATGATGTGCAAGTAGAGATACTGGTGTGCAAAAGAGCAGAAAAGTACATGTACAGCTGCAGCGATCGATTAGCTGCTCAGATAGCTGATGTTTAAAGTTGGTGAGGGAAATATAAGTCTCCAGCTTCAGCGATTTTTGAAATTCGCTCCAGTCACTGGAAGGATGTGTGGTGTTAAAGGGGAAATCTGCAATTACCACATCCATATTTTGATTTTTAAATTATTTATTTATAGCCATTGATTCTTGAAGAATATAACACATGCCTCATGAGCTTAGTTCAACTGTTGTACCCCATCAGAACACCAAATAAGCTTTTTTTACTTCAATGTATAGAAACAATGTAAATCAACACTGTAAAGCCTCAAAACATAGTTAAAACTATAATGTTGATATCATGGATGGACAGTCCTTGCATCCATAGGTCTGTCTATGAATTTGAAAGTAGTTACATTTCTCCAGCCCCATCCATCATCTTATTAGCAAAATAGTGGTGGAATTACAGCTTTGTTATTGGTTGATTGATTCTTGTGTGGCTTTTTTAAAGGGACAACCTAGTATTTAAACAGCAACAAAATGGCTGCCCAGAGACTTGGTTTGGTAAACAGCTGAGGGATGGGGGCTGGTATGGGGTCTGGAGAAATGTAACCACTCTCAAATTAATAGAGAAAGCTATTGTATCAACCGTAACCCAAAACCTAGCGACCTCGTCAAGAAGTTCAGACATCTTGGCATAACAGTTATAAGGTGTTGGCTTGACAGTCACTGGACCCAGGTTGGAGTTCAGCTCAGGGCTACCCCCTGAATTCACTACACTATGAATACAAGGACTGGCCATCCATGATGTCATAATGATAGTTTAACCAGGTTTCTAGGATATATAGTATATTCTAGAATTCATCCATGATGTCATAATGATAGTTTAACCAGGTTTCTAGGATATATAGTATATTCTAGAATTCATCCATGATGTCATAATGATAGTTGAACCGGTTTCTAGGCTATATAGTATATTCTAGAATTGACAGTGTAGATTTCCTGTGGGGGTCAAATTGTTAGAGCTGTTGATAAATCATTGTATAATATTCAGCGTTTATTTTCATGCCATTACATCAATACAGCCCAACCAGAAGAGAAGAAACTCTTCCTGAACCACCTCCTCTTGCTGTCCTTCATACATTCTGACGTTGCTGGTAATAGGCTACACAAGCAGTCGGCAACCTACATTTGGAGTGCAAATGTATCTTACCATTTCTACTGATCTGGTGACAGTTATGATTTTCATATGTTCATTTTACTGGAACAGTTTCATTTAATTTATAATAGTATCTCAATCATTGTCTGTCTCTACATTCTATCTAAATGGAAATTATACAAATCTAAAAGTAACTTTTATTGCCATTGCCACCTATGTAAAAAATAGCCTACATTAAGCCAACTAATAAAAACATTGCAAATAACTGTCCAATAAATCACATGGCCAGTCCATAACGAACTTGAAACATTGTATAAAATATTCTGGGCCCTCAGTTTCCCGTGCCTGTGAGTTCTCGACCGACACAGCTGTAGGCTATTTGTGAAACGGATAAGAAGTAATCAGGTGTTTTGACATTTCCACTGGATCAGCGTATTACGTTTTTCCCTTTTGTGCCGAGTGGTTATCGAAAGGGTGAGAGCTGGAAATATTTTACAAATACTTTGAGGAGTTATTCTCATTTGTAATTGATTTTGATTATACTTTGTTTACTTGCTGTTTGAGGTGAGAAAAAAATGTGCTTTGAGAAGCTCCACAACTCAGTGGTGGTGCAGCGTTAAGACAATCAGAAATACTATCAGACATCCCCAAATGGGCACATTTATAGATCTACATTAGTGCTCGGTCCTACTTCTATGTGTGTAACCAGGTAGACTAGTCCTACTTCTATATGCGTAACCAGGTAGACTAGTCCTACTTCTATATGCGTAACCAGGTAGACTAGTCCTACTTCTATATGCGTAACCAGGTAGACTAGTCCTACTTCTATATGTGTAACCAGGTAGACTAGTCCTACTTCTATATGTGTAACTAGGTAGACTAGTCCTACCTCTATATGTGTAACCAGGTAGACTAGTCCTACTTCTATATGTGTAACCAGGTAGACTAGTCCTACTTCTATATGTGTTGTCGGGTAGACTAGTCCTACTTCTATTTGTGTAACCAGGTAGACTAGTCCTCCTGCTATATGTGTAACCAGGTAGACTAGTCCTCCTGCTATATGTGTAACCAGGTAGACTAGTTCTACTTCTATATGTGTAACCAGGTAGACTAGTCCTACTTCTATATGTGTAACCAGGTAGACTAGTCCTACTTCTATTTGTGTTGTCAGGTAGACTAGTCCTACTTCTATATGTGTTGTCAGGTAGACTAGTCCTACTTCTATATGTGTTGTCAGGTAGACTAGTCCTACTTCTATATGTGTAACCAGGTAGACTAGTCCTACTTCTATATGTGTTGTCGGGTAGACTAGTCCTACTTCTATTTGTGTAACCAGGTAGACTAGTCCTCCTGCTATATGTGTAACCAGGTAGACTAGTCCTCCTGCTATATGTGTAACCAGGTAGACTAGTTCTACTTCTATATGTGTAACCAGGTAGACTAGTCCTACTTCTATTTGTGTAACCAGGTAGACTAGTCCTACTTCTATTTGTGTTGTCAGGTAGACTAGTCCTACTTCTATATGTGTTGTCAGGTAGACTAGTCCTACTTCTATATGTGTTGTCAGGTAGACTAGTTCTACTTCTATATGTGTTGTCAGGTAGACTAGTCCTACTTCTATATGTGTTGTCAGGTAGACTCGTCCTACTTCTATATGTCTTGTCAGGTAGACTAGTCCTACTTCTATATGTCTTGTCAGGTAGACTAGTCCTACTTCTATATGTCTTGTCAGGTAGACTAGTCCTACTTCTATATGTCTTGTCAGGTAGACTAGTCCTACTTCTATATGTCTTGTCAGGTAGACTAGTCCTACTTCTATATGTCTTGTCAGGTAGACTAGTCCTACTTCTATTTGTCTTGTCAGGTAGACTAGTCCTACTTCTATTTGTCTTGTCAGGTAGACTAGTCCTACTTCTATATGTCTTGTCAGGTAGACTAGTCCTACTTCTATATGTCTTGTCAGGTAGACTAGTCCTACTTCTATATGTCTTGTCAGGTAGACTAGTCCTACTTCTATATGTCTTGTCAGGTAGACTAGTCCTACTTCTATATGTCTTGTCAGGTAGACTAGTCCTACTTCTATATGTCTTGTCAGGTAGACTAGTCCTACTTCTATATGTCTTGTCAGGTAGACTAGTCCTACTTCTATATGTCTTGTCAGGTAGACTAGTCCTACTTCTATATGTCTTGTCAGGTAGACTAGTCCTACTTCTATATGTCTTGTCAGGTAGACTAGTCCTACTTCTATATGTCTTGTCAGGTAGACTAGTCCTACTTCTATATGTCTTGTCAGGTAGACTAGTCCTACTTCTATATGTCTTGTCAGGTAGACTAGTCCTACTTCTATATGTCTTGTCAGGTAGACTAGTCCTACTTCTATATGTCTTGTCAGGTAGACTAGTCCTACTTCTATATGTCTTGTCAGGTAGACTAGTCCTACTTCTATATGTCTTGTCAGGTAGACTAGTCCTACTTCTATATGTCTTGTCAGGTAGACTAGTCCTACTTCTATATGTCTTGTCAGGTAGACTAGTCCTACTTCTATATGTCTTGTCAGGTAGACTAGTCCTACTTCTATATGTCTTGTCAGGTAGACTAGTCCTACTTCTATATGTCTTGTCAGGTAGACTAGTCCTACTTCTATATGTCTTGTCAGGTACTAGTCCTACTTCTATATGTCTTGTCAGGTAGACTAGTCCTACTTCTATATGTCTTGTCAGGTAGACTAGTCCTACTTCTATATGTCTTGTCAGGTAGACTAGTCCTACTTCTATATGTCTTGTCGGGTAGACTAGTCCTACTTCTGTATGTGTTGTCGGGTAGACTAGTCCTACTTCTGTATGTGTTGTCGGGTAGACTAGTCCTACCTCTATATGTGTTGTCGGGTAGACTAGTCCTACTTCTATATGTGTTGTCAGGTAGACTAGTTCTACTTCTATATGTGTTGTCAGGTAGACTAGTCCTACTTCTATATGTGTAACCAGGTAGACTAGTCCTACTTCTGTTTGTGTTGTCGGGTAGACTAGTCCTACTTCTATATGTGTTGTCAGGTAGACTAGTCCTACTTCTATATGTGTAACCAGGTAGACTAGTCCTACTTCTGTTTGTGTTGTCGGGTAGACTAGTCCTACTTCTATATGTGTTGTCAGGTAGACTAGTCCTACTTCTATATGTGTAATCAGGTAGACTAGTCCTACTTCTATATGTGTAGTCAGGTAGACTAGTCCTACTTCTATATGTGTAATCGGGTAGACTAGTCCTACTTCTGTATGCGTAACCAGGTAGACTAGTCCTACTTCTATTTGTGTAACCAGGTAGACTAGTCCTACTTCTATATGCGTAACCAGGTAGACTAGTCCTACTTCTATATGCGTAACCAGGTAGACTAGTCCTACTTCTATATGCGTAACCAGGTAGACTAGTCCTACTTCTATATGTGTAACCAGGTAGACTAGTCCTACTTCTATTTGTGTAACCAGGTAGACTAGTCCTACTTCTGTTTGTGTTGTCGGGTAGACTAGTCCTACTCCTATATGTGTTGTCAGGTAGACTAGTCCTACTTCTATTTGTGTTGTCAGGTAGACTAGTCCTACTTCTATATGTGTTGTCAGGTAGACTAGTCCTACTTCTATATGTGTTGTCGGATAGACTAGTCCTACCTCTATATGTGTAACCAGGTAGACTAGTCCTACTTCTATATGCGTAACCAGGTAGACTAGTCCTACTTCTATATGTGTAACCAGGTAGACTAGTCCTACCTCTATATGTGTTGTCGGGTAGACTAGTCCTCCTGCTATATTTGTAACCAGGTAGACTAGTCCTACCTCTATATGTGTAACCAGGTAGACTAGTCCTACCTCCATATGTGTTGTCAGGTAGACTAGTCCTCCTGCTATATGTGTAACCAGGTAGACTAGTCCTCCTGCTATATGTGTAACCAGGTAGACTAGTTCTACTTCTATATGTGTAACCAGGTAGACTAGTCCTACTTCTATATGTGTAACCAGGTAGACTAGTCCTACTTCTATTTGTGTTGTCAGGTAGACTAGTCCTACTTCTATATGTGTTGTCAGGTAGACTAGTCCTACTTCTATATGTGTTGTCAGGTAGACTAGTCCTACTTCTATATGTGTAACCAGGTAGACTAGTCCTACTTCTATATGTGTTGTCGGGTAGACTAGTCCTACTTCTATTTGTGTAACCAGGTAGACTAGTCCTCCTGCTATATGTGTAACCAGGTAGACTAGTCCTACTTCTATATGTGTAATCAGGTAGACTAGTCCTACTTCTATATGTGTAGTCAGGTAGACTAGTCCTACTTCTATATGTGTAATCGGGTAGACTAGTCCTACTTCTGTATGCGTAACCAGGTAGACTAGTCCTACTTCTATTTGTGTAACCAGGTAGACTAGTCCTACTTCTATATGCGTAACCAGGTAGACTAGTCCTACTTCTATATGCGTAACCAGGTAGACTAGTCCTACTTCTATATGCGTAACCAGGTAGACTAGTCCTACTTCTATATGTGTAACCAGGTAGACTAGTCCTACTTCTATTTGTGTAACCAGGTAGACTAGTCCTACTTCTGTTTGTGTTGTCGGGTAGACTAGTCCTACTCCTATATGTGTTGTCAGGTAGACTAGTCCTACTTCTATTTGTGTTGT
This sequence comes from Salvelinus namaycush, assembly GCF_016432855.1. Classification (NCBI taxonomy): domain Eukaryota; kingdom Metazoa; phylum Chordata; class Actinopteri; order Salmoniformes; family Salmonidae; genus Salvelinus; species Salvelinus namaycush. Next base: position 275,264 of record NW_024060008.1, read on the forward strand.
CAGGTAGACTAGTCCTACTTCTATATGTGTTGTCAGGTAGACTAGTCCTACTTCTATATGTGTTGTCGGGTAGACTAGTCCTACCTCTATATGTGTTGTCAGGTAGACTAGTCCTACTTCTATATGCGTAACCAGGTAGACTAGTCCTACTTCTATATGTGTAACCAGGTAGACTAGTCCTACTTCTATATGTGTAACCAGGTAGACTAGTCCTACTTCTATTTGTGTAACCAGGTAGACTAGTCCTACTTCTATTTGTGTTGTCAGGTAGACTAGTCCTACTTCTATATGTGTTGTCAGGTAGACTAGTCCTACTTCTATATGTGTTGTCAGGTAGACTAGTTCTACTTCTATATGTGTTGTCAGGTAGACTAGTCCTACTTCTATATGTGTTGTCAGGTAGACTCGTCCTACTTCTATATGTCTTGTCAGGTAGACTAGTCCTACTTCTATATGTCTTGTCAGGTAGACTAGTCCTACTTCTATATGTCTTGTCAGGTAGACTAGTCCTACTTCTATATGTCTTGTCAGGTAGACTAGTCCTACTTCTATATGTCTTGTCAGGTAGACTAGTCCTACTTCTATATGTCTTGTCAGGTAGACTAGTCCTACTTCTATTTGTCTTGTCAGGTAGACTAGTCCTACTTCTATTTGTCTTGTCAGGTAGACTAGTCCTACTTCTATATGTCTTGTCAGGTAGACTAGTCCTACTTCTATATGTCTTGTCAGGTAGACTAGTCCTACTTCTATATGTCTTGTCAGGTAGACTAGTCCTACTTCTATATGTCTTGTCAGGTAGACTAGTCCTACTTCTATATGTCTTGTCAGGTAGACTAGTCCTACTTCTATATGTCTTGTCAGGTAGACTAGTCCTACTTCTATATGTCTTGTCAGGTAGACTAGTCCTACTTCTATATGTCTTGTCAGGTAGACTAGTCCTACTTCTATATGTCTTGTCAGGTAGACTAGTCCTACTTCTATATGTCTTGTCAGGTAGACTAGTCCTACTTCTATATGTCTTGTCAGGTAGACTAGTCCTACTTCTATATGTCTTGTCAGGTAGACTAGTCCTACTTCTATATGTCTTGTCAGGTAGACTAGTCCTACTTCTATATGTCTTGTCAGGTAGACTAGTCCTACTTCTATATGTCTTGTCAGGTAGACTAGTCCTACTTCTATATGTCTTGTCAGGTAGACTAGTCCTACTTCTATATGTCTTGTCAGGTAGACTAGTCCTACTTCTATATGTCTTGTCAGGTAGACTAGTCCTACTTCTATATGTCTTGTCAGGTAGACTAGTCCTACTTCTATATGTCTTGTCAGGTAGACTAGTCCTACTTCTATATGTCTTGTCAGGTAGACTAGTCCTACTTCTATATGTCTTGTCAGGTAGACTAGTCCTACTTCTATATGTCTTGTCAGGTAGACTAGTCCTACTTCTATATGTCTTGTCAGGTAGACTAGTCCTACTTCTATATGTCTTGTCAGGTAGACTAGTCCTACTTCTATATGTCTTGTCGGGTAGACTAGTCCTACTTCTGTATGTGTTGTCGGGTAGACTAGTCCTACCTCTATATGTGTTGTCGGGTAGACTAGTCCTACTTCTATATGTGTTGTCGGGTAGACTAGTTCTACTTCTATATGTGTTGTCGGGTAGACTAGTCCTACTTCTATATGTGTTGTCAGGTAGACTAGTCCTACTTCTATATGTGTAACCAGGTAGACTAGTCCTACTTCTGTTTGTGTTGTCGGGTAGACTAGTCCTACTTCTATATGTGTTGTCAGGTAGACTAGTCCTACTTCTATATGTGTAATCAGGTAGACTAGTCCTACTTCTATATGTGTAGTCAGGTAGACTAGTCCTACTTCTATATGCGTAATCGGGTAGACTAGTCCTACTTCTGTATGCGTAACCAGGTAGACTAGTCCTACTTCTATATGTGTTGTCAGGTAGACTAGTCCTACTTCTATATGTGTAACCAGGTAGACTAGTCCTACTTCTGTTTGTGTTGTCGGGTAGACTAGTCCTACTTCTATATGTGTTGTCAGGTAGACTAGTCCTACTTCTATATGTGTAATCAGGTAGACTAGTCCTACTTCTATATGTGTAGTCAGGTAGACTAGTCCTACTTCTATATGTGTAATCGGGTAGACTAGTCCTACTTCTGTATGCGTAACCAGGTAGACTAGTCCTACTTCTATTTGTGTAACCAGGTAGACTAGTCCTACTTCTATATGCGTAACCAGGTAGACTAGTCCTACTTCTATATGCGTAACCAGGTAGACTAGTCCTACTTCTATATGCGTAACCAGGTAGACTAGTCCTACTTCTATATGTGTAACCAGGTAGACTAGTCCTACTTCTATTTGTGTAACCAGGTAGACTAGTCCTACTTCTGTTTGTGTTGTCGGGTAGACTAGTCCTACTCCTATATGTGTTGTCAGGTAGACTAGTCCTACTTCTATTTGTGTTGTCAGGTAGACTAGTCCTACTTCTATATGTGTTGTCAGGTAGACTAGTCCTACTTCTATATGTGTTGTCGGATAGACTAGTCCTACCTCTATATGTGTAACCAGGTAGACTAGTCCTACTTCTATATGCGTAACCAGGTAGACTAGTCCTACTTCTATATGTGTAACCAGGTAGACTAGTCCTACCTCTATATGTGTTGTCGGGTAGACTAGTCCTCCTGCTATATTTGTAACCAGGTAGACTAGTCCTACCTCTATATGTGTAACCAGGTAGACTAGTCCTACCTCCATATGTGTTGTCAGGTAGACTAGTCCTCCTGCTATATGTGTAACCAGGTAGACTAGTCCTACTTCTATATGCGTAACCAGGTAGACTAGTCCTACTTCTATATGTGTAACCAGGTAGACTAGTCCTACTTCTATATGTGTTGTCGGGTAGACTAGTCCTACTTCTATTTGTGTAACCAGGTAGACTAGTCCTCCTGCTATATGTGTTGTCGGGTAGAATAGTCCTACTTCTATATGTGTTGTCAGGTAGACTAGTCCTATCTCTATGTGTTGTCGGGTAGACTAGTCCTACTTCTATATGCGTTGTCGGGTAGACTAGTCCTACTTCTGAATGCGTTGTCGGGTAGACTAGTCCTACTTCTATATGCGTTGTCAGGTAGACTCGTCCTACTTCTATATGTGTTGTCGGGTAGACTAGTCCTACCTCTATATGTGTTGTCGGGTAGACTAGTCCTCCTTCTATATGTGTTGTCAGGTAGACTAATCCTACTTCTATATGTGTTGTTGGGTAGACTAGTCCTACCTCTATATGTGTAACCAGGTAGACTAGTCCTACTTCTATATGTGTTGTCGGGTAGACTAGTCCTACTGCTATATGTGTTGTTGGGTAGACTAGTCCTACCTCTATATGTGTTGTCGGGTAGACTAGTCCTACTTCTATATGCGTTGTCAGGTAGACTAGTCCTAATTCTATTTGTGTAACCAGGTAGACTAGTCCTACTTCTATATGTGTTGTCGGGTAGACTAGTCCTACTTCTAAATGTGTAACCAGGTAGACTAGTCCTACTTCTATTTGTGTAACCAGGTAGACTAGTCCTACCTCTATATGTGTAACCAGGTAGACTAGTCCTACCTCCATATGTGTAACCAGGTACACTAGTCCTACCTCTATATGTGTAACCAGGTACACTAGTCCTACTTCTATATGTGTAATCAGGTACACTAGTCCTACTTCTATATGTGTAACCAGGTAGACTAGTCCTCCTGCTATATGTGTAACCAGGTAGACTAGTTCTACTTCTATATGTGTAACCAGGTAGACTAGTCCTAATTCTATATGTGTTGTTGGGTAGACTAGTCCTACTTCTATATGTGTAGCCAGGTAGACTAGTCCTACTTCTATTTGTGTAATCAGGTAGACTAGTCCTCCTGCTATATGTGTAATCAGGTAGACTAGTCCTACTTCTATATGTGTAGTCAGGTAGACTAGTCCTACTTCTATATGTGTAATCGGGTAGACTAGTCCTACTTCTGTATGCGTAACCAGGTAGACTAGTCCTACTTCTATTTGTGTAACCAGGTAGACTAGCCCTACTTCTATATGCGTAACCAGGTAGACTAGTCCTACTTCTATATGCGTAACCAGGAAGACTAGTCCTACTTCTATATGCGTAACCAGGAAGACTAGTCCTACTTCTATATGCGTAACCAGGTAGACTAGTCCTACTTCTATATGTGTAACCAGGTAGACTAGTCCTACTTCTATTTGTGTAACCAGGTAGACTAGTCCTACTTCTTTGTGTTGTCGGGTAGACTAGTCCTACTTCTATATGTGTTGTCAGGTAGACTAGTCCTACTTCTATTTGTGTTGTCAGGTAGACTAGTCCTACTTCTATATGTGTTGTCAGGTAGACTAGTCCTACTTCTATATGTGTTGTCGGATAGACTAGTCCTACTTCTATATGTGTAACCAGGTAGACTAGTCCTACTTCTATATGCGTAACCAGGTAGACTAGTCCTACTTCTATATGTGTAACCAGGTAGACTAGTCCTACCTCTATATTTGTTGTCGGGTAGACTAGTCCTCCTGCTATATTTGTAACCAGGTAGACTAGTCCTACCTCTATATGTGTAACCAGGTAGACTAGTCCTACTTCTATATGTGTAACCAGGTAGACTAGTCCTACTTCTATATGTGTAACCAGGTAGACTAGTCCTACTTCTATATGCGTAACCAGGTAGACTAGTCCTACTTCTATATGTGTAACCAGGTAGACTAGTCTACTTCTATATGTGTAACCAGGTAGACTAGTCTACTTCTATATGTGTAACCAGGTAGACTAGTCCTACCTCTATATGTGTAATCGGGTAGACTAGTCCTACTTCTATATGTGTAATCGGGTAGACTAGTCCTACTTCTATATGCGTAACCAGGTAGACTAGTCCTACTTCTATATGTGTTGTCGGGTAGACTAGTCCTCCTGCTATATGTGTAACCAGGTAGACTAGTCCTACTTCAATGTGTGTAATCAGGTAGACTAGTCCTACTTCTATGTGTGTAATCAGGTAGACTAGTCCTACTTCTATATGTGTAACCACGTAGACTAGTCCTACTACTATATGTGTAACCAGGTAGACTAGTCCTACTTCTATATGTGTTGTCAGGTAGACTAGTCCTACCTCTATGTGTGTTGTCGGGTAGACTAGTCCTACTTCTATATGTGTAACCAGGTAGACTAGTCCTACTTCTATATGCGTAACCAGGTAGACTAGTCCTACTTCTATATGTGTAACCAGGTAGACTAGTCTACTTCTATATGTGTAACCAGGTAGACTAGTCCTACCTCTATATAGGTAATCAGGTAGACTAGTCCTACTTCTATATGTGTAATCGGGTAGACTAGTCCTACTTCTATATGCGTAACCAGGTAGACTAGTCCTACTTCTATATGTGTTGTCGGGTAGACTAGTCCTCCTGCTATATGTGTAACCAGGTAGACTAGTCCTACTTCAATGTGTGTAATCAGGTAGACTAGTCCTACTTCAATGTGTGTAATCAGGTAGACTAGTCCTACTTCAATGTGTGTAATCAGGTAGACTAGTCCTACTTCTATATGTGTAACCAGGTAGACTAGTCCTACTACTATATGTGTAACCAGGTAGACTAGTCCTACTTCTATATGTGTTGTCAGGTAGACTAGTCCTACCTCTATGTGTGTTGTCGGGTAGACTAGTCCTACTTCTATATGTGTAACCAGGTAGACTAGTGCTACTTCTATATGTGTAACCAGGTAGACTAGTTCTACTTCTATATGTGTTGTCGGGTAGACTAGTCCTACCTCTATATGTGTAACCAGGTAGACTAGTCCTTCTTCTATGTGTAACCAGGTAGACTAGTCCTACTTCTATATGTGTAACCAGGTAGACTAGTCCTACTTCTATATGTGTAACCAGGTAGACTAGTCCTACCTCTATATGTGTAATCGGGTAGACTAGTCCTACTTCTATATGTGTAATCGGGTAGACTAGTCCTACTTCTATATGCGTAACCGGGTAGACTAGTCCTACTTCAATGTGTGTAATCAGGTAGACTAGTCCTACTTCAATGTGTGTAATCAGGTAGACTAGTCCTAGGTCTATATGTGTTGTCGGGTAGACTAGTCCTACTTCTATATGTGTAACCAGGTAGACTAGTCCTAGGTCTATATGTGTTGTCGGGTAGACTAGTCCTACTTCTATATGTGTAACCAGGTAGACTAGTCCTACTTCCATATGTGTAACCAGGTAGACTAGTCCTAGGTCTATATGTGTTGTCGGGTAGACTAGTCCTACTTCTATATGTGTAACCAGGTAGACTAGTCCTAGGTCTATATGTGTTGTCGGGTAGACTAGTCCTACTTCTATATGTGTTGTCGGGTAGACTAGTCCTACTTCTATTTGTGTTGTCGGGTAGACTAGTCCTACTTCTATATGTGCTGTCGGGTAGACTAGTCCTACTACTAAATGTGCTGTCGGGTAGACTAGTCCTACTTCTATATGTGTAACCAGGTAGACGAGTCCTACTTCTATATGTGTAATCAGGTAGACTAGTCCTACTTCAATGTGTGTAATCAGGTAGACTAGTCCTAGGTCTATATGTGTTGTCGGGTAGACTAGTCCTACTTCTATTTGTGTTGTCGGGTAGACTAGTCCTACTTCTATATGTGCTGTCGGGTAGACTAGTCCTACTACTAAATGTGCTGTCGGGTAGACTAGTCCTACTTCTATATGTGTAACCAGGTAGACGAGTCCTACTTCTATATGTGTAATCAGGTAGACTAGTCCTACTTCAATGTGTGTAATCAGGTAGACTAGTCCTAGGTCTATATGTGTTGTCGGGTAGACTAGTCCTACTTCTATATGTGTAACCAGGTAGACTAGTCCTAGGTCTATATGTGTTGTCGGGTAGACTAGACTACTTCTCTGTGTGGTGTCGGGTAGACTAGTCCTACTTCTATATGTGTTGTCGGGTAGACTAGTCCTACCTCTATATGTGTAACCAGGTAGACTAGTCCTACTTCTATGTGTAACCAGGTAGACTAGTGCTACTTCTATATGTGTAACCAGGTAGACTAGTTCTACTTCTATATGTGTTGTCGGGTAGACTAGTCCTACCTCTATATGTGTAACCAGGTAGACTAGTCCTACTTCTATGTGTAACCAGGTAGACTAGTCCTACTTCTATATGTGTAACCAGGTAGACTAGTTCTACTTCTATATGTGTTGTCGGGTAGACTAGTCCTACCTCTATATGTGTAACCAGGTAGACTAGTCCTACTTCTATGTGTAACCAGGTAGACTAGTCCTACTTCTATATGTGTAACCAGGTAGACTAGTCCTACTTCTATATGTGTAACCAGGTAGACTAGTCCTACCTCTATATGTGTAATCAGGTAGACTAGTCCTACTTCTATATGTGTAATCAGGTAGACTAGTCCTACTTCTATATGTGTAACCAGGTAGACTAGTCCTACTTCAATGTGTGTAATCAGGTAGACTAGTCCTACTTCAATGTGTGTAATCAGGTAGACTAGTCCTAGGTCTATATGTGTTGTCGGGTAGACTAGTCCTACTTCTATATGTGTAACCAGGTAGACTAGTCCTAGGTCTATATGTGTTGTCGGGTAGACTAGTCCTACTTCTATATGTGTAACCAGGTAGACTAGTCCTACTTCAATATGTGTAATCAGGTAGACTAGTCCTAGGTCTATATGTGTTGTCGGGTAGACTAGTCCTACTTCTATATGTGTAACCAGGTAGACTAGTCCTAGGTCTATATGTGTTGTCGGGTAGACTAGTCCTACTTCTATATGTGTTGTCGGGTAGACTAGTCCTACTTCTATTTGTGTTGTCGGGTAGACTAGTCCTACTTCTATATGTGCTGTCGGGTAGACTAGTCCTACTACTAAATGTGCTGTCGGGTAGACTAGTCCTACTTCTATATGTGTAACCAGGTAGACGAGTCCTACTTCTATATGTGTAATCAGGTAGACTAGTCCTACTTCAATGTGTGTAATCAGGTAGACTAGTCCTAGGTCTATATGTGTTGTCGGGTAGACTAGTCCTACTTCTATATGTGTAACCAGGTAGACTAGTCCTAGGTCTATATGTGTTGTCGGGTAGACTAGACTACTTCTCTGTGTGGTGTCGGGTAGACTAGTCCTACTTCTATATGTGTTGTCGGGTAGACTAGTCCTACTACTATATGTGTTGTCGGGTAGACTAGTCCTACTTCTATATGTGTTGTCGGGTAGACTAGTGTTACTTCTATATGTGTTGTCGGGTAGACTAGTCCTACTTCTATATGTGTAACCAGGTAGACTAGTCCTACTTCTATATGTGTTGTCGGGTAGACTAGTCCTACTTCTATATGTGTAACCAGGTAGACTAGTCCTACTTCTATATGTGTTGTTTGGTAGACTAGTCCTACCTCTATATGTGTAACCAGGTAGACTAGTCCTACTTCTATATGTGTTGTCGGGTAGACTAGTCCTATTTCTATATGTGTTGTCGGGTAGACTAGTCCTACCTCTATATGTGTAACCAGGTAGAATAGTCCTACTTCTATATGTGTTGTCGGGTGGACTAGTCCTACTTCTATATGCGTTGTCAGGTAGACTAGTCCTAATTCTATTTGTGTAACCAGGTAGACTAGTCCTACTTCTAAATGTGTAACCAGGTAGACTAGTCCTACTTCTATATGTGTTGTCGGGTAGACTAGTCCTACTTCTATATGCGTTGTCGGGTAGACTAGTCCTACTTCTATATGCGTTGTCAGGTAGACTAGTCCTACTTCTATATGCGTTGTCGGGTAGACTAGTCCTACTTCTATATGTGTTGTCAGGTAGACTAGTCCTACTTCTATATGTGTTTTCAGGTAGACTAGTCCTACCTCTATTTGTGTTGTCGGGTAGACTAGTCCTACTTCTATTTGTGTTGTCGGGTAGACTAGTGCTACTTCTACAGTGGGGAGAACAAGTATTTGACACACTGCCGATTTTGCAGGTTTTCCTACTTACAAAGCATGTAGATGTCTGTAATTTTTATCATAGGTACACTTCAACTGTGAGAGACGGAATCTAAAACAAAAATCCAGAAAATCACTTTGTATGATTTTTAAGTAATTAATTTGCATTTTATTGCATGACATAAGTATTTGATACATCAGAAAAGCAGAACTTAATATTTGGTACAGAAACCTTTATTTGCAATTACAGAGATCATGTGTTTCCTGTAGTTCTTGTCCAGGTTTGCACACACTGCAGCAGGGATTTTCTCACACTCCTCCTCCATACAGACCTTCTCCAGATCCTTCAGGTTTCAGGGCTGTCGCTGGGCAATACGGACTTTCAGCTCCCTCCAAAGATTTTATATTGGGTTCAGGTCTGGAGACTGGCTAGGCCACTCCAGGACCTTCAGATGCTTTTTACGGAGCCACTCCTTAGTTGCCCTGGCTGTGTGTTTCGGGTCGTTGTCATGCTGGAAGACCCAGCCACGACCCATCTTCAATGCTCTTACTGAGGGAAGGAGGTTGTTGGCAAAGATCTCGCGATACATGGCCCCATCCATCCACCCCTCAATACGGTGCAGTCGTCCTGTCCCCTTTGCAGAAAAGCATCCCAAAAGAATGATGTTTCCACCTCCGTGCTTCACGGTTGGGATGGTGTTCTTGGGGTTGTACTCATCCTTCTTCTTCCTCCAAACACGGCGAGTGGAGTTTAGACCAAAAAGCTTTATTTTTGTCTCATCAGACCACATGACCTTCTCCCATTCCTCCTCTGGATCATCCAGATGGTCATTGGCAAACTACAGACGGGCCTGGACATGCGCTGGCTTGAGCAGGGGAACTTGCGTGCGCTGCAGGATTTTAATCCATGACGGCGTAGTGTGTTATTAATGGTTTTCTTTGAGACTGGTCCCAGCTCTCTTCAGGTCATTGACCAGGTCCTGCCGTGTAGTTCTGAGCTGATCCCTCACCTTCCTCATGATCATTGATGCCCCACGAGGTGAGATCTTGCATGTAGCCCCAGACCGAGGGTGATTGACCGTCATCTTTAAATTCTTCCATTTTCTAATAATTGCGCCAACAGTTGTTGCCTTCTCACCAAGCTGCTTGCCTATTGTCCTGTAGCCCATCCCAGCCTTGTGCAGGTCTACAATTTTATCACTGATGTCCTTACACAGCTCTCTGGTCCTGGCCATTGTGGAGAGGTTGGAGTCTGTTTGATTGAGTGTGTGGACAGGTGTTTTTTTGTACAGGTAACGAGTTCAAACAGGTGCAGTTAATACAGGTAATGAGTGGAGAACAGGAGGGCTTCTTAAAGAAAAACTAACAGGTCTGTGAGAGCCGGAATTCTTACTGATTGGTAGGTGATCAAATACTTATGTCATGTAATAAAATGCTAATTAATTACCTAATCATACAACGTGATTTTCTGGATTTTTGTTTTAGATTCCGTCTCTCACAGTTGAAGTGTACCTATGATAAAAATTACAGACCTCTACATGCTTTGTAAGTAGGAAAACCTGCAAAATCGGCAGTGTATCAAATACTTGTTCTCCCCAGTGTATATATTAAAAAAAAATATATAATAATAATAATTTGCTGACACCCCTCCCCAGAGGTGTCTCATTATTGGGATTCATTGCTGATTCCTACCTGTAGCTCACTATGAGGTGTCTAGTGTTAAATGTTAAGGCAAGGCTTTCGACTCTGTCAATCACCACATTCTTATCGGCAGACTCAACAGCCTTGGTTTCTCAAATGACTGCCTCGCCTGCTTCACCAACTACTTCTCAGATAGAGTTCAGTGTGTCAAATCGGAGGACCTGTTGTCCAGACCTCTGGCAGTCTCTATGGGGGTGCCACAGGGTTCAATTCTCGGGCCGACTCTTTTCTCTGTATATATCAATGATGTCGCTCTTGCTGCGGGTGATTCTCTGATCCACCTCTACGCAGACGACACCATTCTGTATACATCTGGCCCTTCTGTGGACACTGTGTTAACAAACCTCCAAATGAGCTTCAATGTCATACAACTCTCCTTCCGTGGCCTCCAACTGCTCTTAAACGCTAGTAAAACTAAATGCTCTTCAACCGATCGCTGCCCGCATCCGCCCGACTAGCATCACTACTCTGGACGGTTCTGACTTAGAATATGTGGACAACTACAATTACCTAGGTGTCTGCTTAGACTGTAAACTCTCCTTCCAGACTCACATTAAACATCTCCAATCCCAAATTAAATCTAGAATCTGCTTCCTATTTCGCAACAAAGCCTCCTAAACTCACGCTGCCAAACATACCCTCGTAAAACTGACTATCCTGCCGATACTTTACTTCAGTGATGTCATTTACAAAATAGCCTCCAACACTCTACTCAGCAAACTGGATGCAGTCCATCACAGTGTCATCCGTTTTGTCACCAAAGCCCCATATACCACCCACCGCTGCGACCTGTATGCTCTCGTTGGCTGGTCCTCGCTACATATTCATCGCTAAACCCACTGGCTCCAGGTCATCTATAAGTCTTTGCTAGGTAAAGCTCCGCCTTAACTCAGCTCACTGGTCACCATAGCAACACCCACCCATAGCATGGCCTGTTTATTGCCTTACCTCCTTACTCCATCACACTGTATATAGATTTTTCTATTGTGTTATTGACTGTACTTTTGTTTATCCCACGTGTTAACTCTGTGTTGTTTTTTTGTTGCACTGCTTTGATTTTTCTTGGCCAGGTCGCAGTTGTGAATGAGAACTTGTTCTCAACTGGCCACCTGGTTAAATAAAGGTGGGGGAAAAATGTAATTAAAAATACATTTAAAAAAGCATAACTTTATTGACAACACCCAAATGGATACTGTCATTAACGCAAATCTTCAATAATTAAACATATTTCTTAATACTGTAGCAAACATTATATTACACAGGACATTCAAACGAGCCTTACAATTATAATCCAAAGTAGTGTGAAATGCACTCCCCTGAGTTTTCCCCCATTCACATTCAGAATACACTGTGAAAAACTAAAATCTTTGCTCACCAGTTTTGCTCCAGACAGATATACTACATCCATAACTGTCGGTTTCCTCATTAGCAGGGAGGAGTTTCTACAACCAAATTGCATGTGCATCGCCCTCGTGCCGCAATTTTATTAAACTCAGAAAGGGGCTTATATTGGAGACCAAAAGTCATCTGGCACACTGCTTAGAGTTTCAACAACATGAATAACTTATTTCTAGCCTACAATCATCGATGTTACTACTAAAATATGACTATTCTTGCTCATTTTAAGACAATTGTCAAATAATTTTAACATTCATTACAGACGTCAATTGTTGTACAACATCATGGCTACGCTGTTGGCATCACCTTTTACAGTGGATTTCCACTGTTGTGGGCCTTTAATCATCTGACTTTGTTGTTCGCACAGGAGAGATACGGGACTATCGTGGATCCTCTGGGGAGCCTCAACAACCTTATGATGCTGACGAGGCAGAGAAGAGTCTCTCCAGATCAGAACACCTCAATAAACACCTGCAGAGATCCACAGGGAAGAGAACTCACTGCTGCTCTGACTGTGGGAAGAAATTCACCTCCTCATCAGACATTAAAATTCATCAGAGAATCCACACAGGAGAGAAACCTTATAGCTGTGGTCAATGTGGGAAGACTTTTGGTACATCTAGAGATCTGACAGTGCACCAGAGAATACACACAGGAGAGAAATCTTATAGCTGTGATCAATGTGGGAAGAGTTTTACTAGATCTGGCTCTCTGACTTTACACCAGAAAACACACACAGGAGAGAAACCATATAGCTGTGATCAATGTGGGAAGAGTTTTACTAGATCTGACCATCTGACATTACACCAGAGAACACATACAGGAGAGAAACCTTATAGCTGTGATCAATGTGGGAAGAGTTTTACTAGATCTGACTCTCTGACTTTACACCAGAGAACACACACAGGAGAGAAACCGTATAGCTGTGATCAATGTGGGAAGAGTTTTACTAGATCTGGCCATCTGACATTACACCAGAGAACACACACAAGAGAGAAACCTTATAGATGTGATCAATGTGGGAAGAGTTTTTGTCGATCTAGTGAACTGACATTACACCAGAGAACACACACAGGAGAGAAATCTTATAGCTGTGATCAATGTGGGAAGAGTTTTACTAGATCTGGCTCTCTGACTTTACACCAGAGAACACACACAGGAGAGAAACCTTATAGCTGTGGTCAATGTGGGAAGAGTTTTACTGCATCTGGCTCTCTGACAGTGCACCAGAGAACACACACAGGAGAGAAAACATATAGCTGTGATCAATGTGGGAAGAGTTTTGGTCAATCTAGCCAGCTGACTGCACACCAGAGAACACACACAGGAGAGAAATCTTATAGCTGTGGTCAATGTGGGAAGAGATACTCTGGTAAAGGATCTCTGATCAAACATCAGAAAATACATGAAGGAGTTTTTTCATGATAATAATTAAATAATTAAATAATGTCACAATGTAGATTATTTTAACATTGTAGTAGGAGTATTTTAATGAATGTCAATGTAGAACCCTAAATGTTTGCCCCCTGTTCAATTGATTTTACCCTCAGGGAAAAAAATCCAGGCTCTGTATTGAAAGAGTTACTATTTATGTGATTTAACAAAAAGTGACTAACAAAAAAGAGTTGTGTTACACTTACCACGTTGGTGACCCACTGGAATCACAATGTAGCTAGCTGTTTACCACGTTGGTGACCCGCTGGAATCACAATGTAGCTAGCTGTTTACCACGTTGGTGACCCACTGGAATCACAATGTAGCTAGCTGTTTACCACGTTGGTGACCCACTGGAATCACAATGTAGCTAGCTGTTTACCACGTTGGTGACCCACTGGAATCACAATGTAGCTAGCTGTTTACCACGTTGGTGACCCACTGGAATCACAATGAAACACTACAAAATGTTTAGGTTTTCAATATATTCATTTTTTTTTCAATGACTTGAAAACAGCTTAATTTCAACGTACTTATACACCTATAATCAATTTTTTATTAACAATCTCACATCACTCCAGTATTTCTTTACAACATTCAAGTGCTAATTGTCGTTATTCCACTACTGAAGAAGCATGACTCAAATCACCTCATATATTCAAACATTCAGCCTGACAAAAGATACATGTTTTATTATTCCATGCCTCACCATTAAGTGAACTATTGACAATACATATTAACAAAGGGGTGTGTACATTTGGTTTTGATTTTCATATTTACAATTATGTAACATTTAGTAATCATAGTTATTCATGCAACCAACTTGACATTTTTGGGTACAATTATATTGACATTGTTACCCTGCTTTTATATCCAACAACATGCCTATCTAGTGAACCCTGAAAAGAGAGAGAAGCTCCGCAGTGTAAAGTTACTACGGATATCGCAGGAGTTTCCTCTTGAAATCAGACATGTCTGTGGTAAGGACAACTTGGTTACTGATTATCTCAAGGGTGGGCAGTCAAATAGATTTGTGTTTTGCATTTAGCCAGTGAGTTACCATGATCACAATTTATTTTGACACGTTTTTCCCGTGTTGGAGATTAGTTTTATCTCTTATTCTTTTCTGTGTTTTTTTTAAAACTGCACTGTTGGGGGCTCGTAAGTAAGAGTTCCAGTGTTGTATCCGGCGCATGTGACTAATACTATTTGATTTGAGTTTTGTTTGGGCTCGTTCCAAGGGGACGAGAGTTCTAGAAGCTAGTGAGTTTTAGGAAGACGAGAGTTCTAGAAGCTAGTGAGTTTTAGAAAGACGAGAGTTCTAGAAGCTAGTGAGTTTTAGGAAGACGAGAGTTCTAGAAGCTATTGAGTTTTAGGAAGACGAGAGTTCTAGAAGCTAGTGAGTTTTAGGATTCTATGGAAAGAAAAAGCATTAAAAACATAATTCTTTTAATTACACGATTGTATATTATTATTCAGAAATACATGTTTTTAATTGTTTACAGCCCGTAGACACCATGTTTATATTGTAGAAGGTGAAGCATTGTTATAGAATAACTATCTTCAAAGTAATGACTCGGGACGTCGGGTTTGATATGAAAGCTTATTTTAGTAATAATTCTTGATCACGTTACATTTAACAACTTTAGATTCTACAGAGCAATGCCAGTGAGATGCTAGCGCAAAGGAGCTAAATAATCACCTGTTAATTGCACTTAACTAGCGTGTTCACTCTCTACTTCCTGTCGCAAGGCATTCTGGAACTTGCAGTCAAAAGCGTAATTCAATACTAACCAATACAATTACATATGTAAATAACTGTAAAGAAATATCTTTAGATACAGCTCAATTAATTAACTTAAACATTAACTCTGTAACACATTAAAGTTACAACATCCCCCCCCCCCCCCCCGATGAACAACTGTGTTCATCTAGATCTCTAGGCAGTATATCAACTGAATAGGTCTCCTCAACAAAGTCCCTGAAACAGTACGAACTGAACATGATCTAAGTAGGCCATCTCGGCCTGGAAACAGTTCCTCAATCTTTCCTAGTTTCCAGGTTTGTCTGGGTGTGTTATCTTCTCCTATGAGTACAACGTCACCCGCTTTCAGTGGGGTGGGCTGTGGTGTATCACAGCGGTGTGCTGACTTTAGATCCAGCAAGTAGTCTCTTCGCCAACTGTTCCAGAAGCTGGTCACAAGTCTCTGCCTGTACTTCCATCTGCGTGTCATGTCCTCCTTGTTTAGCGTTGGGTGCTGAGTGTCAGCTGGAAATGGCTTTGGAGGCAAAGAGGTTAGTCGTTTACCCACCAGGAAGTGTGCTGGGGTCAGGGGTTGTGGTTCATCCACTTCATTGTGCACGAAGGTCAGAGGCCTAGAATTTAGAATTGCTTCAACCTCTGTCAGGACTGTGCACATCTCTTCAAAGTTGAGTGAAGCTCTCCCAAGAACCTTTCGCAGGCATGTTTTCACTGACCTGACAAGTCTTTCCCAGAATCCGCCCCACCAGGCTGCTCGCTCGGCGATGAACCTCCAGGTGATGCCCCTTTCTGAGAAGAAAGCCAAAAGTTGGGGCTCTTCGATTGCCTTCCACAGCTCTTTCAAGTCCTGATCAGCTCTCTTGAACGTTTTTGCATTGTCTGAGTAGATTACCTTGCATAATCCTCTCCTTGAGATGAATCTTTTTAGAGCTAGCAGGAATTTCTCTGTGGACTGATCTGAGACCAGTTCCAAATGCACTGCTCTGGTTACCGCACAAGTGAACAGTGCAATGTATGACTTCTTCACAGACCCATTTTCTTTCACATAGAGCGGTCCTGCAAAATCCACACCTGTGACTTCAAATGGTGGCGATTCAGTTATTCTGTCTTTTGGTAAAGGCGCAGTGACCTGCTGTCCGGCTCTTGCCTTGAATCTTTTGCACACTATACATCTTGCCACTGTGCTCTTGACTAGCTGCCTAGCACTCAAGATCCAGTATTGCTCTCTGATTTGTACTAGAGTGTCTCTTGCTCCAGAATGCATCACCTTCTCATGGTGGTACTGTATCAAAATTTCTGAGTATCTGTACTTGTTGGGCAGAACCCATGGGTGCTGCTCTCTGAATGTGAAGCTGGACTGTTGCAGTCTTCCTCCTACACTGAGTAGTTCGTGTTCGTCCAGGAACGGTTTCAGTTCTCTGATTTTACAGTCATTGTTTAGGCTTTTTCCTGCCTTCAGTAGTTTGATCTCCTGTCCAAAACTCTGTTGTTGTGTTACCTTAACCTGTCTAGCCCCGGGGTGCCGCTAGCGGCACACCCCCCCCACCCCCACTGAAAAGGCAGAGCCGCGAAATTCAAAAAAAATATTTTTTTTTAAATATTTAACTTTCACACATTAAAGTCCAATACAGCTAATGAAAGACACAGATCTTGTGAATCCAGCCAACATGTCCGATTTTTAAAATGTTTTACAGGGAAGACACAATATGTAAAGATGTAAATCTATTAGTTAAACACATTAGCATAATCCACCATCTTTTCTTTGTCCACCAACACCAGTAGCTATCACCAATTCGGCTAAACAAAGATATTGATAGCCACTAACCAAGAAAAAAGCTCATCAGATGACAGTCTGATAACATATTTATGGTATAGGATAGGTTTTGTTAGAAAAATGTGCATATTTCAGGTAGATGTCATAGTTTACAATTGCACCCACCGTCACAAATGGACTAGAATAAATACAATGAGCAACGTGTTTACCTAACTACTAATCATCAAACATTTCGTAAAAATACACAGCATACACTAATCGAAAGATACAGATCCTGTGAATACAGACAATATTTCAGATTTTCTAAGTGTCTTACAGCGAAAACACAATAAATCGTTATATTAGCATAGCACATGTGCAAACATTACACCAGCATTGATTCTAGCCAAAGAGAGCGATAACGTAAACATCGCCAAAATATATAAATTTTTTCACTAACCTTCTCAGAATTCTTCAGATGACACTCCTGTAACATCACATTACAACATACATATACAGTTTGTTCGAAAATGTGCATATTTAGCCACCAAAATCATGGTTAGACAATGAGAAAAGTAGCCCAGCTGGTCAGAAAATGTCCTGCGCCACATTAGACAGTGATCTAGTCTTATACATAAATACTCATAAACGTGACTAAAAAATATAGGGTGGACAGCGATTGATAGACAATTTAATTCTTAATACAATCGCGGATTTACATTTTTTAAATTATCCTTACTTTTCAATACAGTTTGCGCCAAGCGAAGCTACGTCAAAAAAGATGGCGTCCTAAGCCATTAACATTTTTCGACAGAAACACGATTTATCATAATAAATTGTTCCTACTTTGAGCTGTTCTTCCATCAGAATCTTGGTCAAAGAATCCTTTCTTGGGTCTAATCGTCTTTTGGTCGAAAGCTGTCCTCTTGCCATGTAGAAATGCACATTGCGTTCGGCATGAACTGGAACGGTGCCCAGAGATTCACAGCGTCTCAGAAATAAATGTCCCAAAATCGCACTAAACGGATATAAATTGCTATAAAACGCTTTAAATTAACTACCTTATGATGTTTTTAATCCAGTACTTTTCTGCATCGAACAGTTCGTCAGCAGTCAGTTCACCTTGTATCTTTATGGTTGTACGAGCATTGGCTATGAATCTCTTTATCCAGGCGGTGACTCTGAACACTCTTTTCAGTTTGCTGTACCTTTCAAGCTCCATCACAGGTTCAGTGATTGCTGTGCTGTTTGCTGCGAGTTGTACAGTAACCTGGCAGCTGGACTTGAGTTCTATATTCACCTCTTCCGGAACTTTGTTATCATCAGTCTCTTCGGACTGATTGGGTGATGTCAGAATTCTGGGTCCATTCCACCATAGCTCGCTCTGTGTCAAGTTTCGAACAGTTTGTCCTCTTGTAGGGAGGTCGGCTGGATTAGTTTTCCCTTCAATATGTGACCATGACTCAGGATTGGTCAAGGACTGGATCTCCGTCACTCTGTTCGCAACAAACTGTTTCCATTTCTGAGCTGAGCTGCAAATCCAATGCAGCACGATCATCGAGTCTGTCCACATTTGGATCTGTTTTTCTTCCAATTTCAGTGTGGTCATCAAGTTGTTTGCGAGTCTCGCTCCAATCACAGCTCCCATGAGCTCCAGGCGTGGCAGCGTCATTTTCTTGAGTGGGGCTACCCTGGACTTGGATGCGACTAGACTTCTTGTATCCCTGTCTTGTGACTCACCTTGCAAGTAAGCTACTGCACTGTAAGCCCTTTCACAGAACACGTGTAGTTTCAGAGTGTGGCTATTCTGTGGCCGCATGTCTGTTCTGTACCACCTTGGTATGGTGAGCTGGTGTAACTGGGGTAGCTCTGAACACCACTGTTGCCATTCTCGTGTCAGATCAGGTGGTAATTCTTCGTCCCAGCTGAGTCCCCTCTCCCACATTTCCTGGAACATGCACTTGATCCTGATGGTGAAGGGAGTTAAGAAACCAAGAGGGTCGAAGATACGTGCAGACGACTGTAGAACACTTCTCTTTGTGTTTTCATTTTGCTTTAGAATGCTCAGTAGCGGCCTGAGGTCAAACACAAAGTCATCTGTTTCCGGTCTCCATACTAAGCCTAAAACCTTCAGCACTAATCCTTGTGTTTCTAGCGTCAACGGGTGCTCAGTTGTCGTACTCTCCTCCCATTTTGTTTTCAATTCAGGAGAATTGGTCATCCACTTGCAGAGGTCCATGCCTGCAATCGACAGCATTCGCGTTGCAGTTGTTGTCACAAGGTAAGCCTCTTCAACATTGCGTGAACTTGCAATGAAATCATCTACATAGAGTGACTCTCTCAGTATCTCTACAACTTCTGGTTGTTCTGTTTCATATTGTTTCAGGTGCTTCCTGATTGTAGCTGCCAGCAAAAATGGACTTGGGGAAGCTCCAAATACCACTCTTCATCCTCAGCACACGCAGCTCCTCTTCATTTTCTCCCCTTGGTGGGCCTGTGAGCCATAGAAATCTCACGGCGTCTCTGTCTCTCTCTGCTAGGGATATCTGCAGGAAAGCTTTCTTGATGTCTGCCATGAATGCGATCTCATGTAGTCTGAACTTTATCAGAACGCTGAGCAGATCCGGATTCAGGTTCGGTCCTGTGAGTAGACAGTCATTGAGGGATGGACAGCCATCTTCATGGGACGAGGCATCAAACACCACTCTCAGTTTTGTTGTCACCTTATCTTCTCGGAGTACTGCATGGTGAGGTAAGTAGTATTTTACATTGTCTGCACTTGATGCGTTGTCCTTGGGCACGTCCTCTGCAATATCCTGTTGTAAGTAGTCCTCTACCACTTCATTGTATCTGCTGTACAACGTCACATCCTTCTTCAGTCTTTTCTTCAGACCTTCAAACCGTTTCTTGGCGATTCTATAGTTGTCTTGGAGTTCTGGCATTTCTCGTTTCCATGGCAACTCCACGTGGTATCGCCCATCTTTGAAGGTGGTTGTTTCCTCGAACCTCTGTAGAGCCTCGGTTTCCTCTGGGTTCTGTGTTTTCTCGCTTATAATACCCAGAGACTCAAGCTCCCAGAATGCATGCAGTTGTTTGGAGACTAGTGTGTCTTCATCAAGTGGGATGAACATGCAGGTTGCCTCGGCGACACTTGACATGAACACGGGTCCCTGCACCGACCATCCAAAGGTGCTCTCTAAAGCAACCAGCGTCTCCGTCAGCCGCTCCACTCTGCCTGATACTATCTGCCAGTAGTAGTCTGCTCCTATCAGGACAGAGAGTTTAGGATCATTGTCATCTCCTGGAAAGTCTGCAAGCTGCAGTTCCTTTCTATTGAGTTCATGTCGAATCTGTTCACCAGGAACCTTCATCACAGCAACCTTCATGTACATTTGTGGCCTGCTGGAGGTCATTTTGCAGGGCTCTGGCAGTGCACCTCCTTGCACAAAGGCGGAGGTAGCGGTCCTGCTGCTGGGTTGTTGCCCTCCTTACGGCCTCCTCCACGTCTCCTGATGTACTGGCCTGTCTCCTGGTAGCGCCTCCATGCTCTGGACACTACGCTGACAGACACAACAAACCTTTTTGCCACAGCTCGCATTGATGTGCCATCCTGGATGAGCTGCACTACCTGAGCCACTTGTGTGGGTTGTAGACTCCGTCTCATGCTACCACTAGAGTGAAAGCACCGCCAGCATTCAAAAGTGACCAAAACATCAACCAGGAAGCATAGGAACTGAGAAGTGGTGTGTGGTCCCCACCTGCAGAACCATTCCTTTTTTGGGGGTGTCTTACTAATTGCCTATAATTTCCACCTTTTGTCTATTCCATTTGCACAACAGCATGTGAAATTTATTGTCAATCAGTGTTGCTTCCTAAGTGGACAGTTTGATTTCACAGAAGTGTGATTGACTTGGAGTTACATTGTGTTGTTTAAGTGTTCCCTTTATTTTTTTGAGCAGTGTATAAATAAAATAAAGTTGCAGCTGTCTTTGATATGCTCAAAACGAACTAACTGCTATCTTGAAATGTTGAAAAAGTGTTTTTAAATAGGCATCCTATCATTTGAAAATTAGTTGAAAGGCTAAGGGAATCATCTCCTGAGAGGAGGTTGGAGATGATTCTCTTAGCCTTTCAACTAATTTGCAAATGCCTATTTTAAAAGGATGGCCATTTAAAAACACTTTTTCAACATTTCAAGATAGCAGTTAGTTTGATGTAAAAAAAAAAAGACAGCTGCAACTTTATTTTATTAATTTTCACATGTTTTTGGTAAAAAAAATATTTTTGAAAATGAGTAAAATAAAGATGCAGCTATCTTTATTTACATCAAACTAAACAAACTGCTATCTTGAAATGTTGCAAAAGTGTTTTTAAAAAATCCAGGCGGATCCCACACCTTGATCACCTCTGGAGTTGAGGTTAATTAACAGCCGAGGTAATTTTTATGATGAAAATGAAAAAAGAAAAAAAAAATGAATAATATAAATAAAATGAAGATGCAGCTGTCTTTGAAATGATCAAACTGAACACACTGCTATCTTGAAATGTTGAAAAAGTGTTTTTAAATAGCTAGGGCTAATACCCTACCTGAGCGAAAAACTGGCACTTTAAAGCAGTCTAATTTTGTCAAAAATGATAAAAATTTCAACTCACAGGTACATTAATAGACCAAACACAAACATCTGTCATCTCGAAATGTCCTAAAAAGGTTCTAAACGGGCCCCCTGGGTCTACACCTGGAGAGCAGATGGGCACATCTGCACCAGAGCTGAAATTTCACCTGGAGAGCAAATACTTCAACTGACAGACAGACATTCCCTATTCCCTATATAATACTCTACTGTAGACCAGGGCCCTATTCCCTTTATAATCCTCTACTTTAGACCAGGGCCCTATTCCCTATATAATACTCTACTTTAGACCAGGGCCCTATTCCCTATATAATACTCTACTGTAGAACAGGGCCCTATTCCCTATATAATACTCTACTTTAGGCCAGGGCCCTATTCCCTATATAATCCTCTACTGTAGACCAGGGCCCTATTCCCTATATAATACTCTACTTTAGACCAGAGCCCTATTTCCTATATAATTCTCTACTGTAGACCAGGGCCATATTCCCTATATAATCTTCTACTTTAGACCAGGGCCCTATTCCCTATATAATACTCTACTTTAGACCAGAGCCCTGTTCCCTATATAATCCTCTACTTTAGACCAGGGCCCCATTCCCTATATAATACTCTACTTTAGACCAGGGCCCTATTCCCTATATAATACTCTACTTTAGACCAGGGCCCAATTCCCTATATAATACTCTACTGTAGACCAGGGCCATATTCCCTATATAATACTTTACTTCAGACCAGGGCCATATTCCCTATATAATACTCTACTTTAGACCAGGGCCCTATGCCCTATATAATACTCTACTTTAGACCAGGGCCCTATTCCCTATATAATCCTCTACTTTAGACCAGGGCCCTATTCCCTATATAATCCTCTACTTTAGACCAGGGCCCTATTCCCTATATAATCCTCTACTTTAGACCAGGGCCCCATTCCCTATATAATACTCTACTGTAGACCAGGGCCCTATTCCCTATATAATCATCTACTGTAGACCAGGGCCCTATTCCCTATATAATAATTTACTTTAGACCAGAGCCCTATTCCCTATATAATCCTCTACTTTAGACCAGGGCCATATTCCCTATGTTAACCTCTACTTTAGACCAGGGCCCTATTCCCTATATAATACTCTACTTTAGACCAGGGCCCTATTCCCTATATAATCCTCTACTTTAGACCAGGGCCCAATTCCTTATATAATACTCTACTTTAGACCAGAGCCCCGTTCCCTATATAATCCTCTACTTTAGACCAGGGCCCCATTCCCTATATAATACTCTACTTTAGACCAGGGCCAAATTCCCTATATAATACTCTACTGTAGACCAGGGCCATATTCCCTATATAATACTTTACTTCAGACCAGGGCCATATTCCCTATATAATACTCTACTTTAGACCAGGGCCCTATGCCCTATATAATACTCTACTTTAGACCAGGGCCCTATTCCCTATATAATCCTCTACTTTAGACCAGGGCCCTATTCCCTATATAATCCTCTACTTTAGACCAGGGCCCTATTCCCTATATAAACTTCTACTTTAGACCAGGGCCCCATTCCCTATATAATAATCTACTTTAGACCAGGGCCCCGTTCCCTATATAATACTCTACTTTAGACCAGGGCCCAATTCCTTATATAATACTCTACTTTAGACCAGGGCCCTATTCCCTATATAATCCTCTACTTTAGACCAGAGCCCTATTCCCTATATAATCCTCTACTTTAGACCAGGGCCCTATCCCTATTCCCTATATAATCCTCTACTTTAGACCGGGGCCCTATTCCCTATATAATACTCTACTTTAGACCAGGGCCCTATTCCCTATATAATCCTATACTTTAGATCAGGGACCTATCCCTATTCCCTATATAATCCTCTACTTTAGACCGGGGCCCTATTCCCTATATAATACTCTACTTTAGACCAGGGCCTAATTCCCTATATAATACTCTACTTTAGACGAGTGCCCTATTCCCTATATAATACTCTACTTTAGACCAGGGCCCCATTCCCTATATAATACTCTACTTTAGACCAGAGCCCTATTCCCTATATAATACTCTACTGTAGACCAGGGCCATATTCCCTGTATCATACTCTACTTTAGACCAGGGCCCTATTCCCTATATAATCCTCTACTTTAGACCAGGGCCCTATTCCCTATAAAATACTCTACTGTAGACCAGGGCCATATTCCCTATATAATCCTCTACTTTAGACTAGGGCCCTATTCCCTTTATAATACTCTACTTTAGACCAGAGCCCTGACAGACAGACAGACAGTGTGTTATAACAGAGTGATCTCACTAGGTGACAAGGTGAGTCTCTTCTCCCTGACAGAGACAGTGTGTTATAACAGAGTGATCTCACTAGGTGACAACTCAACGGGCTATGCGCATCTCCCCAATAGCCGACAGACAACTTTCCTGAGTGCAATGTCATTAATGTGACAGATATGTACAGTATAATAAGCATAGCGAAGAAGAAAAATATCCTACTTCTGACGCACAGCAGAGACATCGCTGCTGAGATTTCCCCTGGAGCAAGAGTCCCTCAAGAATTTAAAAACAGTCATTGCGTTTCAATGAATGTACTCCCCAAACGCTTGTTGCATCGTAAACTATCCCCGCAGTCCCTTGGGAGTTCAGCGGATGGATGATGCGCCGCTGCCATTTACTTGGATGAGAAGTTGGACGAACGCTCCTCCAGCTGACGGTACGCAATGGTGGAGAACTACAGTGTGGTGATGTGTCGTTCACGAACGAACGGATCTTTTTGAACGGATCTTTTTGTTGAACGTCTGGAACCGAATTGCATCGGTGAAAGAGCCATTCATCTGGCTCTCTGATTTGCATACTGCTACTAGTGCTTGTTGAGCTCAGAACAACGTTTTTCTACAGATAAGTTACAACATCATTATCTAAAGGGGGTGAATCCTCACTGCAGAAACAATACATAGTGTGGAGAGCGGGTCAATCTGGTCCACGAGGATTTATTTCATGCTTAAAAACGAATTCTTCATTTTTTTACGCGCATTTCACGATCTGACTTAATGGTAGCCTACCTTTTGGCTTTTACATTGAATATTTGCAATTTTTTCATTGTTCTAGATTTATTTTAAGCATTTTAAAGGTAGATCCGTTTATGAGCCAAATGAACCCGCTCTTTTACTTGAACGGAGCCAAATGTGCCGGCTCACCGAATAGACTCAGAAAGCCCATCACTACTACAGCGGAGAGGTTAGATCCAAACAGAGCACCACAATCAACAGGCACGCTCAACAGACAGGCGGTTAGGGCGTTGGGATTTGACTGTCACAGGGACCAACTAATAAGAGGTTATAATTCATTGGAATTGTTGTGATTGTATGTTTGTCTGTACAGTTATGGCTGTCCTGTTATTATTTTGTGTCTTGATCAATTATGAGTAGCTAAACCATATCGACTTTTGGACACTGATGCGCAGGAGAACCCCTAGCTGTCAATCAAGCAGGCGCGGTGAACGGATTATGACGCTGAAGCGTTCCAAATGACGCAACAATACAGTTCCAGAACAGAGAAAGTTAATGCCGAAGATGTTGTTCGGTTCCACACTAAAACTGCTGTTTGACAAGTGTGATTTGAGGTGAGTCAAATATTTACAAAAGTTTACAATACATTAACCCTCCGCTAGCCTACTTAACCTATAATTCTGTCATGGTAAGATAACACATGTGAAAGTGAACGTTAACCTATTTGAAATATTTTTTATGCCATTATCTAGCTAGCCTTATAAAATACAATTATTAATTATGGAATTGTTTTTTTCTGTTGCTATCAATCAATCCATCTGTATTTACTCTTCTGTCTGTTTGTCTTGTTGACTTATCTGTCTGTCTGTGTACAGTCTAGCCAGCATATGCCAGAAAGGTTCTTTCACATAGGCTCATATTCACAAAGTCTCATAGAAGGAGTGCTGATCAATAATCCGTTTTGTCTTTTAAATCAAACTGAATCCGTTTTGATGGACAGGAGGGGACCTGATCCTAGATCAGCACTCCTACCCTGAAACACTTTGTGAACACAATCCAGGTGTACTGTGATTATGAAGTTGTGATGAGGTATTATTATATTAGTCGTGCTGATGCATGATGGGTTGTAGGCTAGAGCTTGAGTACTGTAGTCTGAAGGCTGTTTCTGAATTCACTGACCTGGTGAGTAAATGTTGTGTACAATGGCACCATCTAGTGACAGAAACATAGAAACACACATTGTTGCTGAACGAAGGCATCTCTTTATTTTCCAGAAATAAAACTTGTAGACCTTTCCTGCAGTCTCTGAGGAGATGGACACCTCTTCTTCTTCTGGACGATCTCCGTCTCCTACTGGGACTGTCTTCTTACCCCCTCCTATCATGTGGAACAGTCTGTAAGTCATTCATCACATAACCTAGCTCTGGTCCAGGGCATTATGTGCGGCTTGCTGAAGGAAGGCTCAGTGTCTGCAAGCTGTACTTAACGCCCTGGACCAGAGCTACACATTACCCACCTCTGGCCATCATGGACAGTCAACTCATCACATTCACATACTGTAAGTCACAGTTGAGTGAGTTGTGTGATTAAAGGCAGTTTAATTGAGCAGAAGTTTAATTATTATTGTAATATTGTAGTAAATTGTCTGAGTTCACTTCCTAAATAATGTGTTGACATTCCTTTGCACCCAGCTACAAGCAGGCAGAGATGGAGGTTCAGTTCCTGAGGGAAGAGAAGAAGACCTGTACAGAGAAGGAAGCCCACATGCTTGAGTTGAGGGGGAAGGATCGAACGATCCGAAATCAGAAGAAGGAGATGGACAGACTTCAAGTGTGCCTCTGGGAGGAGGAAAAGAAGAAGAGGGATGGTGGAACGGAGAAGGACGAGATGATTGAACAACTACAGTCTGAGACAGACCATCTCAGAGCCCTTTTGAAAGATGAAAGGAGGAGAAGAAGAGTAGAAAGGGGTATTATGAAAGAGTGGAAGGCTGAGATCCTGAGACTGAGGGAGGCAGAGAGCCACAGGGAGGCAGAGAGACAGAGAGAAGCAGAGAGAAGCAGCGAGACAGAGAGAAGCAGAGAGGCAGAGAGAGCCACAGAATGGGAGAACCAGAGACAAATGCAGGAGATCAACAGACTCAAACAACTGCTGGAGCTGCTGATGGTGGACCTACAACTGGCCCACGTAAGACATGTCATTGTTATTATTAAAAGGCACTGTATATTCACCCTGCTGAAAATTAATGGTGGCTGACAGCTGTATGCTAACCCAATGTTAACTTTTATGCCTTTCCTAAACGTTAACCCTTACCTTAACCTCACTGAAACTATACCTAACCTTTACCATAACCCAACCCTAGGTCCTAAACCTAACCTTCATTTATCTCAACCCCTACGCCTTTCTTCTGCCGGTTGAATATCCACTTCCTTATTAACGTCATTACTGTTGTTGTTGTTGACAACTGTATCTGTGCAGGTTGTAAATAATTGCATTAGTGAAACATCATTTGTAGGAGTAATTTCTACAAGCATAAACATCAGAGGCAACATTAAATTGCAACGGGAATTTCTCAAACCCCTAACTGAATGGGCAAGCTAGTTTTGTGTTTGTATTTGTACACATTTTGGACATAATTGATTCCATAAAATGTCTCATAATTTTTTCAAACCATGTCAATACATTAATTGACAATGAATTGTCCAGATGAATTGATCAAAATGACCCTGCTATTGATGTTGTTCAGTGTTTGATTCAATTACCTAGGTCTAAGTTGTATTTCTATGTATCATTCTCTGCAAATGCTTTGAAAGTATGTCTTGGTCATAGATTATCACTAATTTAACCTTTTCAATTTAAGCAAGAGAGAGAGAGATTGAGGCTATGGCAGAAAGTCATGGAGGATCAGCGACCAAGACTGGCCTGGAACAACAAACCTATTGAGACAGAAAGAGAGAGGGAAAAAGAGAAAGAAAGGGAGATGGAAAGGGAGAGAAAAGCAGAATTGGAAAGACAAGAAATGAAGAAGAAAGTGAAACAGGCAGAAGAAACGATAAAAGTGTTAGAAGGAGAGATTGAGAGATTGAAAGAGACTGAAAAGGAAATCATATTTGAAAGAGAAAGAGACATGCGTATTGCAGAGAATGAGAAAGTCAAACTGGTTAACGAAAAGGTGAAAGAGTTCGAGAGAGAGGTTGAGAGACTGAAAGAAGATATGACAACAAAAGAGATTCAATACAAAATCAAATTTGAAAGAGCGAAAGAAGCGTATAGAAGACAGAATGAGAGAGTGAAACAGGTTAACCAAAATGTACTAGTGTTAGACAGAGAGGTTGCGAGAATGAAAGAAGAGATTAGATTGAAAGACGAGACTGAACCAGAGAGAACATTTGATAGAGACAGAGAAAGAGAAAATGATTGGAGACGAAGTGAAGAGGAGATGAAAAATAGAGTGGAGAGAGAGATGGAGATGGAAACAGCCCTCATCAATGATAAAAAGACGTCTGAATTGGAGGAAGTCTTCAAGAAAATCAAGGAACAGCTGAAAGAATTAGAAAATATGGAAACAGACAAATATAAATGGAAACAGAACCAAATGGACATGGAGGAGAAGATGGAGGGTGAGAACAACAAACAGGAAGAGGTAGAAAGAAAGAGAATGGAGAAAATACCAAAACAGAGACAACAAGAAGATGAGAAGAAGAAGGAGATGGAGAGAGAAGAAGAAGAGGAGAGACGCAAACAGCAGCACATAGAGATGGAAGAGGAAGAAAGAGGGAGTGAAAAAGAGAAACAGAGAGAGATCAAAAGGAAGAGAATGGAGAAGAGACAGAAAAATATGGAAAGAGAAGAAGAGAGACAGAGAGAGATTGAAAGAGAGAATGAAGAAGAACGATGTAAACAGAAGCAAATTGACATGGAGAAGGAGGAAAGAGAGAGGGAGAACAATACACAGAGAGAGATAGAAGAGATACACAGAGGACAACAACAAGAGGAGAGACAAAAACAAATGGAGAAGGAGAAAGAAAGGGAGAAAGACAATGAGAATCAGAGAGAGATGAAATTAAAAGATCGGCAACAGAAAGAGATGGAGAAAGAAAAGATGATCATGAGAGAGAGGGAGGAAGCAGGAAGAAGAAAGGAGGGGCAGAAAAATATTTTTGGGGAAATTGAGGGACAGAATGAACTGGAGATAGAACAGGAGAGAGAGATGGAAGACAAGCATGAAGTGATTAAGGAAGTAGAGGAAGAGTACAGGGAAAGAGAAGAGAGAGCAAAGGAAGTAAGCATGAAGAAACATGTAGTAGTTAATGTTAAAGCAAAAGCACGGGAAGTCTTCCATAGACGTAAAGAGAGAAGGTTAGAAGTGTTGAAGGGGGAACGAGAACACATAGAAAGAGGACAACAAATCAGGAGGGAGAAGGAGGAAAGACGGCTGGAGATGGAAAGAAAACAGGAGAGGGCAAGACAACAAGAGGAGCAGGATAAAAAACAAGAGATTGAAATTGCTAGACAGAAAGAAATGTTCAGACTAAGAGAGGAGGAGAGGCAGAGAGAGGAAGAGAGAGAGGAGGAGAGAAAGAGAGCCGTTAAAGGCCATTTAACTTTAATCAGAGAGAGAGAGATAATAGAGGCAAACAGAAGAGAGGAGATGGTGGAAGAGGAAAGAAGGGAATTCCTTGAAAATTACAAGAGGGGTGACTTAGAGGAGGAGGAGGAAAAGGAAGAAGACAAGGAGGACATTCTCCCACCTGATAAAAGTATCCGAAGGAGAGCTGTGGGCTGGATAAATAAGAAGTGGGAGAAGAGGAACCTCAAGAAGATCGAGAGAACCTATCAGAGAGAAGCTGAGGAGGGCTATAAGATCGTCCACATAGGTAAGACCTGTTTTCCCTCTGCTTATGACATCGTCCTCTTTAGTCTCCTCTACACACATCAGTTACACACCAGTCATCATGTTGCATCATTGTTTCAATATAAAACTACTGTCTAAAGAATATGTTAGCTGACATGGCTAATTGAGTGACTGACTGACATAACAAGAAAAATACTGCTGATGTAACAACCACGTGTTTAAATGGTACCTTGTGTCATCTACTAGTCTAACTCTCAAGACTAAGTAGAGACCCAGAAAGAGTTGTGTCATCTACTAGTCTAACTCTCAAGACTAAGTAGAGACCCAGATAGAGTTGTGTCATCTACCAGTCTAACTCTCAAGACTAAGTAGAGACCCAGAAAGAGTTGTGTCATCTACTAGTCTAACTCTCAAGACTAAGTAGAGACCCAGAAAGAGTTCCTAAAAAACACACACAAAAACGTGTTTTGGGGGGATCCGGGGGCTACTAGTGGCCATGCGGCCCTAAGCGATCACATATGCCCTATTAGTGGCCATGCGGCCCTAAGCGATCACATATGCCCTACTAGTGGCCATGAGGCCCTAAGCGATCACATATGCCCTATTAGTGGCCATGCGGCCCTAAGCGATCACATATGCCCTATTAGTGGCCATGCGGCCCTAAGCGATCACATATGCCCTACTAGTGGCCATGAGGCCCTAAGCGATCACATATGCCCTACTAGTGGCCATGAGGCCCTAAGCGATCACATATGCCCTATTAGTGGCCATGCGGCCCTAAGCGATCACATATGCCCTACTAGTGGCCATGAGGCCCTAAGCGATCACATATGCCCTATTAGTGGCCATGCGGCCCTAAGCGATCACATATGCCCTATTAGTGGCCATGCGGCCCTAAGCGATCACATATGCCCTACTAGTGGCCATGCGGCCCTAAGCGATCACATATGCCCTATTAGTGGCCATGAGGCCCTAAGCGATCACATATGCCCTACTAGTGGCCATGCGGCCCTAAGCGATCACATATGCCCTATTAGTGGCCATGAGGCCCTAAGCGATCACATATGCCCTACTAGTGGCCATGCGGCCCTAAGCGATCACATATGCCCTATTAGTGGCCATGCGGCCCTAAGCGATCACATATGCCCTACTAGTGGCAATGCGGCCCTAAGCGATCACATATGCCCTACTAGTGGCCATGCGGCCCTAAGCGATCACATATGCCCTGGCACTATACAAAGAATAGGTGGCATTCGGGACTCATGTTCAACTTAGGGTCAATTCGGGAATTATTGCACTTTATTGACAAATTCCATGCCTTGCTCAACTGAAAAGAGTAAAGAATCATTGAGATTAAATTGTGTTTTCTATTCTTCATTCCCTGTGTCCATTACATTTAAGTTGATACCAGATCCCTAAGTTGAATGTGAACTCTACTTCTTCTCCCCTACCAGCCATCCCTGGACACACAAGGCTAACAGCCACCATGACACGGGCAGAGAGAGAGAGGGAGAAGAGGAAGGAGCTGCTGAAGGCTGAGAAGAGAAGGAAGAAGATGGAGGATTTTAATAAGCAGTGGAAAGAGCAGTCCCTGCTTAAAAAACAAACTTATCAGAAACTGAAGGAGGAGAGGGGGAAGATGAAGGGACATTACCTGGAGCAGATGAATCTGGAGGCTGATGCTCAAATCAACACCCGGTGTCTAACCACCCAACACAGCCACGATTATCTGGAGACAACACAGCCCACTGGATCTGGAGATGGCCACCAGGAAAGGCCAAGGAGGCAACAGGCATGGGCAGAGATCCAGGAGGGGAGTTCAGAGAACCAGCAGGAGTGGCCAGAGAACCAACAGGGGGGGCCAGACAGCCAGCAGCTAGAAGCTCCAGAAGAGGCTGAAACATCAGAGCCAACCTCCAAGAACAAGAAAAGGCCAGGCATCTGGAAGAGAATTAAGATGGGGTAAAGAATGTTTAAACATCTATTCATGTTTTACACTGTTAATATATATGTTGTCACTTTAAAAAGTGACATTATCCAAATGTGAGGGTTTAGTGTACATGCAACACACATGTAAATATATAGATACTTACCTGTCTCTGATGTCTAACAGCATTCCTGACCTGCTGTTTGCCTAGAGCTGGAACATGTAAATATATAGATACTTACCTGTCTCTGATGTCTAACAGCATTCCTGACGTGCTGTCTGCCTAGAGCTGGAACATGTAAATATATAGATACTTCCCTGTCTCTGATGTCTTACAGCATTCCTGACGTGCTGTCTGCCTAGAGCTGGAACATGTAAATATATAGATACTTACCTGTCTCTGATGTCTTACAGCATTCCTGACCTGCTGTCTGCCTAGAGCTGGAACATGTAAATATATAGATACTTACCTGTCTCTGATGTCTTACAGCATTCCTGACGTGCTGTCTGCCTAGAGCTGGAACATGTAAATATATAGATACTTACCTGTCTCTGATGTCTTACAGCATTCCTGACGTGCAGTCTGCCTAGAGCTGGAACATGTAAATATATAGATACTTACCTGTCTCTGATGTCTTACAGCATTCCTGACCTGTTGTCTGCCTAGAGCTGGAACTCGAAGAAGCCACAGTTCCACTGAGGTTACATTGGTCATTAAAAGTGTCGCCCAATAATTCCTCCTCCTCTTTAAGTCATCAAGCCACATTTCCTCCACAAAACATGATCGTCTCCTCAAGCCAGCAAGTATCCTCTTTATCAGGCAACAAACCATCGAAGGTCAGTGACTCTCCTCCCCAGAGCAGAGGTTCTCATCTTTATCCTCTTTATCAGGCAACAAACCATCGAAGGTCAGTGACCCTCCTCCCCAGAGCAGAGGTTCTCATCTTTATCCTCTTTATCAGGCAACAAACCATCGAAGGTCAGTGACTCTCCTCCCCAGAGCAGAGGTTCTCATCTTTATCCTCTTTATCAGGCAACAAACCATCGAAGGTCAGTGACTCTCCTCCCCAGAGCAGAGGTTCTCATCTTTATCCTCTTTATCAGGCAACAAACCATCGAAGGTCAGTGACCCTCCTCCCCAGAGCAGAGGTTCTCATCTTTATCCTCTTTATCAGGCAACAAACCATCGAAGGTCAGTGACCCTCCTCCCCAGAGCAGAGGTTCTCATCTTTATCCTCTTTATCAGGCAACAAACCATCGAAGGTCAGTGACTCTCCTCCCCAGAGCAGAGGTTCTCATCTTTATCCTCTTTATCAGGCAACAAACCATCGAAGGTCAGTGACTCTCCTCCCCAGAGCAGAGGTTCTCATCTTTATCCTAATTCAATTCATCTCTACTCACCACCTCTACTGTCCTAGAAAATATCCCCAAATGGAAATGGTTTAAACAGAAGTCCTCCCCTCAGACCAGTGGCTCCACAAACCAGAGGTTCTCATCTTTATCCTAATTAAATTCATCTCTACTCACCACCTCTACTGTCCTAGAAAATATCCCCAAATGGACATGGTTTAAACAGAAGTCCTCCCCTCAGACCAGTGGCTCCACAAACCAGAGTTTCTCATCTTTATTCAAGTTGAACGCAACTCTGATCATTTCCACCACCTCACCTGTTAAGGGGAGGTGCTGAAAAGGAGGTCTGGGAGGAGGTCTGCAGGTAGCCTGGACCGGACCGGTAGCAGCTAAGTTACTGGCTCCATCACCGGGCAGAGCTACTCAAGTCAGGCCAGTGATGTTTGACGATGTCATTTTTGTTATTAAAGTTTTACGTTTTAATAAAAGCATTACATTTAAAAAGCAATATTGTTGTTACGGTGTGGATTGTTTTGTTATTAGAATTGAACCATCCAGTAGTCATGGTAGATGTTAGACTTTCAATGAGACACCTAACATTCCATCAGTTTGCTACAATGTGTGACATGTTATATTAGAGAGGAGTCCTCTATACACATCTATTTTAGACCAGAGGAGAAATATCAGATTGAAATAGCTTCTCTAAGAATCTGAGGAGAGAGCAACAGTAGACGCATCGTTAGCTCCCCCACCTCCAGTTCAGTACTTGGGTCATTCCACCAGTTGAGCACCTTTTGGGGAGTGTAACTTTTATTTCACCTAATTCTAACATTCTGTCATAAAGAGCACATGTTCAACTTAATAAAACACATGTTTTCCCATCTCAAAAGTTTAAAAAAAATACATACTATAGCAAGTGCCTATTAAGTGCCAAATAAAGTGACAGGGTTGACTGTAACAGAGTTGACTGTTTCATTTAGAATCAACCATAGATGATGTGTTATAATTCACCCAGTGGTGATTGCAGCATGTACATCTTGGTGGGGAAAACTCTCCCAAAATGTTTTAGATGAATTCCAGCAAAGCCACTACACTACACTAAACAATACATTAATTGCACTATAACTTTGACAAACGGTGCCCACAAACTGTTATGGTCGACATAAAGCTATCCCAACAGCAGAGCTTTCTTTTCAGCACCATGGAGTGAATCCTTTTTAAAAAACATAGCTGATATGGCTGACTTGCTTAAACAAATGTGGTTTCTACTGACAATTGAGATGTACAAACTATGGCATAAGGGGACAACAAGTGGACTACAGGCAATCCGTAATTTTGATGAAGACATTAATGAGAGAGCTGGACGGACGCAGTCAATATAACCGTTTGTTCAGCACTTTAGAAATGTTGATTATGGGCCGCTCTTACAGTATTCTCCCTGTACACCAAGTCATAACTCTATGTAAGCAGACTTTGAAAGCTCTTACAATATTTGATGATGACATTTCTCTAAAGGCTATAGTCTACATGTGCAGCACCAAGTCAGAGCAGTAGGCTAAATTATGAGAGGGGAAAGGGACCAAATTATTCGTGTGAGGCACATGGGCTATTAACACCTTACTACACAACATACACTTAGTAT
Organism: Salvelinus namaycush; assembly: GCF_016432855.1. Classification (NCBI taxonomy): domain Eukaryota; kingdom Metazoa; phylum Chordata; class Actinopteri; order Salmoniformes; family Salmonidae; genus Salvelinus; species Salvelinus namaycush. Next base: position 309,720 of record NW_024060008.1, read on the forward strand.
TACTTTCTTAGCTACAGTATACACATCTCCCTGACATAGTACATCATTTATAGAGCAGCATCCAATACATTTTTGGACTCACCTTGTTGTGATGTGCTCACTTGAACAGGAAGGTGTCCCGGCTCTACCAGGGCCTTGAGGTGGTCTCCCACAGCTCTGCTGGTGGAGTGGTAAACACCACCCCCGGCTCTACCAGGGGGCTTGAGGTGGTCTCCCACAGCTCTGCTTATGTCATGTTCTGTGGCCTTGCTGTTCCATTTCTTTACTGCCCCTGCAACACAGAAAGAAACACATTTAGTCATATTATATAAAACACTCAAAGTAATGGATATGGAGCATCTATGGCCTCAGTTACACCTGGCACCTAAATGTGACTTCTGTCATCTGATCACTCTAAGCTGAATTAGGTTCAGATCTACCAGGATGGGCCTTTGACATTTAAAATGGTTACGGTAGGGGTTGCGGGTAGACAGTACACAACGTAGAACGAACCACGCTACAAACAGAAGTTGACGTTTAAAATGGTTATGGTAGGGGTTAAGGTTAGGGTTTAGGGTAGGGATGTCCCAGGGATCCTGGATAGCATTGACCATTGTGCATTCTTCTGTCTCTTTTACATAGCAGGTGATGGATTTTGATGCTAATACAATATTCCATGATGTTTCTATATGATAACAATAGAGTAATATATTTAATATGATGTACAATATTCCATGATGTTTCTATATGATAACAATAGAGTAATATATTTAATATGATGTACAATATTCCATGATGTTTCTATATGATAACAATAGAGTAATATATTTAATATGATGTACAATATTCCATGATGTTTCTATATGATAACAATAGCATAATATATTTAATATGATGTACAATATTCCATGATGTTTCTATATGATAACAATAGAGTAATATATTTAATATGATGTACAATATTCCATGATGTTTCTATATGATAACAATAGAGTAATATATTTAATATGATGTACAATATTACATGATGTTTCTATATGATAACAATACCGTAATATATTTAATTTGCCATATAGTATTTTTTAACAGTTTCACTAATACATTTGTATTAACTTAATCATTATCATTCAACGTCAGTTCACCGTCTCACCTCATACTGTATTGGAACAGCAGCAGCTGACTGCCCGGTTCAACATCAGTTCACCGTCTCACCTCATACTGTATTGGAGCAGCAGCAGCTGACTGCCCAGTTCAACATCAGTTCACCGTCTCACCTCATACTGTATTGGAGCAGCAGCAGCTGACTGCCCAGTTCAACATCAGTTCACCGTCTCACCTCATACTGTATTGGAGCAGCAGCAGCTGACTGCCCAGCTTAACATCAGTTCACTGTCTCACCTCCTACTGTATTGGAGCAGCAGCAGCTGACTGCCCAGTTCAACATCAGTTCACCGTCTCACCTCATACTGTATTGGAGCAGCAGCAGCTGACTGCCCGGTTCAACATCAGTTCATCGTCTCACCTCATACTGTATTGGAGCAGCAGCAGCTGACTGCCCGGTTCAACATCAGTTCATCGTCTCACCTCATACTGTATTGGAGCAGCAGCAGCTGACTGCCCGGTTCAACATCAGTTCACCGTCTCACCTCATACTGTATTGGAGCAGCAGCAGCTGACTTGATCGTTGATGCTAATCAGCATGTTTGAATCTGAGAGTAAATAGAGCCGACTACAACTCTAAAAATGAAGGGTTCAACTGGAGTTATTCTCAGATCCCCTAAGAACCGTAGGGTTCTTGGTCAATGAAAAACAGCCCCAAAAGGTTCTTCAAAGAACTTGTTAGAAGGTGGGTTCATCGAGGAACCTCCGTTGTTGCTGGACTTCTTCCGGGAACTTCGCAATTACAACTGAAAACGATGGTGACAAGTTTGGATGCGACAACAGTTAAAAAGGTTAAGTTGGGTTGATGTTTGGCTCTGAATATGTCTCATTTATAACAATAATATAACATACTAATAATGAATAACGAAGACAATGATGGTTTTCTGTGAATATCTTCCATAACGTTACTATAGCTAATTACCGTAAATATTAGAAAGCCGGGTTTGACCGTCGGCGTTGTATGAGCTACAGTACAGTACCGTAATCTAGCTAGCTAACGTTATGTCTTAACTAGACACAAATAGGTTTGGATTATTTCCCTCAACTATATTTTTTCCCATATATTGTATATCGTTTCCATAAAGCCAACATGGCTTTACACTCATTAACGTAAGTTTCCAATCTAGAGCAGTTCTCACTTTTGTGATAATGAACTAGCTAACGTTAACTAACTAACTAAGGACGGTGACCTGTCCAGACGAGATGTTACAACGAACTGAATCGTCAATGGAGGTCTTCCTCTTTATATAGCCTGCTACAGCATGCAATACTATTAACTCACAAGGGGGCATAACGTTACGTGTACAATACTATCTCATTTTGGAAACGTTACATGGACAATACTATCCCATTTTGGAAACGTTACATGGACAATACTATCCCATTTTGGAAACGTTACATGGACAATACTATCCCATTTTGGAAACGTTACATGTACAATACTATCACATTTTGGAAACGGGACATATACAATACTATCCCATTTTGGAAACGTTACATGGACAATACTATCCCATTTTGGAAACGTCACATGGACAATACTATCCCATTTTGGAAACGTTACATGGACAATACTATCCCATTTTGGAAACGTTACATGGACAATACTATCCCATTTTGGAAACGTTACATGGACAATACTATCCCATTTTGGAAACGTCACATGGACAATACTATCCCATTTTGGAAACGTTACATGGACAATACTATCCCATTTTGGAAACGTTACATGGACAATACTATCCCATTTTGGAAACGTTACATGTACAATACTATCCCATTTTGGAAACGTTACATGGACAATACTATCCCATTTTGGAAACGTCACATGGACAATACTATCCCATTTTGGAAACGTTACATGGACAATACTATCCCATTATGGAAACGTTACATGGACAATACTATCCCATTTTGGAAACGTTACATGTCTGCCCCCTTGTGGAGGGAAATTAATATCTTAGATGGTAGCTGTAGATGGGATTCAAATGCATAATGGTATTAATACAGTGTCTAGACTACCTCTTTTGTATAAATGCCCTTCAGAATCCAAACACAGTATTGCCACGCAGCAAAATGTTGCGTATAATCTTTCAAGTCAGCCTGATAAAATATTGAACAGTTTCTGTACAAAGATATCATGAAATGTGATATTAGACCTGTATGGCAGTACTGTATTGGCGATTGCTTTCTCCAATATGTTCTTCTCTTTTGCATTCAATTGTATGTCGATGCCATTTATCTTTCAATATTTATTTAATATATATATATATTTTAATGCCTGTAAGACTATTCTTTGACACATTTTCTCTTCCTTTGAAATTCTTATAAGACAGAACATGGACACAATGCAATTGGGATCAAGAAGAAGGTACAGATCTGTTGTAGGACAGCTGCATTTGAAGTGTACATTTAACCTACATAGCAGTCAATATGTAACGAATGTGAAATGGCTAGCTAGTTAGCGGGTACGCGCTAACAGCGTTTCAATCAGTTACGTCACTTGCTCTGAAACCTAGAAGTAGTGTTTCCCCTTTCTCTGCAAGGGCCGCGGTTGATGTGTGCAGAGGGTCCCTGGTTCGCGCCCGTGGGGACGGTCTAAAGTTATACTGTTACAAATACAAACTGAATCTTCATGGGACAATGGGGAAATCCATTTCACCGTGAGAGTGAAATCCCGCTGGCCTTTGATGGGGGAGAACATCCACGCCCTCGAGGACGTCCCCATGGGACTTGAGGCTCTGCTAGGGCAGAATTATTTTTTTCCTTAAATTTCCCAAAAATGTCAGAAAAACACTTATGTTGTTAAATTACTGTGTTCTGGGGAGAAGAGAAGTTGGGGTGAAGTTACCAGGGCCGGTCATAAAGATGGCAAACTTCCTAACATAACTAAGTGGATACGATATACACACTAAAGCTGAAAAATCTGTATTTAGCATCAAGTCTACAATATTGTTAGTTTACCTATGATTAATTTTTAATGTATGTTGTTTTTTTTGTACATCATTATTTTTTATATTTTTTTAAATGTCATGAAAAGCATTATACAAAGTAAATGTATTATTTGTTATGGTCTGACATGTCTGCAGAAATGTTGCAATTTTAAAATGTGTTTTGTTTGGTAAATTGTTTTGTAAATATTAATTCACATTTGTGGTGCCACTAAATAAACAATTAATTATTTCAGTCAATATTGTTATTAAAATATGTTTTTGTAATGCAGGGAGGGTGGACAGGGAGTTAAAAAATGAACCCCAAAAGGTTCTTTGATAAACTTATAGGGGTTCCCACAAAAGGTTCTTCAAATAACTTTTAGGGGTTCCCCCACAGTTTCAATTTGAAGAACACCTAAAGGATACTCCAGGAACCTTTACTTTTTAGAGTGTATATTGATAAAACTCACCTTGTCCGAGAGACATTTACAGAGTTATACACAGCCCGATTTGGGATGACTATTTTGGGGCGAAACAGCGACCACAACAGACAGACCTGATATCACCCATAATTCAACGTCCTTGGACGTCACAAGCTGAGTGGGTATGACCAAAGTTATTCTATTTAGCTACACTTTGTAGTAAATTTTTACACTATAGTAAATGTTTCTGATGCCACATCGCCCGTTTTCAAAGGGAGTCGTTTTTTTTGTCTGAAAGTATTTTCTCAACTGCGATACCAACTCCAGTCAGCAGATGGCGATGTGCGTCTTTCAGGTGATTCTGCCACTGTGACGTATAATCTAGTGGAAGGGACGCTTCTTCAACAGCTAGTCAGCCACCTTGGTTCACTAACTTTATGGAAAAAGGTTTATTCAATAAATCTAGCAACTCCTCTCATACTGGGAAAATACAGGAATACACACTCAGAGCCTCCTCACTGGGCCCTGTTTACACCTCCACACAGGAATACACACTCAGAGCCTCCTGACTGGGCCCTGTTTACACCTCCACACAGGAATACACACTCAGAGCCTCCTGACTGGGCCCTGTTTACACCTCCACACAGGAATACACACTCAGAGCCTACGAGGCTTTTCTAAAAACTCACTTTGCGTGGTTCGCTCACCTCTTTTTTTTAAACTAGGTTTGAGATTTGGTATCCACTCGGCTTGCTGCCTCAGATCAAAGGTGGGTCCATCTGCTCCGTTCCCAAAGTGTGGTCTCCCTGAGATACCAAGTTTGAGGGATCCCTCGTGTACCATTTACCCAGGTCATCAGGAGCGGTCACCAAGTGAAGATTAACATCCCCAAATGTGGTTAATTTCTTTCATATCAAATGGAGACAAACTTATCACACAAGTCAGAGTTATTCTTAAACTAAATCTTTATTCACTTATTAATAAGGGAGCAGGTCAATACAACGTACACATAAAAAGTTAATCAATTGAGTGCTCTACGATAATGATGGGTGGTCGAAGAATCACCCCCCGATGATTCGTTGAGAGCCACGAGACAAAAGTACAAAGGTCTTTTACAGCCAAGATACACCCCTTTCAACCTACATGACCAACAATAGACGTATAGAACGGGTCACAAGGTTAAGATTTGTCTGAAAGATACTTATAGTTCCCAGCAGACAGTATCTACTGTAAAAACAGTACTCTTTGTGTAGTGACCAGGGTCTGGCCCTGGGGTCATCTCTCCCTGGTACCATATAGAACAGAAACATTAACTCATGCTCTGGAATGCAGTCTCTTTAGGTTTTATCACCCAAAAGACATTGTAAATCTCCTGTCAGTGTTTTCTCCCAGAGGCCCATCCTCAGTAGAACACAGACACAATAGTTCTAAGAACCCTCTATTCTGTTGCATAAAACAACCATTTGATCCAATAAAAGTATTATAACTTAATGTTGCAGTTTTGCTCTCAGTGTCCACTGAAAGTTGACTAGTAACAACAACTGGGACATAAAAGACACCCACAATGAGACCCACTAAATCTGCCCAAGAAGAGAAAAACTAAAGAACAACCCACACCAAACTTAAAGACAGGAAGACCCAGTCCCCAATGTCATGCTCTAGTACATTTGGGTTGGCACATCTGAGAATGAATCCTGATATTCTAAAAGAAGGGCAACAACGTCAATATAATTATACCCGAAAATTGTCAGTTGATTGCATAAATAATTATGATTACTAAATGTTACATGAATTGGAAATATGAAATATCAAAACCAAATGTTTGTTCATATGTATTGTATGTATAATATAGAACATAAAGTAATATGTACACTGCTCAAAAAAATAAAGGGAACACTTAAACAACACAATGTAACTCCAAGTCAATCACACTTCTGTGAAATCAAACTGTCCACTTAGGAAGCAACACTGATTGACAATAAATTTCACATGCTGTTGTGCAAATGGAATAGACAAAAGGTGGAAATTATAGGCAATTAGCAAGACACCCCCAATAAAGGAATGGTTCTGCAGGTGGTGACCACAGACCACTTCTCAGTTCCTATGCTTCCTGGCTGATGTTTTGGTCACTTTTGAATGCTGGCGGTGCTTTCACTCTAGTGGTAGCATGAGACGGAGTCTACAACCCACACAAGTGGCTCAGGTAGTGCAGTTCATCCAGGATGGCACATCAATGCGAGCTGTGGCAAAAAGGTTTGCTGTGTCTGTCAGCGTAGTGTCCAGAGCATGGAGGCGCTACCAGGAGACAGGCCAGTACATCAGGAGACGTGGAGGAGGCCGTAGGAGGGCAACAACCCAGCAGCAGGACCGCTACCTCCGCCTTTGTGCAAGGAGGTGCACTGCCAGAGCCCTGCAAAATGACCTCCAGCAGGCCACAAATGTGCAAAACATCAGCCAGGAAGCATAGGAACTGAGAAGTGGTCTGTGGTCACCACCTGCAGAACCATTCCTTTATTGGGGGTGTCTTGCTAATTGCCTATAATTTCCACCTTTTGTCTATTCCATTTGCACAACAGCATGTGAAATTTATTGTCAATCAGTGTTGCTTCCTAAGTGGACAGTTTGATTTCACAGAAGTGTGATTGACTTGGAGTTACATTGTGTTATTTAAGTGTTCCCTTTATTTTTTTGAGCAGTGTATAAATTACTGATATCGATTAGGGGGGAAATCAGGATGTACGTGATGTTGAAACGAACACAACTAAAAAAACACATGGAAATGGGAGATATATTTTAGCTCACTGGTTAGAGGACAACCTGCAGAAGACAGTCAGCTACATTTTGGAGTGATGCATTTAAAAAAAGGGGTCGCTAAACAAAGGAACGCAACACTTATTTGTCATCACTCATCGATATCACGTTGAAATCAATTGTGTGACAGAAGGGAGATGAGGTTGCACGTCCTGTTAAAATTAACAGCTCAAAAACCACACGGAATCTGGGAGTAATGTGTACATCCCTGGTTAGAGGACAATTTGTAGAAAAGTCGGCTACATTTAGAAGTGTTGCATTTTGATTCAAGTGGGTCACCAACGTGGTAAGTGTAACAAAAGCTCTTTTTGTGTTAGTCACTTTTTGTTAAATCACATAAATAGTACTCTTTCAATTCAGAGCCTGGATTTTTCCCAAGGCTAATACCCATATCACGCTGAAATCAATTGAATTAGGGTTCTACATTGTGAAACTCCTTAAAATACTCATACTACAATGTTAAAACATTCTACATTGTGACATTAATTCATTGATATCACAAAATAACTCCTTCATGTATGTATTTTGTCACACTGAACACAGCTATAAGGTTTCTCTCCTGTGTGTGTTCTCTGGTGTACAGTCAGATTGCTAGATTGACCAAAACTCTTCCCACATTGACCACAAATATAAGGTTTCTCTCCTGTGTGTGTTCTCTGGTGTGATGTCAGAGTGCTAGATTGACCAAAACTCTTCCCACATTGACCACAGCTATAAGGTTTCTCTCCTGTGTGTGTTCTCTGGTGTACCGTCAGATTGTCAGATGTAGTAAAACTCTTCCCACATTGATCACAGCTATAAGGTTTCTCTCCTGTGTGTATTCTCTGGTGTAGAGTCAGATTGCTAGATTTAGTAAAACTCTTCCCACATTGACCACAGCTATAAGGTTTCTCTCCTGTGTGTGTTCTCTGGTGTAATGTCAGGTGGCCAGATCGACCAAAACTCTTCCCACATTGACCACAGCTATAAGATTTCTCTCCTGTGTGTATTCTCTGGTGTAGAGTCAGAGTGCTAGATCGACCAAAACTCTTCCCACATTGACCACAGCTATAAGATTTCTCTCCTGTGTGTGTTCTCTGGTGCACTGTCAGATCACTAGATTGACAAAAACTCTTCCCACATTGATCACAGCTATAAGGTTTCTCTCCTGTGTGGATCCTTTGATGAATTTTAATGCCTGATGAGGTGAATCTCTTCCCACAGTCAGAGCAGCAGTGAGTTCTCTTCCCTGTGGATCTCTGCAGGTGTTTATTGAGGTGTTCTGATCTGGAGAGACTCTTCTCTGCCTCTACAGCATCATGAGGTTGTTGAGGCTCCCCAGAGGATCCACGATAGTTCAGTATCTCTCCTGTGTGAACAACAAAGTCAGACAGATGATTAAAGGCCCACAACAGCGGTAATCCACTGTAAAAGGTGATGCCAACAGAATAGCCATGATGTTGTACAACAATTGATGTCTGTAATGAATGTTAAAATTATTTGACAATTGTCTTAAAATGAGCAACAAGTCATATTTTGTCTTGTTTTCACATTAGTAGTAACATCTAAGATTGTAGGCTAGAAATAAGTTATTCATGTTGTTGAACCTCTAAGCAGTGTGCCAGACGACCTTTGACCTCCAATACAGGCCCCTTTCTGTGTTGCTAAAATTGCGGCACGAGGGCAATTTGATTGCAGAAACTCCTCCATGCTAATGAGGAAACCGCTAGTTATGGATGTGGTATATCTGGTAATGAGAAATACCACATCCATAACTAGTGGTTTCCTAATTACCAGATATACTATATCCATAACTAGTGGTTATCTGCTAATGAGGAAACCACTAGTTATGGATGTAGTATATCTGGTAATGAGGAAACCCCTAGTTATGGATGTAGTATATCTGCTAATGAGGAAACCACTAGTTATGGATGTAGTATATCTGCTAATGAGGAAACCACTAGTTATGGATGTAGTAAAACTGGTAATGAGGAAACCACATGTTATGGATGTAGTATATCTGGTAATGAGGAAACCACTAGTTATGGATGTAGTATATCTGGTAATGAGGAAACCACTAGTTATGGACGTAGTATATCTGCCAGGAGCAAAAATGGTGAGCAAAGATTTTAGTTTTTCACAATGTATTCTGAATGTGAAAAGGGGAAAACTCAGGGGAGTAACCTCCATTTACAGGTTGCTTATGAGTGCATTTCACACTACTTTGGATTATAATTGTAAGGATCGTTTGAATGTCCTGCTTAATATAATGTTTGTGTCATCGCAAATCAACCGCTTTGTATTTAAAAAACACTTCAACCAGTAAAATGCTCTTTGGCCTTTCCATCAGCCTGACAATGAGGGTTTGTACACTGTTTGCCAAATTGGCCCATAACTTCACCTAACAACAACATATACCCACTGTAGGACCCACAACTTCACCTAACAACAACATAGACCTACTGTAGAACCCATAACTTCACCGAACAATAACATAGACCTACTGTAAGACCCATAACTTCACCTAACAACAACATAGACCCACTGTAGGACCCACAACTTCACCTAACAACATAGACCTACTGTAGGACCCATAACTTCACCTAACAACAACATAGACCTACTGTAGGACCCATAACTTCACCTAACAACAACATAGACCTACTGTAGGACCCATAACTTCACCTAACAACATAGACCTACTGTAGGACCCATAACTTCACCAAACAACAAATAAAGGAAAATAGCTCTGTGTGTTGTACAATAGCCTATCCATCAAGGAACAGTTCTCTACACATTATGAGCTAAGTATCTCTCTGTGCAAACAGACTAACGAGACCCTACAGTAAATCAAGCAGACAATAACATTATAAACATCAATTTGTTAGGGATGTTGGATCCAACGTGGAGCACGGCATAACTGTCTTTACCAGAGTAATGAATGAAGAAGCACTTTGGTTGTTGTTGCATGTCGTGATGTTTGTCATTTGACTGTCATTCAGAAAATGATTTCCTGATTCAGCTGATGATAGTTGAACATGTGACTAACTAAACAGCTACAGTATTAAGAATGATGTGTAATTATTGAAGAACCGCGTTAATGACAGTATCAATTTGGGTGTTGTCAATAAAGTTACGATTATTATTTATTTATTTATTTCAGCTTTATTTAACCAGGTCGGCCAGTTGAGAACAAGTTCTCATTTACAACTGCGACCTGGCCAAGATAAAGCAAAGCAGTGCGACAAAAACAACACAGAGTTACACGTGGGATAAACAAACGTACAGTCAATAACACAATAGAAAAATCTATATACAGTGTGTGCAAATGGAGTACGGAGGTAAGGCAATAAATAGGCCATAGTAGCGAAGTAATTACAATTCAGCAAATTAACACTGGAGTGATAGATGTGCAGATGATGTTGTGCAAGTAGAAATACTGGTGCGCAAAAGAGCAAAAAAAGTTAATAAAAACATGGGGATGAGGTAGGTAGTTGGATGGGCTATTTACAGATGGGCTGTGTACAACTGCAGCAATCGGTAAGCTGCTCAGATAGCTGATGCTTAAAGTTAGTGAGGGAGATATAAGTCTCCAACTTCAGGGATTTTTGCAATTCGTTCCAGTCATTGGCAGCAGAGAACTGGAAGTAAAGGCGGCCAAAGCAGGTGTTGGCTTTGGGGATGACCAGTGAGATATACCTGCTGGAGCGCGTGCTACGGGTGGGTGTTGCTATGGTGACCACTGAGCTGAGTTAAGGTGGAGCTTTACCTAGCAAAGACTTATAGATGACCTGGAGACAATGGGTTTGGCGACGAATATTTAGCGAGGGCCAGCCGACAAGAGCATACAGGTCGCAGTGGTGGGTGGTATATGGGGCTTTAGTGACAAAACGGATGGCACTGTTATAGACTGCATCCAATTTGCTGAGTAGAGTGTTGGAGGCTATTTTGTAAATGACGTCGCTGATCCGTTTTACGATGGTGTTTGGCAGCGTGAGTGAAGGAGGCTTTTTTGCGAAATAGGAAGCCAATTCTAGATTCAATTTAGGATTGGAGATGCTTAACGTGAGTCTGGAAGGACAGTTTACAGTCTAGTCAGACACCTAGGTATTTGTAGTTGTCCACCTATTCTAAGTCAGAACCGTCCAGAGTAGTGATGCTAGTTGGGTGGGCGGGTGAGGGCAGCGATCGGTTGAAGAGCATGCATTTAGATTTACTTGCTTTTAAGAGCAGTTGGAGGCCACAGAAGGAGTGTTGTATGGCATTGAAGTTCATTTGAAGGTTGGTTAGTTTGTTATTTGGTGAACCAGGCGAGTCAGTCATTTGAGAAACCAAGGCTGTTGAGTCTGCCGATAAGAATACGGTGATTGACAGAGTCGAAAGCCTTGGCCAGGTCGATGAAGACGGCTGCACAGTACTGTCTTTTATCGATGGCGATTATGATATCGTTTAGTACCTTGAGCGTGGCTGAGGTGCACCCGTGACCAGCTCGGAAACCGGATTGCACAGCGGAGAAGGTACGGTGGGATTCGAAATGGTCAGTGATCTGTTTGTTAACCTTTCTCGCCCCGGGGTTCCGCTAGCGGAACACCCACAACATTCTGCAGCCTTCGCAGAGCGCGAAATTCAAAAAATATTTTTCCGAAATATTTAACTTCCACACATTAACAAGTCCAATACAGCAAATGAAAGATAAACATCTTGTGAATCCAGCCAACATGTCCGATTTTTAAAATGTTTTACAGCGAAAACACAATATATATTTATGTTAGCTCACCACAATAGCCAAACACACAACGCTATTTATCCACCGCCAACATAGCTTTCACAAAAGCCACAAATAGAGATACAATTAATCACTAACCTTTGAAAACTTCATCAGATGACAGTCTTATAACATCATGTTACACAATACATTTATGTTTTGTTCGAAAATGTGCATATTTAGAGCTGCAAATCTTGGTTATACATTGCAGCTACCGTCACAAATAGCACCAAAACAGCCAGAATAATTACAGAGAGCAACGTGAAATACATAAATACTCATCATAAAACATTTATGAAAAATACAAGGTGTACAGCAAATGAAAGATAAACATCTTGTGAATCCAGCCAATATTTCCGATTTTTTAAGTGTTTTACAGCGAAAACACAATATATATTTATGTTAGCTCACCACAATAGCCAAACACACAACGCTATTTATCCACCGCCAACATAGCTTTCACAAAAGCCACAAATAGAGATACAATTAATCACTAACCTTTGAAAACTTCATCAGATGACAGTCTTATAACATCATGTTACACAATACATTTATGTTTTGTTCGAAAATGTGCATATTTAGAGCTGCAAATCTTGGTTATACATTGCAGCTACCGTCACAAATAGCACCAAAACAGCCAGAATAATTACAGAGAGCAACGTGAAATACATAAATACTCATCATAAAACATTTATGAAAAATACAAGGTGTACAGCAAATGAAAGATAAACATCTTGTGAATCCAGCCAATATTTCCGATTTTTAAGTGTTTTACAGCGAAAACACAATATAGAGTTATATTAGCTTACCACAATAGCCAAACACACAAACGCATTTATTCACCGCAAAGGTAGCTTTCGCAAAAACCAGCAATAAATATAAAATCAATGACTAACCTTTGGACAACTTCATCAGATGACAGTCTTATAACATCAAGTTATACAATACATTTATGTTTTGTTCGAAAATGTGCATATTTAGAGGTACAAATCGTGGTTTTACATTGTGAATAGGTAGCAAAAATGCACAAAATTCTCCGGAGATATTTTGGACAGTCACCTAATCTAATCAAAGAACTCATCATAAACTTTACTAAAAAATACATGTTGTACAGCAAATGAAAGATACACTGGTTCTTAATGCAACCGCTGTGTTATATTTTTAAAAATAACTTGCTTATTGAAATTCTCAATTATAGTGGGACACTGGGTGAAGGAGAAGCTGGGGAGGCTTGGGCAAGTAGCTGCGGGGGGTGCGGCGCTGTTGGCCGGGGTTGGGGTAGCCAGGAGGAAAGCATGGCCAGCCGTAGAGAAATGCTTATTGAAATTCTAGATTATCGTGGAGTTATCGGTGGTGACAGTGTTTCCTAGCCTCAGTGCAGTGGGCAGCTGGGATGAGGTGCTCTTATTCTCCATGGACTTTACAGTGTCCCAGAACTTTTTGGAGTTAGAGCTACAGGATGCAAATTTCTCTTTGAAAAACCTAGCCTTTGCTTTCCTAACTGACTGTGTGTATTGGTTCCTGACTTCTCTGAAAAGTTGCATATCGCGGGGACTATTCGATGCTAGTGCAGTACACCACAGGATGTTTTTGTGCTGGTCGAGGGCAGTCAGGTCTGGAGTCAACCACGGGCTATATCTGTTCTTAGTTACACATTTTTTGAAAGGGGCATGCTTATTTATGGTGGTGATGAAATTACTTTTAATGAACAACCAGGCATCCCCTACTGACGGGATGAGGTCAATATCCTTCCAGGATACCCGGGCCAGGTCGATTAGAAATGTCTGCTCGCAGAAGTGTTTTAGGGAGCGTTTGACAGTGATGAGGGGTGGTCGTTTGACCGCGGACCCATAACGGATGCAGGTAATGATCGCTGAGATCCTGATTGAAAACAGCAGAGGTGTATTTGGAGGGCAAGTTGGTCAGGACAATATCTATGAGAATGCCCATGTTTACGGATTTAGGGTTGCACCTGGTGGGTTCCTTGATAATTTGTGTGAGATTGAGGGCATCTAGCTTGGATTGTAGGACGGCCGGGGTGTTAAGCATATCCCAGTTTAGGTCACCTAACAGTACGAACTCTGAAGATAGATGGGGGGCAATCAATTCACATATGGTGTCCAGGGCACAGCTGGGGGCTGAAGGGGGTCTATTGCAGGCATCAACAATGAGAGACTTATTTCTGGAGAGATTAATTTTTAAAATTAGAAGCTCGAACTGTTTGGGCTTAGACCTGGAAAGTATGATACAACTTTGCAGGCCATCTCTGCAGTAGATTGCAACTCCTCCCCCTTTGGCAGTTCTATCTTGACGGAAAATGTTGTAGTTGGGGATGGAAATTTCAGAATTTTTGGTGGCCTTCCAAAGCCAGGATTCAGACACGGCAAAGACATCAAGGTTGGCAGAGTGTGCTGAAGCAGTGAGTAAAACAAACTTAGGGAGGAGGCTTCTGATGTTAACATGCATGAAACCAAGGCTTTTACGGTTACAGAAGTCAACAAATGAGAGCGCCTGGGGACACACAGGGCCTGGGTTAACCTCTACATCACCTGAGGAACAGAGGAGTAGGATGAGGGTATGGCTAAAGGCTATCATAACTGGTCGTCTTGTGCGTTGGGAATAGAGAATAAAAGGAGCAGATTTCTGGGCATGGTAGGATAGATTCAAGGCATAATGTACAGACAGGGGTATGGTAGGGTGCGGGTACAGTGGAGGTAAACCTAGGCATTGAGTGACGATAAGAGAGGTTGCATCTCTGGAGGCACCAGTTATGCTAGGTGAGGTCACCGCAAGTGTGGGAGGTGGGACAAAGTAGTTCTCTGAGGCATGTTGAGTGGGACTAAGGGCTCCGCAGTAAAATAAAACAATGATAACTACCCTAAACAACAGTATACAAGGCATATTGACATTAGAGAGACATAAAGCGAGGCATGAAGCAATCACAGGTGTTGATTGGGAGAGCTAGCTAAGACAACAACGGGTAAGACAACAGTTAATCAGCTAAGACAACAACAGGTAAAATGGCGATGAATGGGCAGAGAGGGTCAGTTAACTACACACAGGGCCTGAGTTCGAGGCTGGGGCCAACAGAAACAAAATAAACAAAATGGAGTACCGTGATTAATGAACAGTCCAGCAGGCATCAGCTATGTAGCCAAGTGATCATAGGGTCCAGTGAACAGCAATATATGAACCAGGGAAGCCGCTAGGTAGTGATTACTACGCTAGCCGGGAGATGCGCCTGGCTCGAGGCTAACTGGTGCTAGCTTCGGGACAAGGGCGTCACCAACGTCTGGCAAAGGCCGGTTGAGGGCACATCGGATGGAATTTTGTCGGCAGACCAGTCGTGATGGATCGGTGGTGCTCCGTGTCGACAAAGGGTCCAGGCCAATTGGCAAAAGAGGTATTGTTGCTGGAGTAATTTTGTTTGCTAGCCGGGAGATGCACCTGGCTCGAGGCTAACTGGTGCTAGCTTCGGGATAAGGGTGTTAGCCACTGTAGCCAATCCGGTGCAAAGGTCCAGAACTTACGGCAGGAATCCGGTGATGTAGAGGCTTCTAGTCGTCTTAGTGAAGAGTCTGGGAGGCATCAGCTGTGTAGCCGAGTGATCATAGGGTCCACTGAGCAGGCCGGGAGATGGGCCTGGCTCAAGGCTAGCTTCGGGTCTGGGCCACTCGTTGGCAGCTAGCTAGCTGCGATTATCCGGTGTAATGGTCCAGAGGTTACGGCAGGAATACGGTGATGTAGTGGAAAAAAAAGTCCGATATGCTCAGGGTTGATATCGCGCTGTGCAGACTGGCAGGTGTTATCCAGGCTAAAAGCGGCTGGTGTCTGAGCTAAAAAGGTAAAGGCCGCTAGCAGTGGCTAACAGTGACTAAATAGCTAGTAGCTCATTAGCTGGTTAGCTTCTGATGGCTAGCTGCTGATGGAGGTTCTAGCTATAAGGTAAAAAAAAAAAAAAAATGCAGATCCGTATCATATTGGGTGAGGCGGGTTGCCGGAAGGTATATTTAATTTAAAAATGGAGAAAGATTTAAATATATTGCAATATATACAAAAAAAGACGAAAAATACATACCATTTACAACAAACAGGTCTTAATTCTACACCATCTTGGTATACAAGATGACTCAGTTAAAAACCATTGGATTTAGCAAACTCTGAAATGATTTAGTAGTTCTGTGCCCACGAAAACTGTTTTCCCAGCATAACATAAGGAGCCACTAAATGATACATAGTTCGAGTGCATTTCAGTAAACAAAAAAACTGTCCGACAGCAAGATCCCTTATATAAGTTGAAGTTCATCATATGACAAGCGTAACGTTATGACTATAACTACTGTTCCCTGAAGGAGGGAAACTAGGTACAACATACTATTAAATCCACGCCTCGCTGGAAGCACCACCGTCCACAGGTGATGAGAGTGAGGCTTGGATTTATTCCTTAAAATGTAATGCCGCTCTTCACCAACCCAGGAAAGGGCGGGGACAAACAGGTGTTGAACCTCGATTCCCTCCTTAAGGGAATAGTAATTATAATCAAAGTTACACTCCCTTTCAGTCGGTCAACTTCGGTACAACATACTATGGGGAAATACAATCATCCCCCAACCGACCCAAACGGATACGAAATGAAACGTCCCCTGGCAGACCACCCAGACCTGACCCTACAAGATGCATCAGTTTTGTCAATTTATTCATTGTCTTTTGTTTGAAACACTCCTGTCAATGTTGAGTAAGGACGCACACCTGATTACCCATATAGAAGTAGGATTAATCTATCTGGCCTGCACACAAATGTAGACCTATAAATGTGCCCATTTGGGGATGTCTGATAGTATTTCTCATTGTCTTAACGCTGCACCACTAATGAGTTGTGGAGCTTCTCAAAGTAACTTTTTCTTCACCTCCAAACAGCAAGTAAACAAAGTCTAATCAAAATCAATTGCGAATGACAATAGTTCCTCAAAGTATTTTCGTAAAATATTTACAGCTCTTGCTCTTTCGATAACCACTCAGCAGAAAAGGGACAAATGTAATGCTCTGATCCAGTGGAAATGTCATAAAATACCTGACTACTGTCCAGAACTCACTGGAGCAGGAAACTGAGGGCCTAGAATATTTTATACAATGTTGCAAGCTTGCTACCCGAGTTTCCTGACCCAGTTGATAGTTGATACAATGTTTCAAGTTTGTCGTAGATAGGCCATGTGCAGCCAATGTGATTTCTAGGATATTTATTTTTATCAGGATATTTTCTACCTGCAGAATGCAATGTTTTTATTTGTTGGCTTTATGTAGGCTATCTTTACATAATTGGCAATGTCAATAAAAGTTACTTTTAAATTTGTATAATTTTCATTTAGACAGAATGTAGATTAATCACAGACAATCATTTTGAGATACTATTATAAATTAAATGAAACTGTTCCAGTAAAATGTGCATATGAAAATCATAACTGGCACACAGATTGGTAGAAATGGTCAGATAAATTGGCACTCCAACTGGAAAAGGTTGCCGACTGCTGGTGTAGTCTACTACTGAAAATTTCAGGAGCAGAACGGCAGAATTTACGAAGTCCAGCAGCAGAGGGGGGCTCCCTCCGGTCGGGTTGTGTTGACGACCGGCTCCCTCTGGTCGGGTTGTGTTGACGACCGGCTCCCTCTGGTCGGGTTGTGTTGACGACCGGCTCCCTCCGGTCGGGTTGTGTTGACGACCGGCTCCCTCCGGTCGGGTTGTGTTGACGACCGGCTCCCTCCGGTCGGGTTATGTTGACGACCGGCTCCCTCCGGTCGGGTTGTGTTGACGACCGGCTCCCTCCGGTCGGGTTGTGTTGACGACCGGCTCCCTCCGGTCGGGTTGTGTTGACGACCGGCTCCCTCTGGTCGGGTTGTGTTGACGACCGGCTCCCTCCGGTCGGGTTATGTTGACGACCGGCTCCCTCTGGTCGGGTTGTGTTGACGAGCGGCTCCCTCCGGTCGGGTTATGTTGACGAGCGGCTCCCTCTGGTCGGGTTATGTTGACGACCGGCTCCCTCTGGTCGGGTTATGTTGACGAGCGGCTCCCTCTGGTCGGGTTGTGTTGACGACCGGCTCCCTCTGGTCGGGTTGTGTTGACGACCGGCTCCCTCTAGTCATTTGTGTGTCTTATTTATTTTTTCAAACAGCTTAAAGCATCAGACAAGTTGAGTTCATATAGATTTTATAAAAATACATGGGGCGCTTGGTAGAAAGAACAGATGACTCTTGGTTGACCAAGATGTATTTTAGTTGGGGACAGCACTAGAACATGATTTTGGGGCTCCCAGGTAGCGCAGAGGACACTGCATCTCAGGGCTTGAGGCGCCACTACAGACACCCTGGATCAAATCCAGGCTGTATCACAACCGACCGTGATTGGGAGTCCCATAGGGCGGCGCACAATTGGCCCAGCATCTTCCGGGGTAGGCAGTCATTGTAAATAAGAATTTGTTCTTAAATGACTTGCCTAGTTAAATAAAGGTTACATTTAAATAAATAAATAAAAGTGTTTCATGATAAACCATTTTTTACAAATCCGTCAAGGCACCAACTTTGAGAAGGGTTTAAAACAAAGGTTTCAAACCAATTCATGAATGTAATTGCATCTAGGTATGTTTTGCCTTTAATGTAAGGGCATAACAAAAAAAATTGGCTGAATATTATACAATGACTTATCAACAGCTCTAATAATTTGCCTCCACAGGAAATCTTCACTGGCAATTCTAGAATATACTATATATCCTAGAAACCTGGTTAAACTATCACTATGACATCATAGATGAAATCTAGAACATACTATATATCCTAGAAACTTGGTTAAACTATCATTATGACATCATGGATGAATTCTAGAATATACTATATAGCCTAGAAACCTGGTTACACTATCATTATGACACCATGGATGAATTCTGGAATATACTATATAGCCTAGAAACCTGGTTACACTATCATTATGACATCATGCATTGCCAGTCCTTGTATTCATAGTGTAGTGAATTCGGGGGGTTGCCCTGAGCTGAACTCAAACCTGGGTCCAGCGACTGTCAAGCCAACACCTTATAACTGTTACACCAAGATGTCTGAACTTCTTGACGAGGTCGCTAGGTGTTGGGTTACGGTTGCTACAATAGCTTTCTCTATGAATTTGAGAGTGGTTACATTTCTCCAGCCCCATCCCTCAGCTGTTTACCAAACCAAGTCTCTTGGCAGCCATTTTGTTGCCGTTTAAATACTAGGTTGTCCCTTTAAAAAAAACACACATCAATCAACCAATCTGCAGTTGAAACAATAACAAAGCAGTCATTCCACAACTGTTTTGGTAATAAGATGATGGGCCTGGAGACATTTAACTACTCTCAAAATCATAGACAGATCTATGGATGCAAGGACTGACCATCCATGATATCAACATTATATTTTTAACCATGTTGAGGCTGTTGATTTACATTGTTTCTAAACATTGGAGTAAAAAAAGCTTATTTTGGGTTCTGATGGGGTACAACAGTTGAACTAAGCTCATGAGGCATGGGTTATATTCTTCAAGAATCATTGGCTATAAATAAATCATTTAAAAGTCACAATATGGATGTAGCAATTGCAGATTTCCCCTTTAACACCAAACATCAGTTCAACAACTGCAGAGTTTGTACCTCTGTATTTAAGACAGTACTTACCAGTGGTAATCACGGCCCGGTTTCTCAAAACCATCTTATGGCTAAGTTCATCTTTAGAACCACTGGATGCCTTAAATTGCGTTTGGGAAATCGGGCCCAGATATCCAGTTTCCTCCTCCTCTTCTTCCGATGAGACCGTAATCTCCCCCTCCTCCGCTTTCACTTCAAAAACTGAATCCTCCTCATCTTTTACTGTAACACCCTCCTCCTCTTTCACTCTGAACGCCTCTTCCTTCACTGTAACGTCTTTCTCTTCTTCTTTCCCTGTAACAGCCTCACCCTCTACTTGTTTTTGTATTGTAACATCCTTCTCTTCCTCCTCCTCTTTGATGAGAGCTTCTTTCTCCGTCCAGCAGACCGTCTCTTCTTCAGCAGGAAGAGAGTAATTTAGTGAACTCATGGTCGGAGATGTTAGCTAGCTAGGCTAATGCTAACTTAACCAGCCCGCCAGCTGAATAATAACAACAACACCGTAAATATGAAATGAAATAGGATAACTTACTAACTAGACGACAGACGAGGGTTTAAAACACAGTGGCTAATATACACTATAGCGTCTAAAGAGCTTTATGGGTTAGGCTATTTTGGCTAGCAAGCTACCGAGGTGGCTGAATAACTGTTGCTGCTGCTGAAAGAAGCGTTCCGTCCACTAGATTATACGTCACACTAACAGCATTGCGTTCCGTCCACTAGATTATACGTCACTCTAACAGCATTGCCTTAAAATCGCACACCGCCATCTGCTGACTGGAGTGGGTAACGCTCAGTCTGAACCTCTGACTGCGATGGAGATGTGCGACTTTAAGACAATGACGCTAGTGTGACGTAAAATATATATTATAATGTTCAGACAAAAAGTTAGTGTAGGGAGCATGAGTTTTTACTCACCAGTGTAACAATACAGTGTGGTTAAAGACTTAGTAACTTAGTTGTGTTCACGATCTGGTTCCCTATAAGCACAACCAGTTATGTTTTTGAATTATCACATATGTATTAATTTATTTCGGGATTCTGGGTAATCCACAGCAGATTTATGGAGAATTGCTCTGTGGGTGAGTTCAAAATTGAATAGTCCCGGGATAGAAATATATAAAGTTGACATTACATCATAAAATCCACGTTTTAAATCATACATTAGCAATTTATGTTTTAGGAACTACTGTTGTTGGTTTGGTGTCAAATAAGCCTCTCTTTATATGTTATTTGCCAAATCTCAGTTTTCCATGTGGGTTTTATGCTAAAGTTCCCTCTTTCAAGTTGGTATCTAACTGGAAAATGCATCTTCTTTAGGAGTGCTATTTTTACCCTGTCGACTACTGATCATTCATCCACACTGTGTGTCTCATCAATGCAGGTAATTTATGACAAATGTATAAAGTATATGTTTTATAAATTCATGAACACCAGCCAGTTGATTAGCCCGGTTTTGTTAGTTTAGGTGTATTATACTTCCTCGCCACCAGAGGGGGACATTGAGTCATTTTCCAGGTTAATTTGATACATTTTGTTAGTAAAATGGATGACAGTTTATTCTGATGTAGTGAATATGAGACACATGTAAACAATTGCTTCATTTATTATAGTAAATTAGAAATTATTAGGAATCCACTATACGATCACAATAACTTTGATAGACATTTCAATTGTTTTTTTGTTAGTATATTAAAGGGCAGATTAATGTAGAATTGCTGTGGGAGTGCTATTTATATCCCGTCACTACTGATCATTCATCCATACTGTGTGTCTCATCAATGCAGGTCATTTATGACAAATGTATAAAGTATATGTTTTATAAACTCATGAACACCAGCCAGTTTATTAGATGGATGACAGTTTATTCTGATGTTGTGAACATGAGACACATGGAAACAATGTATTTATTTTATTATAGTAAATTAGGAATTAGTAGGAATTGTTAAATCCAATATACGATCACAATGACTTCGATACACATTTCAATAGTTTTTTTGTTAGTATATTATAGGGCAGATTAATGGAGAATTGCTGTGGGAGTGCTATTTATATCCCGTCACTACTGATCATTCATCCATACTGTGTGTGTCCCATCATTGCAGCTTTGGAAATAAATGAACTATCCATCCATTGCTCCTTCCTGTGTTGACTCACTGACTTGAGAGACCAGGAAGGTCACACTAGCTCGATAGGTTGATATCTAGCTCAAGCTTCACCTCATGCTTTTCATTAACTGTGTGGTTGTGTTATCTAGTGGGAACCCGTTAGCACGGTGGGCTCTGGTGCCTTCTTGCCGTGGGCTCAAAATGACAGAGGAAATCAACCTGCTTGAAATCAACCGGCTCCAGCTCGCTGACCATAACCGTGCTGATTGGCTACGCTGGTTAGGCTAATAGCTAGTTGGCTAAATAGCTAACGTTAGCTGGCCGGCTAAGATTACTGCATATAGCTAACGTTAGCTGGCCGGCTAAGATAACTGCATATAGCTAACGTTAGCTGGCCAGCTAAGATAACTGCATATAGCTAACGTTAGCTGGCCAGCTAAGATAACTGCATATAGCTCATGTTAGCTGGCTGGCTAAGATAACTGCATATAGCTAATGTTAGCTGGCCGGCTAAGATAACTGCATACAGCTAATGTTAGCTGGCTGGCTAAGATAACTGCATATAGCTAACGTTAGCTGGCCAGCTAAGATAACTGCATATAGCTAATGTTAGCTGGCCGGCTAAGATAACAGCATATAGCTAACGTTAGCTGGCTAGCTAAGATAACTGCATATAGCTAATGTTAGCTGGCCGGCTAAGATAACTGCATATAGCTAATGTTAGCTGGCTGGCTAAGATAACAGCATATAGCTAACGTTAGCTGGCCGGCTAAGATAACTGCATATAGCTAACGTTAGCTGGCTAGCTAAGATAACTGCATATAGCTAATGTTAGCTGGCTGGCTAAGATAACTGCATATATCTAATGTTAGCTGGACGGCTAAGATAACTGCATATAGCTCATGTTAGCTGGCTGGCTAAGATAACTGCATATAGCTAACGTTAGCTGGCTGGCTAAGATAACTACATTTAGCTAACGTTGGCTGACTGGCTAATATAACTGATAACTGCATATAGCTAACTAAGATAACATTCTTTGATATTTGGTTAGATGGCGTTTTGTATTTCCAAAACGTTGGTTTACTTTAAATCACTCAAGTCATGAGTGCAAACGATTGGTTTAATTTGAAGTTCTACATTTTGTTAGGATTTATGTTTATGCACTATAGCCTGTTAGCATATTGTTTGAAGATGAATATTGTTTTGTTACACACACACACAAACAATACAGATGTAGGTGTGTAAGGACTGACCAACACAGGCCATAAAAGCTGTGGTCAGTCTGGAGAGGAGAGGGGTGCATCACTCTAGGCCAACCAGGGGGGTTGAGAGACTGTTCAGTACCATATTAGGAATTGTTTGAGTGAAGAATCAAGGGGAGACACAAGACGGAGCTACTCTACCCAGCAACCAGATGTGGACAAAGAAAAGCGCCAAGGGGCTTGGACAAGTTCGGGTGCCCCCAAAAGCGGAGCAAGAGTATTAACCATGCTAAGCCTCTACTATGATAGGCCAACCTCACAAAGGAGGAGCAAGAGTATTAACCATGCTAAGCCTCTACTGTGATAGGCCAACCTCACAAAGGAGGAGCAAGAGTATTAACCATGCTAAGCCTCTACTATGATAGGCCAACCTCACAAAGGAGGAGCAAGAGTATTAACCATGCTAAACCTCTACTGTGATTGGCCAACGGGAAGAGTTGGAACTAAAATTGTCATAGTATAAAAACGACTATTTGAGTACATTCCACAGTTCTCTGATCTACCCTGCGTGGTGATACAGTGAACCCGTATATACGAGAATTGCATTTACCGTTTATCGTTTGAGTTTAATTAAAATACTTAAAATATATTCGGTGACTCTGAATCACATTTTGTCCTGATGCCAGAAATCTCTTTACATTTGAAGTTATTTCTGTTGTAGTTTACATCATAGGGAATAGGCTGGTCCTCCATATTACTTGACACCTGACTTTGGCATTCTTCTAAATTCTGATTGGTTTAATGTAATAACTCCAAAAATAGAACAGTGAGGTGTAACTTTACATTGGGAAAAATATTTTATTTTATCTTTTTTATAAACAATACAAAACATACAAATGACAACATCATACAAACATTAACTACATCATACCTGTCCAGACCCACTAGAACACACCTCCATCTCCATTAACTACATCACACCTGCCCAGACCCACTAGAACACACCTCCATCTCCATTAACTACATCACATCTGCCAAGACCCACTAGAACACACCTCCATTTCCATTAACTACATCACACCTGCCCAGACCCACTAGAACACACCTCCATCTCCATTAACTACATCACACCTGCCCAGACCCACTAGAACACACCTCCATCTCCATTAACTACATCACACCTGCCCAGACCCACTAGAACACACCTCCATCTCCATTAACTACATCACACCTGCCCAGACCCACTAGAACACACCTCCATCTCCATTAACTACATCACACCTGCCCAGACCCACTAGAACACACCTCCATCTCCATGAACTACATCACACCTGCCCAGACCCACTAGAACACACCTGCATCTCCATGAACTACATCACACCTGCCCAGACCCACTAGAACACACCTCCATCTCCAAAACAGAAGACTAACAACTGAAAGACTAATGAACATTCTAAGGAAATACCATTGATTAAAATATTAATTGGATGCAATATCCAACCCAAAATACAAGCTTGTTTTTTTAGGAGGGGTTCTGAAAGACACTATGGGGGTGTCCTCTGAAAATTGACAAGTAACAACAACTGGGACCTAAAAGACACCAACCATGAGACCCACTAAATCTGCCCAAGAAGAAGCAAACAAAAGAAAAACCCACACCAAACTTAAAGACAGGAAGCAAACCAAAAAGGTGGAGCAACTAAAGGTGTTGACTCTCCACATCTATCAAGACAACTGGAGCACTGGGCCAGACACTCTTAAATAGAACCTGGACCAGCTCAGGTGAAACACCTTCCCACTAACGAGATGGACAAGCCAGCACAGGTGTAACACATACTGACTAACGAGGTGACACCAATCAGTGCGTCCTACGTGCTAACGAGCTATACGTGCTAAAGTCCAACCTCAAAACATAAATGGAAAAACCAAAAGCTTAAGAGAATGCTCACCACCAACAGAAAACAACTTCCATGTCACATTATAATCAACTACAATGCTTCACCATCACCAATATAAACATGGTGTCTGTCTAACAACAACTAAAAACAATATTTATTTTTCCCACAGAGAAACCTAAAACTCACTAACTTCTAGAACTCTCGTCCCCTTGAAACGAGCCCAAACAAAACTCCTCTCCAATACGGAAAAACAGTCAAAATAAATTGTGATCCATGGCAACGCACTGGCTAAACGCAAAACATTTTGACTGCCCCCCTTGAGACAATCAGCAACCAGGTTGTTCTCACCACAGACATGTCTGATTTCAAGAGGAAACTCCTGCAATATCCGTAGTAACTTTCCACCTCACTGCAGAGCTTCTCTCTCTTTTCAGGGTTCACTAGATAGGCATGTTGTTGGATCAGGGCCCAGTCCCCAATGTCATGCTCTAGTACATTTGGTTTGGCACATGTGAGAATTAACCTTGATATTCTAAAAGCACAATGTCAATATAATTGTTAGTTGGTTGCATAAATAATTACCATTACTAAATGTTACATGAAATGTAAATATGAAATATGTGGTTGCATAGTTGCTAGGTAGGATAGCCCAATGTCAAAACACAGTTTTAACATGTCCAAATCAATAACCAATATGCAGAAACAGTTTGGGATAAATTGAAAACCTAACATGTGGTAAATACACAAACATCTGCCACAATAATTGTCTTTTTTAAAACAAGCTCCTTATAAACTGCACAAGCACCAGAAACGCTGTTGTTTTGACAAGTAGCAATAAATCACTGATATCGATTAGGGGGGAAATCAGGTTGTAGGTGCTGTTGAAACTAACACAACTAAAAAAAACATGGAAATGGGAGATATCTTTTAGCTCACTGGTTAGAGGACAACCTGCAGAAGACAGTCAGCTACATATTGGAGTGATGCATTTAAATGTAGGGGTCGCTAAACAAAGGAACACAACACTTATTTGTCATAACTCATCGATATTATGTTGAAATCAGTTGATTCTGGGAATAATGTGTACATCACTGGTTAGAGGACAACTCTTTTTTTGTTAGTCACTTTGTGTTAAATCACATAAATAGTACTCGTTCAATTCAGAGCCTGGATTTCCCCCAATGAGCCTAATATCCATATAATGTTGAAACCAATTGATAAGGGGGCAAACGTTTAGGGTTCTACATTGTGACATTCTGACTGACTGACTGCAGAGTATATTAATATACTATATATTAAAACATTCTACATTGAGACATTAAAACACTCCTACTACAATGTTAAAACATTCTACATTGTGACATTAATTCATTGATATCATGACACAACTCCTTCATAAATTTTCTGATATTTGATCAGAGATCTTTTATCAGATTATCTCTGGTCACAGCTAAGAGCTGTGTGTTCTATGGTGTATATTTAGATAGGTAGAAGTAGAAAATCTCTTCCCACATTGACCACAGCTATAAGATTTCTCTCCTGTGTGTGTTCTCTGGTGTACAGTCAGCTGGCTAGATGTAGTAAAACTCTTCCCACATTGACCACAGCTATAAGGTTTCTCTCCTGTGTGTGTTCTCTGGTGTACAGTCAGCTGGCTAGGTGTAGTAAAACTCTTGCCACATTGACCACAGCTATAAGGTTTCTCTCCTGTGTGTGTTCTATGGTGTATAGTTAGATAGCTAGAAGTAGAAAAACTCTTCCCACATTGATCACAGCTAAACGGTTTCTCTCCTGTGTGTGTTCTCTGGTGCACTGTCAGATCTCCAGATTGACTAAAACTCTTCCCACATTGATCACAGCTAAATGGTTTCTCTCCTGTGTGTATTCTCTGGTGCACTATCAGAGAGTTAGATTGACTAAAACTCTTCCCACATTGATTACAGCTATAAGGTTTCTCTCCTGTGTGTGTTCTCTGGTGTATAGTTAGATTGCCAGAAGAAAACCTCTTCCCACATTGACCACAGCTATAAGGTTTCTCTCCTGTGTGTATTCTCTGGTGCAGTCAGATAGTCAGATCGAACTAAACTCTTCCCACATTGACCACAGCTATAAGCTTTCTCTCCTGTGTGTTTTTTCTGGTGTACAGTCAGCTGGCTGGATTTAGCAAAACTCTTCCCACATTGATCACAGCTATATGGTTTCTCGCCTGTGTGTGTTCTTTGATGTATTTTAAGTTTTACTGAGGAGTTTAATCTCTTTATAATGCCTGCTGAGGAGGTGAAACTCTTCCCACAGTCAGAGCAGCAGTGAGTTATCTTCCCTGTGGATCTCTGCGGGTGTTTCTTGAGGTGTTCTGATGTGGAGAAACTCTTCTCTGCCTTGTCAGCATCATGAGGTTGTTGAGGCTCCCCAGAGGACCCACGGTAGTCCCGTCTCTCTCCTGTGTGAACA
Source organism: Salvelinus namaycush (assembly GCF_016432855.1). NCBI lineage: Eukaryota > Metazoa > Chordata > Actinopteri > Salmoniformes > Salmonidae > Salvelinus > Salvelinus namaycush. Next base: position 337,096 of record NW_024060008.1, read on the forward strand.
ACAAAGTCAGACAGACGGTTTAAGGCCCACAACAGCAGAAATCCACTGTTTATTTGAGGTAAAAGGCGATGCCCAGAGCGTACCCATGAAGTTGTACAACAATTGATGTCTGTTAAATTATTTTACAATTGTCTTAAGACAGTCAAGACCTAAGCAGTGTGCCAGACGACCTTTGGTCTCCAAAAAAGGACCCCTCTGTGTTCTGTGCTAAAATTGCAGCGATGCACATGCATTGTAATTGTAAGGCTTGTTTGAATCTCCTATATGTTTGTGTTATTGTCGCAAATCAACTGCTTTATACTGAAACACTTCAACCACTAAAATGTTCTTTGGCTAGCGTTGCCATCAGCCTGAAACTGAGGGTTTGTACATTAAGTGTTTAACAAATTGGCCCATAATTTCACCTAACAACAACATAGACCTACTGTAGGACCCATAACTTCACCTAACAATAACATAGACCTACTGTAGGACCCATAACTTCACCTAACAATAACAGACCTATTGTAGGACCCATAACTTCACCTAACAATAACATAGACCTACTGTAGGACCCATAACTTCACCTAACAACATAGACCTACTGTAGGACCCATAACTTCACCTAACAACATAGACCTACTGTAGGACCCATAACTTCACCTAACAATAACATAGACCTACTGTGGGACCCATAACTTCAATTAACAATAACATAGACCTACTGTGGGACCCATAACTTCAATTAACAACAACATAGACCTACTGTAGGACCCATAACTTCACCTAACAACAACATAGACCTACTGTAGGACCCATAACTTAATCTAACAATAACATAGACCTACTGTAGGACCCATAACTTCACCTAACAATAACATAGACCTACTGTAGAACCCATAACTTCACCTAACAATAACATAGACCTACTGTAGGACCCATAACTTCACCTAACAACAACATAGACCTACTGTAGGACCCATAACTTCACCTAACAACAACATAGACCTACTGTAGGACCCATAACTTCACCTAACAACAACATAGACCTAGGACTATAAATCATTTAATATTTCAGGTGAAACATGGAAACTAAAATGTCTGTCATGACATTTCATAACCTGATCACTAGATAATTTTGTGAATAATCCCACTAGACTACTCTGTAATGTGTTGTAATTATAAATGTCCTGAATAAAAGAAAATAGCTCTGTGTGTTGTACAATAGCCTATCCATCAAGGAACAGTTCTCTACACATTATAAGCTAAGTATCTCTGTGTCCAAACAGACTAACGAGAGCCTACAGTAAATCAAGCAGACAATAACACATTATAAACAGAGGTCGACCGATTATGATTTTTCAACGCTGATACCGATTATTGGAGGGCCAAAAAAGCCGATACCGATTAATTTTTTATTTTTTTATTTATTTGTAATAATGACAATTACAACAATACTGAATGAACACTTATTTTAACTTAATACATAAAAATCAATTTAGCCTCAAATAAATAATGAAACATGTTCAATTTGGTTTAAATAATGCAAAAACAAAGTGTTGGAGAAGAAAGTAAAAGTGCAATATGTGCCATGTAAGAAAGCTAACGTTTAAGTTCCTTGCTCAGAACATGAGAACATATGAAAGCTGGTGGTTCCTTTTAACATGAGTCTTCAATATTCCCAGGTAAGAAGTTTTAGGTTGTAGTTATTATAGGACTATTTCTCTCTATACCATTTGTATTTCATTAACCTTTGACTATTGGATGTTCTTGTAGGCACTTTAGTATTGCCAGTGTAAGAGTATAGCTTCCGTCCCTCTCCTCGCTCCTCCCTGGGCTCGAACCAGCAACACAACGACAACAGCCACCCTCGAAGCAGCGTTACCCATGCAGAGCAAGGGGAACAACCACGCCAAGGCTCAGAGCGAGTGACGTTTGAAACGCTATTTGCGCGCGCTAACTAGCTAGCCATTTCACTTCGGTTACACCAGCCTCATCTAGGGAGTTGATAGGCTTGAAGTCATAAACAGCGCAATGTTTGACAAACAACGAAGAGCTGCTGGCAAAACGCACGGAAGTGCTGTTTGAATGAATGTTTACGCGCCTGCTTCTGCCTACCACCGCTCAGTCAGATACTTAGATACTTGTATGCTTGTATGCTCAGTCAGATTATATGCAACGCAGGACACGCTAGATAATATCTAGTCATATCATCAACCATGTGTAGTTAACTAGTGATTATGATTGATTGTTTTTTATAAGATAAGTTTAATGCTAGCTAGCAACTTACCTTGGCTTACTGCATTCGCGTAACAGGCAGTCTCCTTGTGGAGTGCAACGAGAGGCAGGTGGTTATAGCGTTGGACTAATTAACTGTAAGGTTGTAAGATTGGATCCCCCGAGCGGACAAGGTGAAAATCTGTCGTTCTGCCCCCGAACAAGGCAGTTAACCCACCATTCCTAGGCCGTCATTGAAAATAAGAATGTGTTCTTAACCGACTTGCCGAGTTAAATAAAGATTAAATAAAGGTGTAAAAAAACGTCCAAATCGGTGTCCGAAAATACAGATTTCCGATTGTTATGAAAACTTGAAATCGGCCCTAATTAATCGGTCGACCTCTAATTATAAACATCAATTTGTTAGGGATGTTGGATCCAACGTGGAGCACGGCATAACTGTCTTTACCAGAGTAATGAATGAAGAAGCACTTTGGTTGTTGTTGCATGTCGTGATGTTTGTCATTTGACTGGCATTCAGAAAATGATTTCCTGGATCAGCTGATGATAGTTGAACATGTGACTATAACAAAACAGCTACAGTATTAAGTATTATGTGTAATTATTGAAAAACCATGTTAATGACAGTATCCATTTGGGTGTTGTCAATAAAGCTAAGGGGACTTTCAGTTAGAACCATTGGATTTAGCAAACTCTGAAATGATTTAGGATTTCTGTTCCCATGAAAACTGTTTTCCCAGCGTAGCATAAAGAGACACTAAATGTGACATAGTTAGAGAGCATTTCAGAGATCTGAATACAAAAAAACTGTCCGACAGCAATATTCAGTATTTAAGTTGAAGTTCATCATATGACAACCTTAACGTTATGACTATAACTACTGTTCCCTGAAGGAGGGAAAATAGGTAAACATACTATCATATCCACGCCTCGCTGGAATCCCCGCCTTCCACAGGTGATGAGCGTGAGGCTTGGATTTTATTCCTTAAATTTAATACCGCTGTTCACCACCCCAGGAAAGGGCGGGGACAAACAGGTGTACCTCGTTTCTCTCCTTCAGGGAAGTGTAATTATAATCAAAGTTACACTCCCTTTCAGTCAGTCAACTTCGGAACAACATACTATGGGGAAATACAATCATCCCCCAGCCGACCCAAACGGATACTAAATGAAACGGCCCATGGCAGACCACCCAGACCTGACCCCGCAAGATGCGTCAGTTGTCAATTTATTCATTGTCTTTTGTTTGAAACACTCCTGTCAATGTTGAGTAAGGACGCACACCTGATTACCCATATAGTAGTAGGACTAGTCTACCTGGACTGCACACAAATGTAGGCCTATAAATGTGCCCATTTGTGGATGTCTGATAGTATTTCTGATTGTCTTAACGCTGCACCACTAATGAGCTGTGGAGCTTCTCAAAGTAATTTCTTCTTCACATCCAAACAGCAAGTAAACAAAGTCTAATCAAAATCAATTGCAAATGACAATAGTTCCTCAAAGTATTTTTGTAAAATATTTCCAGCTCTCGCCATTTCGATAACCACTCGGCATAAAAGGGAAAAATGTGATCCACTCTGATCCAGTGGAAATGTCATAAAATACCTGATTACTGTCCAGAACTCACTGGAGCAGGAAACTGAGGGCCTAGAATACTTCATACAATGTTGCAAGCTTGCTATCCGAGTTTCCTGACCCAGTTGATAGTTGATACAATATTTCAAATTTGTAGTAGACAGGCCATTTGCAGCCAATGTGATTTCTATGATATTTATTTCTATCAGGATATTTTCTACCTGCAGAATGCAATGTTTTTATTTGTTGGCTTTATGTAGGCTATTTTTTTTTTTACATAGTTCGCAATGGCAATAAAAGTTATTTAGATTTGTATAATTTTCATTTAGATAGAATGTAGATTAATCACAGACAATCATTTTGAGATACTATTATAAATTAAATGAAACTGTTCCAGTAAAATGTGCATATGAAAATCATAACTGGCACGCAGATCGGTAGAAATGGTCAAATAAATTGGCACTCCAACTGGAAAAGGTTGCAGACTGATGGTGTAGTCTACTACTGAAAATTTCAAGAGCAGAACGGCAGAATTTACGAAGTCCAGCAGCGGGGGGGGCTCCCTCTGGTCGGGTCGTGTTGACGACCGGCTCCCTCTGGTCGGGTCGTGTTGACGACCGGCTCCCTCTGGTCGGGTCGTGTTGACGACCGGCTCCCTCTGGTCGGGTTGTGTTGTGTTGACGACCGGCTCCCTCTGGTCGGGTTGTGTTGTGTTGACGACCGGCTCCCTCTGGTCGGGTTGTGTTGTGTTGACGACCGGCTCCCTCTGGTCGGGTTGTGTTGTGTTGACGACCGGCTCCCTCTGGTCGGGTTGTGTTGACGACCGGCTCCCTCTGGTCGGGTTGTGTTGACGACCGGCTCCCTCTGGTCGGGTTGTGTTGACGACCGGCTCCCTCTGGTCGGGTTGTGTTGACGACCGGCTCCCTCTGGTCGGGTTGTGTTGACGACCGGCTCCCTCTGGTCGGGTTGTGTTGACGACCGGCTCCCTCTGGTCGGGTTGTGTTGACGACCGGCTCCCTCTGGTCGGGTTGTGTTGACGACCGGCTCCCTCTGGTCGGGTTGTGTTGACGACCGGCTCCCTCTGGTCGGGTTGTGTTGACGACCGGCTCCCTCTGGTCGGGTTGTGTTGACGACCGGCTCCCTCTGGTCGGGTTGTGTTGACGACCGGCTCCCTCTAGTCGGGTTGTGTTGACGACCGGCTCCCTCTAGTCAGGTTGTGTTGACGACCGGCTCCCTCTAGTCAGGTTATGCTGACGACCGGCTCCCTCTGGTCGGGTTATGTTGACGACCGGCTCCCTCTGGTCAGGTTATGTTGACGACCGGCTCCCTCTAGTCAGGTTATGTTGACGAGCGGCTCCCTCTAGTTATGACTTCGAGTCATTTGTGTGTCTTAATTATTTGATCAGAATGCTTAAAGCATCAGACAAATTCAGTACGTATATTTGATTTAAAAAAACACATGGGGCGATTGGTAGAAAGAACAGATGACTCTTGGTTGACCAAGATGTATTTTAGTTGGGGACAGCACTAGAACATGATTTTGGGGCTCCCGAGTGGCGCAGCGGACACTGCATCTCAGTGCTTGAGGCGCCACTACAGACACCCTGGATCAAATCCAGACTGTATCACAACCGGCCGTGATTGGGAGTCCCATAGGGCGGCGCACAATTGGCCCAGCATCGTCCGGTGTAGGCAGTCATTGTAAATAAGAATTTGTTCTTAACTGACTTAACTGAAATAAGGGTTACATTTAAATAAATTTAAAAAACAGTGTTTCATGATAAACCATTTTTTACAAATCCATCAAGGCACCAACTTTGAGAAGGGTTTAAAACAAAGGTTTCAAACCAATTCATGACTGTAATTGAATCTAGGTATGTTTCACCTTTAATGTAAAGGCATGACAAAAAATTGGCTGAATATTATACAATGACTTATCAACAGCTCTAATAATTTGCCTTCACAGGAAATCTTCACTGGCAATTCTAGAATATACTATATAGCCTAGAAACCTGGTTAAACTATCACTATGACATCATGGATGAATTCTAGAATATAATATATAGCCTAGAAATCTGGTTAAACTATCATTATGACATCATGCATGGCCAGTCCTTGTATTCATAGTGTAGTGAATTCAGGGGGTAGCCCTGAGCTGGACTCAAACCTGGGTCCAGCGACTGTCAAGCCAACACCTTATAACTGTTACACCAAGATGTCTCAACTTCTTGACGAGTTCGCTAGGTGTTGAGTTAGGGTTGCAACAATAGCTTTCTCTATGAATTTGAGAGTGGTTACATTTCTCCAGCCCCATCCCTCAGCTGTTTACCAAACCAAGTCTCTTGGCAGCCATTTTGTTGCTGTTTAAATACTAGGTTGTCCCTTTAAAAAAGCCACACATCAATCAACCAATCTGAAGTTGAAACAATAACAAAGCAGTCATTCCACCACTGTTTTGGTAATAAGATGATGATGGGCCTGGAGACATTTAACTACTCTCAAATTCATAGACAGACCTATGGATGAAAGGACTGACCATCCATGATATCAACATTATAGTTAACCATGTTGAGGCTGTTGATACACATTGTTTCTAAACATTGGAGTAAAAAAAACTTATTTGGGGTTCTGATGGGGTACAACAGTTTAACTAAGCTCATGAGGCATGTGTTATATTCTCCAAGAATCAATGGCTATAAATAAATCATTTAAAAGTCAAAATATGGATGTAGCAATTGCAGATTTCCCCTTTAACACCAAACATCAGTTCAACAACTGCAGAGTTTGTACCTCTGTATTTAAGACAGTACTTACCAGTGGTAATCACGGCCCGGTTTCTCAAAACCATCTTATGGCTAAGTTCATCTTTAGAACCACTGGATGCCTTAAATTGCGTTTGGGAAATCGGGTCCAGATATCCAGTTTCTTCCTCCTCTTCTTCCGATGAGACCGTATTCTCCCCATCCTGCGCTTTCACTTCAAAAACTGAATCCTCCTCATCTTTTACTGTAACACCCTCCTCCTCTTTCACTCTGAACGCCTCTTCTTTCACTGTAACGTCTTCCTCTTCTTTCACTGTAACGTCTTTCTCTTCTTCTTTCCCTGTAACAGCCTCACCCTCTACTTGTTTTTGTATTGTAACATCCTTCTCTTCCTCCTCCTCTTTGATGAGAGCTTCTTTCTCCGTCCAGCAGACCGTCTCTTCTTCACCAGGAAGAGAGTAATTTAGTGAACTCATGGTCGGAGATGTTAGCTAGCTAGGCTAATGCTAACTTAACCAGCCCGCCAGCTGAATAATAACAACAACACCGTAAATATGAAATGAAATAATATAACTTACTAACTAGACGACAGACGAGGGTTTAAAACACAGTGGCTAATATACACTAAAGCGTCTAAAGAGCTTTATTGGTTCGGCTATTTTGTCTAGCAAGCTACCGAGGTGGCGGACTAACTGTTGCTGCTGCTGAAAGAAGCGTTCCGTCCACTAGATTATACGTCACACTAACAGCATTGCGTTCCGTCCACTAGATTATACGTCACACTAACCGCATTGCCTTAAAATCGCACACCGCCATCTGCTGACTGGAGTGGGTAACGCTCAGTCTGAACCTCTGACTGCGATGGAGATGTGCGACTTTAAGACAATGACGCTAGTGTGACGTAAAATATATATTATAATGTTCAGACAAAAAGTTAGTGTAGGAAGCATGAGTTTTTACTCACCAGTGTAACAATACAGTGTGGTTAAAGACTTAGTAACTTAGTTGTGTTCACGATCTGGTTCCCTATAAGCACAACCAGTTATGTTTTTGAATTATCACATATGTATTAATTTATTTCGGGATTCTGGGTAATCCACAGCAGATTTATGGAGAATTGCTCTGTGGGTGAGTTCAAAATTGAATAGTCCCGGGATAGAAATATATAAAGTTGACATTACATCATAAAATCCACCTTTTAAATCATACATTAGCAATTTATGTTTTAGTAACTACTGTTGTTGGTTTGGCGTCAAATAAGCCTCTCTTTATATGTTATTTGCCGAATCTCAGTTTTCCATGTGGGTTTTATGCTAAAGTTCCCTCTTTCAAGTTGGTATCTAACTGGAAAATGCATCTTCTTTAGGAGTGCTATTTTTACCCTGTCGACTACTGATCGTTCATCCACACTGTGTGTCTCATCAATGCAGGTCATTTATGACAAATGTATAAAGTATATGTTTTATAAACTCATGAACACCAGACAATTTATTAGCACGGTTCTTGTTAGTTTAGGTGTATTATACTTCTTCGCCACCAGAGGGGGACATTGAGTAAATCTTCAGGTTCATTTGATATATTTTGATAGTAAAATGGATGACAGTTTATTCTGATGTAGTGAATATGAGACACATGGAAACAATGTATTCATTTTATTATAGTAAATTAGGAATTAGTAGGAATTGTTAAATCCACTATACGATCACAATGACTTTGATAGACATTTCAATAGTTTTTTTGTTCGAATATTATAGGGCAGATTAATGGAGAATTGCTGTGTGAGTGCTATTTATATCCCGTCACTACTGATCATTCATCCATACTGTGTGTGTCCCATCATTGCAGCTTTGGAAATAAATGAACTATCCATCCATTGCTCCTTCCTGTGTTGACTCACTGACTTGAGAGACCAGGAAGGTCACACTAGCTCGATAGGTTGATATCTAGCTCAAGCTTCACCTCATGCTTTTCATTAACTGTGTGGTTGTGTTATCTAGTGGGAACCCGTTAGCACGGTGGGCTCTGGTGCCTTCTTGCCGTGGGCTCAAAATGACAGAGGAAATCAACCTGCTTGCTTCTTTATGTTTTGTCAACTTTTCGATGGGGATGTTATGTTTGATACCGGAGGTACGAGGCCTTGAAAGCATTAAACTTCAAAGCAGTGTGCTGATGCCTGTATCACTTTATCAGCAGCACGTGATCAATGACGTCTGGAACTTCATTTCGTCGAACAACCACCTGATTGGTTTGGTGTGTTCGACACTGCAGGCGACTGACTGATCTACAAATCACCTTACATCATAAATAACTACTCATTATTATTTATAAATCAGTCAGCCAGTCAATTTACCCACAATGCAGCATGGATTTGATGCTCTCGATCAAGGCCAGTGGTTTAGTAGAAGACATGAAGGCTACGCTGCTACGGTGTGGGACATCATCTATAATAATGACATAAAGGATATGCTGCTAAGGACGTCATCTATAAAATGTGGCTGTTCTAAATTCTGTGTCTCTCAAAGCCTTGAGTAATGAACCTATTTTTGACACAATTGGCTGTAAAGCATCAATGCTTTAGGAAGCTTTGTTTCCCCCATCACTACTTTTCAGCATGTTCTCTGTGACTATGGGAGTTTTGTAACTTTTACAACCTTGGCTTACTGCTAGCGCGCTAGCTGACTGACACCTGTAATCTTTATATTTTGGATTTGGGGGATTTTCATGAAATCATGAGTTCAAACGATTGGTTTAATATGAGGTTATACATTTTAAGTTATTTCTGTTGTATTTTACATCATAGGGAATAGGCTGGTCCTCCATATTACTTCACACCTGACTTTGGCATTCTTTTGAATTCTGATTGGTTTAATGTAATAAGGTGTAACTTTGCATTGGGACTTAAAACATATATTTCATTTGATATTTTATAAACATACACATACAAATTACAACATCATACAAACATTAACTACATCACACCTGCCCAGACTCACTAGAACACACCTCCATCTCCATTCACTACATCACACCTGCCCAGACCCACTAGAACACACCTCCATCTCCATTAACTACATCACACCTGCCCAGACACACTAGAACACACCTCCATCTCCATTAACTACATCACACCTGCCCAGACCCACTAGAACACACCTCCATCTCCATTAACTACATCACACCTGCACAGACCCACTAGAACACACCTCCATCTCCCATAACTACATCACACCTGCCCAGACCCACTAGAACACACCTCCATCTCCCATAACTACATCACACCTGCCCAGACCCACTAGAACACACCTCCATCTCCATTAACTACATCACACCTGTCCAGACCCACTAGAACACACCTCCATCTCCATTAACTACACCACACCCACTAGAACACACCTCCATCTCCATTAACTACATCACACCTGTCCAGACCCACTAGAACACACCTCCATCTCCATTAACTACATCAAACCTGTCCAGACCCACTAGAACACACCTCCATCTCCATTAACTACATCACACCTGCCCAGACCCACTATAACACACCTCCATCTCCATTAACTACATCACACCTGCCCAGACCCACTAGAACACACCTCACCCTCCATTAACTACATCACACCTGCCCAGACCCACTAGAACACACCTCCATCTCCATTAACCACATCACACCTGCCCAGACCCACTAGAACACACCTCCATCTCCAGTGCCCTCATCAGCACCATTTTATTTCTCTCCGTCGCCGACTCACTTTCAACTTTTAGATAATAAATAATTTTACCATTCAATTGAATTAACAAAAGAGGATTGGTTGATTTCCAGGTTTTAATTAAGTATAATATTTAAGATGATTGATGAGAAAAGTATCATCCAACCATCAGGTATCTCACTGCATCCTCAAATGCCATGTTTTGAAATATACAGACAGACAGATTAAAAGTAATTTTACATTGTATAACTGTACTTCTGACAGCCAACTTTCTAACTCATAACTTTATGACATCATAACATTCCCAGAAGGATTATTGAGTCATTGTTAGTTTTACACTGAAGACATGACTCTGCCGTTGTGCTGTAGAATTTGTGGATTTTGTCTCTTGTAAAATAAGGGACTATCATTTAACCCAACATCACAGGCCATAGACTTTGATACAGTTAAAGACTTACAAAAGTTTTTCCTCAGTTTAAAATCAACTGAGTTTTTTTTTTACACCTGCCAATGTAAATCCATTAAACGAGACAAGTTACCAGACAGGACATATTGCTAATGCTCTTCCCATTGATAACCTGAATGACAATTAACTTGTGGGAGGTGGTCATGATGACGGGCCTATTGGATGACGTCGTCCATCAGGATTCCCCAAAAAAGAAGACTCTCTGGTTTGATCACTGGTGTCAGATGTGAAGGAGGAGGTTGATCATCAGGAGTCAGATGTGAAGGAGGAGGTTGATCATCAGGAGTCAGATGTGAAGGAGGAGGTTGATCATCAGGAGTCAGATGTGAAGGAGGAGGTTGATCATCAGGAGTCAGATGTGAAGGAGGAGGTTGATCATCAGGAGTCAGATGTGAAGGAGGAGGTTGATCACCAGTGAACCTCTAGGATTGTGGCTGGGCTGGCGTTTCCACTTCCAGCTTGGTCATATATTTTAATGCATTGAATGTTGATATTGTGAACCTAAGTTATATATTTGTACCTCCTGTTTCATGAAGTGATGTCACTAAGTACTGCCCCTATATATACAATGCATTCGGAAAGCATTCAGACCCCTTCACTTATTCCACATTTTGTTATGTTATTTTAAAATGGATTGAATCAATAATTTACCCTCATCATTCTACACACAATACCCCATAATGACATCACAATACCCCAATAATGACATCACAATACCCCATAATGACAAAGCAAAAACAGGTTTTTATAAATGTTTCAAATGTATCAAAAACAACAACTGAAATATCACATTTACATACATTACCAGTCAAAAGTTTGGACACACCTACTCATTCAAGGGTTTTTCTTTATTTTTACTATTTTCTACATTGGAGAATAATAATGAAGACATCAAAACTATGAAATAACACAAATGGAATCATGTAGTAACCAAAAAAGGGTTAATCAAATCAAAATATATTTATATTTGAGACTCTTCAAAGCAGTCACCCTTGGCATTATCTTAACCAGCTTCATGAGGTAGTCACCTGGAATTAATTTCAATTAACAGGTGTGCCTTGTTAAATGTTAATTTGTGGAATTTCTCTCCTTCTTTCCTTCATGTAGATGTATTGTTACACCATGTAGGAGCAGTATAGACCTAGTCTGTTCATTATATACATCTACATGATGTATTGTTACACCATGTTGGAGCAGTATAGACCTAGTCTGTTCATTATATACATCTACATGATGTATTATTACACCATGTTGGAGCAGTATAGACCCAGTCTGTTCATTATATACATCTACATGATGTATTGTTACACCATGTAGGAGCAGTATAGACCTAGTCTGTTCATTATATACATCTACATGATGTATTGTTACACCATGTAGGAGCAGTATAGACCTAGTCTGTTCATTATATACATCTACATGATGTATTGTTACACCATGTAGGAGCAGTATAGACCTAGTCTGTTCATTATATACATCTACATGATGTATTGTTACACCATGTAGGAGCACATCGCCGTCTGCTGACTGGAGGGGAAACGCAGTTGAGGATCATATTTTATTTTCAGACAAAGATTATTTTAAATGGATTTAATTAAATAATACTATTATATCGACACATACAAAGACAGGAATGTGTTGATTGATGTATTGTGATGTATTGATGTATTGATGTATTGTGTTGATTGATGATGTATTGTTACACCATGTAGGAGCAGTATAGACCTAGTCTGTTCATTATATACATCTAGATGATGTATTGTTACACCATGTAGGAGCAGTATAGACCTACAGTAGCTAGCTGCTAATTTAGATGTAATATAACTTAATGAAACTGCCTTAAATGTGCTGTAGTAAACATTTTTATTCGCACTAATCAATCAACACATTCCTGTCTTTGTATGTGTCGATATAATAGTATTATTTAATTAAATCCATTTAAAATAATCTTTGTCTGAAAATAAAATATGATCCTCAACTGCGTTTCCCCTCCAGTCAGCAGACGGCGATGTGCGTCTTTCAGGCGACGCTGCCAGCGTGACGTATAATCTAGTGGACGGTTCTTCAGAAACAGCTCGTCAACCACCTCGGTAGCTTGCTAGCCGACATAGCCGAAAGATTCAAGCGATTCATACGCTTTCGGTGTATATTACCTACTGTGTTTTAGACACACTCCTGTCGTATCTACTTGTTAACCTATTTAATATAATATTACGTAATTTTGTATTAGTCAGCTATAGTAGCTGGCTGGTTAAATTAGCACTAGCCTAGTCGCTAATGATAGCTAGCTAGCTAACATCCCCGACCATGAGGTCAGTAAGCTTCTCCCCTCCTGCTAAAGAAGAGGTCTGCTGGACGGAGAAAGAAGCTCTGGGGCTGAACATTGTCGTGAAAGAGGAGAAGGAAGAGGAGGCTGTTACAGTAAAACAAGAAGTAGAGGGTGAGGCTGTTACAGTGAAAGAAGAAGAGAAAGACGTTACAGTGAAAGAAGAGGAAGAGGCGTTCAGTGTGAAAGAGGAGGAGGATGTTACAGTAAAAGAAGAGGAGGATGTAGTTTTTGGTGTGAAAGAAGACGAGGTTGGAGATCTGTTTAACACCAGTAAGTACCGTCTCTGCAGTCGTTGAACCAATATGCAGTAAAGGGGTGCTACACTTTAATGTTGTTCTGTAGGAATGGCTGAAGCTACACTGTAACGTGTAGAACATCAAGAGTGGACCATCAACAACACGTTAACAATTGATCAAATGCATCCAATGACAATGCCTGAAATACTGTAGTCCTCAATATCTCCTATTAGATTAGCCCAATATGTAGTCTTAAAGGGGCAATCAGCAGTTGTTACATCCATTTTGGGACTTATACATTAATGATATGTACCCATTGTTTCTTTAAGAATTCACTTATAAATGCCTCATGAGCTTAGTTCAACTGTTGTACCCCATCAGAACCCAAAATATGAGCTTTTTTTTACTCCAATGTATGTCAGTAAATATAAACAAACACTGTATATCCTCAAAACATGGTTAAAACTATAATGTTGGTATCATGGATGGTTGCATTTCTCCAGCCCCATCCCTCAGCTTTTTACCGAAACGGGCAGGGAGTACGCTTTGTTATTGTTTCTACTGCTGATTCTCTGCCCCCGTTACTCCTCAAAATAATTTCACATAATACTTTCATATCACATAACAATTATTTCACACAATACTTTCATATCACATCAAAATAATTTAAAATACTTTAACATCAAAATAATTTCACACAATACTTTCATATCACATCTAAATAGGTAACCAGTCTGTATAGATAGATAGCTAGGTGAATTAAATATCACCAGCTACCTAACTTCATATTAGCTATCTTGATGTATTTATCACTGTAAAAAACAAACTCCAAATGCCTTTGTAGGTAGCTAGCTATCAGCCATGGAGGAGGGTGAAAGGATAGCAGCCCCAATTGTCAGTGAGAGAGGAGGCTATTCTGGATAGGGCAGGTACTTTTGTGTAGTTCCTGTCCCTAGAAGTGAGGACGGAAATAATAGTAACATAATATTCAGTGTGGTGTAATTTGACTATAATGAAGTGTGTTTCTCTGTCCTCAGATAAAGAGCGCTATGAAAGCCAGTCTACATATGAAGAGGTCCCAATGAAGAGCAGTGGTTCTCAGTCCTGGGGACTCAGAGGCACATTGTTGTTTTTGCCTCAGCACTGCACAGCTGATTCAAATGATCAACTCATCATCAAGCTTCAAGTGGTATTTATGTATTCATTTGTGATGTCATCCTTGATATGATCCTGTTATTGTCACATGCTACACATGTACATATGTGTGCCCATGCATCTATCAATCCAATGTTATCATGATTTGTTATCAGGGATATTATACTTTAGTAATCCACAATGACCTGGTGATGTAACAGTCTAATAATTACATTGTCTTCCATATTCCTACAGATACCTTGTAACTGGAGATTCCTTCCAAACGATTGCCTACAGTTACCGTGTAGCGCACTGCAAGGTTGGGTGACCAGGGTCATCTGGGACTGCCTCCTGGAGGAATTCAGGTGTGTGAAGGCTACCTGTGTCCTGCGTAACTTCATGCGGATGGACACGAGGACCAGGAGGGGATCTGCAGCTCGCCGCCGTGTCCCAGAGGAGGAGTCTGCTGCTCTGCAGGATGTTTCAAGGATGGGGTCCAACAACGCAGCAAGAGAGGCAATCCGTGTGCAGGAGATCTTCACCTCCTACTTCTTCAAAGAGGGTGCTGTTCCCTGGCAACACCATAGACTCCACTATGCACAACCAAAGGCTCTTTTAAGAGGGTGCTGTTCCCTGGCAACACCATAGACTACACTATGCTCAACCAAAGGCTCTTTTAAGAGGGTGCTGTTCCCTGGCAACACCATAGACTACACTATGCTCAACCAAAGGCTCTTTTAAGAGGGTGCTGTTCCCTGGCAACACCATAGACTACACTATGCACAACCAAAGGCTCTTTTAAGAGCCATTCACATTGCAATAAGAGTATTCTTCCATTTACTTAGCTATGTCAACTGCAGTTATTCAATTCATAGTTTCTCTCCCTTTGATTTCTACTTCTCAGGTGAGGGTGCTGTTTAGGTAAGGGTGTGATGTCTGTGCAAAAACAAAACAGGCTATTTTATATCACCCATATTGAAAAAACGTAGAACAATTAGACACTATAACCCACACCTACACACTCATGTATCAATCTGATTGATGGATTGTGTTGTGCAGTAAGCAGGCTCAGGTGTATAACTGTGTCTCCTTCCACCTTCAAAGAATAGGCAAGAGGGCCAACCATGGAGAATAGTAAGACACTTCATTATTTCTATAACTACGCTATATTGTTTGTCCTTATGGGTCCGTTCATGTTTTTCAGCATAAAGTACTCTGCAGCCACTTAGTGTGGTGTGGACACCAGGTGAGGCCTCACACAGATTCCTGTTGAACACTGTCACTTTAACTACCTTATTTTAAAATATATTGACTGATATTGATTTATTTAGGGGGGGGGGGGGGGTAATTAACATTTTAGTTCTAGTGACGTCCCTGACTCCTAACCTTTAACTTTTTGTCTGAAAATAAAATATACGTTTTTCTTAACTGCGTTACCCACTCCAGTCAGCAGATGGCGGTCTGCGACTTTAAAGCAATGCTGCTACCGTGACGTATAATCTAGGGGACGGAACGCTTCTTTCAACAGCAGCGACTGTAATTCAGACGCCTCGGTAGCTTGCTAGCCAAAATAGCCGAACCAATAAAGCTCTTTAGACGCTTTAGTGTATATTAGCCACTGTGTTGTAAACCCTCGTCTGTCGTCTAGTTAGTTGTCGATTTAATTTCATATTTACGGTGTTGTAGTTATTAGTCAGTTAGCGGGATGGTTAAGTTAGCATTAGCCTAACTAACATCCCCGACCATGCGGTCACTAAGCTACTCTCCTAAAGAAGAGGAGATCTGCTGGATGAAGAAAGAGGTTATGTGGCTAAACATTGTCGTGAAAGAGGAGGAAGAGGATGTCAAAATACAAAAACAGGTCGACGGTGAGGCTGTTACAGTGAAAGAAGAAGAGAAAGACGTTTCAGTGATAGAAGAGGAAGATGCGTTCAGAGTGAAAGAGGAGGAGGATGTTACAGTGAAAGAAGAGGAGAAAGAGGAAGATTCTGTTTTTGGAGTGAAAGAGGAGGAGGGGGAGATGACTGTCACATTGGAGGAAGGGGAGGATGAAGATGAGGAAACTGGATATCTGGGCTCGGTTTCCCAAAGGCATGTTAAGGCATCCAATGGTTCTAACGATGAACGGGCCCTGATTAACACTAGTAAGTACTGTATTAAAAACAAAGGCACAAACTCTGCAGTTGTTGAACTGATGTTTGGTTTTATAGGGGACATATGCAAATGCTACATCCTTATTGTGACTTTTTGCAATTCTTCAGAAAATGGGCGTGGCTTTAACGTTTTCAGATTTGAAGAAAATGGGGGAAAATATGCGGCCGAAGTCCAACGAGAGAGCGGATACAAATTAACTGCTTTAAATAATCATGACAAATGTTGAGCAATGTAATAAAGTAATGACTTTTCAAATAAGTTACCTTACACGTTATATGACTATTGTTGTTCACTTGACAATCTTAAGACAAATGTCAAATAATGAACATTCATTACAGAAGTCATTGTTTGTACAACATCATGGATACACATCACCTTTTACAGTGGATTTCTGCTGTTGTGGGCCTTAAACCATCTGTCTGACTTGTTGTTCACACAGGAGAGAGATGTGACTATCGTGGATCCTCTGGGGAGCCTCAACAACCTCATGATGCTGAGGAGGCAGAGAAGAGTCTCTCAAAGTTGAAACACCAGCAGAGAACCACAGGGAAGAAATCTCATTGCTGCTCTGACTGTGGGAAAGGTTGCACATCTTCATCAGAACTTAAAATACACCAGAGAACACACACAGGAGAGAAACCTTATAGCTGTGATCAATGTGGGATGAGTTTTACTACATCAAGCCATCTGATTCGACACCAGAGAACACACACAGGAGAGAAATCTTATAGCTGTGATCAATGTGAGAAGAGTTTTACTACATCTTGCTATCTGACTGTACACCAGAGAACACACACAGGAGAGAAGCCTTATATCTGTGATCAATGTGGGAAGAGTTTTCCTACATCTAGCCAGCTGACTTCACACCAGAGAACACACACAGGAGAGAAACCTCATAGCTGTGATCAATGTGACAAGAGATACTCTGATAAAAGGTGTCTGATCAAACATCAGAAAATGCATGAAGAAGTTTCATGATATCAATGAAATAATGTCACAATGTAGAATGTTTTAAGATTGTAGTAGGAGTATTTTAATGATGTCACAATGTAGAATGTTTTAACATTGTGGTAGGAGTATTTTAATGATGTCACAATGTAGAATGTTTTAACATTGTAGAAGGAGTATTTTAATGATGTTCTACCTTATCCTTTGCCCTGTTCAATTGATTGCAGCATGATATGGATATTAGCCTCAGGGGAAATCTAGGCTCTGAATTGAAAGAGTATTATTTAACAAAAAGTGACTAACAAAAAAAGAGCTGTGTTACACTTACTGCGTTGGTGACCCACTTTAATCAAAATGCAGCACTTCAAAATGTAGCTAGCTGTTTTCTACAAGTTGAAAAAGCTGCTTGTTTTTAAAAAATACATGTAATATGATAATTGTTGCAGATGTTTGTGTATATACACACATGAAAGCAGTATAATAAATTGTTCTATAATCAATTTTATTAACAATCGTTCATTCTTAGATGTGCTAACCCAAATACATGACATTGGGGACTGATCCAACAACATGCCTATCGAGTGAACCCTGAAAAGAGAGAGAGAAGTAAGGTGGAAAGTTACTACGGATATTGCAGGAGTTGGTTGCTGATTGTCTCAAGGGTGGGCAGTCAGCAAGTTTTGCGTTTAGCCAGTGCGTTGCCATGGGTCACTATGTTGACTGCACGTTTTTCCCTATTGGAGATGGGTTTTGTTTGGGCTCGTTTCAAGGGAAAGAGAGTTCTAGAAGCTAGTTAGTTTTAGGTTTCTTTGTGGGAAAAATAAATATTGTTTTTAATTGTTGTTAGACAGACACCATGTTTATATTGGTGAAGGTGAAGCATTGTAGTTGATTATAATGTGAAATGGAAGTTATTTTCTGTTGGTGGTGAGCATTTTCTTAAGGTGTTAGTCTTTGGTTTTTCCATTTATGTTTTGAGGTTGTTCGTTAGCACGTATAGCTCGTTAGCACGTAGGACGCACTGATTGGTGTCACCTCGTTAGTCAGTATGTGTTACACCTGTGCTGGCTTGTCCATCTCATTAGTGGGAAGGTGTTTCACCTGAGCTGGTCCATGTTCTTTTTAAGAGTGTCTGGCCCAGTGCTCCAGTTGTCTTGATAGATGTGGAGAGTCAACACCTTTAGGTGCGCCACCTTTTTGGTTTGCTTCCTGTCTGTGAGTTTTTCTTTTGTTTGCCTCTTCTTGGGCAGATTTAGTGGGTCTCATGGTGGGTGTCTTTTAGGTCCCAGTTGTTGTTACTAGTCAATTTTCATTGGACACCCCCATAGTGTCTTTCAGAACCCCTCCTAAAAAACAAGCTTATATTTTGGGTTGGATATTTCATCCAATTAGTGTTTTAATCAATGGCAGTTTTGAGACAATCAGCAACCAGGTTGTTCTCACCACGGACATGTCTGATTTACTAGTACATTTGGGTTGGCACATCTGAGAATGAACCCTGATATTCTAAAAGCAGGGCAACAACAACTAACAACCCCACAAACAGATTGGTATAATTAGATGCTATTTTTTAAATAACTGTAATTCCACCACTGTTTTGCTAATAAGATGATGGATGGGGCTGGAGAAAATGTAACTACTTTCAAATTCATAGACAGACCTATGGATGCAAAGACTGACCATCCATGATATCAACATTATAGTTTTAACTATGTTTTGAGGCTTTACAGTGTTGATTTACATTGTTTCTATACATTGAAGTAAAAAAAGCTTATTTGGTGTTCTGATGGGGTACAACAGTTGAACTAAGCTCATGAGGCATGTGTTATATTCTTCAAGAATCAATGGCTATAAATAAATCATTTAAAAATCAAAATATGAATGTGGTAATTGCAGATTTCCCCTTTAACACCACACATCCTTCCAGTGACTGGAGCGAATTTCAAAAATCGCTGAAGCTGGAGACTTATATTTCCCTCACCAACTTTTTTTTAAACTACAATGACCATAATGACCTGCATGTCTACTTGTCTTGCCTGTTTATTTTACACCTGCTATATAAAAGAGACAGAAGAATGCATGATGGTCAATGCTATTAGGGATCCTTGGGACATCCCTACCCTAAACCCTAACCTTAACCCCTAACCCTAACCCTTTTAAAAGTCAACTTCAACGGGCTAGGGACGTCCCAAGGATGTATCTCTACCTGAAAATACATGATCTAAGTGTTTGATAGTTGGTATTCAGCAGTCATAAAGCCTTATTTACTTTAATGAACGACTAAAATAGTGATTTTGTCAGACAACATAGACAGCAGCTCTACACTTTATTGACTGACTGATCCATTCATCCTTCCATCCCTCCACAGCCTTCCTCTCCTCTGAAGACCCAGTGAGGGTGGAGCTCAGTCAGAGAGCTGTTGAGGGACTGGTTAGGAAGAACACTTCTACAGCCAGAGAGGTGAGGTCACACATGGTTTAGATGGCAAATATTTGTGTTTCCCTTAGCGGTTCATCACGTAAGCAAAAGGGAATATGTTCCATCATCTATGTTTATTTACATTAGTGCAAATTGTCCACTGATATTGGTGTAATTTCTCACCCTTTTTAGCTGTATGGAAGTGAATTTCCCCTCAGGCACACACATTTGTTCTTTGTTATTACCCGAGCCACTGCCTGTTCAGCCCGCTATCATCCAGAAGGCGAGGTCAGTACAGGTGCATCAAAGCTGGGACCGAGAGACAGAAGCTGTTTTTCCATCACTAACACAGAGAGGCTGCTGCCTACATACACAGACTTGAAATCATTGGCCACTTCAAGGAATGGAACACTAGTCACTTTAATAATGTTTACATATCTGGCATTACTCATCTCAACTGTATATACTGTATTCTATTCTACTGTATCTTAATCTATGTATTACTCATCTCATATGTACATACTGTGTTCTATCCTATTCTACTGTATCTTAGTCTATGTATTACTCATCTCATATGTATATACTGTATTCTATCCTATATACTGTATTCTATCTTAGTCTATGTATTACTCATCTCATATGTATATACTGTATTCATTAACAAATACTAAAAGGGACCAAGAATCTGTTGATTGGTCAGTCATTGGGTTCATTTGTTGAAATCAAATCAAGATTTATTTATACCGCACATTTCAGACATGGATGCAACACAATGGCTTCACAAGAAAAAACAAATAAAAAAATGAAATATTTAGTACACAACAAACAGAAGACTAACAACTGAAAGACTAATGAGCATTCTAAGGAAATGCCATTGATAAAAATATGAATTTTTTACACCAAACTTAAAGACAGGAAGCAAACCAAAAAGGTGGAGCAACTAAAGGTGTCGACTCTCCACATCTATCAAGACAACTGGAGCACTGGGCCAGACACTCTTAAATAGAACCTGGACCAGCTCAGGTGAAACACCTTCCCACTAACGAGATGGACAAGCCAGCACAGGTGTAACACATACTGACTAACGAGGTGACACCAATCAGTGCTCCCAAGACACATTTCAGTTGAATGCATTCAGTTGTACAATCAATCAATCAAATGTATTTATAAAGCCCTTCTTACATCAGCTGATGTCACAGAGTGCTGTACAGACACCCAGCCTAAAACCCCAAATAGCAAGCAATGTAGGTGTAGAAGCACGGTGGCTAGGAAAAACTCCCTAGAAAGACCAGAACCTAGAGAGGAACCAGGCTATGAGGGGTGGCCAGTCCTCTTCTGGCTGTGCCGGGTGGAGATAACAGAACATGGCCAAGATGTTCAAAGTTCATAGATGACCAGCAGGGTCAAATAATAATAATCACAGTGGTTGTCGAAGGTGCAACAGATCTGCACCTCAGGAGTAAATGTCAGTTGGCTTTTCATAGCCAATCATTCAGAGTATCTCCACAACTTCCATTTCACATAATCATCTACAATGCTTCACCTTCTACAATATAAACATGGTGTCTACTGGCTGTAAACAATTAAAAACAAGAAAAAACACATATTTCTAAATAATAATATACAATCGTATTATTTTTTTCTACTTTTTCTTTCTATAGAATCCTGAAACTCACTAGCTTCTAGAACTCTCTTCTTCCTAAAACCCACTAGCTTCTAGAACTCTCGTCTTCCTAAAACTCACTAGCTTCTAGAACTCTCGTCTTCCTAAAACTCACTAGCTTCTAGAACTCTCGTCTTCCTAAAACTCACTAGCTTCTAGAACTCTCGTCTTCCTAAAACTCACTAGCTTCTAGAACTGTCGTCTTCCTAAAACTCACTAGCTTCTAGAACTGTCGTCTTCCTAAAACTCACTAACTTCTAGAACTCTCGTCCCCTTGGAATGAGCCCAAATTGTATTAGTCACATGCGCCGGATACAACACTGGAACTCTTACTTACGAGCCCCCCAACAGTGCAGTTTCAAAAAAATACAGTAAAGAATAAGAGATAAAACTAATCTCCAACACGGGAAAAACATGTCAAAATAAATTGTGATCATGGTAACTCACTGGCTAAATGCAAAACACAAATCTATTTGACTGCCCACCCTTGAGATAATCAGCAACCAAGTTGTCCTTGCAACAGACATTTCTGATTTCAAGAGGAAACTCCTGCACTATCCGTAATAACTTTCCACCTCACTGCGGAGCTTCTCTCTCTTTTCAGGGTTCACTAGATAGGCATGTTGTTGGATATAAAAGCAGGGTAACAATGTCAATATAATTGTACCCAAAAATGTCAAGTTGGTTGCATGAATAACTATGATTACTAAATGTTACATAATATGAAATATCAAAACCAAATGTTCACCCCTTTGTTAATATGTATTGGCAATAATTAACTTAATGGTGAGGCATGGAATAATAAAACATGTATATTTTGTCAGGCTGAATGTTTGAATATATGAGGTGATTTGAGTCATGCTTCTTCAGTAGTGGACTAAAGACAATTAGCACTTGAATGTTGTCAAGAAATACTGGAGTGATGTGAGATTGTTAATAAAATTGATTATAGACTAATTTATATTATTATTATAATATTTTTTTTTCATTGAAAAAACGACCTGAAAAGACATATTTTCAACTTTCAATTTCAACTAAATCCCAACATATATTCAACGTCTTTTGAATGACATTTTGCTAAATGGGAATAGTGCAATATCAAAACACAGTTTTAACGTGTCCAAATCAATAACCAATATGCAGAAACAGTTTGGGATATATTGAAAACCTAAACATTTTGGAGTGTTTCATTGTGATTCCAGTGGGTCACCAACGTGGTAAACAGCTAGCTACATTGTGATTCCAGTGGGTCACCAACGTGGTAAACAGCTAGCTACATTGTGATTCCAGTGGGTCACCAACGTGGTAAACAGCTAGCTACATTGTGATTCCAGTGGGTCACCAACGTGGTAAACAGCTAGCTACATTGTGATTCCAGTGGGTCACCAACGTGGTAAACAGCTAGCTACATTGTGATTCCAGTGGGTCACCAATGTGGTAAACAGCTAGCTACATTGTGATTCCAGTGGGTCACCAACGTGGTAAACAGCTAGCTACATTGTGATTCCAGTGGGTCACCAACGTGGTAAACAGCTAGCTACATTGTGATTCCAGTGGGTCACCAACGTGGTAAACAGCTAGCTACATTGTGATTCCAGTGGGTCACCAACGTGGTAAACAGCTAGCTACATTGTGATTCCAGTGGGTCACCAACGTGGTAAGCAGCTAGCTACATTGTGATTCCAGTGGGTCACCAACGTGGTAAACAGCTAGCTACATTGTGATTCCAGTGGGTCACCAACATGGTAAACAGCTAGCTACATTGTGATTCCAGTGGGTCACCAACGTGGTAAACAGCTAGCTACATTGTGATTCCAGTGGGTCACCAACGTGGTAAACAGCTAGCTACATTGTGATTCCAGTGGGTCACCAACGTGGTAAACAGCTAGCTACATTGTGATTCCAGTGGGTCACCAACGTGGTAAACAGCTAGCTACATTGTGATTCCAGTGGGTCACCAACGTGGTAAACAGCTAGCTACATTGTGATTCCAGTGGGTCACCAACGTGGTAAACAGCTAGCTACATTGTGATTCCAGTGGGTCACCAACATGGTAAACAGCTAGCTACATTGTGATTCCAGTGGGTCACCAACGTGGTAAACAGCTAGCTACATTGTGATTCCAGTGGGTCACCAACGTGGTAAACAGCTAGCTACATTGTGATTCCAGTGGGTCACCAACGTGGTAAACAGCTAGCTACATTGTGATTCCAGTGGGTCACCAATGTGGTAAACAGCTAGCTACATTGTGATTCCAGTGGGTCACCAACGTGGTAAACAGCTAGCTACATTGTGATTCCAGTGGGTCACCAACGTGGTAAACAGCTAGCTACATTGTGATTCCAGTGGGTCACCAACGTGGTAAACAGCTAGCTACATTGTGATTCCAGTGGGTCACCAACATGGTAAGTGTAACACAACTCTTTTTTGTTAGTCACTTTTTGTTCAATCACATAAATAGTACTCGTTCAATTCACAGCCTGGATTTTCCCCCTGAGGCTAATATCCATATCATGTTGAAATCAATAGAACAGGGGGCAAACATTTAGGGTTCTACGTTGTGACATCATTAAAATACTCCTACTACAATGTTTAAACATTCTACATTGTGACATCATTAAAACATAATTAAAATACTCCTACTACAATGTTTAAACATTCTACATTGTGACATCATTAAAACATAATTAAAATACTCCTACTACAATGTTAAAACATTCTACATTGTGACATCATTAAAATACTCCTACAACAATGTTAAAACATTCTACATTGTGACATAATTTCATTATTTCATTGATATCATGAAACAACTCCTTCATGTATGTATTTTCTGATGTTTGATCAGAGACATTTTACTAGAGTATCTCTTCCCACATTGATCACAGCTATGAGATTTCTCTCCTGTGTGTCTTCTCTGGTGCACTGTCAGATTGCTAGATTGACCAAAACTCTTCCCACATTGACCACAGCAATAAGGTTTCTCTCCTGTGTGTATTCTCTGGTGTGAAGTCAAAGAGCCAGATGTAGTAAAACTCTTCCCACATTGATCACAGCTATAAGGTTTCTCGCCTGTGTGTGTTCTTTGGTGTAATGTCAGGTGGCTAGATTGGCCAAAACTCTTCCCACATATACCACAGCTATAAGGTTTCTCTCCTGTGTGTGTTCTCTGGTGTATAGTCAGCTGGCTAGATGTAGTAAAACTCTTCCCACATTGATTACAGCTACAAGATTTCTCTCCTGTGTGTGTTCTCTGGTGTGAAGTCAGCTGGCCAGATGTAGTAAAACTCTTCCCACATTGATCACAGCTATAAGGTTTCTCTCCTTTGTGTATTCTCTGGTGTAAAGTCAGAGAGCCAGATGTAGTAAAACTCTTCCCACATTGATCACAGCTATAAGGTTTCTCTCCTGTGTGTGTTCTCTGGTGTAAAGTCAGAGAGCCAGATGTAGTAAAACTCTTCCCACATTTATTACAGCTATAAGGTTTCTCTCCTGTGTGTATTCTCTGGTGTATAGTCAGCTGGCTAGATGTAGTAAAACTTTTCCCACATTGATCACATCTATAAGATTTCTCTCCTGTGTGTGTTCTCTTGTGTGTTTCAAGTTCTGATGAAGATGTGCAACCTTTCCCACAGTCAGAGCAGCAGTGAGATTTCTTCCCTGTGGGTCTCTGCTGGTGTTTCTGGTGTTCTGATGCGGAGAGACTCTTCTCTGCCTCTTCAGCATCATGAGGTTGTTGAGGCTCCCCAGAGGATCCACGATTGTCCCGTCTCTCATCTGTGTGAACGACAAAGTCAGACAGATGGTTAAAGGCCCACAACAGCAGAAATCCAATGTTCATTTGAGGTAAAAGGTGATGCCCAGAGTGTACCCATGACATTGTACAACAACTGACGTCTATTAAATTTGACAATTAAGACAGTCAAGATAGCAACAATAGTCATATTTTGTCTTGTTTTTACATTATTGGTAACTAGAAATAAGTTATTCAAGTTGTTGAAACTCTAAGCAGTGTGCCAGACAACTATTGGTTTCCAATATAGGCCCCTTTCTGTGTTTGATAAAATTGCGTCACAAGGTCAATGCACACACAATTCGATTGCATTAACTCCACCCTGCTAATAAGGAAACCACTAGTTATGGATGTAGTATATCTGCTAATGAGGAAACCACTAGTTATGGATGTAGTATATCTGCTAATGAGGAAACCACTAGTTATGGATGTAGTATATCTGCTAATGAGGAAACCACTAGTTATGGATGTAGTATATCTGCTAATAAGGAAACCACTAGTTATGGATGTAGTATATCTGGTAATGAGGAAACCACTAGTTATGGATGTAGTATATCTGGTAATAAGGAAACCACTAGTTATGGATGTAGTATATCTGGTAATGAGGAAACCGATAGTTATGGATGTAGTATATCTGCTAATGAGGAAACCACTAGTTATGGATGTAGTATATCTGGTAATAAGGAAACCACTAGTTATGGATGTAGTATATCTGGTAATGAGGAAACCGATAGTTATGGATGTAGTATATCTGCTAATGAGGAAACCACTAGTTATGGATGTAGTATATCTGGTAATGAGGAAACCGATAGTTATGGATGTAGTATATCTGCTAATGAGGAAACCACTAGTTATGGATGTAGTATATCTGGTAATGAGGAAACCACTAGTTATGGATGTAGTATATCTGGTAATGAGGAAACCACTAGTTATGGATGTAGTATATCTGGTAATGAAGAAACCACTAGTTATGGATGTAGTATATCTGGTAATGAGGAAACCACTAGTTATGGATGTAGTATATCTGGTAATGAGGAAACCACTAGTTATGGATGTAGTATATCTGCTAATGAGGAAACCACTAGTTATGGATGTAGTATATCTGGTAATGAGGAAACCACTAGTTATGGATGTAGTATATCTGGTAATGAGGAAACCACTAGTTATGGATGTAGTATATCTGGTAATGAAGAAACCACTAGTTATGGATGTAGTATATCTGGTAATGAGGAAACCACTAGTTATGGATGTAGTATATCTGGTAATGAGGAAACCACTAGTTATGGATGTAGTATATCTGGTAATGAGGAAACCGCTAGTTATGGATGTAGTATATCTGGTAATGAGGAAACCACTAGTTATGGATGTAGTATATCTGCTAATGAGGAAACCGATAGTTATGGATGTAGTATATCTGGTAATGAGGAAACCACTAGTTATGGATGTAGTATATCTGCTAATGAGGAAACCACTAGTTATGGATGTAGTATATCTGTTAATGAGGAAACCGATAGTTATGGATGTAGTATATCTGGTAATGAGGAAACCGATAGTTATGGATGTAGTATATCTGCTAATGTGGAAACCGATAGTTATGGATGTAGTATATCTGGTAATGAGGAAACCACTAGTTATGGATGTAGTATATCTGGTAATGAGGAAACCGATAGTTATGGATGTAGTATATCTGCTAATAAGGAAACCACTAGTTATGGATGTAGTATATCTGCATAGAGCAAAAAATGGTGAGTGAAGATTGTAGTTTTTCCACAATGTATTCTGAATATTACAGCACAAGATCAGGAGTGCTACTGAAGGAAACTCACATTAAGCTCTGTGTCTATTCACTAATTCACCACCGTGGGGGAAAACGCAGGGGAGTTCTCATAGGCTGACAGCAATAATAGCCTCTATTTCCAGGTTGTTTATGAGTGCATTTCACACTACTTTTGGATTATAATTGTCAGGCTCGTTTTGAATCTCCTGATTAATATGTTTGTGTTACTGTCGCAAATCAACTGCTTTATACTTAAAAAACACTTCAACCAGTAAAATGGTCTTTAGCTAGCTTTTCCATCAGCCTGACAATGAGGGTTTGTACACTAAGTGCTTAACAAATTGGCCCATAACTTCACCAAACAATAACATAGTAGGGGTCGACCCATTATGATTCTTCAACGCCAATACCGATTATTGGAGGACCAAAAAAAGCCGATACCGATATTTTTTATATATATATATTGTTTATATATTTGTATTACAACGATACTGAATGAACACTTTTATTTTATCTTAATAATAAATAAATTATGAAACATTTGGTTTAAAAAAATGCAAAAACACAATGTTGGAGAAGAAAGTAAAAGTGCAATATGAGCCATGTAAAAAAAGCTAACGTAAAAAAAAGCGATGTAAAAAATCTTTTAACATATTACTATTTCTCTCTATACCATTTGTATTTCATATACATTTGTATTTATTTATCTAATATATTTTTTTACCTTTATTTTACTAGGCAGGTCAGTTAAGAACAAATTAGTATTTTCAATGACAGCCTAGGAACAGTGGGTTAACTGCCAGTTCAGGGGTAGAACGACAGATTTGTACCTTGTCAGCTCGGCGATTTGAACTTGCAACCTTTCGGTTACTAGTCCAACGCTCTAACCACTAGGCTACCGGCTGGTTACTAGTCCAACGCTCTAACCACTAGGCTACCGGCTGGTTACTAGTCCAACGCTCTAACCACTAGGCTACCGGCTGGTTACTAGTCCAACGCTCTAACCACTAGGCTACCGGCTGGTTACTAGTCCAACGCTCTAACCACTAGGCTACCGGCTGGTTACTAGTCCAACGCTCTAACCACTAGGCTACCGGCTGGTTACTAGTCCAACGCTCTAACCACTAGGCTACCGGCTGGTTACTAGTCCAACGCTCTAACCACTAGGCTACCGGCTGGTTACTAGTCCAACGCTCTAACCACTAGGCTACCGGCTGGTTACTAGTCCAACGCTCTAACCACTAGGCTACCGGCTGGTTACTAGTCCAACGCTCTAACCACTAGGCTACCTTTCGGTTACTAGTCCAACGCTCTAACCACTAGGCTACCGGCTGGTTACTAGTCCAACGCTCTAACCACTAGGCTACCGGCTGGTTACTAGTCCAACGCTCTAACCACTAGGCTACCGGCTGGTTACTAGTCCAACGCTCTAACCACTAGGCTACCGGCTGGTTACTAGTCCAACGCTCTAACCACTAGGCTACCGGCTGGTTACTAGTCCAACGCTCTAACCACTAGGCTACCGGCTGGTTACTAGTCCAACGCTCTAACCACTAGGCTACCGGCTGGTTACTAGTCCAACGCTCTAACCACTAGGCTACCGGCTGGTTACTAGTCCAACGCTCTAACCACTAGGCTACCTTTCGGTTACTAGTCCAACGCTCTAACCACTAGGCTACCGGCTGGTTACTAGTCCAACGCTCTAACCACTAGGCTACCGGCTGGTTACTAGTCCAACGCTCTAACCACTAGGCTACCGGCTGGTTACTAGTCCAACGCTCTAACCACTAGGCTACCGGCTGGTTACTAGTCCAACGCTCTAACCACTAGGCTACCGGCTGGTTACTAGTCCAACGCTCTAACCACTAGGCTACCTTTCGGTTACTAGTCCAACGCTCTAACCACTAGGCTACCGGCTGGTTACTAGTCCAACGCTCTAACCACTAGGCTACCGGCTGGTTACTAGTCCAACGCTCTAACCACTAGGCTACCGGCTGGTTACTAGTCCAACGCTCTAACCACTAGGCTACCGGCTGGTTACTAGTCCAACGCTCTAACCACTAGGCTACCGGCTGGTTACTAGTCCAACGCTCTAACCACTAGGCTACCGGCTGGTTACTAGTCCAACGCTCTAACCACTAGGCTACCGGCTGGTTACTAGTCCAACGCTCTAACCACTAGGCTACCGGCTGGTTACTAGTCCAACGCTCTAACCACTAGGCTACCTTTCGGTTACTAGTCCAACGCTCTAACCACTAGGCTACCGGCTGGTTACTAGTCCAACGCTCTAACCACTAGGCTACCGGCTGGTTACTAGTCCAACGCTCTAACCACTAGGCTACCGGCTGGTTACTAGTCCAACGCTCTAACCACTAGGCTACCGGCTGGTTACTAGTCCAACACTCTAACCACTAGGCTACCGGCTGGTTACTAGTCCAACGCTCTAACCACTAGGCTACCGGCTGGCTACTAGTCCAACGCTCTAACCACTAGGCTACCGGCTGGCTACTAGTCCAACGCTCTAACCACTAGGCTACCGGCTGGTTACTAGTCCAACGCTCTAACCACTAGGCTACCCTGCCGCCTCTACACTCTAACCACTAGGCTACCTGCCACCTCTACACTCTAACCACTAGGCTACCCTGCCGCCTCTACACTCTAACCACTAGGCTACCCTGCCGCCTCTACACTCTAACCACTAGGCTACCCTGCCGCCTCTACACTCTAACCACTAGGCTACCCTGCCGCCCCGAATGTTCTTATAGGCACTTTGGTATTGCCAGCCTAATCTTGGGAGTTGATAGGCTTGAAGTCATGAACAGAACACTTTGGTATTGCCAGCCTAATCTTGGGAGTTGATAGGCTTGAAGTCATAAACAGAACACTTTGGTATTGCCAGTCTAATCTTGGGAGTTGATAGGCTTGAAGTCATAAACAGAACACTTTGGTATTGCCAGTCTAATCTTGGGAGTTGATAGGCTTGAAGTCATAAACAGAACACTTTGGTATTGCCAGTCTAATCTTGGGAGTTGATAGGCTTGAAGTCATGAACAGAACACTTTGGTATTGCCAGTCTAATCTTGGGAGTTGATAGGCTTGAAGTCATAAACAGAACACTTTGGTATTGCCAGTCTAATCTTGGGAGTTGATAGGCTTGAAGTCATGAACAGAACACTTTGGTATTGCCAGTCTAATCTTGGGAGTTGATAGGCTTGAAGTCATGAACAGAACACTTTGGTATTGCCAGCCTAATCTTGGGAGTTGATAGGCTTGAAGTCATGAACAGAACACTTTGGTATTGCCAGTCTAATCTTGGGAGTTGATAGGCTTGAAGCCATAAACAGAGCTGTGCTT
The DNA here is from genome assembly GCF_016432855.1 of Salvelinus namaycush. NCBI lineage: Eukaryota > Metazoa > Chordata > Actinopteri > Salmoniformes > Salmonidae > Salvelinus > Salvelinus namaycush. The sequence continues at coordinate 367,632 of NW_024060008.1, forward strand.
CAAGAATTGCGAAGAGCTGCTGGCAAACGCAGGGAAGTGCTATTTGAATGAATGCTTACGAGCCTGCTGCTGCCTACCACCGCTCAGTCAGACTGCTCTATCAAATATCAAATCATAGACTTAACTATAATGTAATAAACACAGAAATACGAACCTTAGGTCATATTCAATTTTCAATTCAAAGTTACTTTTAGATCTGTATCATTTTCATTTAGATTAAATGTAGATTAACCACAGACAATGATTTTGACTCTTGGTTGACCCAAGATTTTTCTAGTTGGGGCCCTAGTGCATTCATTAAGTTCATGTTTTGAGGATATACAGTGTTTGTTAACATTTACTGATAAACATTGGAGTTCAAAAAAAGCTTATATTTGGGGTTCTGATGGGGTACGACAGTTGAACTAAGCTGATCAGGCATTTATAAGTGATTTCTTCAAGAAACAATGGGTACATATCATTAATGTATACGTCCCAAAATGGATGTAACAACTGCTGATTGCCCCTTTAAGACTACATATTGGGCTTATCTAATAGGAGATATTGAGGACTACAGTATTTCAGGCATTGTCATTAGATGCGTTTGATCAATTGTTAACGTTTTGTTGATGGTCCACTCTTGATGTTCTACACGTTACAGTGTAGCTTCAGCCATTCCTACAGAACAACATTAAAGTGTAGAACCCCTTTACTGCATATTGGTTCAACGACTGCAGAGACGGTACTTACTGGGGTTAAACGGATCTCCAACCTCGTCTTCTTCCTCCAATGTGACAGTAATCTCCCCCTCCTCCTCTTTCACAGCATAAAATGCTCTCTCCTCTTTCTCATCCTCCTCTTCTTTCACTGTAACATCCTCCTCCTCTTTCACTCTGAACGAGTCTTCCTCTTCTTTCACTGAAACGTCTTTCTCTTCTTCTTTCACTGTAACAGCCTCACCCTCTACTTCTTGTTTTACTGTGACATCCTCTTCTTCCTTCTCCTCTTTCACGACAATGTTCAGCCCCAGAGCTTCTTTCTCCGTCCAGCAGACCTCTTCTTTAACGAGAGGGGAGAAGCTTACTGACCTCATGTTTGGGGATGTTAGCTAGCTAGCTATCATTAGCGACTAGGCTAGTGCTAACTTAACCAGCCAGCTACTATAGCTGACTAATACAAAATAACGTAATATTAAATTAAATAGGTTAACAAGTAGATACGACATAAGTGTGTCGAAAACACAGTAGCTAATATACACCGAAAGCGTATAAATAGCTTGAATCTTTCGGCTATGTTGGCTAGCAAGCTACCGGGGTGGTTGACGAGCTGTTTATGAAGAACCGTCCACTAGATTATACGTCACGCTGGCAGCGTCGCCTGAAAGACGCACATCGCCGTCTGCTGACTGGAGGGGAAACGCAGTTGAGGATCACAATTTATTTTCAGACAAAGACTGTTTTAAATGGATTTAATTAAATAATACTATTATATTAAGAGATACAAAGACAGGAATGTGTTGATCGATTAGTGCGAATAAAAAATGTTTATTGCAGCACATTTAAGGCAGTTTCATTAAGTCAATTAAATCTAAATAAGTAGCTAGCTACTGTAGGTCTATACTGCTCATAAAATGGTGTAACAATACATCATGTAGATGTATATAATGAACTGACTAGGTCTATACTGCTCCTACATGGTTTAACAATACATCATGTAGATGTATATAATGAACAGACTAGGTCTATACTGCTCTTACATGGTTTAACAATACATCATGTAGATGTATATAATGAACAGAATAGGTTTATACTGTTCCTACATGGTGTAACAATACATCATATAGATGTATATAATGAACAGACTAGGTCTATACTGCTCCTACATGGTGTAACAATACATCATGTAGATGTATATAATGAACAGACTAGGTCTATACTGCTCCTACATGGTGTAACAATACATCATGTAGATGTATATAATGAACAGACTAGGTCTATACTGCTCTTACATGGTTTAACAATACATCATGTAGATGTATATAATGAACAGACTAGGTCTATACTGCTCCTACATGGTGTAACAATACATCATGTAGATGTATATATTGAACAGACTAGGTCTATACTGCTCCTACGTGGTGCAACAATACATCATGTAGATGTATATAATGAACAGACTAGGTCTATTCTGCTCCTACATGGTGTAACAATACATCATGTAGATGTATATAATGAACAGACTAGGTCTATACTGCTCCTACATGGTGTAACAATACATCATGTAGATGTATATAATGAACAGACTAGGTCTATACTGCTCCTACATGCTGTAACAATACATCATGTAGATTTACACTACAGTTCAAAAGTTTGGGGTCCTTGTTTTTGAAAGAAAATCTAATTTTTGCATTTATTTACCTGTTTTTGCTTTGTCATTATGGGGCAATGTGATGTCTTATGGGGTATTGTGATGTCATTATTGGGTATTGTGTAGATTGATGAGGGGGAAAAACGATTTAATTAATTTTAGAATAAGGCTGTAACGTAACAAAATGTGGAAAAAGTGAAGGGGTCTGAATGCTTTCCGAATGCATTGTATATATAGGGGCAGTACTTAGTGACATCACTTCATGAAACAGGAGGTACAAATATATAACATAGTTTCACAGTATTAACATTCAATGTATCAAAATATATGACCAAGCTGGAAGTGGAAACGCCAGCCCAGCCACAATCCTAGAGGTTCACTGATGATCAACCTCCTCCTTCACATCTGACTCCTGATGATCAACCTCCTCCTTCACATCTGACTCCTGATGATCAACCTCCTCCTTCACATCTGACTCCTGATGATCAACCTCCTCCTTCACATCTGACTCCTGATGATCAACCTCCTCCTTCACATCTGACTCCTGATGATCAACCTCCTCCTTCACATCTGACTCCTGATGATCAACCTCCTCCTTCACATCTGACTCCTGATGATCAACCTCCTCCTTCACATCTGACTCCTGATGATCAACCTCCTCCTTCACATCTGACTCCTGATGATCAACCTCCTCCTTCACATCTGACTCCAGATGATCAACCTCCTCCTTCACATCTGACTCCTGATGATCAACCTCCTCCTTCACATCTGACTCCTGATGATCAACCTCCTCCTTCACATCTGACTCCTGATGATCAACCTCCTCCTTCACATCTGACTCCTGATGATCAACCTCCTCCTTCACATCTGACTCCTGATGATCAACCTCCTCCTTCACATCTGACTCCTGATGATCAACCTCCTCCTTCACATCTGACCCCTGATGATCAACCTCCTCTTTCACATCTGACTCCTGATGATCAACCTCCTCCTTCACATCTGACTCCTGATGATCAACCTCCTCCTTCACATCTGACTCCTGATGATCAACCTCCTCCTTCACATCTGACTCCTGATGATCAACCTCCTCCTTCACATCTGACTCCTGATGATCAACCTCCTCCTTCACATCTGACTCCTGATGATCAACCTCCTCCTTCACATCTGACTCCTGATGATCAACCTCCTCCTTCACATCTGACTCCTGTGATCAATCCAGAGCGTCTTCTTTTTTGGGGAATCCCGATAGGACGTCATCACCACAACCGCCCACAAGTTAATTGTCATTCAGGTTATTAATGGGAAGAACATTAGCAATATGTCCTGTCTGGTAACTTGTCTCGTTCAAAGGATTCACATTGGCAGGTGAACAGGGAGAAACCCCATTTAAAAAACTCAGTTGATCTTAAACTGCGGAAAAACTTTTGGAAGTCTTTAACTGCATCAAAGTCTGTGGCCTGTGATGTTGGGACAAATGATAGTCCCTTATTATACAAGAGACAAAATTCACAAATTCTACAGCACAACGGCAGAGTCATGTCTTCAGTGTAAAACTAACAATGACTCAATAATCCTTCTGGGAATGTTATGATGTCATAAAGTTATGGGCGGAGTTAGAATACTATAGAATATACTTTTAGCTATATGCAGTTATCTTAGCCAGCCAGCTAACATTAGCTATATGCAGTTATCTTAGCCAGCCAGCTAACATTAGCTATATGCAGTTATCTTAGCCGGCCAGGTAACATTAGCTATATGCAGTTATCTTAGCCAGCCAGATAACGTTAGCTATATGCAGTAATCTTAGCCGGCCAGCTAACGTTAGCTATTTAGCCAACTAGCGATTAGCCTAACCAGCGTAGCCAACCAGCTAACGTTAGCTATTTAGCTAACTAGCTATTAGCCTAACCAGCGTAGCCAACCAGCTAACGTTAGCTATTTAGCCAACTAGCGATTAGCCTAACCAGCGTAGTCAACCAGCTAACGTTAGCTATTTAGCTAACTAGCGATTAGCCTAACCAGCGTAGCCAACCAGCTAACGTTAGCTATTTAGCTAACTAGCTATTAGCCTAACCAGCGTAGCCAACCAGCTAACGTTAGCTATTTAGCCAACTAGCTATTAGCCTAACCAGCGTAGCCAACCAGCTAACGTTAGCTATTTAGCCAACTAGCTATTAGCCTAACCAGCGTAGCCAACCAGCTAACGTTAGCTATTTAGCCAACTAGCTATTAGCCTAACCAGCGTAGCCAACCAGCTAACGTTAGCTATTTAGCCAACTAGCTATTAGCCTAACCAGCGTAGCCAACCAGCTAACGTTAGCTATTTAGCCAACTAGCTAGTAGCCTAATCAGCGTAGCCAAACAGCACCGAGACCATTTAGAACCAAACTAACAACACCTAAACGTGTTTGCAGATCAAAAGATCAGAGACAAACAGAATGATGGGAGAAAATTAACCTTCAGAAGTCATTGATCAATGCTGATAAAGTGACACACTGCTTCAATAATAATGAGTAGTTATTTATGAGCACACTGCTTTGAAGTTTAATGCTTTCAAGGCCTCGTACCTCCGGTATCAAACATAACATCCATATCGAAAAGTTGACAAAACAAAAAGGAGCAAGCAGGTTGATTTCCTCTGTCATTTTGAGCCCACGGCAAGAAGTCACCAGAGCCCACCGTGCTAACGGGTTCCCACTAGATAACACAACCACACAGTTAATGAAAAGCATGAGGTGAAGCTTGAGCTAGATAACAACCTATCGAGCTAGTGTGACCTTCCTGGTCTCTCAAGTCAGTGAGTCAACACAGGAAGGAGCAATGGATGGATAGTTCATTTATTTCCAAAGCTGCAATGATGGGACACACACAGTATGGATGAATGATCAGTAGTGACGGGATATAAATAGCACTCCCACAGCAATTCTACATAAATCTGCCCTATAATATACTAACAAAAAAACTATTGAAATGTCTATCAAAGTCATTGTGATCGTATAGTGGATTTAACCATTTACCCTCTGGTGGCAAAGAAGTATAATACACCTAAACTAACAAAACCGGGCTAATAAACTGGCTGGTGTTCATGAGTTTATAAAACATATACTTTATACATTTGTCATAAATGACCTGCATTGATGAGACACCCAGTGTGGATGAACGATCAGTAGTCGACAGGGTAAAAATAGCACTCCTAAAGAAGATGCATTTTCCAGTTAGATACCAACTTGAAAGAGGGAACTTTAACATAAAACCCACATGGAAAACGGAGATTTGGCAAATAACATATAAAGAGAGGCTTATTTGACACCAAACCAACAACAGTAGTTACTAAAACATAAATTGCTAATGTATGATTTAAAAGGTGGATTTTATGATGTGATGATATATATTTCTATCCCGGGACTATTCAATTTTGAACTCACCCACAGCAATTCTCCATAAATCTGCTGTGGATTACCCAGAACCCCGAAATAAATTAATACATATGTAATAATTCAAAAACATAACTGGTTGTGCTTATAGGGAACCAGATCGTGAACACAACTAAGTTACAAAGTCTTTAACCACACTGTGTTGTTACACTGGTGAGTAAAAACTCATGATTCCTACACGAACTTTTTGTCTGAACATTATAATATATATTTTACGTCACACTAGCGTCATTGTCATAAAGTCGCACATCTCCATCGCAGTCAGAGGTTCAGACTGAGCGTTACCCACTCCAGTCAACAGATGGCGGTGTGCGATTTTAAGGCAATGCTGTTAGTGTGACGTATAATCTAGTGGACGGAACGCAATGCTGTTAGTGTGACGTATAATCTATTGGACGAAACACTTCTTTCAGCAGCAGCAAAAGTTAGTCCTCCACCTCGGTAGCTTGCTAGCCAAAATAGACGAACCCATAAAGCTCTTTAGACGCTTTAGTGTATATTAGCCACTGTGTTTTAAACCCTCGTCTGTCGTCTAGTTAGTAAGTTATATTATTTCATTTCATATTTACGGTGTTGTTGTTATTATTCAGCTGGCGGGCTGGTTAAGTTAGCATTAGCCTAGCTAGCTAACATCTCCGACCATGAGTTCACTAAATTACTCTCTTCCTGGTGAAGAAGAGACGGTCTGTTGGACGGAGAAAGAAGCTCTCATCAAAGAGGAGGAGGAAGAGAAGGATGTTACAATACAAAAACAAGTAGAGGGTGAGGTTGTTACCCTGAAAGAAGAAGATAAAGACGTTTCAGTGAAAGAAGAGGAAGACGTTACAGTGAAAGAAGAGGCGTTCAGAGTGAAAGAGGAGGAGGGTGTTACAGTAAAAGATGAGGAGGATTCCGTTTTTGAAGTGAAAGCGGAGGAGGGGGAGTTTACGGTCTCATCGGAAGAAGAGGAGGAGGAAACTGGATATCTGGGCCCGATTTCCCAAACGCAATTTAAGGCATCCAGTGGTTCTAAAGATGAACTTAGCCATAAGATGGTTTTGAGAAACCGGGCCGTGATTACCACTGGTAAGTACTGTCTTAAAAACAGAGGTACAAACTCTGCAGTTGTTGAACTGATGTTTGGTGTTAAAAGGGAAATTTGCAATTGCTACATCCATATTTTGACTTTTAAATGATTTATTTATAGCCATTGATTCTTGGAGAATATAACACATGCCTCATGAGCTTAGTTCAACTGTTGTACCCCATCAGAACCCCAAATAAGCTTTTTTTACTCCAATGTTTAGAAACAATGTAAATCAACAGCCTCAACATGGTTAAAACTATAATGTTGATATCATGGATGGTCAGTCCTTGCATCTATTGGTCTGTCTATGAATTTGAGAGTAGTTACATTTCTCCAACCCCATCATCATCTTATTAGCAAAACAGTGGTGGAATTATGGCTTTGTTATTGTTTCAACTGCAGATTGGTTGTTTGTTGTGTGGATTTTTTAAAGGGACAACCTAGGATTTAAACAGAAACAAAATGGCTGCCGAGAGACTTGGTTTGGGGGATGGGGGTTGGAGAAATGTAACCACTCTCAAATTCATAGAGAAAGCTATTGTATCAACCTTAACCCAAAACCTAGGGACCTCGTCAAGAAGTTCAGACATCTTGGTGTAACAGTTATAAGGTGTTGGCTTGACAGTCGCTGGACCCAGGTTTGAGTTCAGCTCAGGGCTACCCCCTGAATTCACTACACTATGAATACAAGGACTGGCCATCCATGATGTCATAATGATAGTTTAACCAGGTTTCTAGGATATATATTATATTCTAGAATTCATCCATGATGTCATAATGATAGTTTAACCAGGTTTCTAGGATATATAGTATATTCTAGAATTCATCCATGATGTCATAATGATAGTTTAACCAGGTTTCTAGGCTATATAGTACATTCCAGAATTCATCCATGATGTCATAATGATAGTTTAACCAGGTTTCTAGGATATATAGTATATTCTAGAATTCATCCATGATGTCATAATGATAGTTTAACCAGGTTTCTAGGATATATAGTACATTCCAGAATTCATCCATGATGTCATAATGATAGTTTAACCAGGTTTCTAGGATATATAGTATATTCTAGAATTCATCCAGAATTGCCAGTGAAGATTTCCCGTGGGGGTCAAATTGTTAGAGCTGTTGATAAGTCATTGTATAATATTCAGCCAATTTATTTTCATGTCATTACATCAATATCGCCCAACCAGAAGAGAATAAACTCTTCCTGAACCACCTCCTCCTGCTGGCCTTCATAAATGCTGGTAATCGGCTACACAAGCAGTCAGCAACCTACATTTGGAGTGCAAATTTATCTGACCATTTCTACTGATCTGGTGCCGGTTATGATTTTCATATGTTCATTTTACTGGAACAGTTTAATTTCATTGATAATAGTTTCTCAAAATCATTGTCTGTGATTAATCTACATTCCATCTAAATCTAAATGAAAATTATACAAATCTAAAAGTAACTTTTATTGCCAACTATGTAAAAAATAGCCTACAAAAATTCAACAAATAAAAAGTCTGATAGCAAAGGGTCTGAATAATTAAGTAAATAAGGTATTTCTGTTTTTTACCTGTTTTCACTTTGTCATTATGGGCTATTGATGACACCCCTCTGAAACAAGATAACCATCAGAAAAACCTCTTCTTTAGACTACTCCTCCCGCTGCTGCTTGCCTTCGTAAATGCTGATGTTATGCTCCTATAGTTTCTGGTAATAGACTACACCAGCAGTCGTTATGCTCCTGTAGTGTCTGGTAATAGGCTACACCAGCAGTCGTTATGCTCCTATAGTTTCTGGTAATAGACTACACCAGCAGTCGTTATGCTCCTATAGTTTCTGGTAATAGGCTACACCACCAGTCGTTATGCTCCTATAGTTTCTGGTAATAGGCTACACCAGCAGTCGGTATGCTCCTATAGTTTCTGGTCATAGACTACACCAGCAGTCGGTATGCTCCTATAGTTTCTGGTCATAGGCTACACCAGCAGTCGTTATACTCCTATAGTTTCTGGTCATAGGCTACACCAGCAGTCAGTAACCTTTTCCATTTGGTGCCCACTTTATCTGACCATTTCTACTGATCTGGTGCCAGTTAGGATTTTCATATTCACATTTTACTGGAACAGTTTCATTTAATTTATAATAGTCTTTATCTCAACATCATTATCTGTGATTAATCTACATTCTATCTAAATGAAAATTATACAAATCTAAAAGTAACTTTTATTGCCATTGCCAACTATGTAAAAATAGCCTACATAAAGCCAACAAACAAAAACATTTGCAGGCTGCAGGTAGAAAATATCCAGATTTAAAAATAAATATCCTATAAATCACATTGGCTGCACATGGCCTGTCAACAACAAACTTGAAACATTCTATCAACTATCAACTGGGTCCTCCAAAACTTGCAACATTGTATAAAATAATCTGGGCCCTCAGTTTCCCGTGCCAGTGAGTTCTGGACAGACACATCTGTCGTCTATTTGTGCAAAGGATAAGAAGTAATCAGGTATTTTATAACATTTCCACTGGATCAGAGCATTACATTTTTCCCTTTAATGCTGAGTGGTTATCGAAAGGGCGAGAGCTGGAAATAATTTACAAATACTTTGAGCAACTATTGTCATTTGTAGTGGATTCTAATAAGACTTTGTTTACCTGCTGTTTGAGGTGAAGAAAAAATTTGTTGGAGAAGCTGAATCATTTTTTTTTAGAAGCTCCACAACTCATTAGTGGTGGTGCGTTAAGACAATCTGAAATACTATCAGACATCCCCAAATGGGCACATTTATAGGCCTTCATTTGCACTCAGGCCAGGTAAACTAGTCCTACATCTATATGTGTAATCAGGTGTGCGTCCTTACTCAACATTGACAGGAGTGTTTCAAACAAAAAAAATGAATAAATTGGCAAAACGGACGCATCTTGCAGGGTCAGGTCTGGGTGGTCTGCCATGGGTCGTTTAATTTAGTATCCGTTTGGGTCGGCATGGGAAATGAATCTATTTCTCCATAGTATGTTGTACCGAAGTTGACCGACTGAAAGGAAGTGTAACTTTGACTATAATTACTGTTTCTTGAAGGAGGGAAACGAGGTACAACACCTGATTGGCCCCACCCCTTCCTGGGTCGGTGAAGAGCGGTATTAACTTCTTATGGCTGCAGGGGCAGTATTGAGTAACTTGGATAAAGGTGCCCATTTCAAACGGCCTCGTACTCAATTCTTGCTCGTACAATATGCATATTATTATTACTATGGATAGAAAACACTCTAGTTTCTAAAACCATTTGAATTATTTCTCTGAGTGAAACAGAACTCATTCTGCAGCACACTTCCTGTCAGGAAGTGAGATTTCTGAAATCGAGGTCTCTGTTCTAGGTCCTGCCTATAAATGGGCATGATACGTATTAGTATACATGCACGTCATACACCTTCCACTAGATGTCAAGAGGCAGTGAGAGAAGAAATGGGGTGATTATCTTGGTCTGAGGTGGAATAAATCCTCTTGGAATGACGTGTGACCCATTTCCTGTTTTCTGGAAAGCGAGAGGATGGACCTGGAATTGTCTTCTTGAAAGCTGTCGTTATAGGCGACTACTATCTCCGGCTTTGATTTTATTTGATACATGTCACAATATCATCGTGAAGTATGTTTTTTCAATATAGTTTTATTAGATTATTGAATTTTTTTTCGGGAGTTTTGCCGTGTTCCGTTCTCTTCCGTTTGTTGACATGGAGAGATTCGCGCCGCTTGGCTAGTGTGCTTGCTAGTTCAAGAGGGAAAAAGGACGTTCTAAATCCAAACAACGATTGTTCTTGACAAAGGACCTCTTGTACAACATTCTGATGGAAGCTCATCAAAAGTAGGACCCATTTTATGATGCTATTTCATATATCTGTCGAACTGTGTACTATTCGTTTTGCGCCCAGGTTTTGGGCACTGTCTCGCCATAACGTAAGCCTTATGTCATAATGAAGTTATTTTTAGAATTCTAACACTGCGATTGCATTAAGAACTAGTGTATCTATCATTTCCTATACAACATGTATTTTTTAGTCATGTTTATAAATAGTTATTTGGTCAGAATATGTGAGAGTCAGAAAAATATCCGGACGTTCTGGGAAAAATATGCTACGTTAGCACAATGTGTAACCACTGATTTCAGCTCTAAATATGCACATTTTCGAACAAAACATAAGTGTATGTATAACCTGATGTTATAGGACTGTCATCTGATGAAGCTTATCAAGGTTAGTCAAAAATTATATATCTTTTGCTGGTTTGTTACGATCGCTAACTTTCGCTCCTGGGGAATGGCTTGTGTTTCTGGCTATTGTGGTAAGCTAATATAATGCTATATTGTGTTTTCGCTGTAAAACACTTAATAAATCGGAAATATTGGCTGGAATCACAAGATGCCTGTCTTTCATTTGCTGTACACCATATATTTTTCAGAAATGTTTTATGATGAGTATTTAGGTATTTGACGTTGGTGTCTGTAATTACTCTGGCTGCTTCGGTGCTATTTCTGACGGTAGCTGTGATGGTAGCTGCAATGTAAAACTGATTTATAGCTCAAATATGCAAATTTTTTGAACAAAACATAGATTTATTGTATAACATGTTATAAGACTGTCATCTGGTGAAGTTGGTTCTTGGTTAGTTTGGTTGGTTCTTGGTTAGTTAGGTTGGCTTTGTGCATGCTACCTGTGCTGTGAAAAATGTCTGTCCTTTATTGTATTTGGTGGTGAGCTAACATAAATATACGTGGTGTTTTCGCTGTAAAACATTTTAAAAATCGGACATGTTGGCTGGATTCACAAGATGTTTATCTTTCAAATGCTGTATTGGACTTGTTAATGTGTGAAAGTTAAATATTTAAAAAATATATATTTTGAATTTCGCGCCCTGCACTTGAAGTGGCTGTTGTCATAAGTGTACCGGCGTCGGGCTGCAGCCATAAGAAATTAACGTGGTTTTTCAATAATTACACATAATACTTAATACTGTAGCTGTTTTGTTATAGTCACATGTTCAACTATCATCAAGTGATCCAGGAAATCATTTTCTGAATGACAGTCACATGACAAACATCACGACATGCAACAACAACCAAAGTGCTTCTTCATTCATTACTCTGGTCAAGACAGTTATGCCGTGCTCCACGTTGGATCCAACATCCCTAACATATTGATGTTTCTAATTTTATTGTCTGCTTGATTTACAGTAAGGTCTCGTTAGTCTGTTGGCACACAGAGATACTTAGCTCATAATGTGTAGAGAACTGTTCCTTGATGGATCGGCTATTGTACAACACACAGAGCTATTTTCCTTTATTCAGGACATTTATAATTACAACACATTACAGAGTAGCCTAGTGGGATTATTCACAAAATTATCTGGTGATCAGGTTATGAAATGTCATGACAAAGACATTTTAGTTTCCATGTTTCACCTGTAAATATTAAATTATTTATAGTCATAGGTCTATGTTATTGTTAGGTGAAGTTATGGGTCCTAAAGTAGGTATATGTTGTTGTTAGGTGAAGTTATGGGTCCTACAGTAGGTCTATGTTGTTGTTAGGTGAAGTTATGGGTCCTACAGTAGGTCTATGTTGTTGTTAGGTGAAGTTATGGGTCCTACAGTAGGTCTATGTTGTTGTTAGGTGAAGTTATGGGTCCTACAGTAGGTCTATGTTGTTGTTAGGTGAAGTTATGGGTCCTACAGTAGGTCTATGTTGTTGTTGGGTGAAGTTATGGGTCCTATAGTAGGTCTATCTTGTTGTTAGGTGAAGTTATTCTCCAATTTGTTAAACAGTTAATGTACAAACCCTCAGTTTCAGGCTGATGGCAACGCTAGCTAAAGAGCATTTTACTGGTTGAAGTGTTTTATAAGTATAACGCAGTTGATTTGCGGCAATAACACAAACATATTAAGCAGGAGATTCAAACGAGTGTTACAGTTATTATCCAAAAGTAGTGTGAAATGCACTCATAAGAAACCTGTAAATGGAGGCTATTATTGCTGTCAGCCTATGAGAACTCCCCTGAGTTTTCCCCCATGGTGGTGAATTAGTAACTAGCGACACATAGCTTAATGTGAGTTTCCTTGAGTAGCACTCCTGATCTTGCGCTGTAATATTCAGAATACATTGTGGAAAACTAAAATCTTTGTTCACCATTTTTGTTCCAGGCAGATATATTACATCCATAACTAGTGGTTTCTGCAATCAAATTGTGTGTGCATCGCCCTCGTGCTGCAATTTTAGCACAGAACACAGAAAGGGGCCTTTTTTGGAGACCAAAGGTCGTCTGGTCTGGCACACTGCTTAGGTCTTGACTGTCTTGAGTCTTGACTGACAATTGTAAAATAATTTAACAGACATCAATTGTTGTACAACTGCATGGGTACGCTCTGGGCATTACCTTTTACCTCAAATAAACAGTGGATTTCTGCTTTTGTGGGCCTTTAACCGTCTGACTTTGTTGTTCACACAGGAGAGATACGGGACTATCGTGGATCCTCTGGGGAGCCTCAACAACAACATGAGGCTGAAGAGGCAGAGAAGAGTCTCTCCACATCAGAACACCTCAAGAAACACCAGTGGAGACCCACAGGGAAGAAATCTCACCACTGCTCTGACTGTGGGAAGAGATTCACCTCATCAGGCATTAAAATTCATCAGAGAATCCACACAGGAGAGAAAGCTTATATCTGTGGTCAATGTGGGAAGAGATTCACCTCATCAGTAAAACTTAAAATACATCAAAGACATCACACACGAGAGAAACCATATGGCTGTGCTCAATGTGGGAAGAGTTTTACTACATCTAGCTATCTAACTATACACCAGAGAATACACACAGGAGAGAAATCTTATAGCTGTAATCAATGTGGGAAGAGTTTTAGTCGATCTGGCCATCTAACTATACACCAGAGAATACACACAGGAGAGAAACCTTATAGCTGTGGTCAATGTGGGAAGAGTTTTTCTTCTTCTGGCAATCTAACTATACACCATAGAACACACACAGGAGAGAAACGATATAGCTGTGATCAATGTGGGAAGAGTTTTAGTCGATCTGGCTATCTAACTATACATCATAGAACACACACAGGAGAGAAACCGCGCTGTGATCAATGTGGGAAGAGTTTTTCTTCTTCTGGCTGTCTAACTATACACCAGAGAATACACACAGGAGAGAAACCTTATAGCTGTGGTCAATGCGGGAAGAGTTTTAGTCAATCTGGCTATCTGACAGTTCACCATAGAACACACACAGGAGAGAAAACGTATAGCTGTGGTCAATTTGGGAAGAGTTTTTCTTCTTCTGGCTATCTAACTATACACCAGAGAACACACACAGGAGAGAAACCTCTTAGCTGTGACCAGAGATAATCTGATAAAAGATCTCTGATCAAATATCAGAAAATGTGTATATGAAGGAGTTGTTTCATGATATCAATGAATTAATGTCACAATGTAGAATGTTTTAACATTGTAGTAGGAGTGTTTTAATGTCTCAATGTAGAATGTTTCAATATATAGTATATTAATATACTCTGCAGTCAGTCAGTCAGTCAGAATGTCACAATGTAGAACCCTCAACGTTTGCCCCCTTATCAATTGGTTTCAACATGATATGGATATTAGGCTCATTGGGGGAAATCCAGGCTCTGAATTAAAAGAGTATTATTTATGTGATTTAACACAAAGTGACTAACAAAAAAAGAGTTGTCCTCTAACCAGTGATGTACACATTATTTCCAGAATCAACTTATTTCAACATGATATCGATGAGTTATGACAAATAAGTGTTGTGTTCCTTTGTTTAGCTACCCCTAAATTTAAATGCATCACTCCAATATGTAGCTGACTGTCTTCTGCAGGTTGTCCTCTAACCAGTGAGCTAAAAGATATCTCCCATTTCCATGTTTTTCTTTTGTTGTTAGTTTCAACAGCACGTACAACCGGATTTCCCCCCTAATCGATATCAGTGATTTATTGCTACTTGTCAAAACAACAGCGTTTCTGGTGCTTGTGCAGTTTATAAGGAGATTGTTTTAACAAAAGACAATTATTGTGGCAGATGTTTGTGTATATACCACATGTTAGGTTTTCAATTTATCCCAAACTGTTTCTGCATATTGATTATTGATTTGGACACGTTAAAACTGTGTTTTGACATTGGGCTATCCCACCTAGCAAAATGTCATTGAAAAGACGTTGAAAATAAGACTATGCAACCAAATATTTCATATTTACATTTCATGTAACATTTAGTAATGAAAATTATTCATGCAACCAACTGACAGTTTTTTGGGTACAATTATATTGACATTGTTGCCCTGTTTTTAGAATATCAGGGTTCATTCTCAGATGTGCCAACCCAAATGTACTAGAGCATGACATTGGGGACTGGGCCCCGATCCAACAACATGCCTATCTAGTGAACCCTGAAAAGAGAGAGAAGCTCTGCAGTGAGGTGGAAAGTTACTACGGATATTGCAGGAGTTTCCTCTTGAAATCAGACATGTCCGTGGTGAGAACAACCTGGTTGCTGATTGTCTCAAGGGGGGCAGTCAAAATGTTTTGTGTTTTGCGTTTAGCCAGTGCATTGCCATGGATCACAGTTTATATTTACTGCACGTTTTTCCGTATTGGAGATGAGTTTTGTTTGGGCTCGTTCCAAGGGGACGAGAGTTCTAGAAGCTAGTGAGTTTTAGGAAGAGGAGAGTTCTAGAAGCTATAGAAAGAAAAATCTTTGTGGGAATAATAAAAAATAAATATTGTTTTTAATTGTTGTTTGCCAGTAGACAGACACCATGTTTATATTGGTGACGGTGAAGCATTGTAGTTGATTATAATGTGAAATGGAAGTTGTTTTCTGTTGTTGGTGAGCAAACTCTTAAGGTGTTAGTTAGTCTTTGGTTTTTCCATTTATGTTTTGAGGTTGGACTTTAGCTCGTTAGCACGTAGGATGCACTGATAAGTGTCACCTCGTTAGTCAGTATGTTTTACACCTGTGCTGGCTTGTCCATCTCGTTAGTGGGAAGGTGTTTCACCTGAGCTGGTACAGGTTCTATTTAAGAGTGTCTGGCCCAGTGCTCCAGTTGTCTTGATAGATGTGGAGAGTCAACACCTTTAGTTGCTCCACCTTTTTGGTTTGCTTCCTGTCTTTAAGTTTGGTGTGGGTTTTTCTTTTGTTTGCCTCTTCTTGGGCAGATTTAGTGGGTTTCATGGTGGGTGTCTTTTAGGTCCCAGTTGTTGTTACTAGTCAACTTCCAGTGGACACCCCCATAGTGTCTTTGAGAACCCCTCCTAAAAAACAAGCTTATATTTTGGGTTGGATATTGCATCAAATTAGTGTTTAAATCAATGGCATTTCCTTAGAATGCTAATTGGTCTTTCAGTTGTTAATCTTCTGTTTTTTTATCCTGTTATTTTTGTGTACTAAATATTTCTGTTTATTTTCATTGTTTTCTCCTGTGAAGCCATTGTGTTGCATCCATGTCTGAAATGTGCTGTATAAATAAAGCTTGATTTGATTTCAACAAATGAACCCAATGACTGACCAATCAACAGACTCTTGGTCCATCTTAGTATGAAAATCAGTATCAATCCCACTTTTCAAGCCTGCTGAAGGCGTGGTGGAGTGGGAAACACAACCCCCGGCTCTACCAGGGGCTTGAGGTGGTCTCCCACAGCTCTGCTGGTGGAGTGGTAAACACCACCCCCGGCTCTACCAGGGCTTGAGGTGGTCTCCCACAGCTCTGCTGGTGGAGTGGTAAACACCACCCCCGGCTCTACCAGGGGCTTGAGGTGGTCTCCCACAGCTCTGCTTATGTCATGTTCTGTGGCCTTGCCGTTCCATTTCTTGACTGCCCCTGCCACACAGAAATAAACACATTTAGTCATATTATATAAAACACTCAAAGTAATGGATATGGAGCATCTATGGCCTCCGTTACACCTGGCACCTAAATGTGACTTCTGTCATCTGATCACTCCAAGCTGCATTAGGTTCAGATCTACCAGGATGGGCCTTTGACATAGTCTGGATGCAGTCAGACTGAATATAAATAAGCAATGTAAAGAGATGGGGTGAATGAGTGGGGAAAAGTACATTTGATACAAATTACCTTCATAATATCAAAGAACAAATGTGTGTGCCTGAGGGGAAATTAACTTTCATACAGCTAAAAGGGTTGAGAAATGACACCAATACAATTTGCACTAACGTAAATAAACATAGATGATGGAAAATATTCCCTTTTGCTTACGTGATGAACCACTAAGGGGACATAAATATTTACCATCTAAACCCTGTGTGACCTCTCACCTCTCTGGCTGTAGAAGTGTTTGCATCATTTAACTTTTTGTCTTTAAATTAAATCTACATTCATTCTGCGTCCATTCAGCAGATGGACTAGATGCCGCTTAGGCCGCCCGTTGTGACTCCGTCAAGAATTCAGCAGAGCAAGTTTGTATGAAGGTCTGGTTATTAAATGGGTACATAGTTCAATATAATATCCTCTAAAACGCTCTGGTGACAAACTTTGCTGCCCTGTTTCCAGTTGTCCACATGGCTGGGAGAACCTATTCAAGTAAGGAAATAGATTTGGAAAATGTAAAGAAACAACGATGTATTATTAGCTAACTAGCTACAGTGCAGGCTAACTCAAATGAGCTGCTAAATGAGCTAGCTATTTGGCTAGCTAGCTATCTAGACAACTTCACATTCTGTATAGATAGCTAGCTAAGTGAATGAAATATCACCAGCTACCTAACTTCATATTAGCTATCTTGATGTATTTATCACAGTAAAAAACAAACTCCAAATGCATTTGTAGGTAGCTAGCTAACAGCCATGGAGGGTGAAAGGATAGCAGCCCCAACTGTCAGTGAGAGAGGAGGCTATTCTGGATAGGGCAGGTACTTTTGTGTAGTTCCTGTCCCTAGAAGTGAGGACGGAGATAATAGTAACATAATATTCAGTGTGGTGTAATTTGACTATAATGAAGTGTGTTTCTTGTGAGGTTTTCTGTCCTCAGATAAAGAGCTCTATGAAAGCCAGTCTACATATGAAGAGGTCCCAGTGAAGAGCAGTGGTTCTCAGTCCTGGGGACTCAAAGAGGCACATTGTTGTTTTTGCCTCAGCACTGCACAGCTGATTCAAATGATCAACTCATCATCAAGCTTCAAGTGGTATTTATGTATTCATTTGTGATGCTGTCCTTGATATGATCCTGTTATTGTCACATGCTACACATGCACATATGTGTGCCCATGCATCTATCAATTCAATGTTATCATGATTTGTTATCAGGGATATTATACTTTAGTAATCCACAATGACCTAGTGATGTAAAAGTCTAATAATGACATTGTCTTCCATATTCCTACAGATACCTTGTAACTGGAGATTCCTTCAAAATGATTGCCTACAGTTGCCGTGTAGGGCACTGCAAGGTTGGGTGACCAGGATCATCTGTGACTGCCTCCTGGAGGAATTCAGGTGTCTGAAGGCTACCTGTGTCCTGCGTAACTTCATGAGGATGGACACGAGGACCAGGAGGGGATCTGCAGCTCGCCGCCGTGTCCCAGAGGAGGAGTCTGCTGCTCTGCAGGATGTTTCAAGGATGGGGTCCAACAACGCAGCAAGAGAGGCAATCCGTGTGCAGGAGATCTTCACCTCCTACTTCTTCAACGAGGGTACTGTTCCCTGGCAACACCATAGACTACACTATGCTCAACCAAAGGCTCTTTTAAGAGGGTGCTGTTCCCTGGCAACACCATAGACTACACTATGCACAACCAAAGGCTCGTTTAAGAGCCATTCACATTGCAATAAGAGTATTCTTCCATTTACTTAGCTATGTCAACTGCAGTTATTCAATTCATAGTTTCTCTCCCTTTGATTTCTACTTCTCAGATGAGGGTGCTGTTTAGGTACGGGTGTGATGTCTGTGCAAAAACAAAACAGGCTATTTTATATCACTAATATTGAAAAAATGTAGAACAATTAGACACCCTATAACCCACACCTACACACTCGTGTATCAATCTGATTGATGGATTGTGTTGTGCTGTAAGCAGGTTCAGGTGTATAAAACTGTGGCTCCTTCCACCTTCAAAGAATAGGCAAGAGGGCCAACCATGGAGAATAGTAAGACACTTCATTATTTCTATAACTACGCTATATTGTTTGTCCTTGTGTGTCCGTTCATGTTTTTCAGCATAAAGTACTCTGCAGCCACTTAGTGTGGTGTGGACACCAGGTGAAGCCACACACAGATTCCTGTTGAACACTGTCACTTTAACTACCTTATTTTCTCAATAACAGTCTCTCTCCTTCACTTCATCCCTCTCTCCCCTTCTCCCTAAATCCTCTAGGTTATATCAGCTGTGTCGGTGAACCCCTACAGCATCTGAACTGGCTACATAGAGGGCACAGCATGATCAGAGGTGAGAGGTCACTTGGTCAGGTCAACAGGAAGTATTATTAAAGAGATGCTTTACATTGAAATACAGATAGATGCAGTAGTCCCAGAGTTAATTATCCAAGGTCAGTTTTGCATTTCACTTCCTGATTGATGACTAACAATGTTAGAATAAAAAATAAAAACACAAGGCTTAAACATGCTCTCTCTCTCCATCTGTCTCTCGTCTGCAGATATGTTTTGATGTGAGAGGATGCCAACCCCTAGTCCCATCATCGCCACCTCACCTGCTTTTAAGATAACCTTTGGGCCGACTAGAGACACTGCTATATAATTGTGATGAACTGAGAGAATATTTAGGTAGCACTGTGATTCATTAATCATGTGCTGCCTTCCCTGCTCCTATGTGCTTACCTCTTTCCCTTTCTGTCTTTTACACCTCTCTCTCCACCTCCTCTTTCTTCCTCTGTTTTTATAATGCACAACAGATGTGCATTGAAGTACAGATTGAACTTGTATTTATAACACTTGGATAATGAGCTTTTCAATAAAGCGTTTCACATTCTCTACTGGGTGAAATGAAGTGTAATGTGATGAAATACTCCACCTATCCTGTGTTTATCAGATCAATGAGGATGAAGGGCATTAGATATTGAGATGAACCGGTGTTGGAGTATTTACATGATGTATAGGAAGTGTAGTGTTCTGTTTAAAAAAAATTATATTCCTGTATATATGAATTAACTAGTTAAATCCTGTTTCTAGTCTATTAGTTACAATGTGTAACCATTGATGTCCCAGGACCAAGATTGGTAAACACTGTTGAAGTGTATAATTGTAATACATACATGCAGACACAGCGTCATTCAAAGACTGGAATTTGATACTCCTGGTATTAAATATGACAGAAAAATTATCTCAAAGACATTCGACATTCATACCTAAACTGCACCTTTATTTGCCAAGGTAGAGTACATGATCAGTGAATATATTAAATGTACAGGCTACAATGTGGGGATCTCATGCATGGTAATAACTACATGTATATACGACTTGCATCCTTGCCACAACATTATATTATATTCTACTCAATCCATAGGCTTCATTAATGTCATTCAGGCTGTTTTGAAGTTGATACAACTGGCTATGATAGCTGAGGTTCATAGCTAGGTTCTGAACTAATATGTATACCAAACGGCTGGGTCCATACACAGATCGGCTAGATAGCTAGCTACACATCCATGGGCATACAGGGATTTTAATCATCCACTGCACAATAAGCAAGAACATAGCTAGCTACGTGATTTCATCTATCTGCAAAGCAAATATAAGCAAGGAAAGCTTACAAAATTGTACATTCAATTTGCAGTAAATTCTTCAGCTAGCTAGATTCTATACATCCACTGTTTCCCAAAACGACAGCCTGGTTTGCTGGTTGTTTCAGGAGTTCCTAAAACAACCAGAATTACAATTTCATACTCATGTCACAACACCCATAAAGCTAGCCAGCTAGCTGGCTAATGTTAGCGAGTCAGCTAGCTGGCTAATGTTAGCTAGTCAGCTAGCTGCCTAATGTTAGCTGGTTAATGTTAGCTAGTCAGCTAGCTGGCTAAATCACGATTTTCTTAAATGAACTATGATTTAAAAAATGCATAATAGTTTGTCTCTACATGAACTAACATTCCTGTCAACTGTACATGTTTTTTGCATGATTAGTTATGACGTTATAATCCCTTACATTTGCTTCCATCCTAGTATTTCTGTCCGCCATCTTTGATTCAGTTCTGTGTAGGGGTTCCCCTCTCTTCTAGTATTTCTGTCCGCCATCTTTGATTCAGTTCAGTTCTGTGTAGGGGTACCCCTCTCTCCTAGTATTTCTGTCCGCCATCTTTGATTCAGTTCAGTTCTGTGTAGGGGTACCCCTCTCTTCTAGTATTTCTGTCCGACATCTTTGATTCAGTTCAGTTCTGTGTAGGGGTACCCCTCAATTCTAGTATTTCTGTCCGACATCTTTGATTCAGTTCAGTTCTGTGTAGGGGTACCCCTCTCTTCTAGTATTTCTGTTCGCCATCTTTGATTCAGTTCAGTTCTACTATATCTTTGCTGAAGAAAGTCTAACATTCACTAGTGCAGCAGCAGCCTCCCCCGGTCCTAGTGCCGGCCCGGTAAAATGTTTAAGATGAGATGGAACGGTTGACAAAAAAAAGAAATTACAGAAAAAAATATATTGACTGATATTGGTTTATTTAGGGGGGGCTAATTCATATTTTAGTTCTAGCGACGTCCCTGATTCCTACCCTTTAACTTTTTGTCTGAAAATAAAATATAAGTTTTACTCAATTGTGTTGCCCACTCCAGTCAGCAGATTGCGGTCTGCGACTTTAAGGCAATGCTGCTACTGTGACGTATAATCTAGTGGACGGAACGCTTCTTTCAACAGCAGCAGCAGTTCGTCAGACGCCTCGGTAGCTTGCTAGACAAAATAGACGAACCAATAAAGCTCTTTAGACGCTTTCGTAATTATTAGCCACTGTGTTTTAAACCCTCTTCTGTCGTCTAGTTAGTTATCCGTTTTAATTTAATATTTACGGTGTTGTTGTTATTATTCCGTTAGCGGGCTGGTTAAGTTAGCATTGGCCTAGCTAGCTAACATCCCTGACCATGCGGTCACTTAGCTACTCCCGTGCAAAAGGAGAGGAGGATATCACAGTAAAACAAGAAGTAGAGGATGAGGCCGTTACTGTGAAAGAAGAGGAAGATGAGTTCAGAGTGAAAGAGGAGGATGATGTTACAGTAAAAGGAGAGGAGGATACAGTTTATGGAGTGAAAGAGGAGGAAGAGATGACTGTTACATTGAAAAAGGAGGAGGAAGAAGAGAAGGAAACTGGATATCTGGTCCCGGTTTCCCAAACGCATCTTAAGGTGTCCGATGGTTCTAACGGTGAACTTAGCCGTAAGAGGGTTTTGAGAAACCGTTCCCTGATTAACACTCGTAAGTACTGTCTTAAAAACAGAGGTACAAACTCTGCAGTTGTTGAACTGGTGTTTGGTGTTAAATGGGAAATCTGCAATTGCTACATCCATATTTGGACTTTTACATTTTTTATTTATAGCCATTGATTCTTGAAGAATATAACACATGCCTCATGAGCTTAGTTCAACTGTTGTACCACATCAGAACCCCTAATAAGCTTTTTTACTCCAATGTTTAGAAACAATGTAAATCAACACTGTATCGCCTCAACATGGTTAAAACTATAATGTTGATATCATGGATGGTCAGTCCTTGCATCCATTGGTCTGTCTATGAATTTGAGAGTAGTTACATTTCTCCAACCCCATCATCATCTTATTACCAAAACAGTTGTGGAATTATAGCTTTGTTATTGTTTTAACTGCATATTGGTTGTTTGTTGTGTGGCTTTTTTAAAGGGACAACCTAGGATTTAACCAGAAACAAAATGGCTGCCCAGAGACTTGGTTTGGTAAACAGCTGAGGGATGGGGGTTGTAGAAATGTAACTACTCTCAAATTCATAGAGAAAGCTATTGTATCAACCTTAACCCAAAACCTAGGGACCTCGTCAAGAAGTTCAGACATCTTGGTGTAACAGTTATAAGGTGTTAACTTGAGTCACTGGACCCAGGTTTGAGTTCAGCTCAGGGCTACCCCACGAATTCACTACACTATGAATACAAGGACTGGCCATCCATGATGTCATAATGATAGTTTAACCTTTTACGGGGGCAGCCCGACACCGGTACACTTATGACAACATCCAGCTCAAAGTGCAGGGCGCGAAATTCAAAATCTATTTTTTTTTTTATATTTAACTTTCACACATTAACAAGTCCAAGACACCAGATGAAAGGTGCACATCTTGTGAATCAAGCCAACATGTCCGATTTTTAAAATGTTTTACAGGGAAGACAAAATATGTAAATCTATTAGCTAACCACGTTAGCAAAAGACAACTTTTCTAACTCCATCAGTTTCTTACTCCATCAGGTGCTATCACAAATTCGACCAAATAAAGATATAAATAGCCACTAACCAAGAAACAAATTCATCAGATGACAGTCTGGTAACATATTTATTGTATAGCATATGTTTTGTTCGAAAAATTTGCATATTTCATGTATAAATCATAGTTTACATTTCAGCTACAATCCGAAATTGCACCGAAAGCAGCCATAATATTTACAGACACCAACGTCAAATAGCTAATTACTCATCATAAAACATTTCTGAAAAATACATAGTCTGCAGCAATTGAAAGACAGGCATCTTGTGATTCCAAACAATATTTCCGATTTATTAAATGTTTTACAGTGAAAACAAAATGTAGCGCTATATTAGCGTAGCTACAATAGACAGACACAATTGGGCGCCCACGGCCAGTTCACATGCACGACAGATATATGAAATAACATCATAAAATGGGTCTTACTTTTGCTGATCTTTCATCAGAATGTTGAAGAAGGTGTCCTCTGTCCAGATGAGTCGTTGTTTCGATTCAGAATGGCAAATTTCCCTCTTCAAGTAGCATTGGCACTAGCCGAGTGGCATAAATTTCTCCAACGTAAACACAGTCAGAGGACGGAACACGGCAAAACTCCCGAATAAAGTTTCAATAATCTGATTAAACTATATTGAAAAAACATACATTACGATGATATGGTCACATGTATCAAAAAAAATTCGAGCCGGAGACGTTAGCCGTTCGTTACCAGGGCAAAACAGAAGTCAATCCCACTTCCTTCAGAGTACCGGAAGTGGACGGTCACGTCAAAGAAATAGGTTTTTTTCCACCACAGAACAAGATGAGCACAAAAATGTCTTCTCTGACATCCTCTTTACACCAATAGGAAGGCGTATAGAGTGTCAGCAGACTCCTAAGTGTCAAGACCATGTATAGGCATCAAGTTGAAAAGATCATCGATTTCTGACATTTCACTTCCTGGTCAGGAAAAGTGCTGCAGAGGGACTTCTGTTTCACTCAGAGAAATAATTCCAACTCTTTTAGAAACTAGAAAGTGTTTTCTATCCAAAAAGAATAATAATATTCATATTGTACGAGCAAGATTTGAGTAGGAGGCCGTTTGAAATGGGCACGATTTCACTGGCTACTCAACACTTTGCCTTGCAGCCATAAGAAGTTAACCAGGTTTCTAGGATATATAGTATATTCTAGAATTCATCCATGATGTCATAATGATAGTTTAACCAGGTTTCTAGGCTATATAGTACATTCCAGAATTCATCCATGATGTCATAGTGATAGTTTAACCAGGTTTCTAGGATATATAGTATATTCTAGAATTCATCCAGAATTGCCAGTGAAGATTTCCTGTGGGGGTCAAATTGTTAGAGCTGTTGATAAGTCATTGTATAATATTCAGCCAATTTATTTTCATGCCATTACATCAATATCGCCCAACCAGAAGATAATAAACTCTTCCTGAACCAACTCCTGCTGGCCTTCATACATTCTGACGTTGCTGGTAATCGGCTACACAAGCAGTCAGCAACCTACATTTGGAGTGCAAATTTATCTGACCATTTCTACCGATCTGCGTGCCGGTTATGATTTTCATTTGCACATTTTACTGAAACAGTTTAATTTCATTGATAATAGTTTCTCAAAATCCTTGTCTGTGATTAATCTACATTCCACCTAAATCTAAATGAAAATTATACAAATCTAAAAGTAACTTTTATTGCCAACTATGTAAAAAATAGCCGACATAAAGCCAACAAATAAAAAGTCTGATAGCAAAGGGTCTGAATAATTAAGTAAATAAGGAATTTCTGTTTTTTACCTGTTTTCACTTTGTCATTCTGGGCTATTGATGACACCCCTCTGAAACAAGATAGCCATCAGAAAAACCTCTTCCTTAGCCTACTCCTCCCGCTGCTGCTGGCCTTCGTAAATTCTGATGTTATGCTCCTATAGTTTCTGGTAATAGGCTACACCAGCAGTCGTTATGCTCCTTTAGTTTCTGGTAATAGGCAACACCAGCAGTCGTTATGCTCCTATAGTTAATGGTAATATGCTACACCAGCAGTCGTTATGCTCCTATAGTTTCTGGTAATAGGCTACACCAGCAGTCGTTATGCTTCTATAGTTTATGGTAATAGACTACACCAGCAGTCGTTATGCTCCTATAGTTTCTGATAATAGATTACACCAGCAGTCGTTATGCTCCTATAGTTTCTGGTAATAGGCTACACCAGCAGTCGTTATGCTCCTATAGTTTCTGGTAATAGGCTACACCAGCAGTCGTTATGCTCCTATAGTTTCTGGTAATAGGCTACACCAGCAGTCGTTATGCTTCTATAGTTTATGGTAATAGACTACACCAGCAGTCGTTATGCTCCTATAGTTTCTGATAATAGATTACACCAGCAGTCGTTATGCTCCTATAGTTTCTGGTAATAGGCTACACCAGCAGTCGTTATGCTCCTATAGTTTCTGGTAATAGGCTACACCAGCAGTCGTTATGCTCCTATAGTTTCTGGTAATAGGCTACACCAGCAGTCGTTATGCTCCTATAGTTGCTGGTAATAGGCTACACCAGCAGTCGTTATGCTCCTATAGTTTCTGGTAATAGGCTACACCACCAGTCGTTATGCTCCAATAGTTTCTGGTAATAGGCTACACCAGCAGTCGTTATGCTCCTATAGTTTCTGGTAATAGGCTACACCAGCAGTCGTTATGCTCCTATAGTTTCTGGTAATAGGCTACACCACCAGTCGTTATGCTCCAATAGTTTCTGGTAATAGGCTACACCAGCAGTCGTTATGCTCCTATAGTTTCTGGTAATAGACTACCCCAGCAATCGTTATGCTCCTATAGTTTCTGATAATAGGCTACACCAGCAGTCGTTATGCTCCTATAGTTTCTGGTAATAGACTACACCAGCAGTCGTTATGCTCCTATAGTTTATGGTAATAGGATACACCAGCAGTCGTTATGCTCCTATAGTTTATGGTAATAGACTACACCAGCAGTCAGCAACCTTTTCCATTTGGTGCCAAGTTTTCTGACCATTTCTACTGATCTGGTGCCAGTTGTGATTTTCATATTCACATTTTATTGGAACAGTTTAATTTAATTTATAATAGTAATAATAATTATTATAGTCTTTATCTCAACATCATTCTCTGTGGTTAATCTACATTCTATTTAAATCAAAATTATAAAGAAACATTTTTATTGCTGTTTTTTTTAGCAATGGTAGAAAATATCCGGATAAAAATAAATATCATATAAATCACATTGGCTGCACATGGCCTGTCTGCAACAAACTTGAAACATTGTATCAACTTTCAACTGGGTTGGCCTAAAACTGGAGATAGCAAACTTGCAACATTGTATAAAATATTCTGGGCCTTCAGTTTCCCCTGCCAGTGAGTTCTCGACCGACACAGCTGTTGGCTATTTGTGAAAGGGATAAGAATTAATCAGGTATTTTGAAATTTCCACTGGATCAGAGCATTACATTTTTCTCTTTTGTGCCGAGTGGTTATCGAAAGGGCGAGTGCTGGAAATATTTTTCAAATACTTTGAGGAACTATTCTTGATTTGATTTTGATTAGACTTTGTTAACTTGCTGTTTGAGGTGAAGAAAAAATTACTTTGAGAAGCTCCATAACTCATTAGTGGTGCAGCATTAAGACAATGAGAAATACTATCAGACATCCCCAAATGGGCACATTTATAGGCCTACATTTGCACACAGGCCAGGTAGACTAGTCCTACTTCTATATGTGTAACCAGGTAGACTAGTCCTACTACTATATGTGTAACCAGGTAGACTAGTCCTACTTCTATATGTGTAACCAGGTAGACTAGTCCTACTTTTATATGCGTAACCAGGTGTGCGTCCTTACTCAACATTGACAGGAGTGTTTCAAACAAAAGACAAAAAGCATACCATTAGATTATTCTAGGACAGTGCCAGGACAAGAAAAACCACACAGCCATTTTACAAGCAAGGAGAGGCGTCACAAAAAACAGAAATACAGCTAAAATTAATCACTAACCTTTGACGATCTCCTTTAGATGACACTCCCAGGACTCAATGTTACACAATACATGTATGTTTTGTTCGATAAAGTTCATATTTATATCCAAAAACCTCAGTTTACATTGGTGCGTTATGTTCAGAAATACTTTGCCTCCAAAACTCTCCATGGAAATTCCAGAGAGCCACATCAAATGACAGAAATACTCATCATAAACGTTGATAAAAGATATAAGTGTTTTACATGGAATTAAATATAAACTTGTTCTTAATGCATCCGCTGTGTCAGATTTCAAAAAAGCTTTGCGTCGAAAGCACATTGTTCAATATTCTGAGTACAGCGCTCAGAGACAAAGCAAGCCATACAGTTACCAGCCATGTTGTGGAATCAACAAAAGTCAGAAACAGCGTTATAAATCTTCACTTACCTTTGCTGATCTTCGGTGGAATGCACTCGAAAGACTCTCAGTTCCACAAGAAATGTTAGTTTTGTTCGATAAAGTCCATATTTATGTCCAAAATCCTCCGTTTTGTTCAGGTGTTTCCTTCACTCTTCCAAATGCACCAGGCGCGCTCAGAACATCAATACGAAAAGTCAAAAAAGTACCATCAAAGTTCGTAGAAACATGTCAAACGTTGTTTACAATCAATCTTTAGGATATTTTTATCAAAAATCTTCAATAATAATCCAACCGGTCAATTGCGTATTACAGAAGAATTACAGAAGAAAAAGAAAGTAAGGCGAGCATCACGGGAATGCGCGAGAGTGCACTAAGGTTCTTCAGGAAGCCCCCTCGTCAAACAGCTCTTATTCTCTCATTTTCCACAATAGAAGCCTCAAACAACGTTTTAAAGACTGTTGACATCTGCTGGAAGGCTTGGGAAGTGACCCCATAGACACAGTATATTAGTAAGTCATTCAATTGAAAAACTACAACCCTCAAAATCTCCAACTTCCTGGTTGGATTTCCTCAGGTTTTTGCCTGCCATATGAGTTCTGTTATACTCACAGACATTATTTTAACAGTTTTGGAAACTGTAGAGTGTTTTATATCAAAATCTACACGTTATATGCATATCCTAGCTTCTGCGCCTGAGTAACAGGCAGTTTACTTTTTGCACGCTTTTAATCCTCTTCGAAGGGGGTGACACTCTAGACCCAAACTATTACAGACCTATATCCATCCTGCCCTGCCGTTCTAAAGTCTTTGAAAGTCAAGTTAATTATCAAACAGATCACTGACCATTTTGAATCCCACCGTACCTTCTCCGCTGTGCAATCCAGTTTCCGAGCTGGTCACGAGTGCACCTCAGCCACGCTCAAGGTACTAAACGATATCATAACCGCCGTTGATAAAAGACAGTACTGTGCAGCCGTCTTCATCGACCTGGCCAAGGCTTTCGACTCTGTCAATCACCGTATTCTTATCGGCAGACTCAACAGCCTTGGTTTCTCAAATGACTGACTCGCCTGGTTTACCAACTACGTCTCAGACAGAGTTCAGCGTTTCAAATCGGAGGACCTGTTGTCTGTACCTCTGGCAGTCTCTATGGGGGTACCACAGGGTTCAATTCTCGGACCGACTCCTTTCTCTGTATATACCAACGATATTGCTCTTGCTGCGGGTGATTCCTTGATCCACCTCTACGCAGACCACACCATTCTGTATACATCTGGCCCTTTTTTGGACACTGTGTTAACAAACCTCCAAACGAGCTTCAATGCCATACAACACTCCTTCCGTGGCCAACAACTGCTCGTAAACGCTAGTAAAACTAAATGTATGCTCTTCAACCTATCGCTGCCCGCACCCGCCCGTCCAGTATCACTACTCTGGACGGTTCTGACTTAGAATATGTGGACAACTATAAATACCTAGGTGTCTTGCTAGACTGTAAACTCTCCTTCCAGACTAATATTAAGCATTTCCAATCCCAAATTAAATCTAGAATCGGCTTCCTATTTTGCAACAAAGCGTCCTTCACTCACGCTGCCAAACATACCCTCGTAAAACTGACTATCCTGCCGATCCATGACTTCGGTGATGTCATTTTCAAAATAGCCCCCAACACTCTACTCAGCAAACTGGATGTAGTCTATCACAGTGCCATCCGTTTAGTCACTAAAGCCCCATATACCACCCACCACTGCGACCTGTATGCTCTCGTTGGCTGGCCCTCGCTACATATTCGTCGCCAAACCCACTGGCTCCAGGTCATCTTTAAGTCTTTGCTAGGCCGCCTTAACTCAGCTCGCTGGTCACCATAGCAACACCCACCCATAGCACGTGCTCCAGGAGGTATATCTCACTGGTCATCCACAAAGCCAACACCTTCTTTGGCCACCTTTCCTTCCAGTTCTCTGCTGCCAATGACTGGAACGAATTGCAAAAATCGCTGAAGTTGGAGACATATCTCCCTCACTAACTTTAAGCATCAGCTATCTGAGCAGCTTACCAATCACTGCAGCTGTACACAGCCCATCTGTAAATAGCCCATCCAACTACTTACCTCATCCCCATGTTTTTATTTACTTTTTTTGCTCTTTTGCGCACCAGTATTTCTACTTGCACATCATCATCTGCACATCTATCACTCCAGTGTTAATTTGTTAAATTGTAATTACTTCGCTACTATGGCCTATTTATTGCCGTGCCTCCTTACTCCATTTGCACACACTGTATATAGATTTTTCTATTGTGTTATTGACTGTACGTTTGTTTGAGGTTACTCCCCTGAGTTTTCCCCTATTCACATTCAGAATACGTTGTGAAAAACTAAAATCTTTGCTCACCATTTTTGCTCCAGGCAGATATACTACATCCATAACTATCGGTTTCCTCATACAATTTTATTAAACACAGAAAGGGGCCTATATTGGAGACCAAAGGTCTGGCACACTGCTTAGAGTTTCAACAACATGAATAACTTATTTCTAGTCTACAATCTTAGATGTTACTACTAATGTGAAAAGAAGACAATATATGACTATTCTTGCTCATTTTAAGACAAATGTCAAATCATTACATTCATTACAGACGTCAATTGTTGTACAACATCATGGCTACGCTGTTGGCATCACCTTTTACAGTGGATTTCTGCTGTTGTGGGCCTTTAACCATCTGTATGACTTTGTCATTCACACAGGGAAGAGACGTGACTGTCCTGGATCCTCTGGGGAGCCTCAACAACCTCATGATGCTAAAAAGGCAGAGAAGAGTCTCTCCAGATCAGAACTCCTCAATAAACACCTGCAGAGATCCACAGGGAAGAGAACTCACTGCTGCTCTGACTGTGGGAAATGTTTTAGTCAATCTGGAGATCTGACAGTACACCAGAGAACACACACAGGAGAGAAACCTTACAGCTGTGTTCAATGTGGGAAGAGTTTTGGTAGATCTTCCCATCTGACTCAACATCTGAGAATACACACAGGAGAGAAACCTTATAGCTGTGATCAATGTGGGAAGAGTTTTAGTCGATCTGGAGATCTGACAGTGCACCAGATAACACACACAGGAGAGAAACCTTATAGCTGTGTTCAATGTGGGAAGAGTTTTGCTGCATATAGCATTCTGACTCTACACCAGAGAATACACACAGGAGAGAAACCTTATAGCTGTGGTCAATGTGGGAAGAGTTTTACTACATCTAACCATCTGACTCAACACCAGAGAACACACACAGGAGAGAAACCATATAGCTGTGATCAATGTGGGACGAGTTTTATTCAATCTGGCCATCTGACTGTACACCAGAGAACACACACAGGAGAGAAACCTTATAGCTGTGTTCAATGTGGGAAGAGTTTTGCTGCATATAGCAGTCTGACTATACACCAGAGAACACACACAGGAGAGAAATCTTACAGCTGTGATCAATGTGGGAAGTGTTTTACTACATCTAACCATCTGACTCAACACCAGAGAACACACACAGGAGAGAAATCATATAGCTGTGATCAATGTGGGACGAGTTTTATTCAATCTGGCCATCTGACTGTACACCAGAGAACACACACAGGAGAGAAACCTTATAGCTGTGGGCAATGTGGGAAGAGTTTTGCTGCATCTAGCTATCTGACTCAACACCAGAGAACACACACAGGAGAGAAATCTTATAGCTGTGATCAATGTGGGAAGAGTTTTGCTGCATCTAGCTATCTGACTCAACACCAGAGAATACACACAGGAGAGAAACCTCATAGCTGTGGTCTGTGTGACAAGAAATACTCTGGTAAAAGATCTCTGATCAAACATCAGAAAATACATGGAGTTATTTCATGATATCAATTAATTAATGGCACAATGTAGAATGTTTTAACATTGTAGTAGGAGTATTTTAATGATGTCACAATGTAGAAGCCTAAATGTTTGTCCCCTGTTCTGTTGATTTCAACATGATATGGATATTAGCCCCAGGGGAAAATCCAGGCTCTGAATTGAAAGAGTACTATTTATGTGATTTAACAAAAAGTGACTAACAAAAAAAGTGTTGTGTTACACTTACCACGTTGGTGACCCACTTGAATCAAAATGCAACACTTCAAAATGTAGCTAGCTGTTTTCTACAAATTGTCCTCTATCCAGGGATGTACACATTATTCCCAGATTCCGTGTGGTTTTTGAGCTGTTAGTTTTAACAGGACCTGCAACCTCATCTCCCCTCTCTCGCTCAATTGATGTCAGTGATATTTATATGAGTGATTACAAATAAGTGTTCTTTTTCTTTGTTTAGCGACCCCTAAATTTAAATGCAACACTCAAAAATGTAGCTGACTGTCTTCTGCAGGTTGTCTAACCAGTGAGGTAAAATATATCTCCCATTTCCATGTGTTTTTTGTTTTGTGTTACCTTCAAGAGCAGGTTTAACCAGATTTCCTCCCAAATCGATATGCGTTGCCATGGATCTTAATTTATTTTGACTGCACATTTTTCCGTATTGTAGATGAGTTTTGTTTGCGCTCGTTCCAAGGGGATGAGAGTTCTAGAAGCTAGTGAGTTTTAGGAAGACGAGAGTTCTAGAAGCTAGTGAGTTTTAGGAAGACGAGAGTTCTAGAAGCTAGTGAGTTTTAGGAAGACGAGAGTTCTAGAAGCTAGTGAGTTTTAGGATTCTATAGAAAGAAAAAGGGAAAAAAATTATTTCAAAATACAAAATTCTTGTTTTACGTGTTTTTTATTGTTGACAGCCAGTAGACACCATGTTTATATTGTAGAAGGTGAAGCATTGTAGTTGATTATAATGTGAAATGGAAGTTGTTTTCTGTTGGTGGTGAGCAAACTTGTCCAACAAAAATATAGGATTTATTTGTTGTCTTAAGGGGAAGGTGTAACAGGCTTTGGTTTTTCCATTTATGTTTTGAGGTTGGACTTTGGCACGTCTAGCTCGTTAGCACGTCTAGCTCGTTAGCACGTCTAGCTCGTTAGCACGTCTAGCTCGTTAGCACGTCTAGCTCGTTAGCACGTCTAGCTCGTTAGCACGTCTAGCTCGTTAGCACGTCTAGCTCGTTAGCACGTCTAGCTCGTTAGCACGTCTAGCTCGTTAGCATGTAGGATGCACTGATAAGTGTCACCTCGTTAGTCAGTATGTGTTACACCTGTGCTGGCTTGTCCATCTCGTTAGTGGGAAGGTGTTTCACCTGTGCTGGTCCAGGTTCTATTTAAGAGTGTCTGGCCCAGTGCTCCAGTTGTCTTGATAGATGTGGAGAGTCAACACCTTTAGTTGCTCCACCTTTTTGGTTTGCTTCCTGTCTGTAAGTTTGGTGTGAGTTTTTCTTTTGTTTGCCTCTTCTTGGGCA
Organism: Salvelinus namaycush; assembly: GCF_016432855.1. Taxonomy (NCBI): domain Eukaryota; kingdom Metazoa; phylum Chordata; class Actinopteri; order Salmoniformes; family Salmonidae; genus Salvelinus; species Salvelinus namaycush. The sequence continues at coordinate 400,751 of NW_024060008.1, forward strand.
GATTTAGTGGGTCTCATGGTGGGTGTCTTTTAGGTCCCAGTTGTTGTTACTAGTCAACTTTCAGTGGACACCCCCATAGTGTCTTTTCAGAACCCCTCCTAAAAAACAAGCTTATATTTTGGGTTGGATATTGCATCCAATTAGTGTTTTAATCAATGGCATTTCCTTAGAATGCTCATTGGTCTTTCAGTTGTTAATCTTCTGTTTTTTTTATCCTGTTATTTTTGTGTACTAAATATTTTCGGTTATTTTCATAGTTTTTCTCCTGTGAAGCCATTGTGTTGCATCCATGTCTGAAATGTGTTGTATAAATAAAGCTTAATTTGATTTTAACAGATGAACGACCAATCAACAGACTCTTGGTCCATCTTAGTATGAAAATCAGTATCAATCCCACTTTTTAAGCCTGCTGAAGGCGTGGTGGAGTGGTAAACACCACCCCCGGCTCTACCAGGGGCTTGAGGTGGTCTCCCACAGCTCTGCTTATGTCATGTGCTTTGGCCTTGCCGTTCCATTTCTTGACTGCCCCTGCAACACAGAAAGAAACACATTTAGTCATATTATATAAAACACTCAAAGTAATGGATGTGGAGCATCTATGGCCTCAGTTACACCTGGCACCTAAATGTGACTTCTGTCATCCGATTACTCCAAGCTGCATTCGGTTCAGATCTACCAGGATGGGCCTTTGACATAGTCTGGATGCAGTCAGGCCACTGAATATAAATAAGCAATGTGAAGAGATGGGGTGAATGAGTGGGGAAAAGTACATTCTACACAAATGACCTTCATAATATCAAAGAACAAATGTGTGTGCCTGAGGGGAAATTAACTTTCATACAGCCGAAAGGGGTGTGAAATTACACCAATACAATTTGCACTAACGTAAATAAACATAGATGATGGAACATATTCCCTTTTGCTTATGTGATGAACCACTAAGGGGATAAAAATATTTACCATCTAAACCATGTGTGACCTCTCACCTCTCTGGCTGTAGAAGTGTTCTTCCTAACCAGTCCCTCAACAGCTCTCTGACTTAGCTCCACCCTCACTGGGTCTTCAGAGGAGAGGAAGGCTGAGGAGGGATGGAAGGATGAATGGATCAGTCAGTCAATAAAGTGTAGAGCTGCTGTCTATGCTGTCTGACAAAATCACTATTTTAGTAGTTCATTAAAGTAAATAAGGCTTTATGACTGATGTATACTAACTATCAATCACTTAGATCATGTATTTTCAGGTAGCGATACATCTTTGGGACGTCCGTAGCCCGTTGAAGTTGACATTTAAAATGGTTAAGTTAGGGGTTAAGGTTAGTATTTAGGGTAGGGATGTCTCAAGAATCCCTAGAGAATACCCTAGAGTTAACTTGTTGTCTGAAAATTAAATGTACATTTTCCTCACCTGCGTCCAGTCAGCAGATGGACTAGATGCCGATTAGGCCGCCCGTTGTGACTTGCAGAGCAAGTTTGTATGAAGGTCTGGTTATTAAATGGCTACATAGTTCAATAGTAATATCCTCTAAAACGCTCTGGGGACAAACTTTGCTGCCCTGTTTCCAGTTGTACACGTGGCTGGGAGAACCTATTCAAGTAAGGAAATAGATTTTGGAAATGTAAAGGAGCAACGATGTATTATTAGCTAACTAGCTACAGTGCAGGCTAACTCAAATGAGCTGCTAAATGAACTAGCTAGTTGGCTAGCAAATACTGTATAGATAGATAGATACGTGAATGAAATATCACCAGCCACTTAACTTCATATTAGCTAGCTATCTATTTATCACTGTAAAAAACAAATTCCAAAAGCATTTGTAGGTAGCTAGCTAACAGCCATGGAGGGTGAAAGGATAGCAGCCCCAACTGTCAGTGAGAGAGGAGGCTATTCTGGATAGGGAAGGTACTTTTGTGTAGTTCCTGTCCCTAGAAGTGAGGACGGAGATAATAGTAACATAATATTCAGTGTGGTGTAATTTGACTATAATGAAGTGTGTTTCTTGTGAGGTTTTCTGTCCTCAGATAAAGAGTGCTATGAAAGCCAGTCTACATATGAAGAGGTCCCAATGAAGAGCAGTGGTTCTCAGTCCTGGGGACTCAAAGAGGCACATTGTTGTTTTTGCCTCAGCACTGCACAGCTGATTCAAATGATCAACTCATCATCAAGCTTCAAGTGGTATTTATGTATTCATTTGTGATGTCATCCTTGATATGATCCTGTTATTGTCACATGCTACACATGCACATATGTGTGCCCATGCATCTATCAATCCAATGTTATCATGATTTGTTATCAGGGATATTATACTTTAGTAATCCACAATGACCTGGTGATGTAACAGTCTAATAATGACATTGTCTTCCATATTCCTACAGATACCTTGTAACTGGAGATTCCTGCAAAACGATTGCCTACAGTTGCAGTGTAGGGCACTGCAAGGTTGGGTGACCAGGGTCATCTGGGACTGCCTCCTGGAGGAATTCAGGTGTGTGAAGGCTACCTGTGTCCTGCGTAACTTCATGAGGATGGACACGAGGACCAGGAGGGGATCTGCAGCTCGCCGCCGTGTCCCAGAGGAGGAGTCTGCTGCTCTGCAGGATGTTTCAAGGAGGGGGTCCAACAACGCAGCAAGAGAGGCATTCCGTGTGCAGGAGATCTTCACCTCCTACTTCTTCAACGAGGGTGCTGTTCCCTGGTAACACCATAGACTACACTATGCACAACCAAAGGCTCTTTTAAGAGCCATTCACATTGCAATAGGAGTATTCTTCCATTTACTTATCTATGTCAACTGCAGTTATTCAATTCACAGTTTCTCTCCCTTTGATTTCCACTTCTCAGGTGAGGGTGCTGTTTAGGTAAGGGTGTGATGTCTGTGAAAAAACAAAACAGGCTATTTTAAATCACCCATATTGAAGAAATGTAGAAGAATTAGACACCCTATAACCCACACCTACACACTCATGTATCAATCTGATTGATGGATTGTGTTGTGCAGTAAGCCGGCTCAGGTGTATAACTGTGGCTCCTTCCACCTTCAAAGAATAGGCAAGAGGGCCAACCATGGAGAATAGTAAGACACTTCATTATTTCCATAACTACGCTATATTGTTTGTCCTTATGGGTCCGTTCATGTTTTTCAGCATAAAGTACTCTGCAGCCACTTAGTGTGGTGTGGACACCAGGTGAGGCCACACACAGATTCCTATTGAACACTGTGGCTTTAACTACCTTATTTTCTCAATAACAGTCTCTCTCCTTCACTTCATCCCTCTCTCCCCTTCTCCCTAAATCCTCTAGGTTATATCAGCTGTGTCGGTGAACCCCTCCTGCATCTGAACTGGCTACATCGAGGGCACAGCATGGTCAGAGGTGAGAGGTCACTTGGTCGGGTCAACAGGAAGTATTATTAAAGAGATGCTTTACATTGAAATACAGATAGATGCAGTAGTCCCAGAGTTAATGATCCAAGGTCAGTTTTGCATTTCACCTCCTGATTGATGACTAACAATGTCAGAATAAAAACACAAGGCTTAAACATGCTCTCTCTCCATCTGTCACTCATCTGCAGATATGTTTTGATGTGAGAGAATGCCAACCCCCAGTCCCATCATCACCACCTCACCCTCTTTTAAGATAACCTGTGGGCCGACTAGAGACACTGTTATGTAATTGTGATGAACTGAGAGAATATTTAGGTAGCACTGTGATTCATTAATCATGTGCTGCCTTCCCTGCTCCTATGTGCTTACCTCTTTCCCTTTCTGTCTTTTACACCTCTCTCTCCACCTCTTCCTTCCTCTGTTTTTATAATGCACAACAGATGTGCATTGAAGTACAGATTGAACTTGTATTTATAACACTTGGATAATGAGCTTTTCAATAAAGCGTTTCACATTCTCTACTGGTTCAATGTCATACTCATGTCACAACACCCATAAAGCTAGCCAGCTAGCTGGCTAAATCGCGATTTTCGTAAAATAATTTTATGTTAAAAAAATGCATAATCGTTTGTCTATACATGAACTAACATTCCTGTCAACTGTACATGTTTTTTGCATGATTAGTTATTACGTTATAATCCCTTACATTTGCTTCCATCCTAGTATTTCTATCCCTCTCTTCTAGTATTTCTGTCCGCCATCTTTGATTGAGTTCAGTTCTGTGTAGGGGTACCCCTCTCTCCAAGTATTTCTGTCCGACATCTTTGATTCAGTTCAGTTCTGTGTAGGGGTACCCCTCTCTTCTAGTATTTCTGTCCGCCATCTTTGATTCAGTTCAGTTCTGTGTAGGGTTACCCCTCTCTCCTAGTATTTCTGTCCGCCATCTATGTTGAAGAAAGTCTAACTATCACTAGTGCAGCAGCAGCCTCCCCCGGTCCTAGTGCCGGCCCGGTAAGAAGTTTAAGATGCGATGGAACGGTTGACGAAAATAAGAAATCACAGAGAAAATATATTGATATTGATATTAAATTATTTAGGGAGGGGCTAATTAATATTTTAGGACTAGCTATGTTCCTGATTCCTACCTACCTTTTGTCTGAAATTTGTATTTACATTTTACTCAACTGCGTTACCCACTCCAGTCAGCAGATTGCGGTCTGCGACTTTAAGGCAATGATGCTACTGTGACGTATAATCTAGTGGACGGAACGCTTCTTTCAGCAGCAGCAACAGTTCGTCAGACACCTCGGTAGCTTGCTAGCCAAAATATACGAACAAATAAAGCTCTTTAGACGCTTTAGTGTATATTAGCCACTGTATTTTAAACCCACTTCTGTCGTCTAGTTAGTTATCCGTTTTAATTTCATATTTACGGTATTGTTTTTATTATTCATCTAGTGGGCTGGTTAAGTTAGCATTAGCCTAGCTAGCTAACATCTCCAACCATGAGGTCACTAAGCTACTCTCTTGTTAATGAAGAGAAGGACTGCTGGACGGAGAAGGAAGCTCTCGTCAAAGAGGAGAAGGAAGAGAAGGATATCACAGTAAAACAAGAAGTTGAGGCTGTTACAGTGAAAGAAGAAGAGAAAGACGTTACAGTGAAAGAAGAGGAAGACGCGTTCAGATTGAAAGAGGAAGAGGATGTTACAGTAAAAGAAGAGGAGGAAGAGAAAGAGGAGGCTGCAGTTTTTGGAGTGAAAGAGGAGGATGGGGAGATGACTGTCACATTGGAAGAAGAGGAGGAGGAAACTGAATATCTGGGCTCGGTTTCCCAAACGCATCTTAAGGCATCCAATGGTTCTAACGATGAACGGGCCCTGATTAACACTAGTAAGTACTGTCTTAAATACAGAGACACAAACTCTGCAGTTGTTGAACTGTTTTATTTTTTTATTTAACCAGGTGGCTGTGATGTCATAATGATAGTTTAACCAGGTAGGCCAGTTGAGAACAAGTTCTCATTTACAACTGCGACCTGGCCAAGATAAAGCAAAGCAGTGTGACACAGACAACAACATAGTTACACATGGAATAACATGGAATAAACAATAAACAAGCCAATAACACAATAAACAAGTCAATGACACAGTAGAAAAAAAGAAAGTCTATATATAGTGTGTGCAAAAGGCATGAGGTAGGCAATGAATAGTCCATAGTAGCGAAGAATTACAATTTAGCAGATTAACACTGGAGTGATAAATGAGCAGATGATGATGTGCAAGTAGAGATACTGGTGTGTAAAAGAGCAGAAAAGTAAATGAAAACAGTTTGGGGATGAGGTAGGTAGATTGGGTGGGCTATTTACAGATGGACTATGTAGAGCTGCAGCGATCGGTTAGCTGCTCAGATAGCTGATGTTTAAAGTTGGTAAGGGAAATATAAGTCTCCAGCTTCAGCGATTTTTGAAATTCGTTCCAGTCACTGGCAGCAGAGAACTGGAAGGATGTGTGGTGTTAAAGGGGAAATCTGCAATTGCTACATCCATATTTTGATTTTTAAAACTATAATGTTGATATCATGGATGGTCAGTCCTTGCATCCATAGGTCTGTCTATGAATTTGAAAGTAGTTACATTTCTCCACCCCCATCCATCATCTTATTAGCATAACAGTGGTGGAATTACAGCTTTGTTATTGGTTGATTGATTGTTGTGTGGCTTTTTTAAAGGGACAACCCAGTATTTAAACAGCAACAAAATGGCTGCCCAGAGACTTGGTTTGATAAACAGCTGAGGGGTGGGGGCTGGAGAAATGTAACCACTCTCAAATTCATAGAGAAAGCTATTGTAGCAACTGTAACCCAACACCTAGCGACCTCATCAAGAAGTTCAGACATCTTGGTGTAACAGTTATAAGGTGTTGGTTTGAGTTCAGCTCAGGGCTACCCCCTATATTCACTACACTATGAGTACAAGGACTGGCCATCCATGATGTCATAGTTTAACCAGGTTTCTAGGATATATAGTATATTCTAGAATTCATCCATGATGTCATAATGATAGTTTAACCAGGTTTCTAGGATATATAGTATATTCTAGAATTCATCCATGATGTCATAATGATAGTTTAACCAGGTTTCTAGGATATATAGTATATTCTAGAATTCATCCATGATGTCATAATGATAGTTTAACCAGGTTTCTAGGATATATAGTATATTCTAGAATTCATCCATGATGTCATAATGATAGTTTAACCAGGTTTCTAGGCTATATAGTATATTCTAGAATTGCCAGTGAAGATTTCCTGTGGGGGTCAAATTATTAGAGCTGTTGATAAGTCATTGTATAATATTCAGCCAATTTTTTTTCATGCCCTTACATTAAAGGTGAAACATACCTAGATTCAATTACAGTCATGAATTGGTTTGAAACCTTTGTTTTAAACCCTTCTCAAAGTTGGTGCCTTGACGGATTTGTAAAAAATGGTTTGGCATGAAACACCATTTATTTATTTATTTATTTAAATGTAACCTTTATTTAACTAGGCAAGTCAGTTAAGAACAAATTCTTATTTTACAATGACGGCCTAGGAACAGTGGGTTAACTGCCTTGTTCAGGGGCAGAACAACATATTTATACCTTGGCAGCTCGGGGATTCGATCTTGCAATCTTTCGGTTACTAGTCCAACGCTCTAGCCACTCTGCTGCTGGACTTCGGAAATTCTGCTACTGAAGTTTTCAGTAATAAACTACACCAGCAGTCGGCAACCTTTTCCAGTTGGAGTGCCAATGTATCTGACCATTACTACAAATCTGATGCCAGTTCTCATTTTCATATGCACATTTTCGTGAAACAGTTTCATTTCATTGATAATAGTATCTCAAAATCATTGTCTGTGATTAATCTACATTCTATCTGAATTAAAATTATACAAATCTAAAAGTACCTTTTATTTCCATTGCCAACTATGTAAAAAAATAGCCTACATAAAGCTAACAAATAAAAACATTGCATTCTGCAGGTAGAAAATATCCTATAAATCACATTTGCTGCACATGGCATGTCTACAACAAACTTGAAACATTGTATCAACTGGGTCCTCTGAAACTTGTGATAGCAAGCTTGCAACATTGTATAATATATTCTGGGCTGTTAGTTTCCCACGCCAGTGAGTTCGGGACAGACACAGCTGTCGGCTATTTGTGAAAAGAATAAGAAGTAATCAGGTATTTTATGACATTTCCACTGGATCAGAGCATTACATTTTTCCCTTTCATGCCGAGTGGTTATCGAAAGGGTGAGAGCTGGAAATATTTTACGAAAATACTTTGAGGAACTATTGTCATACGCAATTGATTTTGATTAGACTTTGTTTACTTGCTGTTTGAGGTGAATAATTTTTTTATATGAGAAGCTTCACAACTCATTAGTGGTGCAGCGTTAAGACAATCAGAAATACTGTCAGACATCCCCAAATAGGCACATTTATAGGCCTACATTTGCGCGCAGGCCAGGTAGACTAGTCCTACTACTATATGCGTAATTGGGTGTGCTTCCTTACTCAACATTGACAGGAGTGTTTCAAACAAAACACAATTAATAAATTGACAAAACTGACGTATTTTGCGGGGTCAGGTCTGGGTGGTCTGCCAGGGGCCGTTTCATTTAGTATCCGTTTGGTTCGTGGAATGATTGTATTTCCCCATAGTATGTTGTACCGAGGTTGACCGACTGAAAGGGAGTGTAACTTTATGACTGTTGGATTCTAAACTTTGAACATTGAGATATTAACCTGTCTCGCCCCCCCGTTCCGCTAGCGTAACTCCTCCCACATTCCACTGAAAAGGCAGAGCGCGAAATTCATTTTTTTTTTTTTTGAAATATTTAACTTTCACACATTAACAAGTCCAATACAGCTAATGAAAGATACACATCTTGTGAATCCAGCCAACATGTCCGATTTTTTTAAATGTTTTACAGGGAAAACACAATATATATTTATGTTAGCTCACCAACAAATAGAAAAAAGCACAGACATTTTTCACAGCACAGGTAGCAAAATCAAAAATCAACCAAACTAACCTAGAACAAACCAAGAAACAACTTAATCAGATGACAGTTTTCGCTGTAAAACACTTAAAAAATCGGAAATATTGGCTGTATTCACAAGATCTTTGTCTTTCATTTGCTATACACCATGTATTTTTCAGAAATGTTTTATGATGAGTATTTAGGTATTTGACGTTGGCGTCTGTAATTACTCTGGCTGCTTCGGTGCTATTTCTGACAGTAGCTGTGATGGTAGCAGCAATGTAAAACTGATTTTTACCTCAAATATGCACATTTTTCGAACAAAACATAGATTTATTGTGTAACATGTTATAGGACTGTCATCTGATGAAGTTGTTTCTTGGTTAGTTTGGTTGGATCTTGGTTAGTTAGGTTGGCTTTGTGCATGCTACCTGTGCTGTGAAAAATGTCTGTCCTTTTTTGTATTTGGTGGTGAGCTAACATAAATATACGTGGTGTTTTCGCTGTAAAACATTTTAAAAATCGGACATGTTGGCTGGATTCACAAGATGTTTATCTTTCAAATGCTGTATTGGAAAGTTGCTTGTTAATGTGTGAAAGTTAAATATTAAAAATATATATATTTTGAATTTTGCGCCCTGCTCTTGAGCTGGCTGTTGTCATATTGTGCCCGACGTCGGAAGCCAGAAGAAGTTAAGCTTCTCTAGTGTCTAGGAGGAGTGTCCAAAGTGGGGTATATATACTTCTGATGGTGAGAACATGTTTTTGTCTGAACTACGGCTGTAACGACTCTTTGGGAAGAATTAAACCTGGTTAAGCTTCTCTAGTGTCCGTGAGTTATTTACTCTGAAAAATGAAAATGGTGAAGAGCGGTATTACATTTAAGGAATAAATCCGAGCCTCACGCTCATCACCTGTGGAAGGCAGGGCTTCCAGCGAGGCGTGACTTTAATATTATGTTGTACCTAGTTTCCCTTTTTCAGGGAACACTAGTTATAGTCATAACTATGTGGATTTAATAGTATGTTGTACCTAGTTTCCCTCCTTCAGGGAACAGTAGTTATAGTCATAACTATGTGGATTTAATAGTATGTTGTACCTAGTTTCCCTATTTCAGGGAACAGTAGTTATAGTCATAATGTTACGCTTGTCATATGATGAACTTCAACTTAAATACGGGATCTTGCTGTCGGACAGTTTTCTTGTTTTCTGAAATGCACTGGAATTATGTATCATTTAGTGGCTCCTTATGTTACGCTGGGAAAACAGTTTTCATGGGCACAGAAATACTAAATAATTTCAGAGTTTGCTATATCCAATGGTTTTTAACTGAGTCACCTTGTAATCCAAGATGGCGTAGCAGTAAGATGTGTTTGTTGTAAATGTTATGTTTTTTTCCTCTTTTTTTTGGCAACACACCTCACCCAATGTGATACGGAACTGCAATTTTTTAGACCTTATAGCTGGAAACTCCAGCAGAAGCTAGCTATCAGAAGCTAACCAGCTAATTAGCTACTAGGTATTGAGTCATTGTTAGCCATTGCTAGCGGCCTTTACCTTTTTAGCTCAGACACCAGCCGCTTTTAGCCTGGATAATACATGCCAGTCTGCACAGCGCGATATCAACCCTGAGCATATCGGACTGTTTTTCTCTACATCACCGTATTCCTGCCGTAAGCTCAGGACCATTACACCGGATAATCACAGCTAGCTAGCTGCCACCGAGTGGCCCAGCCCCGAAGCTAGCCTTGAGTGAGGCCCATCTCCCGGCCTGCTCAGTGGACCCTATGATCACTCGGCTGCACAGCTGATGCCTCCCAGACTCTTCACTGAGACGACTAGAAGCCACTACATCACCGGATTCCTGCCGTAAGCTCTGGACCTTTGCACCGGACGCACTGGAGTGGCTATAGTGGCTAATGCCCTTGTCCCGAAGCTAGCACCAGTTAGCCTCGAGCCAAGCGCATCTCCCAGCTAGCATTGTATCGACTACCTAATGGCTTCCCTGGTTCATATATTGCTGTTCACTGGACCCTATGATCACTTGGCTACATAGCTGATGCCTGCTGGACTGTTCATTCATCACGGTACTTCATTTTGTTTATCTGTCGGCCCCAGCCTCGAACTCAGGCCCAGTGTGTAGTTAACTGACCCTCTCTGCCCATTCATCTCCATTTTACCTGTTGTTGTCTTAGCTGATTAACTGTTGTCTTGCCCGTTGTCTTAGCTAGCTCTCCCAATCAACACCTGTGATTGCTTTATGCCTCGCTTTATGTCTCTCTAATGTCAATATGCCTTGTATACTGTTGTTAAGGATAGTTATGATTGTTTTTATTTTACTGCGGAGCCCCTAGTCCCACTCAACATGCCTCAGAGAGCTCTTTTGTCCCACCTCCCACACATGCGGTGACCTCACCTAGCATAACTGGTGCCTCCAGAGATGCAACCTCTCTTATCGTCACTCAATGCCTAGGTTTACCTCCACTGTACCCGCACCCTACCAAACCCTGTCTGTACATTACATTATGCTCCTTTTATTCTCTGTTCACACCGCACTAGATGACCAGTTCTGATAGCCTTTAGCCGTACCCTCATCCTACTCCTCTGTTCCTCAGGTGATGTAGAGGTTAACCCAGGCCCTGTGTGTCCCCAGGCACTCTCAATTGTTGACTTCTGTAACCGTAAAAGCCTTGGTTTCATGCATGTTAACATCAGAAGCCTCCTCCCTAAGTTTGTTTTTCTCACTGCTTTAGCACACTCCACCAACCTTGATGTCCTTGCTGTGTCTGAATCCTGGCTTAGGAAGGCCACCAAAAATGTGGACATTTCTATCCCCATCTACAACATTTTCCGTAAAAATATAACTGCCAACGGGGGAGGAGTTGCAATCTACTGCATAGATGGCCTGCAAAGTCCTCTGGGTTTCGCCTGCTAAATAAGTTCTGTTATACACACAGACATGATTCAAACATTTTTAGAAACTTCAGAGTGTTTTCTATCCAAATCTACTAATAATATGCATATCTTATCTTCTGGGGATGAGTAACTGGCAGTTGAATTTGGGTATGCTTTTCATCCAAACGTGAAATTGCTGCCCCCTATCCTAGAGAAGTTAGATAACGATCAAACGATCACCCCTCATCACTGTCAAACGCTCCCTAAAACACTTCTGCAAGCAGGCCTTTCTGATCGACCTGGCCCGGGTATCCTGGTATCCTCCCATCGGTAGAGGATGCCTGGTTGTTCTTTAAAAGTAATTTCCTCACCATCTTAAATAAGCAAGAAATGTAGAACTAAGAACAGATATAGCCCTTGGTTCACTCCAGACCTTACTGCCCTCGACCAGCACAGAAACATCCTGTGGCGTACTGCACTAGCATCGAATAGTCCCCGCGATATGCAACTTTTCAGAGAAGTCAGGAACCAATACACACAGTCAGTTAGGAAAGCAAATGCAAGCTTTTTCAAACAGAAATTTGCATCCTGTAGCTCTAACTCCAAAAAGTTGTGGGACACTGTAAAGTCCATGGAGAATAAGAGCACCTAATCTCAGCTGCCTACTGCACTGAGGCTAGGAAACACTGTCACCACCGATAAATCCACGATAATTGAGAGTTTCAATAAGCATTTCTCTATGGCTGGCCATGCTTTCCTCCTGGCTACCCCAACCCCGGCCAACAGCTCCTCACCCCCCTCAGCTACTTCCCCAAGCCTCCCCAGCTTCTCCTTCACCCAAATCCAGATAGCTGATGTTCTGAAAGAGTTGCAAAACCTGGACCCGTACAAATCAGCTGGGCTAGACAATCTGGACCCTCTCTTTCTAAAATTATCCGCCGCCATTGTGGCAACCCCTATTACTGGTCTGTTCAACCTCTCTTTAGTATCGTCCGAGATTCCTAAAGATTGGAACGCTTCCACGGTCATCCCCCTCTTCAAAGGGTGTGACAATCTAGACCCAAACTGTTACAGACCTATATCCATCCTGCCCTGCCTTTCCAAAGTCTTCGACAGCCAAGTTGACAAACAGATCACTGACCATTTCGAATCCCACCGTACCTTCTCCGCTGTGTAATCCCGTTTCCGAGCTGGTCACGGGTGCACCTCAGCCTCGCTCAAGTTACTAAACGATATCATAACCGCCATCGATAAAAGACAGTACTGTGCAGCCGTCTTCATCAACCTGATCAAGGCTTTCGACTCTGTCAATCACCGTATTCTTATCGGCAGAATTAACAGCCTTGGTTTCTCAAATGACTGACTCGCCTGGTTCACCCACTACTTCTCAGACAGAGTTCAGTGTGTCAAATCGGAGGGCCTGTTGTCTGGAGCTCTGGCAGTCTCTATGGGGGTACCACAGGGTTCAATTCTCGGACCAACTCTTTTCTCTCTATATACCAATGATGTTGCTCTTGCTGCGGTTGATTCCTTGATCCACCTCTACGCAGACCACACCATTCTGTATGCATCTGGCCCTTCTTTGGACACTGTGTTAACAAACCTCCAAACGAGCTTCAATGCCATACAACACTCCATCCGTGGCCCCCAACTGCTCTTAAACGCTAGTAAAACTAAATGTATGCTCTTCAACCTATCGCTGCCCGCACCCGCCCGTCCAGCATGACTACTCTGGACGGTTCTGACTTAGAATATGTGGACAACTATAAATACCTAGGTGTCTGGCTAGACTAAACTCTCCTTCCAGACTAATATTAAGCATTTCCAATCCCAAATTAAATCTAGAATCGGCTTCCTATTTGCAACAAAGCTTCCTTCACTCACGCTGCCAAACATACCCTCGTAAAACTGACTATCCTGCCGATCCATGACTTCGGTGATGTCATTTTCAAAATAGCCTCCAACACTCTACTCAGCAAACTGGATGTAGTCTATCACAGTGCCATCCGTTTTGTCACCAAAGCCCCATATACCACCCACCACTGCGACCTGTATGCTCTCGTCGGCTGGCCCTCGCTACATATTCGTCGCCATTTGCACACACTGTATATAGATTTTTCTATTGTGTTATTGACTGTACGTTTGTTTATCCCACGTGTAAATCTGTGTTGTTTTTGAGGCACTGCTTTGGTTTATCTTGGTCAAGTCGCAGTTTTAAATGAGAACTTGTTCTCAACTGGCCTACCTGGTTAACCTTTTCTCAATACAGGGGGTGCTGTTTCAACTTCGACATTTTGCGTTCCCAAATTAAACTGCCTCGTACTCAATTCTTGCTCGTACAATATGCATATTATTATTACTATTGGATAGAAAACAATCTCTAGTTTCTAAAACCGTTTGAATTATGTCTGTGGGTGAACCAGAAGTCTTTCTGCAGCGAAAATGATCTCGGATCAGTTTAAAGCTCTGTATGTGTCCTATGGGTCGAAATGAACTGCACCCGCCTTCCCCTGGATGTCAGTAACCAATGAGAAGTGGAATGGACTTTCTACGTAGCTCTCAGAGTTTATAAAAGGCCATGGAGTGGGGGGTCCGTTCTTTTCAACGCTCGTCAGGACGCAAGAGAGGACATCAGAATGGCATGCTCAAAAGCTCTCGTTATCGGCCTAAGATATATCCGTCTGTGATTTAATTCGATATAGGTGTTAGAAACATCATAACGAAGTTATTTTAAACCGATTTATATCAGTTTATGCGAGTATATTGCTATTTTCGGAATTTTCGTAGTATTGCGTTTTGAGGATTTGGGCATGTGTGTGCCACGTAGCTATTGTTAGCTGCTAAATCCGAAGTTGAAGAGGACGTTTTACAACAAAGCAACGATTCTTTTGGACAAAGGACACCTTGCCCAAGATTCTGATGGAAGCTCAACTAATAGTAAGAACTATTTATGATGTTAATTCGTTGTTCTGTGGAAAAATGTAAAAGTATTTTTCGGCCATTATTGCGGCACTGGTCTGGCTGTAACGCACACTGTATGTCTAGTAACGTTAATTTTTAAAATCTAACACAGCGGTTGCATTAATAACTAATGCATCTTTCAATTGCTGTCCAACCTGTATTTTTTAGTCAAGTTTTCGATTATTTATTGATTAGATTAGGTGCCTTTCCAAGATGGCGCCGGCCAGAATGCATGCCATGTTTTTACTGATTACATTGCATAACCACGATTTGTGCTGCTAAATATGCACATTTTCGAACAAAAGCTATATGCATTGTGTAATATGATGTTACAGGACTGTCATCTGATGAAGTATATCAAGGTTAGTAAAATTATATATCTTTTGCTGGGTTGTTACGATCGCTAACATTTACTGCTGGTAAATGCGGTTGTGATTCTGGCTATTGTGGTAAGCTCATATAATGCTATATTGTGTTTTCGCTGTAAAACACTTAAAAAATCTGACATATTGGCTGGATTCACAAGATGTTGGGCTTTCATTTGCTGTACACTGTGTATTTTTCAGAAATGTTTTAATATGAGTAATTAGGTATTTGACCTTGGTCTCTGTAATTATTCTGGCAGCTTCGGCACTATTTCAGATTGCAGCTGCAATGTAGAACTGTGATTTATACCTGAAAAATGCACATTTTTCTAAAAAAACATATGCTATACCATAAATATGTTATCAGACTGTCATCTTATGAAGTTGTTTCTTGGTTAGTGGCTATATATATCTTTATTTAGTCGAATTAGTGATAGCTACTGATGGAGAAAAAAACTGGTGGAGTAAAAAAAGTGGTGTCTTTTGCTAACGTGGTTAGCTAATAGATTTACATATTGTGTCTTCCCTGTAAAACATTTTAAAAATCAGAAATGATGGCTGGATTCACAAGATCTGTATCTTTCATCTGGTGTCTTGGACTTGTGATTTAATGATATTTAGATGCTAGTATTTACTTGTGACGCTATGCTAGGCTATGCTAGTCAGCTTTTTTTACTGTGGGGGGTGCTCCCGGATCCGGGATGCGTAGCAAGTAGAAGTAAAATAAAAATATATATAATCTTAACTTTATTGACAACACCCAAATGGATACTGTCATTAATGTGGTTCTTCAATAATTACACATAATTCTTAATACTGTCGCTGTTTAGTTAGTCACATGTTCAACTATTATCAGCTGAATCAGGAAATCATTTTCTGAATGCCAGTCAAATGACAAACATCACGACATGCGAAAACAATCAAAGTGCTTCTTCATTCATTACTCTGGTAAAGACAGTTATGCCGTGCTCCACGTTGGATCCAACATCCCTAACAAATTGATGTCTATAATGTTATTGTCTGCTTGATTTACTGTAGGGTCTCGTTAGTCTGTTTGGACACAGAGATACTTAGCTCATAATGTGTAGAGAATCGATTTTTCTATTCTGTTATTGACTGTACGTTTGTTTATCCCACGTGTAACTCTGTGTTGTTTTTGTCACACTGCTTTGCTTTATCTTGGCCAGGTCACAGTTGTAAATGAGAACTTGTTCTCAACTGGCCTACCTGGTTAAATAAAGGTGAAAAACGAAATTTAATTAAAAATACTTTTAAAAAATCATTACTTTATTGACACCAACCAAATCGATACTGTCATTAACGTGGTTCTTAATACTGTAGCAAACATTATATTAAGCAGGACATTCAAGCGAGCCTTACAATTATAATCCAAAGTAGTGTGAAATGTACTAATAAGCAACCTGGAAATGGAGGTTACTCCCCTGAGTTTTCCCCCATTCACATTCAGAATACGTTGTGAAAAACTAAAATCTTTGCTCACCATTTTTGCTCCAGGCAGATATACTACATCCATAACTATCGGTTTCCTCATACAATTTTAGCCAACACAGAAAGGGGCCTATATTGGAGACCAAAAGTCGTCTGGCACACTGCTTAGAGTTTCAACAACATGAATAACTTATTTCTAGTCTACAATCTTAGATGTTACTACTAATGTGAAAACAAGACAATATATGACTATTCTTGCTCATTTTAAGACAAATGTCAAATCATTACATTCAAACAGACGTCAATTGTTGTACAACATCATGGCTACGCTGTTGGCATCACCTTTTACATTGGATTTCTGCTGTTGTGGGCCTTTAACCATCTGTATGACTGTCATTCAAACAGGAAAGAGACGTGACTGTCCTGGATCCTCTGGGGAGCCTCAACAACCTCATGATGCTAAAAAGGCAGAGAAGAGTCTCTCCAGATCAGAACACCTCAATAAACACCTGCAGAGATCCACAGGGAAGAGAACTCACTGCTGCTCTGACTGTGGGATGAGATTCACCTCATTAGGCATTAAAATTCATCAGCGAATCCACACAGGAGAGAAGCCTTTCAGCTGTACTCAATGTGGGAAGAGATTTACTAATTCAAGTAATCTGAAAACACACCAGAGAATACACACAGGAGAGAAGCCATATAGCTGTGGTCAATGTGGGAAGAGTTTTGGTCGATCTTGTCATCTGACTCAACACAAGAGAATACACACAGGAGAGAAACCTTATAGCTGTGATCAATGTGGGAAGAGTTTTGGTCAATCTGTAGAGCTGACAGTGCACCAGAGAGCACACACAGGAGAGAAGCCTTACAGCTGTGTTCAATGTGGGAAGAGTTTTGGTCGATCTTGCCATCTGACTCAACACAAGAGAATACACACAGGAGAGAAACCTTATAGCTGTGATCAATGTTGGAAGAGTTTTGGTCAATCTGGAGAGCTGACAGTGCACCAGAGAGCACACACAGGAGAGAAACCTTACAGCTGTGTTCAATGTGGGAAGAGTTTTGGTCGATCTTGCCATCTGACTCTACACCAGAGAGCACACACAGGAGAGAAATCTTATAGCTGTGATCAACGTGGGAAGAGTTTTGGTCAATCTGGAGAGCTGACAGTGAACCAGAGAGCACACACAGGAGAGAAATCTTACAGCTGTGTTCAATGTGGGAAGAGTTTTGGTCGATCTTGCCATCTGACTCTACACCAGAGAACACACACAGGAGAGAAATCTTACAGCTGTGTTCAATGTGGGAAAAGTTTTGGTCGATCTTGCCATCTGACTCTACACAAGAGAATACACACAGGAGAGAAACCTTATAGCTGTGATCAATGTTGGAAGAGTTTTGGTCAATCTGGAGAGCTGACAGTGCACCAGAGAACACACACAGGAGAGAAGCCTTATAGCTGTGATCAGTGTGGGAAGAGATACTCTGATAAAAGATCTCTGATCAAACATCAGAAAATACATGCATGAAGGAGTTGTAGGAAAAATCCAGGCTCTGAATTGAAAGAGTACTATTTATGAGATTTAACAAAAAGTGACTCACACAAAAATAGCTGTGTTACACTTCCCACGTTGGTGACCCACTTGAGTCAAAATGGAACACCTCAAAATGTGGTGAGCTGTTTTCTACAAGTTGTCCTCTAACCAGGGATGTACACATTACTCCCAGATTCTGTGTGCTTTTTGAGCTGTTAGTTTTAACAGGACGTGCAACCTCATCTTCCTCCTGTCGCACAAATGATTTTAGCATGATATAGATGAGTTATGACAAATAAGTGTTGCGTTCCTTTGTTTTGCAACCCATAAATTTAAATGCATCACTCCCAAATGTAGCTGACTGTTTTCTGTAGGTTGTCCTCTAATCAGTGAGGTGAAATATATCTCTCATTTCCACGTGTTTTGTTTAGTTGTGTTAGTTTCAACAGCACGAACAACCTGATTTCCCCCCTAATTGATATCAGTGATTTATTGCTACTTGTCAAAACAACAGCGTTTTTGGTGCTTGTGCAGTTTATAAGGAGCTTGTTTAAGTAATATGATTTTTGTGGCAGATGTTTGTGTATATAGTACATTTTATGTTTATGTTTTCAGTTAATCACAAAGTGTTTCTGCATTTGGACACGTTTAAACTGTGACATTGGGGCTATGCCACCTAGTGAAATGTTGTTGAAAATAAGACTATGCCCAACGTACAATATAAGTTTGGTTTTAGTTGAAAGTGAAAGTTGGGGGAAAAAACATTGAATTTCAACATACTTGCAGCCTATACACGTTAACGCAGTATAATAAATCGGTCTATAATCAATTTTATTAACAATCCTAATAAATTGAGTCATAAATGTAGGACATATTTGTTGTCTTAAGGGGGAAGGTGTTACTGTCTTTGGTTTTTCCATTTATGTTTTGAGATTGGACGTTAGCAAGTATAGCTCGTTAGCACGTATAAGCTCGTTAGCACGTAGGACGCACTGATAAGTGTCACCTCGTTAGTCAGTATGTGTTACACCTGTGCTGGCTTGTCCATCTCGTTAGTGGGAAGGTGTTTCACCTGAGCTGGTCCAGGTTCTATTTAAGAGTGTCTGGCCCAGTGCTCCAGTTGTCTTGATAGATGTGGAGAGTCAACACCTTTAGTCGATCCACCTTTTTGGTTTGCTTCCTGTCTTTAAGTTTATTGTGGGTTTTTATTTTGTTTGCCTCTTCTTGGGCAGAATTAGTGGGTCTCATGGTGGGTGTCTTTTAGGTCCCAGTTGTTGTTACTAGTCAACTTTCAGTGGACACAGAGCAAAACTGCAACATTATGTTATAATACTTTTATTGCATCAAATGGTTGTTTTATGCAACAGAATAGAGGGTTCTTAGAACTATTGTGTCTGTGTGTTCTACTGAGGATGGGCCTCTGGGAGAAAACACTGACAGGAGATTTACAATGTCTTTTGGGTGATTAAAACCTTAAGGGACTGCATTCCAGAGCATGAGTTAATGTTTCTGTTCTATACGGTACCAGGGAGAGATGACCCCAGGGCCAGACCCTGGTCTCTACACAAAGAGTACTGTTTTTACAGCAGATACTGTCTGCTGAGAATTATAACTATCTCTCATACAAATCTTAACCTTGTGACCCATTCTATACATCTGTTGTTCGTCATGTAAGTTGAAAGGGGTGTATCTTGGCTATAAAAGACCTTTGTACTTTCGTCCTGTGGGTCGACCAGCCATCATTATCGTAGAGCACTCAATTGATTCACTTTATATGTGTGTGTTGTATTGACCTGCTCCCTTATTAATAAGTGAATAAAGATTTAGTTTAAGAATAACTCTGACTTGTGTGGTAAGTTTCTCTCCTCATTTGATATTAAAGAAGTTAACCACCACATTTGGCGATGGGGATGTGAATCTTCACTTGGTGACCGCTCCTGATGACCTGGCTCCTGACGACCTGGGTAAATGACCTGGCTCCTGATGACCTGGCTCCTGACGACCTGGGTAAATGACCTGGCTCCTGACGACCTGGGTAAATGACCTGGCTCCTGATGACCTGGCTCCTGACGACCTGGGTAAATGACCTGGCTCCTGATGACCTGGGTAAATGACCTGGCTCCTGACGACCTGGGTAAATGACCTGGCTCCTGACGACCTGGGTAAATGCCCTCAAACCTAGTTTTTTTTTAAAAAGAGGTGAGCGAAACATGCAAAGTGTAGTTTATATAAAAGTCTAGTAAGCTCTGAGTGTGTATTCCTGTGTGAGCGGGGCACCTTGGAGGTGTAGACAGGGCCGAGTCAGTGGAGGATGATCTGAGAGTCAGTCGACTCTCACACTCTCTCTCTTGATTCATTTCTGAGAAGATCTGAAAAGATCATTTGCACACATTTGTATGCTAATAGATTTCAGTTTGTATTGACTGCTATGTAGGTTAAATGTACACTTCAAATGCAGCTGTCCTACAACATATCTGTACCTTCTTCTTGATCCCAATTGCATTGTGTCCATGTTCTGTCCTATAAGAATTTCAAAGGAAGAGAAAATGTGTCAAGCAATTAAATATATATATTAAATAAATATTGAAAGATAAATGGCATTGACATACAATGTAATGTAAAATAGAAGAACATATTGGAGAAAGCACTAGCCAATACAGTACTGCCATACAGTAACAGTACTGCCATACAGGCCTAATATCACATTTCAAGATATCTTTGTACACAAATTGTTCAATATCTTATCATTATACAAAAGAGGTAGTCTAGACACTGTAATAATACCATTATGCATTTGAATCCCATCGACAGCTACCATCTAAGATATTAATTTCCCTCCACAAGGGGGCGGACATGTAACGTTTCCAAAATGGGATAGTATTGTACATGTAACGTTTCCAAAATGGGATAATATTGACCATGTAACGTTTCCAAAATGGGATAGTATTGTACATGTAACATTTCCAAAATGGGATAGTATTGTCCTTTTAACGTTTCCAAAATGGGATAGTATTGACCATGTAACGTTTCCAAAATGGGATAGTATTGTCCATGTAACGTTTCAAAATGGGATAGTATTGTACATGTAACGTTATGCCCCCTTGTGAGTTAATAGTATTGCATGCTGTAGCAGGCTATATAAAGAGGAAGACCTCCATTGACGATTCAGTTCGTTGTAACATCTCGTCTGGACAGGTCAACGTCCTTAGTTAGTTAACGTTAGCTAGTTCATTATCACAAAAGTGAGAACTGCTCTAGATTGGAAACTTACGTTAATGAGTGTAAAGCTATGTTGGCTTTATGGAAACGATATACAATATATGGGAAAGAATATAGTTCAGGGAAATAATCCAAACCTAGTTGTGCCTAGTTAGGACATAACGTTAGCTAGCTAGATAACGGTACTGTACTGTAGCTCATACAACGCCGACGGTCAAACCCGGCTTTCTAATATTTACGGTAATTAGCTATAGTAACGTTATGGAAGCTATTCACAGAAAACCATCATTGTCTTCGTTATTCATTATTAGTATGTTATATTATTATAATAAATGACATATTCAGAGCCAAACATCAACCCAACGTAACCTTTTTAACTGTTGTCGCATCCAAACTTGTCACCATCGTTTTCAGTTGTAATTGCGAAGTTCCCGGAAGAAGTCCAGCAACAACGGAGGTTCCTCGATGAACCCACCTTCTAACAAGTTCTTTGAAGAACCTTTTGGGGCTGTTTTTCATTGACCAAGAACCCTACGGTTCTTAGGGGATCTGAGAACAACTCCAGTTGAACCCTTCATTTTTAGAGTTGTAGTCGGCTCTATTTACTCTCAGATTCAACACATGATGATTAGCATCAACGATCAAGTCAGCTGCTGCTGCTCCAATACAGTATGAGGTGAGACGGTGAACTGACGTTGAACCGGGCAGTCAGCTGCTGCTGCTCCAATACAGTATGAGGTGAGACGGTGAACTGACGTTGAACCGGGCAGTCAGCTGCTGCTGCTCCAATACAGTATGAGGTGAGACGGTGAACTGACGTTGAACCGGGCAGTCAGCTGCTGCTGCTCCAATACAGTATGAGGTGAGACGGTGAACTGATGTTGAACCGGGCAGTCAGCTGCTGCTGCTCCAATACAGTATGAGGTGAGACGGTGAACTGATGTTGAACCGGGCAGTCAGCTGCTGCTGCTCCAATACAGTATGAGGTGAGACGGTGAACTGATGTTGAACCGGGCAGTCAGCTGCTGCTGCTCCAATACAGTATGAGGTGAAACGGTGAACTGACGTTGAATCATAATGAATAAGGTAATTAGTGAAACTGTTAAAAAATAGTATATAGAATATTGTACATCATATTAAATATATTACGGTATTGTTATCATATAGAAATATCATGGAATATTGTACATCATATTTAATATATTACTCTATTGTTATCATATAGAAACATCATGGAATATTGTACATCATATTAAATATATTACGGTATTGTTATCATATAGAAACATCATGGAATATTGTACATCATATTAGCATCAACATACATTATTGTTTCATTCAATTTCCCATAATCAGGATATTTCATATTTTCAAGTTCAGAAGTCAGAACCCATCACCTGCTATGTAAAAGAGACAGAAGAAGGCACAATGGTCAATGCTACCTGGGATCCTTGGGACATCCCTACCCTAAACCCTAACCTTAACCCCTACCTTAACCCTTTAACCCTAAACCCAACAAAAATTTTGATTTTGTCTGACAGCATAGACAGCAGCTCTACACTTTATTGACTGATCCAGTCATCCTTCCATCCCTCCTCAGTCTTCCTCTCCTCTGAAGACCCAGTGAGGATGGAGCTCAGTCAGGGAGCTGTTGAGGGACTGGTTAGGAAGAACACTTCTACAGCCAGAGAGGTGAGAGGTCACACATGGTTTAGATGGTAAATATTTATGTCCCCTTAGCGGTTCATCACGTCAGCTAAAGGGAATATGTTCCATTCATGTTTATTTACATTAGTGCAAATTGTCCACTGATATTGGTGTAATTTCTCACCCCTTTTGGCTGTATGAAAGTTAATTTCCTCTCTCAGGCACACACATTTGTTCTTTGATATTATGAAGGTAATTTATGTAGAATGTACTTTTCCCCACTAATTCACCCCATCTCTTTATATTGCTGATGCATATTCAGTGGCCTGACTGCATCCAGACTATGTCAAGGCCCATCCTGGTAGATCTGAACCTAATGCAGCTTGGAATGATTGGATGACAGAAGTCACATTTAGGTGCCAGGTGTAACTGAGGCCATAGATGCTCCTTATCCATTACTTTGAGAGTTTTATATAATATGACTAAATGTGTTTCTTTCTGTGTTGCAGGGGCAGTCAAGAAATGGAACAGCAAGGCCACAGAACATGACATAAGCAGAGCTGTGGGAGACCACCTCAAGCCCCTGGTAGAGCCGGGGGTGGTGTTTACCACTCCACCATCAGAGCTGTGGGAGACCACCTCAAGCCCCTGGTAGAGCCGGGGGTGGTGTTTACCACTCCACCAGCAGAGCTGTGGGAGACCACCTCAAGCCCCTGGTAGAGCCGGGGGTGGTGTTTACCACTCCACCACGCCTTCAGCAGGCTGGAAAAGTGGGATTGATCTTTTTTTCATATTAAGATGGACCAAGAGTCTGTTGATATTTTCAAATCAAATGCAATATTTTCAAATCAAGCTTTATTTATACAGCACATGTCAGACATGGATGCAACACAATGGCTTCACAGGAAAAAACTAAGAAAAAAAATGAAATATTTAGTACACAACAAACATAAGAGGATAAAAAACAGAAGAATAACAACTGAAAGACTAATGAACATTGCAAGGAAATGCCATTGATTAAAATATAAACAATATGATGCTATATCCAACCCAACCCAAAATATAAGCTTGTTTTTTAGGAGGGGTTCTGAAAGACACAATGGGGGTGTCCACTGAAAATTGACAAGTAACAACTGGGACCTAAAAGACACCCACCATGAGACCCACTAAATCTGCCCATGAAGAGGCAAACAAAAGAAAAACACACACCAAACTTAAAGACAGTAAGAAAACCAAAAAGGTGGCGCAACTAAAGGTGTTGACTCTCCACATCTATCAAGACAACTGGAGCACTGGGCCAGACACTCTTAAATAGACCCTGGACCAGCTCAGGTGAAACACCTTCCCACTAACGAGATGGACAAGCCAGCACAGGTGTAACACCTACTGACTAACGAGGTGACACCAATCGGTGAGTCCTACATGCTAACGAGCTATACGTGCTAACAAGCTATACGTGCTAAAGTCCAACCTCAAAACATAAATGGAAAAACCAGACTGTAACACCTTCCCCTTACGACAACAAATATATTTTATATTTATGACTCAATTTATTATGATTGTTAATAAAATTGATTATAGACCGATTTATTATACTGCGTCCATGTGTATAAGCTGCGAGTACGTTGAATTTAAATAGTTTTCTTTTACACTTTCAACTAAAACCAAACATATATTGTACGTCGGTCAGTCTTATTTTCAGTGACATTTTGCTAGGTGGGATATCCCCAATGTCGACAGTTTGCTAGGTGGGATATCCCCAATGTCACAGTTTAAACGTGTCCAAATCAATAGTCCAAAAGCAGAAACAGTTTGTGATAAATTGAAAACCTAAACGTAAAATGTGCTATGTACACAAACATCTGCCACAATAATCATATTACTAGTATTTATTTTTAGCTCACTGGTTAGAGGACAACCTGCAGAAGACAGTCAGCTACTTTTGGGAGTGATGTATTTCAATTTAGGGGTCGCTAAACAAAGGAACGCAACACTTATTTGTCATCACTCATCGATATAATGTTAAAATCAACTGTGCCGGGAGGAGGGAGATGAGGTTGCACGTCCTGTTAAAAATAACAGCTCAAAAACCACACGGAATCTGGGAATAATGTGTACATCCCTGGTTAGAGGACAACTTGTAGAAAACAGCAAGTTACATTTTGAAGTGTTGCATTTTGATTCAAGTGGGTCACCAACACGGTAAGTGTAACACAGCTCTTGTTGTGTTAGTCACTTTTTGTTAAATCACATAAATAGTACTCTTTCAATTCAGAGCCTGGACTTTTCCCCTGAGGCTAATATCCATATCACGCTGAAATCAATTGAATTAGGGTTCTACATTGTGAAACTCCTTAAAATACTCAAACATTCTACATACATTTCTTCATTTCTACTACAGAAATTCTACATTGTGACATCATTAAAATACTCCTACTACAATGTTAAAACATTCTACATTGTGACATCATTAAAATACTCCTACTACAATGTTAAAACATTCTACATTGTGACATCATTAAAATACTCCTACTACAATGTTAAAACATTCTACATTGTGACATTAATTCATTGATATCATGAAACAACTCCTTCATGTATGTAGTTTCTGATGTTTGATCAGAGATCTTTTATCAGAGTATCTCATGTCACACTGACCACAGCTATAAGATTTCTCTCCTGTGTGTGTTCTCTGGTGTGATACCAGATGGCCAGATCGACCAAAACTCTTCCCACATTGATCACAGCCATAAGGTTTCTCTCCTGTGTGTATTCTCTGGTGTGATGTCAGCTGGCCAGATCGACCAAAACTCTTCCCACATTGACCACAGCTATAAGGTTTCTCTCCTGTGTGTATTCTCTGGTGTCTAGTCAAAGTTCTAGATGCAGGAAAACTCTTCCCACATTGATCACAGCTGTAAGGTTTCTCTCCTGTGTGTGTTCTCTGGTGTAATGTCAGCTGGCCAGTTCTACCAAAACTCTTCCCACATTGACCACAGCTATAAGATTTCTCTCCTGTGTGTGTTCTCTGGTGTAGAGTCAGATTGCTAGATGTAGTAAAACTCTTCCCACATTGAACACAGCTATAAGGTTTCTCTCCTGTGTGTGCTCTCTGGTGTAATGTCAGCTGGCCAGATGTAGTAAAACTCTTCCCACATTGACCACAGCTATAAGGGTTCTCTCCTGTGTGTGTTCTCTGATGAATTTTAATGCCTGATGAGGTGAATCTCTTCCCACAGTCAGAGCAGCAGTGAGTTCTCTTCCCTGTGGATCTCTGCAGGTGTTTATTGAGGTGTTCTGATCTGGAGAGACTCTTCTCTGCCTCTTCAGCATCATGAGGTTGTTGAGGCTCCCCAGAGGATCCACGATAGTCCCGTTTCTCTCCTGTGTGAACAACAAAGTCAGACAGATGATTGAAGGCCCACAACAGCGGTAATCCACTGTAAAAGGTGATGCCAACAGCGTAGCCATGATGTTGTATAACAATTGATGTCTGTAATGAATGTTAAAATTATTTGACAATTGTCTTAAAATGAGCAAGAATAGTCATAGATTGTCTTGCTTTCACATTAGTAGTAACATCAATGATTGTAGACTAGAAATAAGTTATTCATGTTGTTGAAACTCTAAGCAGTGTGCCAGACGACTTTTGGTCTCCAATATAGGCCCCTTTCTGTGTTTAATAAAATTGCGGCACGAGGGCGATGCAACACAACTTGATTGTAGAAACTCCTCCCTGCTAATGAGGAAACCGCTAGTTATGGATGTACTATATCTGCTAATGAGGAAACCACTAGTTATGGATGTACTATATCTGCTAATGAGGAAACCACTAGTTATGGATGTAGTATATCTGCTAATGAGGAAACCACTAGTTATGGATGTAGTATATCTGGTAATGAAGAAACCACTAGTTATGGATGTAGTATATCTGCCTGGAGCAAAAATGGTGAGCAAAGATTTTAGTTTTTCACAACGTATTCTGAATGTGAATGGGGGAAAACTCAGGGGAGTAACCTCCATTTCCAGGTTGCTTATGAGTGCATTTCACACTACTTTGGATTATAATTGTAAGGCTCGTTTGAATGTCCTGCTTAATATAATGTTTGTGTCATCATTGCAAATCAACCGCTGTATTTAAAAAACACTTGTACCAGTAAAATGCTCTTTGTCTTTTCCATCAGCCTGACAATGAGGGTTTGTACACTGTTTTCCAAATTGGCCCATAACTTCACCTAACAACAAATATACCTGTAATGAACGAAGAAGCACTTTGGCTGTTGTTGCATGACATACATAGTGTACTCTAGGACCCATAACAACAACATAGACCTACTGTAGGACCCAAAACTTCACCTAACAACAACATAGACCTACTGTAGGACCCATAACAATAACAGACCTACTGTAGAACCCATAACTTCACCTAACAACAACATAGACCTACTGTAGGACCCATAACAATAACAGACCTACTGTAGGACCCATAACTTCACCTAACAACAACATAGACCTACTGTAGGACCCATAACTTCACCTAACAATAACATAGACCTACTGTAGGACCCATAACTTCACCTAACAATAACATAGACCTACTGTAGGACCCATAACTTCACCAAACAATAACATAGACCTACTGTAGGACCCATAACTTCACATAACAATAACATAGACCTACTGTAGGACCCCTAACAACAACATAGACCTACTGTAGGACCCAAAACTTCACCTAACAACAACATAGACCTACTGTAGGACCCATAACAATAACAGACCTACTGTAGAACCCATAACTTCACCTAACAACAACATAGACCTACTGTAGGACCCATAACAATAACAGACCTACTGTAGGACCCATAACTTCACCTAACAATAACATAGACCTACTGTAGGACCCATAACTTCACCTAACAACAACATAGACCTACTGTAGGACCCATAACTTCACCTAACAATAACATAGACCTACTGTAGGACCCCTAACAACAACATAGACCTACTGTAGGACCCAAAACTTCACCTAACAACAACATAGACCTACTG
Organism: Salvelinus namaycush; assembly: GCF_016432855.1. Taxonomy (NCBI): domain Eukaryota; kingdom Metazoa; phylum Chordata; class Actinopteri; order Salmoniformes; family Salmonidae; genus Salvelinus; species Salvelinus namaycush. The sequence continues at coordinate 428,287 of NW_024060008.1, forward strand.
TAGGACCCATAACAATAACAGACCTACTGTAGAACCCATAACTTCACCTAACAACAACATAGACCTACTGTAGGACCCATAACAATAACAGACCTACTGTAGGACCCATAACTTCACCTAACAACAACATAGACCTACTGTAGGACCCATAACTTCACCTAACAATAACATAGACCTACTGTAGGACCCATAACTTCACCTAACAACAACATAGACCTACTGTAGGACCCATAACTTCACCTAACAACAACATAGACCTACTGTAGGACCCATAACTTCACCTAACAATAACATAGACCTACTGTAGGACCCATAACTTCACCTAACAATAACATAGACCTACTGTAGGACCCATAACTTCACCAAACAATAACATAGACCTACTGTAGGACCCATAACTTCACATAACAATAACATAGACCTACTGTAGGACCCCTAACAACAACATAGACCTACTGTAGGACCCAAAACTTCACCTAACAACAACATAGACCTACTGTAGGACCCATAACAATAACAGACCTACTGTAGAACCCATAACTTCACCTAACAACAACATAGACCTACTGTAGGACCCATAACAATAACAGACCTACTGTAGGACCCATAACTTCACCTAACAATAACATAGACCTACTGTAGGACCCATAACTTCACCTAACAACAACATAGACCTACTGTAGGACCCATAACTTCACCTAACAATAACATAGACCTACTGTAGGACCCCTAACAACAACATAGACCTACTGTAGGACCCAAAACTTCACCTAACAACAACATAGACCTACTGTAGGACCCATAACAATAACAGACCTACTGTAGAACCCATAACTTCACCTAACAACAACATAGACCTACTGTAGGACCCATAACAATAACAGACCTACTGTAGGACCCATAACTTCACCTAACAACAACATAGACCTACTGTAGGACCCATAACTTCACCTAACAATAACATAGACCTACTGTAGGACCCATAACTTCACCTAACAACAACATAGACCTACTGTAGGACCCATAACTTCACCTAACAACAACATAGACCTACTGTAGGACCCATAACTTCACCTAACAATAACATAGACCTACTGTAGGACCCATAACTTCACCTAACAATAACATAGACCTACTGTAGGACCCATAACTTCACCTAACAACAACATAGACCTACTGTAGGACCCATAACTTCACCTAACAATAACATAGACCTACTGTAGGACCCATAACTTCACATAACAATAACATAGACCTACTGTAGGACCCCTAACAACAACATAGACCTACTGTAGGACCCATAACAATAACATAGACCTACTGTAGGACCCATAACTTCACCTAACAACAACATAGACCTACTGTAGGACCCATAACAATAACATAGACCTACTGTAGGACCCATAACTTCACCTAACAACAACATAGACCTACTGTAGGACCCATAACTTCACCTAACAACATAGACCTACTGTAGGACCCATAACTACACCTAACAATAACATAGACCTACTGTAGGACCCATAACTACACCTAACAACATAGACCTACTGTAGGACCCATAACAACAACATAGACCTACTGTAGGACCCATAACAACAACATAGACCTACTGTAGGACCCATAACTTCACCTAACAACAACACTTTAAAAAAACACTTACGTAAAAAAAAGCTTTTAACATATAACTATTTCTCTCTATACCATTTGTATTTCATTAACATTTTTATTTAATTTTTTTTGTACCTTTATTTTACTAGGCAAGTCAGTTAAGAACAAATTCGTATTTTCAATGACAGCCTAGGAACAGTGGGTTAACTGCCTGTTTAGGGGTAGAACGACAGATTTGTACCTTGTCAGTTCGGGGATTTGAACTTGCAACCTTTCAGTTACTAGTCCAACGCTCTAACCACTAGGCTACCCTGCCACCCCGAATGTTCTCATAGGCACTATAGTATTGCCAGCCTAATCTTAGGAGTTGATAGGCTTGAAGTCATGAACAAAACTGTGCTTCAAGAATTGCGACGAGCTGCTGGCAAACGCAGGGAAGTGCTGTTTGAATGAATGCTTACGAGCCTGCTGCTGCCTACCACCGCTCAGTCAGACTGCTCTATCAAATATCAAATCATAGACTTAACTATAATGTAATAAACACAGAAATACGAGCCTTAGGTCATTAATATGGTCATATTCAATTTAATACCGCTCTTCACCGACCCAGGAAGGGGCGGGGACAAACAGGTGTTGTACCTCGTTTCCCTCCTTCACGGAACAGTAATTATAGTCATAAAGGTAGAAAGTCATTTCATAAAGTCATAAAGTCATTTCAGTCGATTTCAGTACAACATTCTATGTGGAAATCCAATCATTCCCCATGCCGACCCAAACGGATACTAAATGAAACGGCCCCTGGCAGACCACCCAGACCTGACCCCGCAAGATGCGTCAGTTTTGTAAATTTATTCATTGTCTTTCATTTGTAACACTCCTGTCAATGTTGAGTAAGGATGCACACCTGATTACACATATAGAGGTAGGACTAGTCTAACTGGTTACACATATAGTAGTAGGACTAGTCTAACTGGTTACACATATAGTAGTAGGACTAGTCTACCTGGTTACACATATAGAAGTAGGACTAGTCTACCTGGTTACACATATAGAAGTAGGACTAGTCTACCTGGTTACACATATAGAAGTAGGACTAGTCTACCTGATTACACATATAGAAGTAGAACTAGTCTACCTGGTTACATATATAGAAGTAGGACTAGTCTACCTGGTTACACATATAGAAGTAGGACTAGTCTACCTGGTTACACATATAGAAGTAGGACTAGTCCTGTCCTGCGCGCAAATGTAAGCCTATAAATGTACCCATTTGGGGATGTCTGATAGTATTTCTGATTGTCTTAACCCACTAATGAGTTGTGGAGCTTCTCAAAGTAACTGTTTCTTCACCTCCAAACAGCAAGTAAACAAAGTCTAATCAAAATCAATTGTAAATGACAATAGTTCCTCAAAGTATTTTCGTAAAATATTTCCAGCTCTCGCCCTTTCAATAACCACTCAGCATAAAAGGGAAAAATGTAACGCTCTGATCCAGTGGAAATGTCATAAAATACCCGATTACTTCTTATTCTTTGCACAAATAGCCTACAGCTGTGTCTGTCCAGAACTCACTGGAGCAGGAAACTGAGGGCCTAGAATATTTTATACAATGTTGCAAGCTTGCTATCTGAGTTTCCTGACCCAGTTGATAGTTGATACAATGTTTCAAGTTCGTTGTAGACAGGTCATGTGCAGCAAATGTGATTTATAGGATATTTGCAATGTTTTTATTTGTTGGCTTTATGTAGGCTATTTTTACATAGTTGGCAATGGCAATAAAAGTTACTTTTAGATTTGTATAATTTTAATTTAGATTAAATGTAGATTAACCACAGACAATGATTTTGAGATACTACTATAAATGAAATGAAACTGTTCCACGAAAATGTGCATATGAAAATCATAACTGGCACGCGGATTGGTAGAAATGGTAAGATAACTTGGCACTCCAAATGGAAAAGGTTGCCGACCGCTGGCGTAGCCCATTACCGGAAACTTCAGGAGCATAACAGCAGAATTTCTCTCTCTTCTGGTTAGGTTATCTTGATCTCTGGCTCCCTCGAGTCATTTGTGTGTCTTCATTATTAGATCAAACAGCGTGCTTAAAGCATCAGACCAGTTCAGTACATATAGTTTATTTTATTAAAACACATGGGGTGTGTCTATATATGGAAAAATACATGTTATAACATTTCTACCAATCGGTTGGTAGAAAGAACAGACGACTCTTGGTTGACCAAGATGTACTTTAGGTGGGGACACAAGAACATGATTTTGGGGGCAATGCAGGAGTGGCTTCGGTAGAAGTCTCTGAATGTCCTTGAGTGACCCAGCCAGAGCCCGGACTTGAGCCCGATCTAACATCTCTGGAGAGAACTGAAAATAGCTGTGCAGTAATGTTCCCCATCCAACCTGACAGAGCTAGAGAGGATCTGGAGAGAAGGATGGGAGAAACTCCCCAAATGCAGGTGTGCCAAATAAATTAGCTACAGTGGGGAGAACAAGTATTTGATACACTGCCGATTTTGCAGGTTTTCCTACTTACAAAGCATGTAGAGGTCTGTAATTTTTTTTATCATAGGTACACTTCAACTGTGAGAGACAGAATCTAAAACAAAAATCCAGAAAATCACATTGTATGATTTTTAAGTAATTAATTTGCATTTTATTGCATGTTTGTTTGTTATTTTATTTCAGTTTACTAAATAGTTTTCCCCTAATTACTTGTTCTATAATAAGCATGGAGGTTTCCCCTATCAACCAGTCATAGGTACTGGTGACAAAGCGCCTCGTAACCTAGCTGGGAATGGGACAGACGGAACCCTTCTGTGGTAACAGACAGGGGCGATTTGTAATCAAATCTAATTCCCAGGAATGGGGTTCATATGAACCACAGAGACTGTGTGTGGGATAATAACATGGCCCTGTCCAACCCTGCTTGTTAACTCGACTCCACTACCAACCACCAATCTCCAACAGGGCCCTTAACCTGTATCACTAGACACCTCATAGTGAGCTACAGGTAAGAATCAGCAATGGATCCCAATAATGAGACACCTCTGGGGAGGGGTGTCAGCAACATTTAAAAAAATATATATATAGTGTTTTATGACAAACCGTTTTTTACAAATCCGTCAAGACACCAACTTAGACTTTACTGTGAAATGCTTTACTTACAAGCCCTTAACCAACAGTGCAGTTCAAGAAGAAGAAAACGTTTACCAAGTAGACTAAAATAAAAAGTAATAATAAAAAGTAACACAATGAGAATAACAATAACGAGGCTATATACAGGGGGCACCGGTACCGAGTCAGTGTGGAGGCTATATACAGGGGGCACCGGTACTGAGTCAGTGTGGAGGCTATATACAGGGGGCACCGGTGTCGAGTCAGTGTGGAGGCTATATACAGGGGGCACCGGTACCGAGTCAGTGTGGAGGTTATATACAGGGGGCACCGGTGTCGAGTCAGTGTGGAGGCTATATACAGGGGGCACCGGTACTGAGTCAGTGTGGAGGCTATATACAGGGGGCACCGGTACCGAGTCAGTGTGGAGGCTATATACAGGGGGCACCGGTGTCGAGTCAGTGTGGAGGCTATATACAGGGGGCACCGGTACTGAGTCAGTGTGGAGGCTATATACAGGGGGCACCGGTACCGAGTCAGTGTGGAGGTTATATACAGGGGGCACCGGTACCGAGTCAGTGTGGAGGCTATATACAGGGGGCACCGGTACCGAGTCAGTGTGGAGGCTATATACAGGGGGCACTGGTACTGAGTCAGTGTGGAGGCTATATACAGGGGGCACCGGTACAGAGTCAGTGTGGAGGCTATATACAGGGGGCACCGGTACAGAGTCAGTGTGGAGGCTATATACAGGGGGCACCGGTACCGAGTCAGTGTGGAGGCTATATACAGGGGGCACCGGTACTAAGTCAGTGTGGAGGCTATATACAGGGGGCACCGGTACCGAGTCAGTGTGGAGGCTATATGCAGGGGGCACCGGTACTGAGTCAGTGTGGAGGTTATATACAGGGGGCACCGGTACTGAGTCAGTGTGGAGGCTATATACAGGGGGCACCGGTATTGAGTCAATGTGGAGGTTATATACAGGGAGCACCGGTACCGAGTCAGTGTGGAGGTTATATACAGGGGGCACCGGTACTGAGTCAGTGTGGAGGATATATACAGGGGGCACCGGTACCGAGTCAGTGTGGAGGCTATATACAGGGGGCACCGGTACTGAGTCAGTGTGGAGGCTATATACAGGGGGCACCGGTACTGAGTCAGTGTGGAGGTTATATACAGGGGGCACCGGTACAGAGTCAGTGTGGAGGCTATATACAGGGGGCACCGGTACTGAGTCAGTGTGGAGGTTATATACAGGGGGCACCGGTACAGAGTCAGTGTGGAGGCTATATACAGGGGGCAACGGTACTGAGTCAGTGTGGAGGTTATATACAGGGGGCACCGGTACTGAGTCAGTGTGGAGGCTATATACAGGGGGCACCGGTGTCGAGTCAGTGTGGAGGCTATATACAGGGGGCACCGGTACTGAGTCAGTGTGGAGGCTATATACAGGGGGCACCGGTACAGAGTCAGTGTGGAGGCTATATACAGGGGGCACCGGTACCGAGTCAGTGTGGAGGTTATATACAGGGGGCACCGGTACCGAGTCAGTGTGGAGGCTATATACAGGGGGCACTGGTACTGAGTCAGTGTGGAGGCTATATACAGGGGGCACTGGTACTGAGTCAGTGTGGAGGCTATATACAGGGGGCACCGGTACCGAGTCAGTGTGGAGGCTATATACAGGGGGCACCGGTACTGAGTCAGTGTGGAGGCTATATACAGGGGGCACCGGTACAGAGTCAGTGTGGAGGCTATATACAGGGGGCACCGGTACAGAGTCAGTGTGGAGGCTATATACAGGGGGCACCGGTACCGAGTCAGTGTGGAGGCTATATACAGGGGGCACCGGTACTAAGTCAGTGTGGAGGCTATATACAGGGGGCACCGGTACCGAGTCAGTGTGGAGGCTATATGCAGGGGGCACCGGTACTGAGTCAGTGTGGAGGTTATATACAGGGGGCACCGGTACTGAGTCAGTGTGGAGGCTATATACAGGGGGCACCGGTATTGAGTCAATGTGGAGGTTATATACAGGGAGCACCGGTACTGAGTCAGTGTGGAGCCTATATACAGGGGGCACCGGTACTGAGTCAGTGTGGAGGTTATATACAGGGGGTACCGGTACAGAGTCAATGTGGAGGTTATATACAGGGGGCACCGGTACCGAGTCAGTGTGGAGGTTATATACAGGGGGCACCGGTACTGAGTCAGTGTGGAGGCTATATACATGGGGCACCGGTACTGAGTCAGTGTGGAGGCTATATACAGGGGGCACCGGTACCGAGTCAGTGTGGAGGCTATATACATGGGGCACCGGTACTGAGTCAGTGTGGAGGCTATATACAGGGGGCACCGGTACCGAGTCAGTGTGGAGGTTATATACAGGGGGCACCGGTACTGAGTCAGTGTGGAGGTTATATACAGGGGGCACCGGTACTGAGTCAGTGTGGAGGCTATATACAGGGGGCACTGGTACTGAGTCAGTGTGGAGGTTATATACAGGGGGCACCGGTACTGAGTCAGTGTGGAGGTTATATACAGGGGGCACCGGTACTGAGTCAGTGTGGAGGCTATATACAGGGGGCACCAGTACTGAGTCAGTGTGGAGGTTATATACAGGGGGTACCGGTACAGAGTCAATGTGGAGGTTATATACAGGGGGCACCGGTACAGAGTCAGTGTGGAGGCTATATACAGGGGGCACCGGTACAGAGTCAGTGTGGAGGCTATATACAGAGGGCACCGGTACAGAGTCAGTGTGGAGGCTATATACAGGGGGCACCGGTACAGAGTCAGTGTGGAGGCTATATACAGGGGGCACTGGTACTGAGTCAGTGTGGAGGCTATATACAGGGGGCACCGGTACTGAGTCAGTGCGCAGGGTTACAGGCTAGTTGAGGTAATCTGTACATGAAGGTAGGGAAGTGTAGTGACTATGCATAGGTAACAAACAACCAGCGAGTAGCAGCAGTGCACAAAAGGGAGGGGGGTGGTCAATGTAAATTGTCTGGTGGTGATTTTATGAATTGTTCAGCAGTCTTATGGCTTGGGGGTAGAAGCTGTTGAGGAGGCTTTTGGTCCTAGACTTGGCGCTGCGGTACCACTTGCCGTGCGGTAGCAGAGAGAACAGTCTATACTTCTAACAGTCTATACTCCAGTCACTTGGGTGACTGGAGTCTCTGACAATTTTGTGGGCTTTCCTCTGACACGCCTATTATATAGGTCCTGGATGGCAAATTATTCTGAATTGATATGAAAGTACAGCGATTTATGTTTCCAGAAATGTATCGCAATTGAGAATGGATTCACATTTAGATGGAATATTTGACTATTTTAGCTGCCAGAGCCAGTCTACCTCTGAAAATAACATACAGTCATTGGACCTTGAGGAGTAACGGGGCAGCAATCAGCAGTAGAAACAATAACAAAGCGTACTCCCTGCCCGTTTCGGTAAAAAGCTGAGGGATGGTGCTGGAGAAATGCAACGATCCATGATATCAACATTCTAGTTTTAACCATGTTTAGAGGATATACAGTGTTTGTTTATATTTACTGACAAACATTGGAGATAATATAAGCTTATATATTGGGTTCTGATGGGGTACGACAGTTGAACTAAGCTCATGAGGCATTTATAAGTGAATTCTTCAAGAAACAATGGGTACATATCATTAATGTATAAGTCCCAAAATGGATGTAACAACTGCTGATTGCCCCTTTAAGACTACATATTGGGCTAAGCTAATAGGAGATATTGAGGACTACAGTATTTCAGGCATTGTCATTGGATGCATTTGATCAATTGTTAACGTTTTGTTGATGGTCCACTCTTGATGTTCTACACGTTACAGTGTAGCTTCAGCCATTTCTACAGAACAACATTACAGTGTAGAACCCCTTTACTGCTTATTGGTTCAACGACTGCAGAGACGGTACTTACTGGTGTTAAACGGATCTCCAACCTCCTCTTCTTTCACACCAAAAACTACATCCTCCTCTTTCTCATCCTCCTCCTCTTCTTTCACTCTGAACGCGTCTTCCTCTTCTTTCACTGTAACAGCCCCATCCTCTACTTCTTGTTTTACTGTGACAGCCTCCTCTTCCTCCTCCTCTTTCACGACAACGTTCAGCCACAGACCTCCTTTCTCCGTCCAGCAGACCTTATCCTCTTCTTCAACGAGAGGGGAGAAGTTTAGGGAGCTCATGTTCGGCGATGTTAGCTAGCTAGCTATCATTAGCGACTAGGCTAGTGCTAACTTAACCAGCCAGCTACTATAGCTGACTAATACAAAATGACGTAATATTAAATTAAATAGGTTAACAAGTAGATACGACAGAAGTGTGTCTAAAACACAGTAGGTAATATACACCGAAAGCGTATAAATAGCTTCAATCTTTCGGCTATGTTGGCTAGCAAGCTACCAAGGTGGTTGACGAGCTGTTTATGAAGAACCGTCCACTAGATTATACGTCACGCTGGCAGCGTCGCCTGAAAGACGCACATCGCCGTCTGCTGACTGGAGGGGAAACGCAGTTGAGGATCATATTTTATTTTCAGACAAAGATTATTTTAAATGGATTGAATTAAATAATACCATTATATTGAGACATACAAAGACAGGAATGTGTTGATTGATTAGTGCGGATAAAAAATGTTTACTACTGCACATTTAAGGCAGTTTCATTAAGTTATATTACATCTAAATTAGCAGCTAGCTACTGTAGGTCTATACTGCTCCTACATGGTGTAACAATACATCATGTAGATGTATATAATGAACAGACTAGGTCTATACTGCTCCTACATGGTGTAACAATACATCATGTAGATGTATATAATGAACAGACTAGGTCTATACTGCTCCTACATGGTGTAACAATACATCATATAGATGTATATAATGAACAGACTAGGTCTATACTGCTCCTACATGGTGTAACAATACATCATGTAGATGTATATAATGAACAGACTAGGTCTATACTGCTCCTACATGTTTATGTATTATTATGTGTTATTTATTTCTCCTTTATTTAACCAGGTCGGCCAGTTGAGAACAAGTTCTCATTTACAACTGCGACCTGCCAAGATAAAGCAAAGCAGTTCGACAAAAACAACAACACAGAGTTACACATAAACAAACATTCAGTCAACAACACAATAGAAGACAGAGAATATATTTTTATGTTTAGAAATATTGTGAAACACGATCATTCCACTATTAATGCAGATATTATGGACATTTTATTTAAAACATGTAATTAAATTATAATTGTAGCTCCTTTAATTCAGACCCAAAAGGTATTTGCTATAATGTGTGCCATTGCCCGGCTATTAAAAGGGACAGGCGACTATTTGAGACTCAGCCTTGAATTTAAATTTTATGGAATGTTAACTTTGATTGTCTTCAATGAAAATGATAGACCTTTCAAACATGGAATGCAACGTTGTATGAAACATTATTGTCAACTGACTTGATGTCTACGGTGCCAAAGAGATTGATAGGTGGGAGTGTTGGGAGTGTTGATATAACGGTAATAATGTCAAAATCTCACTTTTAACAAGTTAATTGGTTAATTGAAAGTTATACCCGAGTGGTGCAGGAGTCTAAGGTACTGTATCACAGTGTTAGAGGTGTCACTATAGACCCTAGTGGTGCAGCAGTCTAATGTACTGTATCACAGTGTTAGAGGTGTCACTATAGACCCGAGTGGTGCAGCAGTCTAAGGTACTGTATCACAGTGTTAGAGGTGTCACTATAGACCCGAGTGGTGCAGCAGTCTAAGGTACTAGATCACAGTGTTAGAGGTGTCACTATAGACCAGAGTGGTGCAGCAGTCTAAGGTACTAGATCACAGTGTTAGAGGTGTCACTATAGACCAGAGTGGTGCAGCAGTCTAAGGTACTAGATCACAGTGTTAGAGGCGTCACTATAGACCCGAGTGGTGCAGCAGTCTAAGGTACTAGATCACAGTGTTAGAGGTGTCACTATAGACCCGAGTGGTGCAGCAGTCTAAGGTACTAGATCACAGTGTTAGAGGCGTCACTATAGACCCGAGTGGTGCAGCAGTCTAAGGTACTGTATCACAGTGTTAGAGGCGTCACTATAGACCCGAGTGGTGCAGCAGTCTAAGGTACTAGATCACAGTGTTAGAGGTGTCACTATAGACCCGAGTGGTGCAGCAGTCTAAGGTACTGTATCACAGTGTTAGAGGTGTCACTATAGACCCGAGTGGTGCAGCAGTCTAAGGTACTAGATCACAGTGTTAGAGGTGTCACTATAGACCCGAGTGGTGCAGCAGTCTAAGGTACTAGATCACAGTGTTAGAGGTGTCACTATAGACCCTAGTGGTGCAGCGGTCTAAGGTACTAGATCACAGTGTTAGAGGTGTCACTATAGACCCGAGTGGTGCAGCGGTCTAAGGTACTAGATCACAGTGTTAGAGGCGTCACTATAGACCCGAGTGGTGCAGCAGTCTAAGGTACTAGATCACAGTGTTAGAGGTGTCACTATAGACCCGAGTGGTGCAGCAGTCTAAGGTACTGTATCACAGTGTTAGAGGTGTCACTATAGACCCGAGTGGTGCAGCGGTCTAAGGTACTGTATCACAGTGTTAGAGGTGTCACTATAGACCCGAGTGGTGCAGCGGTCTAAGGTACTAGATCACAGTGTTAGAGGTGTCACTATAGACCCTAGTGGTGCAGCAGTCTAAGGTACTAGATCACAGTGTTAGAGGTGTCACTATAGACCCGAGTGGTGCAGCAGTCTAAGGTACTAGATCACAGTGTTAGAGGTGTCACTATAGACCCTAGTGGTGCAGCGGTCTAAGGTACTAGATCACAGTGTTAGAGGTGTCACTATAGACCCGAGTGGTGCAGCGGTCTAAGGTACTAGATCACAGTGTTAGAGGCGTCACTATAGACCCGAGTGGTGCAGCAGTCTAAGGTACTAGATCACAGTGTTAGAGGTGTCACTATACACCCGAGTGGTGCAGCAGTCTAAGGTACTAGATCACAGTGTTAGAGGTGTCACTATAGACCCGAGTGGTGCAGCAGTCTAAGGTACTGTATCACAGTGTTAGAGGTGTCACTATAGACCCGAGTGGTGCAGCGGTCTAAGGTACTGTATCACAGTGTTAGAGGTGTCACTATAGACCCGAGTGGTGCAGCGGTCTAAGGTACTAGATCACAGTGTTAGAGGTGTCACTATAGACCCGAGTGGTGCAGCAGTCTAAGGTACTAGATCACAGTGTTAGAGGTGTCACTATAGACCCGAGTGGTGCAGCAGTCTAAGGTACTAGATCACAGTGTTAGAGGTGTCACTATAGACCCGAGTGGTGCAGCAGTCTAAGGTACTGTATCACAGTGTTAGAGGTGTCACTATAGACCCGAGTGGTGCAGCAGTCTAAGGTACTGTATCACAGTGTTAGAGGTGTCACTATAGACCCGAGTGGTGCAGCAGTCTAAGGTACTGTATCACAGTGTTAGAGGTGTCACTATAGACCCGAGTGGTGCAGCAGTCTAAGGTACTAGATCACAGTGTTAGAGGTGTCACTATAGACCCGAGTGGTGCAGCAGTCTAAGGTACTGTATCACAGTGTTAGAGGTGTCACTATAGACCCGAGTGGTGCAGCAGTCTAAGGTACTAGATCACAGTGTTAGAGGTGTCACTATAGACCCGAGTGGTGCAGCAGTCTAAGGTACTAGATCACAGTGTTAGAGGTGTCACTATAGACCAGAGTGGTGCAGCAGTCTAAGGTACTAGATCACAGTGTTAGAGGTGTCACTATAGACCCGAGTGGTGCAGCAGTCTAAGGTACTGTATCACAGTGTTAGAGGTGTCACTATAGACCAGAGTGGTGCAGCAGTCTAAGGTACTAGATCACAGTGTTAGAGGCGTCACTATAGACCCGAGTGGTGCAGCAGTCTAAGGTACTGTATCACAGTGTTAGAGGTGTCACTATAGACCTGAGTGGTGCAGCGGTCTAAGGTACTAGATCACAGTGTTAGAGGTGTCACTATAGACCCGAGTGGTGCAGCAGTCTAAGGTACTAGATCACAGTGTTAGAGGTGTCACTATAGACCCGAGTGGTGCAGCAGTCTAAGGTACTAGATCACAGTGTTAGAGGCGTCACTATAGACCCTAGTGGTGCAGCAGTCTAAGGTACTAGATCACAGTGTTAGAGGTGTCACTATAGACCCGAGTGGTGCAGCAGTCTAAGGTACTGTATCACAGTGTTAGAGGTGTCACTATAGACCTGAGTGGTGCAGCAGTCTAAGGTACTAGATCACAGTGTTAGAGGTGTCACTATAGACCCGAGTGGTGCAGCAGTCTAAGGTACTGTATCACAGTGTTAGAGGTGTCACTATAGACCCTAGTGGTGCAGCAGTCTAAGGTACTGTATCACAGTGTTAGAGGTGTCACTATAAACCCGAGTGGTGCAGCAGTCTAATGTACTGTATCACAGTGTTAGAGGTGTCACTATAGACCCTAGTGGTGCAGCAGTCTAAGGTACTGTATCACAGTGTTAGAGGCGTCACTATAGACCCTAGTGGTGCAGCAGTCTAAGGTACTAGATCACAGTGTTAGAGGTGTCACTATAGACCCGAGTGGTGCAGCAGTCTAAGGTACTAGATCACAGTGTTAGAGGTGTCACTATAGACCCGAGTGGTGCAGCAGTCTAAGGTACTAGATCACAGTGTTAGAGGTGTCACTATAGACCCTAGTGGTGCAGCAGTCTAAGGTACTGTATCACAGTGTTAGAGGTGTCACTATAGACCCGAGTGGTGCAGCAGTCTAAGGTACTAGATCACAGTGTTAGAGGCGTCACTATAGACCCGAGTGGTGCAGGGGTCTAAGGTACTAGATCACAGTGTTAGAGGTGTCACTATAGACCCGAGTGGTGCAGCAGTCTAAGGTACTAGATCACAGTGTTAGAGGCGTCACTATAGACCCGAGTGGTGCAGGGGTCTAAGGTACTAGATCACAGTGTTAGAGGTGTCACTATAGACCCGAGTGGTGCAGCAGTCTAAGGTACTAGATCACAGTGTTAGAGGTGTCACTATAGACCCGAGTGGTGCAGCAGTCTAAGGTACTAGATCACAGTGTTAGAGGCGTCACTATAGACCCGAGTGGTGCAGCGGTCTAAGATACAAGATCACAGTGTTAGAGGCGTCACTATAGACCCGAGTGGTGCACCAGTCTAAGGTACTGTATCACAGTGTTAGAGGTGTCACTATAGACCCGAGTGGTGCAGCAGTCTAAGGTACTAGATCACAGTGTTAGAGGCGTCACTATAGACCCGAGTGGTGCAGCAGTCTAAGGTACTAGATCACAGTGTTAGAGGCGTCACTATAGACCAGAGTGGTGCAGCAGTCTAAGGTACTAGATCACAGTGTTAGAGGTGTCACTATAGACCCGAGTGGTGCAGCAGTCTAAGGTACTAGATCACAGTGTTAGAGGTGTCACTATAGACCCTAGTGGTGTAGCAGTCTAAGGTACTAGATTACAGTGTTAGAGGTGTCACTATAGACCCGAGTGGTGCAGCAGTCTAAGGTACTAGATCACAGTGTTAGAGGTGTCACTATAGACCCGAGTGGTGCAGCAGTCTAAGGTACTAGATCACAGTGTTAGAGGTGTCACTATAGACCCTAGTGGTGTAGCAGTCTAAGGTACTAGATCACAGTGTTAGAGGTGTCACTATAGACCCGAGTGGTGCAGCAGTCTAAGGTACTAGATCACAGTGTTAGAGGTGTCACTATAGACCCGAGTGGTGCAGCAGTCTAAGGTACTAGATCACAGTGTTAGAGGTGTCACTATAGACCCGAGTGGTGCAGCAGTCTAAGGTACTAGATCACAGTGTTAGAGGTGTCACTATAGACCAGAGTGGTGCAGCAGTCTAAGGTACTGTATCACAGTGTTAGAGGTGTCACTATAGACCTGAGTGGTGCAGCAGTCTAAGGTACTGGATCACAGTGTTAGAGGTGTCACTATAGACCCGAGTGGTGCAGCAGTCTAAGGTACTGCATCACAGTGTTAGAGGTGTCACTATAGACCCGAGTGGTGCAGCAGTCTAAGGTACTGTATCACAGTGTTAGAGGTGTCACTATAAACCCGAGTGTTGCAGCAGTCTAAGGTACTAGATCACAGTGTTAGAGGTGTCACTATAGACCCGAGTGGTGCAGCAGTCTAAGGTACTAGATCACAGTGTTAGAGGTGTCACTATAGACCTGAGTGGTGCAGCAGTCTAAGGTACTAGATCACAGTGTTAGAGGCGTCCCTATAGACCCTAGTGGAACAGCAGTCTAAGGTACTAGATCACAGTGTTAGAGGTGTCACTATAGACCCGAGTGGTGCAGCAGTCTAAGGTACTGTATCACAGTGTTAGAGGTGTCACTATAGACCCTAGTGGTGCAGCAGTCTAAGGTACTAGATCACAGTGTTAGAGGTGTCACTATAGACCCTAGTGGTGCAGCAGTCTAAGGTACTAGATCACAGTGTTAGAGGTGTCACTATAGACCCGAGTGGTGCAGCAGTCTAAGGTACTAGATCACAGTGTTAGAGGTGTCACTATAGACCCGAGTGGTGCAGCAGTCTAAGGTACTGTATCACAGTGTTAGAGGCGTCACTATAGACCCTAGTGGTGCAGCAGTCTAAGGTACTAGATCACAGTGTTAGAGGTGTCACTATAGACCCGAGTGGTGCAGCAGTCTAAGGTACTGTATCACAGTGTTAGAGGTGTCACTATAGACCCGAGTGGTGCAGCAGTCTAAGGTACTAGATCACAGTGTTAGAGGTGTCACTATAGACCCGAGTGGTGCAGCGGTCTAAGGTACTAGATCACAGTGTTAGAGGTGTCACTATAGACCCGAGTGGTGCAGCAGTCTAAGGTACTGTATCGCAGTGTTAGAGGTGTCACTATAGACCAGAGTGGTGCAGCGGTCTAAGGTACTAGATCACAGTGTTAGAGGTGTCACTATAGACCAGAGTGGTGCAGCAGTCTAAGGTACTGTATCACAGTGTTAGAGGCGTCACTATAGACCCGAGTGGTGCAGCAGTCTAAGGTACTAGATCACAGTGTTAGAGGCGTCACTATAGACCCGAGTGGTGCAGCAGTCTAAGGTACTAGATCACAGTGTTAGAGGTGTCACTATAGACCCGAGTGGTGCAGCGGTCTAAGGTACTAGATCACAGTGTTAGAGGCGTCACTATAGACCCGAGTGGTGCAGCAGTCTAAGGTACTGTATCACAGTGTTAGAGGTGTCACTATAGACCCGAGTGGTGCAGCGGTCTAAGGTACAGTTAATTTAGTCCCGTGTATTTAGTCCCGTGTGGCTCAGTTGGTAGAGCATGGCGCTTGCAACGCCAGGGTTGTGGGTTCATTCCCCATGGGGGGACCAGGATGAATATGTATGAACTTTCCAATTTGTAAGTCGCTCTGGATAAGATCGTCTGCTAAATGACTTAAATGTAAATGTAAATGTACTGCATGGCAGTGTTAGAGGCGACACTAGAGGCGTCACCCGGGTTCGATCCCGGGCTGTACCACAACCTGCCGTGATCGGGAGTTCCATAGGGCGGCACACAATTGGCCAAGCGTCGCCCGGTGTTTCCTCCTACACATTGGTGCAGCTGGCTTCCAGGTTAAGCGGGCGGGTGTTAAGAAGCGCGGTTTGACGGGTCATGTTTCAGAGGACGCATGACTCGACCTTCGCCTCCTGAGCCCATTGGGGAGTTGCAGCGATGAGACAAGATCCACATTGGGGAGAAAAAACGGGGGTAAAATGATAAAAAATGTTTAAAAAATGACAACAAACAAAGGTTGCATCCCAACGTGGTAATAAACAGTAGGCAAAGTGACCAGGACAAAATGAACTCAAACGTTTTACCATTGGAACACTTGATGTGATGATGTAATAATGGACAGAATGAACTCAAACGTTTTACCATTGGAACACTTGATGTAATGATGTAATAATGGACAGAATGAACTTGGTTGTTCCCCCACCATTTTACCCACCATTTGCAACAACGTCACTGAGCACCATCACTATCTTTCCTTCGTGGATCTCCTGCATGTTTACATATCTGGCATTACTCATCTCATATGTATATACTGTATTCTATCCTATTCTACTGTATCTGTCCATGTATTACTCATCTCATATGTATATACTGTATCCTATTCTACTGTATCTTAGTCTATGTATTACTCATCTCATATGTATATACTGTATTCTATCCTATTCTACTGTATCTGTCTATGCCGCTCTGACATTGCTTGTCCATATATTTATATATATGAGTCACTGGCTTACTGGTCCTCTTCCATGCCGTCCCTAGGAGGGGTGCGTCACTTGAGTGGGTTGAGTCACTGACGTGGTCTTCCTGTCTGGTCTTCCTGTCTGGGTTGGCGCCTTGTCTCATGATGGTAAGTTGGTGGTTGAAGTTGGTGGTTGAAGATATCCCTCTAGTGGTGTGGGGACTGTGCTTTGGCAAAGTGGGTGGGGTTATATCCTGCCTGTTTGGCCCTGTCTGGGGGTATCATCGGATGGGGCCACAGTGTCTCCTGAACCCTCCTGTCTCAGCCTCTGGTATTTATGCTGCATTCGTTTGTGTAGGGTCAGTTTGTTATATCTGGACTATTTCTACTGTCTTATCCGGTGTCCTGTGTGAATTTAAGTATGCTCTCTCTAATTCTCTCTTTCTTTCTCTCTCTCGGAGGACCTGAGCCCTAGGACCATGCCTCAGGACTACCTGGCATGATGACTCCTTGCTGTCCCCTGGCCGTCCTGCTGCTCCAGTTTCAACTGTTCTATGGAAACCTGACCTGTTCACCGGACGTTCACCGGACGTGCTACCTATCCCAGACTTGCTGTTTTCAACTCTCTAGAGACAGCAGGAGCGGTAGAGATACTCAATGATCGGCTATGAAAACCAACTGACATTTACTCCTGAGGTGCTGACCTATTGCACCCTCGACAACTACTGTGATTATTATTATTTGACCATGCTGGTCATTTATGAACATCTTGGTCATGTTCTGTTATAATCTCCACCCGGCACAGCCAGAAGAGGACTGGCCACCCCTCAGAGCCTGGTTTCTTCCTAGGTTTTGGACATTGCTTGCTGTTTGAGGTTTAAGGCTGGGTTTCTGTACAGCACTTTGAGATATCAGCTGATGTAAGAAGGGCTACATAAATACATTTGATTTGCTATATTCTTATTCCATTACTTAGATTTGTGTGTATTAGGTATTTGTTGTGAATATGTTAGATATTACTGCACTGTTGGAACAAGAAACACAAGCATTTAGTTAGATATTACTGCACTGTTGGATCTAGAAACACAAGCATTTAGTTAGATATTACTGCACTGTTGGAGCTAGGAACACAATCATTTAGTTAGATATTACTGCACTATTGGAGCTAGAAACACAAGCATTTAGTTAGGTATTACTGCACTGTTGGAGCTAGAAACACAAGCATTTAGTTAGATATTACTGCACTGTTGGAGCTAGGAACACAAGCATTTAGGTAGATATTACTGCACTGTTGGAGCAAGGAACACAAGCATTTAGTTAGATATTACTGCACTGTTGGAGCTAGGAACACAAGCATTTAGTTAGATATTACTGCACTGTTGGAGCTAGGAACACAAGCATTTAGTTAGATATTACTGTACTGTTGGAGCTAGGAACACAAGCATTTGGTTAGATATTACTGTACTGTTGGAGCTAGGAACACAAGCATTTAGTTAGATATTACTGTACTGTTGGAGCTAGAAACACAAGCATTTAACACCCGCAATAACATACATATGTGACAAATAATATTTAAATTATTATGAAGGTCACTTGTGTAAAATGTACTTTTCCACACTCATCTTTTGACATTGCTTATGCATATTCGGTGGCCTAGCTGCTTCCAGACTATGTCAAAGGTCCATCCTGGTAGATCTGAACCTAATGCAGCTTGGAGTGATCAGATGACAGAAGTCACATTTAGGTGCCAGGTGTAGCTGAGGCCATAGATGCTCCATTTCATTTACTGTGTTTGAGTGTTTTTATATAATATGACTAAATGTGTTTCTTTCTGTGTTACAGGGGCAGTCAAGAAATGGAACGGCAAGGCCACAGAACATGACATAAGCAGAGCTGTGGGAGACCACCTCAAGCCCCTGGTAGAGCCGAGGGTGGTGTTTACCACTCCACCACGCCTTCAGCAGGCTTAAAAAGTGGGATTGAGACTGATGTTCATACCAAGATGGACCAAGAGTCTGTTGATTGGTCAGTCATTGGGTTAATTTGTTTTGCAATATGTTCAAATCAAATCAAGCTTTATTTATACAGCACAAAAACATTAACAATATGATGTTTTATCCAACCCAAAATATAACTTGTTTTTTAGGAGGGGCTCTGAAAGACAGTATGGAGGTGTCCACTGAAAATTGACTAGTAACAACAACTGGCACCTAAAAGACACCCACCATGAGACCCACTAAATCTGCCCAAGAAGAGGCAAACAAAAGAAAAACCCACACCAAACTTAAAGACAGGAAGCAAACCAAAAAGGTGGAGCAACTAAAGGTGTTGACTCTCCACATCTATCAACACAACAGGAGCACTGGGCCAGACACTCTTAAATAGAACCTGGACCAGCTCAGGTGAAACACCTTCCCACTAACGAGATGGACAAGCCAGCACAGGTGTAACACATACTGACTAACGAGGTGACACCAATCAGTTTGGCTAGACGTGCTAACGAGCTATACATGCTAACAAGCTATACGTGCTAATGTCCAACCTCAAAACATAAATGGAAAAACCAAAGCCTGTAACACCTTCCCCCTTAAGACAACAAATATGTCCTATATTTGTGTTGGACGAGTTTGCTCACCCCCAACAGAAAACCACTTTCATTTCACATAATCAACTACAATATAAACATAGTGTCTACTGGCTGTCAACAATTAAAAACACGTATTTCTAAATAATAATATACAATCGTATTATTTTTTAAATCCTTATTCTTTCAATAGAATCCTAAAACCCACTAGCTTCTAGAACTCGCATCTTCCTAAAACTAACTAGATTCTAGAACTCTCGTCCCCTTGGAACGAGCCCAAACAAAACTCATCTCCAATACGGAAAAACGTGCAGTCAAAATAAATTGTGATCCATGGCAACGCACTGGCTAAACGCAAAACTTGTTGACTGCCCACCCTTAAGACAATCAGCAACCAACTCCTGCAATATCCGTAGTAACTTTCCACCTTACTTCTCGCTCTCTTTTCAGGGTTCACTCGATAGGCATGTTGTTGGATCGGGCCAAGTCCAAAATGTCATGCATTTGGGTTGGCACATCTGAGAATGAACGCTGATATTCTAAAAGCAGGGCAACATTGTCAATATAATTGTACCCAAAAAATGGTCAGCTGGTTGCATAAATAATTAGGAATACTAAATGGTACATGAATTGTAAATATGAAAATCAAAACCAAATGTACACCCCTTTGTTAATATGTATTGGCAATACTTCACTTAAGGGTGAGGCATGGAATAATAAAACATGTATCTTTTGTCAGGCTGAATGTTTGAAATATGAGGTGATTTGAGTCATGCTTCTTCAGTAGTGGAATAAAGACAATTAGCACTTGATTGTTGTCAAGAAATACTGGAGTGATGTCAGATTGTTAATAAAATTGATTAGTACAATTTATTATATTGCTTTCATGTGTGTATATACACAAACATCTGCAACAATTATCATATTACATGTATTTTTTTAAACAAGCAGCTTTTTCAACTCGTAGAAAACAGCTGGCTACATTTTGAAGTGCTGCAACTTGATTAAAGTGGGTCACCAACGCAGTAAGTGTAACACAGCTCTTTTTTTGTTAGTCACTTTTTGTTAAATAATACACTTTCAATTCAGAGCCTAGATTTCCCCTGAGGCTAATATCCATATCATGCTGCAATCAATTGAACAGGGCAAACGATAAGGTAGAACATCATTAAAATACCCCTACTACAATGTTAAAACATTCTACATTGTGACATCATTAAAATACTCCTACTACAATGTTAAAACATTCTACATTGTGACATCATTAAAATACTCCTTCTACAATGTTAAAACATTCTACATTGTGACATCATTAAAATACTCCTACTACAATGTTAAAACATTCTACATTGTGACATCATTAAAATACTCCTACTACAATGTTAAAACATTCTACATTGTGACATCATTAAAATACTCATTCTACAATGTTAAAACATTCTACATTGTGACATTATTTCATTGATATCATGAAACAACTTCATGTATGTATTTTCTGATGTTTGATCAGAGATCTTTTATCAGAGTATCTCTTGTCACATTGATCACAGCTATGAGGTTTCTCTCCTGTGTGTGTTCTCTGGTGTGAAGTCAGCTGGCTCGATGTAGGAAAACTCTTCCCACATTGATCACAGCTATAAGGCTTCTCTCCTGTGTGTGTTCTCTGGTGTGAAGTCAGCTTGCTAGATGTAGTAAAACTCTTCCCACATTGATTACAACTATAAGGTTTCTCTCCTGTGTGTGTTCTCTGGTGTAGAGTCAGAGAGCCAGATATAGTAAAACTCATCCCACATTGATCACAGCTATAAGGTTTCTCTCCTGTGTGTGTTCTCTGGTGTGAAGTCAGAGAGCTAGATGTAGTAAAACTCTTCCCACATTGATCACAACTATGAGGTTTCTCTCCTGTGTGTGTTCTCTGGTGTGAAGTCAGATTGCTTGATGTAGTAAAACTATTCCCACATTGAGCACAGATATAAGGTTTCTCTCCTGTGTGTATTCTCTGGTGTGATGTCAGCTGGCCAGATCTACCAAAACTCTTCCCACATTGACCACATCTATAAAGTTTCTCTCCTGTCTGTGTTCTCTGGTGTAACGTCAGATGGCCAAATCGACTAAAACTCTTCTCACATTGCCCACAGCTATACGATTTCTCTCCTGTGTGTGTTCTCTGATGAATTGTAATGCCTGATGAGGTGAATCTCTTCCCACAGTCAGAGCGGCAGTGAGTTCTCCTCCCTGTGGGTCTCTGCAGGTGTTTCTTGAGGTGTTCTGATCTGGAGAGACTCTTCTCTGCCTCTTCAGCATCATGAGGTTGTTGAGGATTCCCAGAGGATCCACGATAGTCCCGTCTCTCTCCTATGTGAACAACAAAGTCATAGAGATGATTAAAGGCCCACAACAGCGGCAATTCACTGTAAAAGGTGATGCCAACAGCATAGCCATGATGTTGTACAACAATTGATGTCTGTAATGAATGTTACAATTATTTGACAATTGATTTAAAATGAGCAACAAGTCATTTTGTCAAAAATTTCACATTAGTAGTAACATCTAAGATTGTAGACTAGAAATAAGTTATTCATGTTGTTGATACTCTAAGCAGTGTGCCAGACGACTTTTGGTCTCCAATATAGGCCCCTTTCTGTGTTGCTAAAATTGTGGCACGAGGTCGATGCACATGCAATTTGGTTGTAGAAACTCCTCCCTGCTAATGAGAAAACCACTAGTTATGGATGTAGTATATCTGGTAATGAGGAAACCACTAGTTATGGATGTAGTATATCTGGTAATGAGGAAACCACTAGTTATGGATGTAGTATATCTGGTAATGAGGAAACCACTAGTTATGGATGTAGTATATCTGCTAATGAGGAAACCACTAGTTATGGATGTAGTATATCTGGTAATGAGGAAACCACTAGTTAAGGATGTAGTATATGTGGTAATGAGGAAACCACTAGTTATGGATGTAGTATATCTGCTAATGAGGAAACCACTAGTTATGGATGTAGTATATCTGGTAATGAGGAAACCACTAGTTATGGATGTAGTATATCTTCTATTGAGGAAACCACTAGTTATGGATGTAGTATATCTGGTAATGAGGAAACCACTAGTTATGGATGTAGTATATCTGCTAATGAGGAAACCACTAGTTATGGATGTAGTATATCTGGTAATGAGGAAACCACTAGTTATGGATGTAGTATATCTGGTAATGAGCAAACCGCTAGTTATGGATGTAGTATATCTGGTAATGAGGACACCACTAGTTATGGATGTAGTATATCTGGTAATGAGGAAACCACTAGTTATGGATGTAGTATATCTGCTAATGAGGAAACCACTAGTTATGGCTGTAGTATATCTGGTAATGAGGAAACCACTAGTTATGGATGTAGTATATCTGGTAATGAGGAAACCACTAGTTATGGATGTAGTATATCTGGTAATGAGGAAACCACTAGTTATGGATGTAGTATAGTAGCCTGGAGCAAAAATGGTGAGCAAAAATTTTTGTTTTTCACAATGTATTCTGAATGTGAATAGGGGAAAACTCAGGGGAGTAGCCTCCATTTCCAGGTTGCTTATGAGTGCATTTCACACTACTTTGGATTATAATTGTAAGGCTCGTTTGAATGTCCTGCTTAATATAATGTTTGTGTCATCATCGCAAATCAACCGCTTTGTATTTAAAAAACACTTCAACCAGTAAAATGCTCTTTGTCTTGTCCATCAACCTGACAATGAGGGTTTGTACACTGTTTGCCAAATTGACCCATAACTTCACCTAACAACAGATATACCTGTAATGAACGAAGAAGCACTTGGTTGTTATTGCATGACATACATAGTGTACTCTAGGACCCATAACAACAACATAGACCTACTGTAGGACCCATAACATTACCTAACAATAACATAGACCTACTGTAGGACCCATAACTTCACCTAACAACAACATAGACCTACTGTAGGACCCATAACTTCACCAAACAACAACATAGACCTACTGTAGAACCCATAACTTCACCTAACAATAACAGACCTACTGTAGGACCCATAACTTCACCTAACAATAACCGACCTACTGTCGGACCCATAACTTCACCTAACAACAAATAAAGGAAAATAGCTCTGTGTGTTGTACAATAGCCTATCCATCAAGGAACAGTTCTCTACACATTATGAGCCAAGTATCTCTGTGTGTAAACAGACTAACGAGACCCTACTGTAAATCAAGCAGACAATAACACATTATAAACATCAATTTGTTAGGGATGTTGGATCCAACGTGGAGCACGGCATAACTGTCTTTACCAGAGTAATGAATGAAGAAGCACTTTGGTTGTTGTTGCATGTCGTGATGTTTGTCATTTGACTGGCATTCAGAAAATGATTTCCTGGATTAGCTGATGATAGTTGAACATGTGACTAACTAAACAGCTACAGTATTAAGAATGATGTGTAATTATTGAAGAACTGCGTTAATGACAGTATCCACTTGGGTGTTGTCAATAAAGTTAAGGTGACTCTCGGTTAGAACCCTTGAATTTAGCAAACTCAAATGATTTGATTTGGAATTTCTGTGCCCATGAAAACTGTTTTCCCAGCATAATATAAGGAAACTAAATGTTACGTAGGTAGAGTGCATTTCAGAGATCTGAATACAAAAAACTGTACTAACAGGACAATAACCTAAACCACAAGGCCAAATCGACGCTGGAGGACCTTACCAAGATGACATTGAATGTTCCTGAGTGGCCTAGTTACAGTTTGGACTTAAATCGTCTTTAAAATCTATGGAAAGACTTGAAAATGGCTTTCTAGCAATGATCAACAACCAACTTGACAGAACAGGAAGGATTTTAAAAAGAATAATGAATATTCACATGAAGATCAGTCTCCTATTGGATGACATCACGACTTCCCATCAAGCCAACTCCTCGAAGGCCTTACTATGACATCACTCACTCCTTCTAGTTTGCAGTTGTCTAAAAAAACACTATTTTGCTCAAAACATTTATTTGTTTCTCTTTAGTGTGTTTATACTTTATACTATACTGTATTTTTATATCACTTTTCAACAGGAAAAGTTAAAATCACTGGAGGACGTCATGAACAATTCCTACATTTTTTATTTTTCAACTTTATTTAACCAGGTAGGCCAGTTGAGAACAAGTTCACATTTACAACTGCGACCTGGCAAAGATAAAGCAAAGCAGTGCGACAAAACAACAGAGTTACACATGGAATAACATGTGGGATAAACAAAAGTACAGTCAATAACACAATAGAAAAATCTATATACAGTGTTAAGTTAAAAATCACTGGAGGACGTCATGAACAATACAGTGTGTGCAAATGGAGTACAGAGGCAATAAAGGCAATAAGGCAATAAATAGGCCATAGTAGCAAAGTAATTACAATTTAGCATTAACACTGGAGTGATAGATGTGCAGATGATGTTGTGCAAGTAGAAATACTGGTGTGAGCAAAAAAAGTTAATAAAAACATGGGGATGAGGTAGGCAGTTGGATGGGCTATTTACAGATGGGCTGTGTACAGCTGCAGCGATCGGTAAGCTGCTCAGATAGCTGATGTTTAAAGTTAGTGAGGGAGATATAAGTCTCCAACTTCAGCGATTTTTGCAATTCGATCCAGTCATTGGCAGCAGAGAACTGGAAGGAAAGGCGACCAAAGAGGTGTTGGCTTTGGGGATGACCAGTGAGATATACTTCCTGGAGCGTGTGCTATGGGTGTGTGTTGCTATGGTGACCAGTGATCTGAGTTAAGGCAGCCTAGCAAAGACTTATAGATGACCTGGAGCCAGTTGGTTTGGCGACGAATATGTAGCGAGGGCCAGCTGACGAGAGCAGTGGTATATGGGGCTTTGGTGACAAAACGGATGGCACTGTGATAGACTGCATCCAGTTTACTGAGTAGAGTGTTGGAGGCTATTTTATAGGTGACATCACCGAAGTCGAGGATCGGTAGGATGGTCAGTTTTACGAGGGTATGTTTGGCAGCAAAAGTGAAGGATGCTTTGTTGCGAAATAGGAAGCCGATTCTAGATTTAATTTTGGATGGGAGATGCTTAATGTGAGTCTGGAAGGAGAATTTACAGTCTAACCAGACACCAAGGTATTTGCAGTTGTCCACGTATTCTAAGTCAGAGCTGTCCAGAGTAGTGATGCTGGACGGGCGAGCAGGTGCAGGCAGTGATCGGTTGAATAGCATGAATTTAGTTTTACTTGTGTTTAAGAGCAGTTGGAGGCCACGGAAGGAGAGTTGAATGGCATTGGTAGGTGGATTGGATACCACCAGCAGGTATATCTCTCTGGTCACCCCCAAAACCAATTCCTCCTTTGGCCGCCTCTCCTTCCAGTTCTCTGCTGCCAATGACTGGAGCGAACTACAAAAATCTCTGAAACTGGAAACACTTATCTCCCTCACTAGCTTAAAGCACCAGCTGTCAGAGCAGCTCACAGATTACTGCACCTGTACATAGCCCATCTATAATTTAGCCCAAACAACTACCTCTTCCCCTACTGTATTTATTTATTTTGCTCCTTTGCACCCCTTTATTTCTATTTCTACTTTGCACATTCTTCCACTGCAAATCTACCATTCCAGTGTTTTACTTGCTATATTGTATTTACTTCGCCACCATGGCCTTTTTTTTGCCTTCACCTCCCTTATCCCACCTCACTTGCTCACATTGTATATAGACTTATTTTTCTACTGTATTATTGACTGTATGTTTGTTACACTCCATGTGTAACTCTGTGTGTTGTATGTGTCGAACTGCTTTGCTTTATCTTGGCCAGGTCGCAGTTGTAAATGAGAACTTGTTCTCAACTTGCCTACCTGGTTAAATAAAGGTGAAATAAATAAATTAAATAAATAAAATAGATCAGCAACGGTGGCTTGCAAACAGTGGATAGTAAGTAGCCCACCATTGGAATAACTATGTATAGTTATAACTGTAGTATCCTGTATAACTATGTATAGTTATAACTGTAGTATCCTGTATAACTCTAGTATCCTGTATAACTGTAGTATCCTGTATAACTATGTATAGTTATAACTGTAGTATCCAGTATAACTGTAGTATCCTGTATAACTATGTATAGTTATAACTGTAGTATCCTGTATAACTATGTATAGTTATAACTGTAGTATCCAGTATAGTCTGGGAGGAGGTGAAACCACTCAGGCTTATTTGATGTGATCTAATGTTTTGATCATCTAGTTTTCCTTACAAGCATTCAGTCACCAAAGGGGTTCGGTCATTCCTTTGTTTATATACTGTCTCATTGACAAAAATATTTTGGATTATTTGTTTACATCATTCCTTTGTCTCAACCCAGTACACAGTAAACGTACCGAGGTTCTAATGTTGCCAAGGAGACACATTTTATTTATTTATTTACAGTTTGGAGGGTTGGGGGTCTGACATCCAGGATACACATTGTATTATTTATTTACAGTTTGGAGGGTTGGGGGTCTGACATCCAGGATACACATTGTATTATTTATTTACAGTTTGGAGGGTTGGGGGTCTGACATTCAGGATTCACATTTTATTATTTATTTACAGTTTGGAGGACAAGTTATCCTGGGATCTAACATTACTCTGAGACTAGTTATCCTGGGATCTTACATTACCCTGAGACTAGTTATCCTGGGATCTTACATTACTCTGAGACTAGTTATCCTGGGGAATAGTTTTAATACATTTGCAAAAAACCTAAACCTGTTTTTGCTTTGGCATTATGGGGTATTGTGATGTCATTATGGGGTATTGTGATGTCATTATGGGGTATTGTGATGTCATTGTGGGGTATTGTGATACATTTTAAAATAAAGGGATGCACCGATATTACATTTTTGGCTAATACCAATAACCAATATTTTCCTTGCCCCAAAAAATGATACCGATAACCGATATTTAAAATTTTAAAGGCCTTTTAAGCATTCTAGTACAGCATTCTAAAAATTAACACACACACGGACGCAGCGGTCTAAGCCACTGCATCTCAGTGCAAGAGGTGTCACTACAGTCCCTGGTTCGAATCCAGGCTGTATCACATCCGGCCGTGATTGGGAGTCCCACAGTAATTTTCTGTTATTGGTGTTAAGAGGACGACAAAAGGAGAGGGATCCCACATGTGGATAGGAAGATACAAATTATCATTATTACTGGAAAATATTCATTTAAAATCCAGGAATTTTACAACTTTAGCTCTCTAGGTCAAGCCAGTATGTTACAGTAGGTTGTAACGCTCTAGGTCATGCCAGTAGGTTACAGTAGGTTGTAACTCTCTAGGTCATGCCAGTAGGTTACAGTAGGTTGTATCTCTCTAGGTCATGCCAGTAGGCTACAGTAGGTTGTATCTCTCTAGGTCATGCCAGTAATTTACAGTAGGTTGTATCTCTCTAGGTCATGCCAGTAGGCTACAGTAGATTATATCTCTCTAGGTCATGCCAGTAGGTTACAGTAGGCTACAGTAGGTTGTATCCAAGTGGAAACAATTATCAACCCAATATGTTAAGTGTCAAATTTGGTCAACAACTAAATGAATGGCTTATTTGCTACGTGAGGTTTACTTGATCCAACAGAAGTTTCGTAATGCCTAAGTTGTTATGTGGACACGTGACATACCGACAACTTTGATAAAAACACTATAGGAGTGGTCTCCAGATCGCTATGCATATTCATGCTAGTAGCTTAGCATCTCTCTCCATTGAATACAGGCGGTTGACGACAACAACCCTCATAGAATATAAACAATAGATTACAATAATAAGATGTATCCACCAATCCAAAGAAAGGATAGGCAGGAGCTAGACAACCCGCAGTGCCGCTTTGTGGGCAACAACTCCCCTTGTTAGGGCGGAGAGACATCTTGTCAGTATATCCATAATCTTTGTTGTAGCCAACCCAACTCTCGCATTGCACTATTGGGGGGCACGGTGTGTAGTAAAACATCACTACATGACAATCACAACATGCCGTGCCCCCCAGTCTGCGGTCAGCAGATAGACCCTTCTCAAATATATATGTTAAGTCACTTTTTGGAAACGGAACGGAGAAAACAAGGGGTAGCTTGCTCTCTAGTCGTCTGATTCTAGACATATCAGTCATCATCCTGGGCCTTCCGTTGAAGAGGTATTGACGAGCCAACTCCGAATATCGAAAGTTAAATACGAATTTAAGGCGGTACTTACTGGTGTTAATCAGATCTCCTATCTCCACCTCTTCATCTTTCAATGTGACAGTCATCTCCCCTTCCTTCTTCACTCCAAAAACGGCATCCTCCTCTTCCTCTTTCACTCTGAACTCGTCTTCCTCTTCTTTCACTGAAACGTCTTTCTCTTCTTCTTTCACTGTAACAGCCTCATCCTCTACTTCTTGTTTTAAAGTGACATCCTCTTCTTCCTTCTCCTCTTTCACGACAATGTTCAGCCCCAGAGCTTCTTTCTCCGTCCAGCAGACCGCCTCTTCTTTAACAGAAGTGGAGAAGTTTACTGACCTCATGGTCGGGGATGTTAGCTAGCTAGCTATCATTAGCGACTAGGCTAGTACTAACTAAACCAGCCAGCTACTATAGCTGACTAATACAAAATAACGTAATATTAAATAGGTTAACAAGTAGATACGACCTATGTGTGTCGAAAACACAGTAGCTAATATACACCGAAAGCGTATAAATAGCTTGAATCTTTCGGCTATGTTGGCTAGCAAGCTACCGAGGTGGTTGACGAGCTGTTTATGAAGAACCGTCCACTAGATTATACGTCACGCTGGCAGCGTCGCCTGAAAGACGCACATCGCCGTCTGCTGACTGGAGGGGAAACGCAGTTGGGGATCACAATTTATTTTCAGACAAAGATTATTTTAAATGGATTGAATTAAATAATACCATTATATTGAGACATACAAAGGCAGGAATGTGTTGATTGATTAGTGCGGATAAAAAATGTTTACTACAGCACATTTAAGGCAGTTTCATTAAGTTATATTACATCTAAATTAGCAGCTAGCTACTGTAGGTCTATACTGCTCCTACATAGTGTAACAATACATCATGTAGATGTATATAATGACCAGACTAGGGCTATACTGCTCCTACATGGTGTAACAATACATCATGGAGATGTATATAATGAACAGACTAGGTCTATACTGCTCCGACATGGTGTAACAATACATCATGTAGATGTATATAATGAACAGACTAGGTCTATACTGCTCCTACATGGTGTAACAATACATCATGTAGATGTATATAATGAACAGACTAGGTCTATACTGCTCCTACATGGTGTAACAATACATCATGTAGATGGACACTACCATTCAAAAGTTTGGGGTCACTTTGAAATGTCCTTGTTTTTTAAAGAAAATCAATTTTTTTCATTCATTTACCTGTTTTTGCTTTGTGATTATGGGCAATGTGATGTCTTATGGGGTATTGTGATGTCAATGTTGGGTATTGTGTAGATTGATGTGGGGAAAAAATGATTGAATCAATTTTAGAATAAGGCTGTAACGTAACAAAATGTGGAAAAAGTGAAGGGGTCTGAATGCTTTCCGAATGCATTGTATATATAGGGGCAGTACTTAGTGACATCACTTCATGAAACAGGAGGTAAAAATATATAACATAGGTTCACAATATCAACATTCAATGTATCAAAATATATGACCAAGCTGGAAGTGGAAACGCCAGCCCAGCCACAATCCTAGAGGTTCACTGATGATCAACCTCCTCCTTCACATCTGACTCCTGATGATCAACCTCCTCCTTCACATCTGACTCCTGATGATCAACCTCCCCCTTCACATCTGACTCCTGATGATCAACCTCCTCCTTCACATCTGACTCCTGATGATCAACCTCCTCCTTCACATCTGACTCCCGATGATCAACCTCCTCCTTCACATCTGACTCCCGATGATCAACCTCCTCCTTCACATCTGACTCCAGTGATCAATCCAGAGCGTCTTATTTTTTGGGGAATCCCGATGGACGACGTCATCGAATAGGACGTCATCACCACCACCGCCCACAAGTTAATTGTCATTCAGGTTATCAATGGGAAGAACATTAGCAATATGTCCTGTCTGGTAACTTGTCTCGTTCAAAGGATTTACATTGGCAGGTGCACAGGGAGAAACACCATTAAAAAACTCAGTTGATCTTAAACTGCGGAAAAACTTTTGTAAGTCTTTAACTGTATCAAAGTTTGTGGCCTGTGATGTTGGGACAAATGATAGTCCCTTATTATACAAGAGACAAAATCCACAAATTCTACAGCACAACGGCAGAGTCATGTCTTCAGTGTAAAACTAACAATGACTCAATAATCCTTCTGGGAATGTTATGATGTCATAAAGTTATGGGAGGAGTTAGAAAGTTGGCTGTCAGAAGTACAGTTATACAATGTAAAATTACTTTTAATCTGTCTGTCTGTATATTTCAAAACATGGCATTTTAGGGTGCAGTGAGATACCCCAGAGTTGGACGATACTTTTCTCATCAATCATCTTAAATATGATACCTAATTAAAACCTGGAAATCAACCAATCCTCTGTTGTTAATTCAAAAGAAAGGTCAAATGCTTTATTATCTAAAAGTTTAAAGTGACGGAGAGAAAAAAAAATGGTGCTGATGCGGCCACTTGAGATGGAGGTGTGTTCTAGTGGGTCTGGGTAGGTGTGATGTAGTTAATGGAGATGGAGGTGTGTTCTAGTGGGTCTGGGCAGGTGTGATGTAGTTAAAAACTTCTTGCGACTACAGGGGGTGCTGTTCCGAATTAGCATTTTGTCGTCTCCAAATTAAACTGCCTAGTACTCAATTCTTGCTCGTACAATATGCATATTATTAATTCTATTGGATAGAAAACACTTTCTAGTTTCATACAAAGTTGGAATGATGTCTGTGGGTGACCCAGAACTCTTTCTACAGCGAAATCCATGACAGACAGTGAAAGGTCTGAGAGCGAAGCTCTGATTTCAGATCAGTTTTAAAAGTCTCTGTCTATCCTATGGAACGACACGAACTGCACCCGCCTTCCCCTGGATGTCAGTAACCAATGAGAAGTGGAATGGGCCTTCTGCGTAGCTCTCAGAGGTTATAAAGGACCAAGGAGTGAGGGTAGCCCCCCTTTCGACGCTCGCCTTTACGCAGGAAGACACCTCCGGATGCCATTTTCAAAGGCTCGGTTATCAACGTAAAATGTATCCGTCTGTAATTTAATTCGATATAGGACTTAGAAACATCATAAGGTAGTTAATTTAAACCGTTTTATAGCAATTTATATCCGTTTAGTGCGATTTTGATGCATTTCTATGTGAAGCACCGGGCACATTTCGGGGTCCCGGTCGAACGTTAGCGGGCATTTAGACGGACAAAGGACATCTTTCGACCAAAAGAAGATTAAACCCAAGAAAGAATACATTGCCCAAGAATCTGATGGAAGAACAGCTCAAAGTAAGCAATATTTAATATGATAAATCGTTGTTCTGTCGAAATATTTTAAACGCATATTTCGCCATTTTGTTTGTTATCGCGTCACTTGGCGAACCCTGTATTGAAAAGTAAGGATAATTTTAAAAATGTAAGTCAGCGGTTGCATTAAGAACTAATTTGTCTTTCGATTCCTGTCAACCCTGTATTTTTTAGTCAAGTATATGATTAGCTTTCAATTAAACTAGATCACTCTGATAGATGACGTCAGACATATTGAGGCTTGATTTCCTAGTATTTTTATTGTGTAACCACGGTTTTGTATGGCTAAATATGCACCTTTTCGAACAAACTGTATATGTATGTTGTAAAATGATGTTACAGGAGTGTCATCGGAAGAATTCTGAGAAGGTTAGTGAAAAAATTTATATATTTTGGCGATGATAACGTTATAGCTCCCTTTGCCTTGAATTCATGCTCTACTAACGTTTGTACATGTGGTATGCTAACTTATCGATTTATTGTGTTTTCGCTGAAAAACGCTTAGAAAATCTGAAATATGGTCTGAAATCACAAGAACTGTGTCTTTCCATTGCTATGCTTTGTCTATTTTTATGAAATGTTTTATGATGAGTAAATTGGTCATACACGTTGCTCTATCTAGTAATTCTAGTCGATTTGTGATGGTCGGTGCAATTGTAAACTGTGATTTCTACCTGAAATATGCACTTTTTTCTAACAACACCTATCCTATACCATAAATATGTTATCAGACTGTCATCTGATGAGTTTTTTTCTTGGTTTGTTGCTATCAATATCTTAGTTTAGCCGAATTGGTGATAGCTAGTGGTGGAGAGAGAAAATGGTGGACAAAGAAAGATGGTGTATTTTGCTAACGTGGTTAGCTAATAGATTTACATATTGTGTCTTCCCTGTAAAACATTTTAAAAAACAGAAATGATGGGTTTATTCACAAGATCTGTATCTTTCATCTGGTGTCTTGGACTTGTGATTTAATGATATTTAGATGCTACTATTTACTTGTGAAGCTATGCTAGCGATGCTAATCAGTGTGGGGGGGGTGGGGGGTGATCCCGGATACGGGGTTGATACTCGTGAAAGGTTAATGGAGATGGAGGTGTGTTCTAGTGGGTCTGGGCAGGTGTGATGTAGTTAATGGAGATGGAGGTGTGTTCTAGTGGGTCTGGGCAGGTGTGATGTAGTTAATGGAGATGGAGGTGTGTTCTAGTGGGTCTGGGCAGGTGTGATGTAGTTAATGGAGATGGAGGTGTGTTCTAGTGGGTCTGGGCAGGTGTGATGTAGTTAATGGAGATGGAGGTGTGTTCTAGTGGGTCTGGGCAGGTGTGATGTAGTTAATGGAGATGGAGGTGTGTTCTAGTGGGTCTGGGCAGGTGTGATGTAGTTAATGGAGATGGAGGTGTGTTCTAGTGGGTCTGGGCAGGTGTGATGTAGTTAATGGAGATGGAGGTGTGTTCTAGTGGGTCTGGGCAGGTGTGATGTAGTTAATGGAGATGGAGGTGTGTTCTAGTGGGTCTGGGCAGGTGTGATGTAGTTAATGGAGATGGAGGTGTGTTCTAGTGGGTCTGGGCAGGTGTGATGTAGTTAATGGAGATGGAGGTGTGTTCTAGTGGGTCTGGGCAGGTGTGATGTAGTTAATGGAGATGGAGGTGTGTTCTAGTGGGTCTGGGCAGGTGTGATGTAGTTAATGGAGATGGAGGTGTGTTCTAGTGGGTCTGGGCAGGTGTGATGTAGTTAATGGAGATGGAGGTGTGTTCTAGTGGGTCTGGGCAGGTGTGATGTAGTTAATGGAGATGGAGGTGTGTTCTAGTGGGTCTGGGCAGGTGTGATGTAGTTAATGGAGATGGAAGTGTGTTCTAGTGGGTCTGGGCAGGTGTGATGTAGTTAATGGAGATGGAGGTGTGTTCTAGTGGGTCTGGGCAGGTGTTATGTAGTTAATGGAGATGTGTTCTAGTGGGTCTGGGCAGGTGTGATGTAGTTAATGGAGATGGAGGTGTGTTCTAGTGGGTCTGGGCAGGTGTGATGTAGTTAATGGAGATGTGTTCTAGTTGGTCTGGGCAGGTGTGATGTAGTTAATGGAGATGGAGGTGTGTTCTAGTGGGTCTGGGCAGGTGTGATGTAGTTAATGGAGGTGTGTTCTAGTGGGTCTGAGCAGGTGTGATGTAGTTAATGGAGATGGAGGTGTGTTCTAGTGGGTCTGGGCAGGTGTGATGTAGTTAATGGAGATGGAGGTGTGTTCTAGTGGGTCTGGGCAGGTGTGATGTAGTTAATGGAGATGGAGGTGTGTTCTAGTGGGTCTGGGCAGGTGTGATGTAGTTAATGGAGATGGAGGTGTGTTCTAGTGGGTCTGGGCAGGTGTGATGTAGTTAATGGAGATGGAGGTGTGTTCTAGTGGGTCTGGGCAGGTGTGATGTAGTTAATGGAGATGGAGGTGTGTTCTAGTGGGTCTGGGCAGGTGTGATGTAGTTAATGGAGATGGAGGTGTGTTCTAGTGGGTCTGGGCAGGTGTGATGTAGTTAATGGAGATGGAGGTGTGTTCTAGTGGGTCTGGGCAGGTGTGATGTAGTTAATGGAGATGGAGGTGTGTTCTAGTGGGTCTGGGCAGGTGTGATGTAGTTAATGGAGATGGAGGTGTGTTCTAGTGGGTCTGGGCAGGTGTGATGTATTTAATGGAGATGTGTTCTAGTGGGTCTGGGCAGGTGTGATGTAGTTAATGGAGATGGAGGTGTGTTCTAGTGGGTCAGGTGTGATGTAGTTAATGGAGATGGGGGTGTGTTCTAGCGGGTCTGGGCAGGTGTGATGTAGTTAATGGAGATGGAGGTGTGTTCTAGTGGGTCTGGGCAGGTGTGATGTAGTTAATGGAGATGGAAGTGTGTTCTAGTGGGTCTGGGCAGGTGTGATGTAGTTAATGGAGATGGAGGTGTGTTCTAGTGGGTCTGGGCAGGTGTTATGTAGTTAATGGAGATGTGTTCTAGTGGGTCTGGGCAGGTGTGATGTAGTTAATGGAGATGGAGGTGTGTTCTAGTGGGTCTGGGCAGGTGTGATGTAGTTAATGGAGATGTGTTCTAGTTGGTCTGGGCAGGTGTGATGTAGTTAATGGAGATGGAGGTGTGTTCTAGTGGGTCTGGGCAGGTGTGATGTAGTTAATGGAGGTGTGTTCTAATGGGTCTGAGCAGGTGTGATGTAGTTAATGGAGATGGAGGTGTGTTCTAGTGGGTCTGGGCAGGTGTGATGTAGTTAATGGAGATGGAGGTGTGTTCTAGTGGGTCTGGGCAGGTGTGATGTAGTTAATGGAGATGGAGGTGTGTTCTAGTGGGTCTGGGCAGGTGTGATGTAGTTAATGGAGATGGAGGTGTGTTCTAGTGGGTCTGGGCAGGTGTGATGTAGTTAATGGAGATGGAGGTGTGTTCTAGTGGGTCTGGGCAGGTGTGATGTAGTTAATGGAGATGGAGGTTTGTTCTAGTGGGTCTGGGCAGGTGTGATGTAGTTAATGGAGATGGAGGTGTGTACTAGTGGGTCTGGGCAGGTGTGATGTAGTTAATGGAGATGGAGGTGTGTTCTAGTGGGTCTGGGCAGGTGTGATGTAGTTAATGGAGATGGAGGTGTGTTCTAGTGGGTCTGGACAGGTGTGATGTAGTTAATGTTTGTATGATGTTGTCGTTTGTATGTTTTGTATTGTTTATAAAAAGATAAATAAAATATTTTTCCCAATGCAAAGTTACACCTCACTGTTCTATATTTGGAGTTATTACATTAAACCAATCAGAATTCAGAAGAATGCCAAAGTCAGGTGTGAAGTAATATGGAGGACCAGCCTATTCCCTATGATGTAAACTACAACAGAGATAACTTCAAATGTAGAACTTCAAATTAAACCAATCGTTTGCACTCATGTGATTAAAGTAAACCAACGTTTTGGAAATACAAAACGCCATCTAACCAAATATCAAAGAATGTTATCTTAGCCAGACAGCTAACATTAGCTAAATGCAGTTATCTTAGCCAGCCAGCTAACGTTAACTATATGCAGTTATCTTAGCCAGCCAGCTAACATTAGCTATATGCAGTTATCTTAGCCAGCCAGCTAACGTTAGCTATATGCAGTTATCTTAGCCGGCCAGCTAACGTTAGCTATATGCAGTTATCTTAGCCAGCCAGCTAACATTAGCTATATGCAGTTATCTTAGCCAGCCAGCTAACATTACCTATATGCAGTTATCTTAGCCGGCCAGCTAACATGAGCTATATGCAGTTATCTTAGCCAGCCAGCTAACGTTAGCTATATGCAGTTATCTTAGCCAGCCAGCTAACGTTAGCTATATGCAGTTATCTTATCAGATGTATGATGTATGGTGATTTGTAGATCAGTCAGTTGGCAGTCGCCTGCTGTGTCGAACACGCCCAATACCAAACCAATCAGGTGGTTGTTCGATGAAATGAATCTTCAGACGTCATTGATCACGTGCTGCTGATAAAGTGATACAGGCATCGGCACACTGCTTTGAAGTTTAATGCTTTCAAGGCCTCGTACCTCCGGTATCAAACATAACATCCTCATCGAAAAGTTGACAAAACAAAAAAGAGCAAGCAGGTTGATTTCCTCTCTCATTTTGAGCCCACGGCAAGAAGGCACCAGAGCCTACCGTGCTAACGGGTTCCCACTAGATAACACAACCACACAGTTAATGAAAAGCATGAGGTGAAGCTTGAGCTAGATATCAACCTATCGAGCTAGTGTGACATTCCTGGTCTCTCAAGTCAGTGAGTCAACACAGGAAGGAGCAATGGATGGATAGTTCATTTATTTCCAAAGCTACTAATTCCTAATTTACTATAATAAAATAAATACATTGTTTCCATGTGTCTCATATTCACTACATCAGAATAAACTGTCATCCATTTTACTATCAAAATATATCAAATTAACTACTCAATGTCCCCCTCTGGTGGCGAGGAAGTATAATACACCTAAACTAACAAAACCGGGCTGATAAACTGGCTGGTGTTCATGAGTTTATAAAACATGTACTTTATACATTTGTCATAAATGACCTGCATTGATGAGACACACAGTGTGGATGAATAATCAGTAGTTAACAACTTTATACATTTCTATCCCAGGACCACTCAATTTTCAAATTCTCCAAAAATCTGCTGTGGATTACCCAGAATCCAATACCTTTATCACTGAGTGAATTACACCGAGTGTAATGTAAACACACGAGCAGCGCAGCGGTCTGAGGCACTGCATCTCAGTGCTAGAGGCGTCACTACAGACCCTGGTTCAAATCCAGGCTGTATCATAACAGGCTGTGATTGGGAGTCCCATAGGGCAGCGCACAATTGGCCCAGCATCGTCTGGGTTGGGGTTTGGCCGGGGTAGGCCGTCAATGTAAATAAGAATTTGTTCTTAACTGACTTGCCTAGTTAAATAAAGGTTAAATATATTTAAAACATGTAGCTTCATTACACCGTTACACTGGCATACAAACTCAGTACCACAGAGTAGATCATCCATATGACCTTGGGAAATAGTGCATTGTGGGTAGTTTAGAAGATTTCCCGAAATAAGTTAAAAAATATGTAATAACGCAAAAACATAACTGTTTGCACTTATAGGTAACCATATCGTGACTACAACTAGCTTACTAAGTCTTTAACCACACTGTATTGTTACACTGGTGAGTAAAAACTAATGCTCCCTACACTTTAACTTGTTGTCTGAAGATAAAATATAAATTTTACTCAACTGCGTTACCCACTCCAGTCAGCAGATGGCGGTCTAGAAATTTAAGGCGACGCTGTTGGTGTGACGTATAATCTAGTGGACGGAACGTTTCTTTCAGCAGCAGCAACAACAGGTAGACACCTCGGTAGCTTGCTAGACAAAATAGCCGAACAAATATAGCTCTTTAGACGCTTTAGTGTATATTAGCCACTGTGTTTTAAACCCACTTCTATCGTCTAGTTAGTTATCCGATTTAATTTCATATTTACGGTGTTGTTATTAGTCAGCAAGCGGGCTTGTTAAGTTAGCATTAGCCTAGCTAGCTAACATCCCCGACCATGCGGTCACTAAGCTACTCTCCTGCTAAAGGAGATGAGGATATCACAGTAAAACAAGAAGTAGAGGGTGAGGCTGTTACAGTGAAAGAAGAAGAGAAAGACGTTTCAGTGAAAGAAGAGGAGGATGCAGTTTATGGAGTGAAAGAGGAGGAGGAGGAAGAGATGACTGTTACATCGAAAAAGGAGGAGGAGGAAACTGGATATCTGGGCCCGGTTTCCCAAACACATCTTAAGGCATCCAATGGTTCTAACGGTGAATTTAGCCATAAGATGGTTTTGGGAAACCGTTCCCTGATTAACACTAGTAAGTACTGTCTTAAATACAGAGGTACAAACTCTGCGGTTGTTGAACTGATGTTTGGTGTTAAAGGGGAAATCTGCAATTGCTACATCCATATTGTGACTTTTAAATTGTTTATTTATAGCCATTGATTCTTGAAGAATATAACACATGCCTCATGAGCTTAGTTCAACTGTTGTGCCCATCAGAACCCCAAATAAGCTTTTTTTACTCCAATGTTTAGAAACAATGTAAATCAACCCTGTATAGCCTCAACATGGTTAAAACTATAATGTTGATATCATGGATAGTCAGTCCTTGCATCCATAGGTCTGTCTGTAGTTACATTTCTCCAACCCCATAATCATTTCATTACCAAAACAGTGGTGGAATGACAGATTTGTTATTGTTTGAACTGCAGATTGCTGGGTTGTGTGGATTTTTTAAACAGCAACAAAATGGCTGCCGAGAGACTTGGTTTGGTAAACAGCTGAGGGATGGGGGAAGGAGAAGTGTAACCAATCAAGTGAAAGGGCAAGAGCTGGAAATATTTTACGAAAATACTTTGAGGAACTATTGTCATTCGCAATTGATTTCATTAAGACTTTGTTTACTTGCTGTTTGAGGTGAAGAAAAAATTACTTTGAGAAGCTCCACAACTCATTAGTGGTGCAGCGTTAAGACAATGAGAAGTACTATCAGACATCCCCAAATGGGCACATTTATAGGCAGGTAGACTAATCCTACTTCTATATGCGCAATCAGGTGTGCGTCCTTACTCAACATTGACAGGAGTGTTTCAAATGAACGACAATTTAATAAATTGACAAAACTGGCGTATCTTGCGGGGTCAGGTCTGGGTGGTCTGCCAGGGGTTGTTTCATTTAGTATCCGTTTGGGTCAGCATTATGAAAACCTAGTTTCCCTCCTTCAGGGAACAGTAGATATAGTCAGCTTATGATAAACTTCAACGTAAATACTGGATCTTGCTGTCGGACAATTTTGACAGTCAAATTACAAACATCACGACATGCAGCAACAACCAAAGTGCTTCTTCATTCATTACTCTGGTAAAGACAGTTATGCCGTGCTCCACGTTGGATCCAACATCCCTAACAAATTGATGTTTATAATGTTATTGTCTGATTGATTTACTGTAGGGCCTCGTTAGTCTGTTTGGACACAGAGATACTTAGCTCATAATGTGTAGAGAACTGTTCCTTGATGGATAGGCTATTATACAAAACACAGAGCTATTTTCCTTTATTCAGGACATTTAGAATGACAACACATTACAGAGTAGCCTAGTGGGATTATTCACAACATTATCTGGTGTTCAGGTTATGAGATGTCATGACAAAGACATATTAGTTTCCATGTTTCACCTGAAATATTAAATGATTTATAGTCCTAGGTCTATGTTATTGTTAGGTGAAGTTATGGGTCCTACAGTAGGTCTATGTTGTTGTTAGGTGAAGTTATGGCAAAGCTAGCTAAAGAGCATTTTACTGGTTGAAGTGTTTTATAAGTATAAAGCAGTTGATTTGGGACAATAACACAAACATATTAAGCAGGAGATTCAAACGAGCGTTACAGTTATTATCCAAAAGTAATGTGAAATGCACTCATAAGCAACCTGGAAATGGAGGCTATTTTTGCTGTCAGCCTATGAGAACTCCCCTGAGTTTTCCCCCACGGTGGTGAATTAGTGAATAGACACAGAGCTTAATGTGAGTTTCCTTGAGTAACACTCCTGATCTTGTGCTGTAATATTCAGAATACATTGTGGAAAACTAAAATCTTTGTTCACCATTTTTGTTCCAGGCAGATATACTACATCCATAACTAGCGGTTTCTGCAATCAAATTGTGTGTGCATCGCCCTCGTGCTGCAATTTTATCACAGAACACAGAAAGGGGCCTTTTTTGGAGACCAAAGGTCGTCTGGCACACTGCTTAGGTCTTGACTGTCTTAAGACAATTGTAAAATAATTTAACAGACATCAATTGTTGTACAACTGCATGGGTATGCTCTGGGCATCACCTTTTACCTCAAATAAACAGTGGATTTCTGCTGTTGTGGGCCTTTAACCGTCTGACTTTGTTGTTCACACAGGAGAGATACGGGACTATCGTGGATCCTCTGGGGAGCCTCAACAACAACATGATGCTGAAGAGGCAGAGAAGAGTCTCTCCACATCAGAACACCTCAAGAAACACCAGTGGAGACCCACAGGGAAGAAATCTCACCGCTGCTCTGACTGTGGGAAGAGATTCACCTCATCAGGCATTAAAATTCATCAGAGAATCCACACAGGAGAGAAACCTTATAGCTGTGGTCGATGTGGAAAGAGATGCACCTCATCAGTAAAACTTAAAATACATCAAAGACATCACACAAGAGAGAAACCATATGGCTGTGCTCAATGTGGAAAGAGTTTTGTTCAATCTGGCTATCTGACAGTGCACCAGAGAATACACACAGGAGAGAAACCTTATAGCTGTGGTCAATGTGGGAAGAGTTTTACTAGATCTGGCTGTCTGACAGTGCACCAGAGAATACACACAGGAGAGAAACCTTATATCTGTGGTCAATGTGGGAAGAGTTTTACTAGATCTGGCTGTCTGACTTTACACCAGAGAATACACACAGGAGACAAACCTTATAGCTGTGATCAATGTGGGAAGAGTTTTACTAGATCTGGCTGTCTGACAGTGCACCAGAGAATACACACAGGAGAGAAACCTTATAGCTGTGGTCAATGTGGGAAGAGTTTTACTAGATCTTACTGTCTGACTTTACACCAGAGAATACACACAGGAGAGAAACCTTATAGCTGTGATCAATGTGGGAAGAGTTTTAGTCAATCTGGAGAGCTGACAGTGCACCAGAGAACACACACAGGAGAGAAATCTCTTAGCTGTGACCAGAGATAATCTGATAAAAGATCTCTGATCAAATATCAGAAAATATATATGAAGGAGTTGTTTCATGATATCAATGAATTAATGTCACAATGTAGAATGTTTTAACATTGTAGTAGGAGTATTTTAATGTCTCAATGTAGAATGTTTTAATATATAGTATATTAATGTACTCTGCAGTCAGTCAGTCAGAATGTCACAATGTAGAACCCTAAACGTTTGCCCCCTTATCAATTGGTTTCAACATGATATGGATATTAGGCTCATTGGGGGAAATCCAGGCTCTGAATTGAAAGAGTACTATTTATGTGATTTAACACAGTGACTAACAAAAAAAGAGTTGTCCTCTAACCAGTGATGTACACATTATTCCCAGAATCAACTGATTTCAACATAATATCGATGAGTTATGACAAATAAGTGTTGTGTTCCTTTGTTTAGTGACCCCTAAATTTAAATGCATCACTCCAATATGTAGCTGACTGTCTTCTGCAGGTTGTCCTCTAACCATTGAGCTAAAAGATATCTCCCATTTCCATGTGTTTTTTTTAGTTGTGTTAGTTTCAACAGCTCTGACAACCGGATTTCCCCCCTGATTGATATCAGTGATTTATTGCTACTTGTCAAAACAACAGTGTTTCTGGTGCTTGTGCAGTTTATAAGGAGCTTGTTTTACAATTATTGTGGCAGATGTTTGTGTATATACCACATGTTAGGTTTTCAATTTATCCCAAACTGTTTCTGCATATTGGTTATTGATTTGGACACGTTAAAACTGTGTTTTGACATTGGGCTATCCCACCTAGCAAAATGTAATTGAAAAGCTGTTGAAAATAATACTATGCAATCAAATATTTCATATTTACATTTCATGTAACATTTAGTAATGAAAATTATTCATGCAACCAACTGACAGTTTTTTGGTACAATTATATTGACATTGTTGCCCTGTTTTTAGAATATCAGGGTTCATTCTCTCATGTGCCAAACCAAATGTACTAGAGCATGACATTGGGGACTGGGCCCCGATCCAACAACATGCCTATTGAGTGAACCCTGAAAAGAGAGAGAAGCTCCACAGTGAGGTGGAAAGTTACTACGGATATTGCAGGAGTTTCCTCTTGAAATCAGACATGTCCGTGGTGAGAACAACCTGGTTGCTGATTGTCTCAAGGGGGGCTGTCAAAATGTTTTGTGTTTTGCATTTAGCCGGTGCATTGCCATGGATCACAGTTTATTTTTACTGCACGTTTTTCCGTATTGGAGATGAGTTTTGTTTGGGCTCGTTCCAAGGGGACCAGAGTTCTAGAAGTGAGTGGGTTTTAGGAAGACGAGAGTTCTAGAAGCTATAGAAAGAAAAATCTTTGTGGGAATAATAAAAAATAAATATTGTTTTTAATTGTTTGCCAGTAGACAGACACCATGTTTATATTGGTGACGGTGAAGCATTGTAGTTGATTATAATGTGAAATGAAAGTTGTTTTCTGTTGTGGGTGAGCATTCTCTTAAAGTGTTAGTTAGTCTTTGGTTTTTCCATTTATGTTTTGAGGTTGGACTTTAGCACGTATAGCTCGTTAGCACGTAGGACGCACTGATTGGTGTCACCTCGTT
Organism: Salvelinus namaycush; assembly: GCF_016432855.1. Classification (NCBI taxonomy): domain Eukaryota; kingdom Metazoa; phylum Chordata; class Actinopteri; order Salmoniformes; family Salmonidae; genus Salvelinus; species Salvelinus namaycush. The sequence goes on from NW_024060008.1 coordinate 471,277, forward strand.
AGTCAGTATGTGTTACACCTGTGCTGGCTTGTCCATCTCGTTAGTGGGAAGGTGTTTCACCTGAGCTGGTCCAGGTTCTATTTAAGAGTGTCTGGGCCAGTGCTCCAGTTGTCTTGATAGATGTGGAGAGTCAACACCTTTAGTTGCTCCACCTTTTTGGTTTGCTTCCTGTCTTTAAGTTTGGTGTGGGTGTTTCTTTTGTTTCCCTCTTCTTGGGCAGATTTAGTGGGTCTCATGGGTGGTGTCTTTTGGGTCTCATGGGTGGTGTCTTTTAGGTCCCAGTTGTTGTTACTAGTCAACTTTCAGTCGACACCCCCATAGTGTCTTTGAGAACCCCTCCTAAAAAACAAGCTTATATTTTGGGTTGGATATTGCATCCAATTAGTGTTTTAATCAATGGCATTTCCTTAGAATGCTCATTGGTCTTTCAGTTGTTAAATTTCTGTTTTTTTATGCTGTTATTTTTGTGTACTAAAACTTTCTGTGTATACTTTCTGTTTATTTTCATTGTTTTCTCCTGTGAAGCCATTGTGTTGCATCCATGTCTGAAATGTGCTGTATAAATAAATCTTGATTTGATTTCAACAAATGAACCCAATGACTGATCAATCAACAGACCCTCCATCTTAGTATGAAAAACAGATCAATCCCACTTTTCCAGCCTGCTGAAGGCGTGGTGGAGTGGTAAACACCACCCCCGGCTCTACCAGGGGCTTGAGGTGGTCTCCCACAGCTCTGCTTATGTCATGTTCTGTGGCCTTGCCATTCCATTTCCTGACTGCCCCTGCAACACAGAAACACATTTAGTCATATTATATAAAACACTCAAAGTAATGGATATGGAGCATATATGGCCTCAGTTACACCTGGCACCTAAATTTGACTTCTGTCATCTGATCACTCCAAGCTGCATTAGGCTCAGATCTACCAGGATGGGCCTTTGACATAGTCTGGATGCAGTCAGGCCACTGAATATAAATAAGCAATGTAAAGAGATGGGTGAATGAGTGGGGAAAAGTACATTTTACACGAATGACCTTCATAATATCAAAGAACAAATGTGTGCCTGAGGGGAAATTAACTTTCATACAGCCAAAATGGGTGAGAAATTATGATGGGGTGTTTCCAACAGGAATATCTAACTAAATGCTTGTGTTCCTAACTCCTACAGTGACAGTTGACATGGATTATGCAGCTCCCTGACTGAGCTCCACCCTCACTGGGTCTTCAGAGGAGAGGAAGGCTGAGGAGGGATGGAAGGATGAATGGATCAGTCAGTCAATAAAGCGTAGAGCTGCTGTCTATGCTGTCTGACAAAATCACTATTTTATTAGTTCATTAAAGTAAATAAGGCTTTATGACTGCTGAATACCAACTATCAATCACTTAGATCATGTATTTTCAGATAGAGATACATCATTGGGACGTCCCTAGCCTGTTGAAGTTGACATTTAAAATGGTTAAGGTAGGGGTTAAGGTTAGGGTTTAGGGTAGGGATGTCCCAAGGATCCTGGATAGCATTGACCATCATGCATTATTCTGTCTCTTTTACATAGCAGGTGTAAAAGAAACACAGACAAGACAAGTAGGCACTCAGGTCATTATGGTCATTGTAGTTTAAAAAATAGCATCTAATTATGCGTAACTGTATGTGGGGTTGTTAGAGAAGAATGTGATTGTCAGCCCTAACAATCCATTCTAGCACCTCATCAGGCTCTGTAAAAGTCTTCATTGATGACGTGTTCCTTCTATTCCAGGGGACAGCAGAGGAACTTCATCGATTCCACTCCTTCATCAATACAAGCAGTGAACATCTGAAATTCACCCTCACCTTTGATGTGCATGAATCAAGTTATCTGGACATTTTGATTAAGAGGGAGGGGTGTGGCTTTAGCACAGATCTATACAGGAAGCAGACGGACAGCAATTCCCTGTTACGCAGAGACAGCTTCCACCCTACACCCCTAAAAAAGAGCCTCCCCATCAGCCAATACAGTCGCATACACAGGATTTGTAGTACACAGAGTGACTATGACAAACAAGCTGACTGTCTGGATGAGTGTTTCAGACAGCGGGGTTACCCAGAGGAATGTCTGGATGAGTGTTTCAGACAGCAGGGTTACCCAGAGGAATGGCTGGATGAGTGTTTCAGACAGCGGGGTTACCCAGAGGAATGGCTGGATGAGTGTTTCAGACAGCGGGGTTACCCAGAGGAATGGCTGGATGAGTGTTTCAGACAGCGGGGTTACCCAGAGGAAGGTCTGGATGAGTGTTTCAGACAGCGGGGTTACCCAGAGGAATGGCTGGATGAGTGTTTCAGACAGCGGGGTTACCCAGAGGAATGGCTGGATGAGTGTTTCAGACAGCAGGGTTACCCAGAGGAATGGCTGGATGAGTGTTTCAGACAGCGGGGTTACCCAGAGGAATGTCTGGATGAGTGTTTCAGACAGCGGGGTTACCCAGAGGAATGGCTGGATGAGTGTTTTAGACAGTGGGGTTACCTAGAGGAATGGCTGGATGAGTGTTTCAGACAGCGGGGTTACCCAGAGGAATGGCTGGATGAGTGTTTCAGACAGCAGGGTTACCTAGAGGAATGGCTGGATGAGTGTTTCAGACAGCGGGGTTACCCAGAGGAATGGCTGGATGAGTGTTTCAGACAGCGGGGTTACCTAGAGGAATGGCTGGATGAGTGTTTCAGACAGCGGGGTTACCCAGAGGAATGGCTGGATGAGTGTTTCAGACAGCGGGGTTACCCAGAGGAATGGCTGGATGAGTGTTTCAGACAGCGGGGTTACCCAGAGGAATGTCTGGATGAGCGTTTCAGACAGCGGGGTTACCCAGAGGAATGTCTGGATGAGTGTTTCAGACAGCGGGGTTACCCAGAGGAAAGGCTGGATGAGTGTTTCAGACAGCGGGGTTACCCAGAGGAATGGCTGGATGAGTGTTTTAGACAGTGGGGTTACCTAGAGGAATGGCTGGATGAGTGTTTCAGACAGCGGGGTTACCCAGAGGAATGGCTGGATGAGTGTTTCAGACAGCAGGGTTACCTAGAGGAATGGCTGGATGAGTGTTTCAGACAGCGGGGTTACCCAGAGGAATGGCTGGATGAGTGTTTCAGACAGCGGGGTTACCTAGAGGAATGGCTGGATGAGTGTTTCAGACAGCGGGGTTACCCAGAGGAATGGCTGGATGAGTGTTTCAGACAGCGGGGTTACCCAGAGGAATGGCTGGATGAGTGTTTCAGACAGCGGGGTTACCCAGAGGAATGGCTGGGTGAGTGTTTCAGACAGCGGGGTTACCCAGAGGAATGGCTGGATGAGTGTTTCAGACAGCGGGGTTACCCAGAGGAATGTCTGGATGAGCGTTTCAGACAGCGGGGTTACCCAGAGGAATGTCTGGATGAGTGTTTCAGACAGCGGGGTTACCCAGAGGAAAGGCTGCATGACGCAAGTGATCGTTATAAAAATACAGGGGTGTAAAAAGTACCCAATTGTCATACTTGAGTAAAGAAAACATTTAAATGTCATTTTAATTTTGTAAATTTAAAACAGAGACATAAATGTTTGTACTCATAGGTAACCAAATCATGGCTACAACTAAGTTACTAAGTCTTTAACCACACTGTGTTGTTACACTGGTGAGTAAAAACTCATGCTTCCTACCCTTTAACTTTTTGTCAGAAAAATATTTATACATTTTACTGAACTGCGTCCAGTCAGCAGATGGACTAGATGCCGCTTAGAAATGAAGAAATATCAGAACGATGTCAGACTCCGGAATATAATTATTTAAGCCTCCCAAGTGGGGCAGTAAGCCACTGCAAGTGGCCTAAACCACTGCATCTCAGTGCAAGAGGCGTCACTACAATCCCTGGTTCTAATCCAGGCTGTATCACAACCTGATCGGGAGTCTCATAGAGGCGGCGCACAATTGTCCCAGCATAGTCCAGGTCAGGGGAGGGTTTGGCCGGCCGGGATGTCCTTGTCCCATCGCGCTCTAGCGACTCCTTGTGGCAGCCGGGCGCATGCACGCTGACTTCGGTCGCCAGCTGGACGGTGTTTCCTCCGACACATTGGGGTTAAGCGAGCAGTGTGTCAAGAAGTGCAGTGTGGCTTGGCAGGGTCGTGTTTCGGAGGATGCATGGCTCTCGACCTTCGCCTCTCCCCTGAGTCCGTAGGGGATCTGCAATTGGATTTCATGAAAAAGGGGTAAAAGTACAACAAAGTGATAATAATACGCTGGTACTGATTTTAGATCCCCTGGCAGATCAAACCATGTCAACACCTGCAAGACTTAAAGTAGAAGTGAATCACCTGCCTGGACATCCTAAGAAGCACACAGAAACCTGCATTTTGAAGTCGGTTTTATAATACTTGTGAAAACTGACTTCAGGTGATTGAGGGATCTAGTCTAGATTAAACGTCATAGGAAGTTTTATCATGTCGAGGATTCATTCAGGTCTCTGTTAAATTAAATAATATGTTTGTCTTTGACAGGAGAGACACCAGACTCTCCTTTGGACAGCAGGAAGAGTCCTTCAGGGGAACCAGACCCAGAGACATCCAAACCAGCTGGACGACATCACTGCTCCCAGTGTGGAAAGAGTTGTACTCAGTTAGGGAGCCTGAAAACACATAAGAGAATACACACAGAAGAGAAGCCTTACCACTGTTCCTTGTGTGGAAAGAGTTTTAGGTGGTTAGGGAGCGTGGAAAGGCATGAGAGGACACACACAGGAGAAAAGCCTTTCCAATGTTCCCATTGTGGAAATCATTTTGCCCAGTTAGGAAACCTGAACCAGCATGAGAGAACATACACAGGTAAGAAGATGTACCGCTGCTCCCAGTGTGGAAAGAGATTTACCCGGTTAAGGTACCTGAAAGAGCATGAAAGAATACATACAAATACACAGGAGAAGGAGACATACCACTGCTCTCATTGTGGAAAGACATTTTCCCAGTCAGAGTACCTGAAAACACATGAGAGAATAGAGAGGCTGTGTTCTGACTTGTGTTTTTGACTGAGAATGTGTATTTTTGTTTGGGCTGTCAAAATTGAGTTTACTTAATGTAATGTTAGTGTACTGTTTTTTAAAATTGCGACTAATTCATTGTCTCAAAGGGTTAAAAACACACTGAAAACATCCTAAATATATACTATATACCGCTGCAATCTACAACGTCATGTAAAAACAAGATGTCATGGAGGTTAAATAAAGTCTGCTTTATCAATGGAACATATTGTGACCCGTCATGGAGGTTAAATAAAGTCTGCTTTATCAATGGAACATATTGTGACCCGTCATGGAGGTTAAATAAAGTCTGCTTTATCAATGGAACATATTGTGACCCGTCCACTGTGGGGCGCTGTAGAGTCATAATATCCATAACAACTACAGGTCAAACAGGGAAATGGTTCACATCGTTTTTCCACCATTCATTTTTCCCACAGGGCTGTGTTTTGGATAGGCTTACCCTGGTGTGACGTTTTGATAACCATGTAAATCTCTCTAGGACAAGGTGACTGAGGGTGAATGTACACTAGATAAATGGCGGTAAATTGCTGTGTGCCGCTCTGCCTGCCCGTTGTGACTCTGTCAAGAATTCAGCAGAGCAAGTTTGTATGAAGGTCTGGTTATTAAATGGCTACATAGTTCAATAGTAATATCCTCTAAAACGCTCTGGTGACAAACTTTGCTGCCCTGTTTCCAGTTGTCCACATGGCTGGGAGAACCTATTCAAGTAAGTAAATAGATTTAGAAAATGTAAAAACAACGATGTATTATTAGCTAACTTGCTACAGTGTAGGCTAACTCAAATGAGCTGCTAAATGAGCTAGCTATTTGGCTAGCTAGCTATCTAACCAACTTCAAATACTGTATAGATAGCTAAGTGAATTAAATATTACCAGCTACCTAACTTCATATTAGCTATCTATCTTGATGTATTTATCACTGTAAAAAACAAACTCAAAATGCATTTGTAGGTAGCTAGCTAACAGCCATGGAGGAGGGTGAAAGGATAGCAGCCCCAACTGTCAGTGAGAGAGGAGGCTATTCTGGATAGGGAAGGTACTTTGTGTAGTTCCTGTCCCTAGAAGTGAGGACGGAGATAATAGTAACATAATATTCAGTGTGTTGTAATTTGACTATAATGAAGTGTGTTTCTTGTGAGGTTTTCTGTCCTCAGATAAAGAGCGCTATGAAAGCCAGTCTACATATGAAGAGGTCCCAATGAAGAGCAGTGGTTCTCAGTCCTGGGGACTCAAAGAGGCACATTGTTGTTTTTGTCTAAGCACTGCACAGCTGATTCAAATGATCAACTCGTCATCAAGCTTTAAGTGGCATTTCTGTATTCATTTGTGATGCCATCCTTGATATGATCCTGTTATTGTCACATGCTACACATGCACATATGTGTGCCCATGCATCTATCAATTCAATGTTATCATGATTTTTTTTATCAGGGATATTATACTTTAGTAATCCATAATGACCTGGTGATGTAACAGTCTAATAATTACATTGTCTTCCATATTCCTACAAATACCTTGTAACTGGAGATTCCTTCAAAATGATTGCCTACAGTTACCGTGTAGGGCACTGCAAGGTTGGGTGACCAGGGTCATCTGGGACTGCCTCCTGGAGGAATTCAGGTGTGTGAAGGCTACCTGTGTCCTGCGTAACTTCATGAGGATGGACACGAGGACCAGGAGGGGATCTGCAGCTCGCCGCCGTGTCCCAGAGGAGGAGTCTGCTGCTCTGCAGGATGTTTCAAGGATGGGATCCAACAACGCAGCAAGAGAGGCAATCCGTGTGCAGGAGATCTTCACCTCCTCCTTCTTCAAAGAGGGTGCTGTTCCCTGGCAACACCATAGACTACACTATGCACAACCAAAGGCTCTTTTAAGAGCCATCCACATTACAATAAGAGTATTCTTCCATTTACTTAGCTATGTCAACTGCAGTTATTCAATTCACAGTTTCTCTCCATTTGATTTCTACTTCTCATGTGAGGGTGCTGTTTAGGTAAGGGTGTGATGTCTGTGCAAAAACAAAACAGGCTGTTTTAAATCACTAATATTGAAAAAAAGTAGAACAATTAGACACCCTATAACCCACACCTACACACTCATGTATCAATCTGATTGATGGATTGTGTTGTGCAGTAAGCAGGCTCAGGTGTATAACTGTGGCTCCTTCCACCTTCAAAGAATAGGCAAGAGGGCCAACCATGGAGAATAGTAAGACACTTCATTATTTCTATAACTACACTATATTGTTTGTCTTTGTGTGTCCGTTCATGTTTTTCAGCATAAAGTACTCTGCAGCCACTTAGTGTGGTGTGGACACCAGGTGAGGCCACACACAGATTCCTGTTGAACACTGTGGCTTTAACTACCTTATTTTCTCAATAACAGTCTCTCTCCTTCACTTCATCCCTCTCTCCCCTTCTCCCTAAATCCTCTAGGTTATATCAGCTGTGTCGGTGAACCCCTCCTGCATCTGGACTGGCTACATAGAGGGCACAGCATGATCAGAGGTGAGAGGTCACTTGGTCAGGTCAACAGGAAGTATTATTAAAGAGATGCTTTACATTGAAATACAGATAGATGCAGTAGTCCCAGAGTTAATGATCCCAGGTCAGTTTATATTACACAGGAAGTATTATTAAAGAGATGCTTTACATTGAAACACAGACAGAGATGCAGTAGTCCCAGAGTTAATGATCCCAGGTCAGTTTATATTATACAGGAAGTATTATTAAAGAGATGCTTTACATTGAAATACAGATAGATGCAGTAGTCCAAGAGTTAATGATCCCAGGTCAGTTTATATTATACAGGAAGTATTATCAAAGAGATGCTTTACATTGAAATACAGACAGAGATGCAGTAGTCCCAGAGTTAATGATCCCAGGTAAGTTTATATTATACAGGAAGTATTATTAAAGAGATGCTTTACATTGAAATAAAGACAGAGATGCAGTAGTCCCAGAGTTAATGATCCAAAGTCAGTTTTGCATTTCACCTCCTGATTGATGATTAACAATGTCAGAATAAAAAAATAAAAACACAAGGCTTAAACATGCTCTCTCTCTCCATCTGTCTCTCGTCTGCAGATATGTTTTGATGTGAGAGGATGCCAACCCCCAGTCCCATAATCGCCACCTCACCCTCTTTTAAGATAACCTTTGTGCCGACTAGAGACACTATTATGTAATTGTGATGAACTGAGAGAATATTTATGTAGCACTGTGATTCATTAATCATGTGCTGCCTTCCCTGCTCCTATGTGCTTACCTCTTTCCCTTTCTGTCTTTTACACCTCTCTTCACCTCCTCTTTCTTCCTCTGTTTTTATAATGCACAACAGATGTGCATTGAAGGACAAATTGAACTTGTATTTATAACACTTGGATAATGAGCTTTTCAATAAAGCGTTTCACATTCTCTACTGGTTGAAATGAAGTGTAATGTGATGAAATACTCCACCTATCCTGTGTTTATCAGATCAATGCAGATGAAGGGCATTAGATATTGAGATGAACCGGTGTTAGAGTATTTACATGATTTATAGGAAGTGTAGTGTTCTGTTTTTAACATTATATTTCTGTATATATGAATTAACTAGTTAAATCCTGTTTCTAGTCTATTAGTTACAATGTGTAACCATTGATGTCCCAGGACCAAGATTGGTAAACACTGTTGAAGTGTATAATTGTAATACATACATGAAGACACAGCGTCATTCAAAGACTGGAATTTGATTCTCCTGGTATTGGATATGACTGAATTATCAACTCAAAGACATTCATACCTAAACTGCACCTTTATTTGCCAAGGTAGAGTACATGATCAGTGAATATATTAAATGTACAGGCTACAATGTGGGGATCTCATGCATGGTAATAACTACATGTATATACGACTTGCATCCTTGGTACAACATGATATTATATTCTACTCAATCCATAGGCTTCATTAATGTCATTCAGGCTGTTTTGAAGTTGATACAACTGGCTATTATAGCTGAGGTTCATAGCTAGGTTCTGAACTAATATGTATGCCAAACGTTTGGGTCCATACACAGATCGGCTAGATAGCTAGCTACACATCCATAGGCATAGAGGTATTTTAATCATCCACTGCACAATAAGCAAGAACATAGCTAGCTACGTTATTTCATCTATCTGCATGGCAAATATCAGCAAGGCAAGCTTACAAAATTGTACATTCAATTTGCTGTAAATTCTTCAGCTAGCTAGATTCTATACATCCACTGTTTCCCAAAATGACAGCCTGGTTTGCTGGTTGTTTCAGGAGTCCCTAAAACAACCAGAATTACAATTTCATACTCATGTCACAACACCCATAAAGCTAGCCAGCTAGCTGGCTAATGTTAGCTAGTCAGCTACCTGGCTAATGTTAGCTAGTCAGCTAGCTGGCTAATGTTAGCTAGTCAGCTAGCTGGCTAATGTTAGCTAGTCAGCTAGCTGGCTAATGTCAGCTACCTTGCTAAATCGCGATTTTCATAAATTAACTTTATGATAAAAAATGCATAATCGTTTGTCTCTACATGAACTAACATTCCTGTCAACTGTACATGTTTTTTGCATGATTCGTTATGACGTTATAATCCCTTACATTTGCTTCCATCCTACAGTTCATCTTCTCGTATTTCTGTCCGCCATCTTTAATCCAGTTCAGTTCTGTGTAGGGGTTCCCCTCTCTCCTAGTATTTCTGTTCGCCATCTTTGATTCAGTACAGTTCTGTGTAGGGGTACCCCTCTCTTCTAGTATTTCTGTCCGCCATCTTTGATGCAGTACAGTTCTGTGTAGGGTTACCCCTCTCTTCTAGTATTTATGTTCGTCATCTTTGATGCAGTACAGTTCTGTGTAGGGATTACCCCTCTCTCCTAGTATTTCTGTCCGCCATCTTTGATTCAGTTCAGTTCTGTGTAGGGGTTACCCCTCTCTCCTATTATTTCTGTCCGCCATCTTTGCTGAAGAAAGTCTAACAGTCACTAGCGCAGCAGCAGCCTCCCCCGGTCCTAGTGCCGTTCCGGTAAGATGTTTAAGATGCGATGGAACGGTTGACGAAATAAGAAATCACAGAAAAAATATATTGACTGATATTGATTTATTTAGGGGGGGGGGGGGGGTAATTAATATTTTAGGACTAGCGACGTCCCTGATTCCTACCCTTTAACTTTTTGTCTGAAAATAAAATTGACATTTTACTCAACTGCGTTGCCCACTCCAGTCAGCAGATTGCAGTCTGCGACTTTAAGGCAAATGCTGCTACTGTGACGTATAATCTAGTGGACGGAACGCTTCTTACAACAGCAGCAAAAGTAATTCAGCCACCTCGGTAGCTTGCTAGACAAAATAGCTGAACCAATAAAGCTCTTTAGACGCTTTAGTGTATATTTGCCACTGTATTTTAAAACCACTTCTGTCGCCTAGTTAGTTATCCGTTTTAATTTCATATTTACGGTATTGTTTTCATTATTCATCTAGCGGGCTGGTTAAGTTAGCATTAGCCTAGCTAGCTAACATCTCCAACCATGAGGTCACTAAGCTACTCTCTTGTTAATGAAGAGAAGGACTGCTGGACGGAGAAAGAAGCTCTCGTCAAAGAGGAGAAGGAAGAGAAGGATATCACAGTAAAACAAGAAGTAGAGGTTGAGGCTGTTACAGTTAAACAAGAAGAGAAAGACGTTACAGTGAAAGAAGAGGAAGACGCGTTCAGATTGAAAGAGGAAGAGGATGTTACAGTAAAAGAAGAGGAGGAAGAGAAAGAGGAGGATGGTGAGATGACTGTCACATTGGAAGAAGAGGAGGAGGAAACTGAATATCTGGGCTCGGTTTCCCAAACGCATCTTAAGGCATCCAATGGTTCTAACGATGAACGGGCCCTGGTTAACACAAGTAAGTACTGTCTTAAAAACAGAGGCACAAACTCTGCAGTTGTTGAACTGTTTTATTTTTTTATTTCACCTTTATTTAACCAGGTGGCTATGATGTCATAATGATAGTTTAACCAGGTAGGCCATGATGTCATAATGATAGTTTAACCAGGTGACCATGATGTCATAATGATAGTTTAACCAGGTAGGCCATGATGTCATAATGATAGTTTAACCAGGTAGGCCAGTTGAGAACAAGTTCTCATTTACAACTGCGACCTGGCCAAGATAAAGCAAAGCAGTGTGACACAGACAACAACATAGAGTTACACATGGAATAACATGGAATAAACAATAAACAAGCCAATAACACAATAAACAAGTCAATGACACAGTAGAAAAAAAGAAAGTCTATATATAGTGTGTGCAAAAGGCATGAGGAGGTAGGCAATGAATAGTCCATAGTAGCGAAGAATTACAATTTAGCAGATTAACACTGGAGTGATAAATGAGCAGATGATGATGTGCAAGTAGAGATACTGGTGTGCAAAAGAGCAGAAAAGTAAATAAAACAGTTTGGGGATGAGGTAGGGAGATTGGGTAGGCTATTTACAGATGGACTATGTACAGCTGCAGCGATCGGTTAGCTGCTCAGATAGCTGATGTTTAAAGTTGGTGAGGGAAATATAAGTCTCCAGCTTCAGCTATTTTTGAAATTCATTCCAGTCACTGGTAGCAGAGAACTGGAAGGATGTGTGGTGTTAAAGGGGAAATCTGCAATTGCTACATCCATATTTTGACTTTTACATTATTTATTTATAGCCATTGATTCTTGAAGAATATAACACATGCCTCATGAGCTTAGTTCAACTGTTGTACCCCATCAGAACCCCAAATAAGCTTTTTTTACTCCAATGTTTAGAAACAATGTAAATCAACACTTTATAGCATCAAGATGGTTACCACTATAATGTTGATATCATGGATGGTCAGTCCTTGCATCCATAGGCCTGTCTATGAATTTGAAAGTAGTTACATTTCTCCACCCCCATCCATCATCTTATTAGCAAAACAGTGGTGGAATTACAGCTTTGTTATTGGTTGATTGATTCTTGTGTGGCTTTTTAAAGGGACAACCTAGCATTTACACAGCAACAAAATGGCTGCCCAGAGACTTGGTTTGGTAAACAGCTGAGGGATGGGGGCTGGGATGGGGTCTGGAGAAATGTAACCACTCTCAAATTCATAGAGAAAGCTGTTGTATCAACCGTAATCCAACACCTAGCGACCTCGTCAAGAAGTTCAGACATCTTGGCATAACAGTTATAAGGTGTTGGCTTGACAGTCGCTGGACCCAGGTTTGAGTCCAGCTCAGGGCAACCCCCTGAATTCACTACACTATGAATACAAGGACTTGCCATCCATGATGTCATAATGATAGTTTAACTTCTAGTTGCACACCATCCCGGATCCGGGAGCACCCCCATCAGTAAAAAAGCTGACTAGCATAGCCTAGCATTGCGTCACAAGTAAATACTAGCATCTAAATATCATTAAATCACAAGTCCAAGACACCAGATGAAAGATACACATCTTGTGAATCCAGCCATCATTTCTGATTTTTAAAATGTTTTACAGGGAAGACACAATATGTAAATCTATTAGCTAACCACGATAGCAAAAGACACAACTTTTTTTCCCCGCCATTTTTTTCCTGCATAGGTAGCTATCACAATTTCGACCAAATAAAGATATAAATAGCCACTAACCAAGAAACAAATTCATCAGATGACAGTCTGATAACATATTTATTGTATAGCATATGTTTTGTTAGAAAAATGTGCATATTTCAGGTATAAATCACAGTTCTACATTGCAGCTGCAATCTGAAATAGCGCCGAAGCAGCCAGAATAATTACAGAGACCAACGTCAAATACCTAAATACTCATCATAAAACATTTCTGAAAAATACACAGCATACAGCAAATGAAAGACCAACATCTTGTGAATCGAGCCAATATTTCAGATTTTTTAAGTGTTTTACAGCGAAAACACAATATAGCATTATATTAGCTTACCACAATAGCCAGAAACACAAGCCATTTACCAGCAGCAAAGGTTAGCGATCGTAACAAACCAGCAAAAGATATATAATTTTTGACTAACCTTCATAAACTTCTTCAGATGACAGTCCTGTAACATCATATTACACAATGCATATAGGGTTTGTTCGAAAATGTGCATATGTAGCGGCACAAATTGTGGTTATACAATGTGATTAGTAGTCAAACTTCAAGCAATCTGTCCGGCGCCATCTTGGAGAGGCACCTAATCTAATCAATAGCTAATCATAAACTTGACTAAAAAATACAGGTTGGACAGCAAATGAAAGATACATTAGTTCTTAATGCAACCGCTGTGTTAGATTTTTAAAATTAACGTTACTAGACATACAGCGTGCGTTACAGCGAGACCGTGCCGAAATTAATGGCGGAATAGGAGTTTTACATTTTTCAACAGAACAACGAATTAACATCATAAATAGTTCTTACTTTTTGATGAGCTTCCATCAGAATCTTGGGCAAGTTGTCCTTTGTCCAAAATAATCGTTGCTCGGTTGTAGATTGTCGCCTTCAACTTTGGAATTAGCTGTAAACATTAGCCATGTGGCGAAGACGTGCCCAACTCACTATTGCGCAGCACAAAGAAAATTTCGAAAATCGCAATATACTCACATAAACTGAAATAACTCGGTTTAAAATAACTACGTTATGATGTTTCTAACCCCTATATCGAATAAAATCAGAGCCGGATATATCTAAGGGCTATAACGGGAGCATTCTAGAACGACATCCTGAGGTCTGCTTTGCGTCATAGCGAACGAAGGAAAGAGAGGACCTCGCGTTCCGAGCCTATTTATAAGGCCTCAGATCTGCCTAGCAACTCCATTCCAATTCTCACTATTTGCTGACATCCAGGGGAAGGCGTATGCAGTGCATCTCAACCAATAGAAGACAGGCAAATTTATAAACCGACCTCAGAACAGCCTGCATGATTTCAGGCTTCTCACTTCCTCACAGGAAAATTGCTCCAACTCGAGTTTTGTTTAACTCACAGATATAATTCAAACGGTTTTAGAAACTAGAGAGTGTTTTCTATCCAATAGTAATAATAATATGCATATTGTACGAGCAAGAATTGAGTACGAGGCAGTTTAACCTGTTATGGCTGCAAGGGGCAGTATTGAGTAGCCTGATAATATGTGTCCATTTCAAACGGCCTCGTACTCAATTCTTGCTCGTACAATATGCATATTATTATTACTATTGGATAGAAAACACTCTCTAGTTTCTAAAACCGTTTGAATTATTTCTCTGAGTGAAACAGAACTCATTCTGCAGCACTTTTCCTGAGCCGGAAGTTCAAAGTCTGAAATCGATGCTCTCTTCCTCCTCCTGCCTATACATGGGCATGACATGTAAGAGTCTACATACACTTCATACACCTTCCTCTGGGTGTCAAGAAGGCTGTGAGAGAGAAATTAGGTGATTATCTCGATCTGGGATGGAATAAATCCTCTTGGAATGACGTGTACCCCATTTCCGGTACTCTGAATTGCGCCATTTGGACTGCCTTTTGTTTTGCTGACGTTATAGGCGACTATTATTTCCGGCTTTGATTTTATTTGATACATGTCACCATATCATCGTAAAGTATGTTTTTTCAATATAGTTTCATCAGATTATTTTTAAAAAATTCGGGAGTTTTGCCGTGTTCCGTTCTTTTCCGTTTATTTACATGGAGAGATCCGTGCAACCCGGCTAGCGCGCTTGCTAAATGAAGAGAGAAAGTTGCCATTCTGAATCCAAACAACGACTATTCTGGACAAAGGACACCTTGTTCAACATTCTGACGGAAGATCACCAAAAGTAAGAAACATTTTATGATGCTATTTCTAATATCTGTCGTGCATGTGAACTGGTCGTCGGCGCCCAAGTGTTTCTGGCTATTGTGGCTACGCTAATATAGCGCTACATTTTGTTTTCGCTGTAAAACATTTAATAAATCGGAAATATCGTCTGGAATCACAAGATGCCTGTCTTTCAATTGCTGTACACTATGTATTTTTCAGAAATGTTTTATGATGAGTAATTAGGTATTTGACGTTGGTGTCTGTAAATATTATGGCTGCTTTCGGTGCAATTTCTGAATGTAGCTGAAATGTAAACTATGATTTATACCTGAAATATGCAAATTTTTCGAACAAAACATATGCTATACAATAAATATGTTATCAGACTGTCATCTGATGAAGTTGTTTCTTGGTTAGTGGCTATTTATATCTTTATTTGGTCGAATTTGTGATAGCTACTGATGGAGTAAGAATAGTGGTGTCTTTTGCTAACGTGGTTAGCTAATAGATTTACATATTGTGTCTTCCCTGTAAAACATTTTAAAAATCGGACATGTTGGCTGGATTCACAAGATGTGTACCTTTCATATGCTGCATTGGACTTGTTAATGTGTGAAAGTTAAATATTAAAAAAAAATATCTTTTGAATTTCGCGCCCTGCACTTGAGCTGGATGTTGTCATAAGTGTACCGGTGTCGGGCTGCAGCCCAAACAGGTTAATTTGGGAACGAATTTTTTACAAAGTGCAAATAGCACCCCCTATTGAGGAAAGGTTAACGCTGCACCACTAATGAGTTGTGGAGCTTCTCAAAGTAACTTTTTCTTCACCTACAAACAGCAAGTAAACAAAGTCTAATCAAAATCAATTGTAAATGACAATAGTTCCTCAAAGTATTTTCGTAAAATTTATCCAGCTCTCACCCTTTCGATAACCAATCAGCAGAAAAGGGAAAAATGTAATGGTCTGATCCAGTGGAAATGTCATAAAATAACTGATTACTGTCCAGAACTCACTGGAGCAGGAAACTGAGGGCCTAGAATATTTTATACAATGTTGCAAGCTTGCTATCCGAGTTTCCTGACCCAGTTGATAGTTGATACAATGTTTCAAGTTTGTTGTAGACAGGCCATGTGCAGCCAATGTGATTTCTAGGATATTTATTTTTATCAGGATATTTTCTACCTGCAGAATGCCATGTTTTCATTTGTTGGCTTTATGTAGGCTATTTTTTTTACATAGTTGGCAATGGCAATAAAAGTTACTTTTAGATTTGTATAATTTTCATTTAGATTTAGATAGAATGTAGATTAATCACAGACAATAATTTTGAGATACTATTATAATTTAAATGAAACTGTTCCACGAAAATGTGCATATGAAAATCATAACTGGCACACAGATTCGCAGAAACGGTCAGATAAATTGGCACTCCAACTGGAAAAGGTTGCAGACTGATGGTGTAGTCAATTAATAGTCTAGTAGTCTATGTATCTGTAGACTATTAGTCTATTACTGAAAACTTCAGGAGCAGAACGGCAGAATTTACGAAGTCCAGCAGCGGAGGGGGGCTCCCTCTGGTCGGGTTGTGTTGACGACCGGCTCCCTCTGGTCAGGTAATGTTGACGAGCGGCTCCCTATGGTCAGGTTATGTTGACGACCGGCTCCCTATGGTCAGGTTATAGTGACGACCGGCTCCCTCTGGTCGGGTTATGTTGACGACCGGCTCCCTCTGGTCAGGTTATGTTGACGACCGGCTCCCTCTGGTCAGGTTGTGTTGACGAGCGGCTCCCTCTGGTCAGGTTGTGTTGACGAGCGGCTCCCTCTAGTCAGGTTGTGTTGACGAGCGGCTCCCTCTAGTCAGGTTGTGTTGACGAGCGGCTCCCTCTGGTCAGGTTATGTTGACGAGCGGCTCCCTCTAGTCAGGTTGTGTTGACGAGCGGCTCCCTCTAGTCAGGTTGTGTTGACGAGCGGCTCCCTCTGGTCAGGTTATGTTGACGACCGGCTCCCTCTGGTCGGGTTGTGTTGACGACCGGCTCCCTCTGGTCAGGTTATGTTGACGACCGGCTCCCTCTGGTCGGGTTGTGTTGACGACCGGCTCCCTCTGGTCGGGTTGTGTTGACGACCGGCTCCCTCTGGTCGGGTTGTGTTGACGACCGGCTCCCTCTGGTCGGGTTGTGTTGACGACCGGCTCCCTCTGGTCGGGTTGTGTTGACGACCGGCTCCCTCTGGTCGGGTTGTGTTGACGACCGGCTCCCTCTGGTCGGGTTGTGTTGACGACCGGCTCCCTCTGGTCGGGTTGTGTTGACGACCGGCTCCCTCTGGTCGGGTTGTGTTGACGACCGGCTCCCTCTGGTCGGGTTGTGTTGACGACCGGCTCCCTCTGGTCGGGTTGTGTTGACGACCGGCTCCCTCTGGTCGGGTTGTGTTGACGACCGGCTCCCTCTGGTCGGGTTGTGTTGACGACCGGCTCCCTCTGGTCGGGTTATGTTGACGACCGGCTCCCTCTGGTCGGGTTATGTTGACGACCGGCTCCCTCTGGTCGGGTTGTGTTGACGACCGGCTCCCTCTGGTCGGGTTATGTTGACGACCGGCTCCCTCTGGTCGGGTTATGTTGACGACCGGCTCCCTCTGGTCAGGTTGTGTTGACGACCGGCTCCCTCTGGTCAGGTTATGTTGATGACCGGCTCCCTCTGGTCAGGTTATGTTGACGACCGGCTCCCTCTGGTCAGGTTATGTTGACGACCGGCTCCCTCTAGTTATGACTTCGAGTCATTTGTGTGTCTTAATTATTTGATCCAACAGAATGCTTAAAGCACCAGACAAATTCAGTACGTATATTTGATTTTATAAAAACACATGGGGCGATTGGTAGAAAGAACAGATGACTCTTGGTTGACCAAGATGTATTTTAGTTGGGGACAGCACTAGAACATGATTTTGGGGCTCCTGAGTGGCGCAGCGGACACTGCATCTCAGTGCTTGAGGCGCCACTACAGACACCCTGGATCAAATCCAGACTGTATCACAACCGGCCGTGATTGGGAGTCCCATAGGGCGGCGCACAATTGGCCCAGCATCGTCCGGGGTAGGCAGTCATTGTAAATAAGAATTTGTTCTTAACTGACTTAACTGAAATAAAGGTTACACTTAAATAAATTTAAAAAACAGTGTTTCATGATAAACCATTTTTTACAAATCCGTCAAGGCACCAACTTTGTGAAGGGTTTAAAACAAAGGTTTCAAACCAATTCATGAATGTAATTGAATCTAGGTATGTCTTGCCTTTAATGTAAAGGCATGAAAAAAAATTGGCTGAATATTACACAATGACTTATCAACAGCTCTAATAATTTGCCTTCACAGGAAATCTTCACTGGCAATTCTAGAATATACGATATAGCCTAGAAACCTGGTTAAACTATCAATATGACATCATGGATGAATACTAGAATATACTATATATCCTAGAAACCTGGTTACACTATCATTATGACATCATGGATGAATTCTAGAATATACTATATATCCTAGATACCTGGTTAAACTATCATTATGACATCATGGAGGAATTCTAGAATATACTATATAGCCTAGAAACCTGGTTAAACTATCATTATGACATCATGGATGAATTCTAGAATATACTATATATCCTAGAAACCTGGTTAAACTATCATTATGACATCATGGAGGAATTCTAGAATATAATATATAGCCTAGAAACCTGGTTAAACTATCATTATGACATCATGCATGGCCAGTCCTTGTATTCATAGTGTAGTGAATTCGTGGGGTAGCCCTGAGCTGGACTCAAACCTGGGTCCAGTGACTGTCAAGCCAACACCTTATAACTGTTACACCAAGATGTCTGAACTTCTTGACGAGGTCGCTGGGTAATGAGTTAGGGTTGCTACAATAGCTTTCTCTATGAATTTGAGAGTGGTTACATTTCTCCAGCCCCATCCCTCAGCTGTTTACCAAACCAAGTCTCTTGGCAGCCATTTTGTTGCTGTTTAAATACTAGGTTGTCCCTTTAAAAAAGCCACACATCAATCAACCAATCTGAAGTTGAAACAATAACAAAGCAGTCATTCCACCACTGTTTTGGTAATAAGATGATGATGGGCCTGGAGACATTTAACTACTCTCAAATTCATAGACATACCTATGGATGCAAGGACTGACCATCCATGATATCAACATTATAGTTTTAACCATGTTGAGGCTATACAGTGTTGATTTACATTGTTTCTAAACATTGGAGTAAAAAAAGCTTATTTGGGGTTCTGATGGGGTACAACAATTTAACTAAGCTCATGAGGCATGTGTTATATTCTCCAAGAATCAATGGCTATTGCAGATTTCCCTTATAACACCAAACATCAGTTCAACAACTGCAGAGTTTGTACCTCTGTTTTTAAGACAGTACTTACCAGTGGTAATCACGGCCCGGTTTCTCAAAACCATCTTATGGCTAAGTTCATCTTTAGAACCACTGGATGCCTTAACTTGCGTTTGGGAAATCGGGCCCAGATATCCAGTTTCTTCCTTCTCCTCTTCCGATGAGACCGTAATCTCCCCCTCCTCCGCTTTCACTTCAAAAACTGAATCCTCCTCATCTTTTACTGTAACACCATCCTCCTCTTTCACTCTGAACGCCTCTTCTTTCACTGTAACGTCTTCCTCTTCTTTCACTGAAACGTCTTTCTCTTCTTCTTTCAGGGTAACAACCTCACCCTCTACTTGTTTTTGTATTGTAACATCCTTCTCTTCCTCCTCCTCTTTGATGAGAGCTTCTTTCTCCGTCCAACAGACCGTCTCTTCTTCAGCAGGAAGAGAGTAATTTAGTGAACTCATGGTCTGAGATGTTAGCTAGCTAGGCTAATGCTAACTTAACCAGCCCGCTAGCTGAATAATAACAACAGCACCGTAAATATGAAATTAAATAGGATAACTAACCAACTAGACGACAGACAAGGGTTTAAAATACAGTGG
This sequence comes from Salvelinus namaycush, assembly GCF_016432855.1. Lineage (NCBI taxonomy): Eukaryota > Metazoa > Chordata > Actinopteri > Salmoniformes > Salmonidae > Salvelinus > Salvelinus namaycush. Next base: position 491,096 of record NW_024060008.1, read on the forward strand.
CTAATATACACTAAAGCGTCTAAAGAGCTTTATTGGTTCGGCTATTTTGGCTAGCAAGTTACCGAGGTGGCGGACTAACTGTTGCTGCTGCTGAAAGAAGCGTTCCGTCCACTAGATTATACGTCACACTAACAGCATTGCGTTCCGTCCACTAGATTATACGTCACACTAACAGCATTGCCTTAAAATCGCACACCGCCATCAGCTGACTGGAGTGGGTAACGCTCAGTCTGAACCTCTGACTGCGATGGAGATGTGCGACTAAGACAATGACGCTAGTGTGACGTAAAATATATATTATAATGTTCAGACAAAAAGTTCGTGTAGGAAGCATGAGTTTTTACTCACCAGTGTAACAATACAGTGTGGTTAAAGACTTAGTAACTTAGTTGTGTTCACGATCTGGTTCCCTATAAGCACAACCAGTTGTGTTTTTGAATTATCACATATGTATTAATTTATTTCGGGATTCTGGGTAATCCACAGCAGATTTATGGAGAATTGCTGTGGGTGAGTTCAAAATGGAATAGTCCCGGGATAGAAATATATAAAGTTGACATTACATCATAAAATCCACCTTTTAAATCATACATTAGCCATTTATGTTTTAGTAACTACTGTTGTTGGTTTGGCGTCAAATAAGCCTCTCTTTATATGTTATTTGCCAAATCTCAGTTTCAATGTGGGTTTTATGCTAAAGTTCGATCTTTCAATTTGGTATCTAACTGGAAAATGCATCATCTTTAGGAGTGCTATTTTTACCCTGTCGACTACTGATCATTCATCCACACTGTGTGTCTCATCAATGCAGGTCATTTATGACAAATGTATAAAGTATATATTTTATAAATTCATGAACACCAGACAGTTTATTAGCCCGGTTTTGTTAGTTTAGGTGTATTATACTTCCTCGCCTGTAGAGGGGGACATTGGGTCATTTTCCAGGTTAATTTGATATATTTTTATACTAAAATGGATTACAGTTTATTCTGATGTAGTGAATATGAGACACATGGAAACAATTGATTCATTTATAAATTAGGAATTAGTAGGAATTGTTAAATCCACTATACGATCACAATGACTTTGATAGACATTTCAATTGTTTTTTTGTTAGTATATTATAGGGCAGATTTATGTAGAATTGCTGTGGGAGTGCTATTTATATCCCGTCACTACTGATCATTCATCCAGACTGTGTGTGTCCCATCATTGCAGCTTTGGAAATAAATGAACTATCCATCCATTGCTCCTTCCTGTGTTGACTCACTGACTTGAGAGACCATGAAGGTCACTAGCTCGATAGGTTGATATCTAGCTCAAGCGTCACCTCATGCTTTTCATTAACTGTGTGGTTGTGTTATCTAGTGGGAACCCGTTAGCACGGTGGGCTCTGGTGCCTTCTTGCCGTGGGCTCAAAATGACAGAGGAAATCAACCTGCTTGAAATCAACCGGCTCCAGCTCGCTGACCATAACCGTGCTGATTGGCTACCCTGGTTAGGCTAATAGCTAGTTGGCTAAATAGCTAACGTTAGCTGGCCAGCTAAGATTACTGCATATAGCTAACGTTAGCTGGCCGGCTAAGATAACTGCATATAGCTAACGTTAGCTGGCAGGCTAAGATAACTGCTTATAGCTCATGTTAGCTGGCCGGCTAAGATAACTGCATATAGCTCATGTTAGCTGGCTGGCTAAGATAACTGCATATAGCTAACGTTAGCTGGCTGGCTAAGATAACTACATTTAGCTAACGTTGGCTGACTGGCTAATATAACTGATAACTGCATATAGCTAACTAAGATAACATTCTTTGATATTTGGTTAGATGGCGTTTTGTATTTCCAAAACGTTGGTTTACTTTAAATCACTCAAGTCATGAGTGCATACGATTGGCTTAATTTGAAGTTCTACATTTTGTTAGGATTTATGTTTATGCACTATAGCCTGTTAGCATATTGTTTGAAGATGAATATTGTTTTGTTACACACACACACACAAACAATACAGATGTGTGTAGGTGTGTAAGGACTGACCAACACAGGCCATAAAAGCTGTGGTCAGTCTGGAGAGGGGAGGGGTGCATCACTCTAGGCCAACCAGGGGGGTTGAGAGACTGTTCAGTACCATATTAGGAATTGTTTGAGTGAAGAATCAAGGGGAGACACAAGAAGGAGCTACTCTACCCAGCAACCAGATGTGGACAAAGAAAAGCGCCAAGGGGCTTGGACAAGTTCGGGTGCCCCCAAAAGCGGAGCAAGAGTATTAACCATGTTAAGCCTCTACTTGAAGTTATTTCTGTTGTAGTATACATCATAGGGAATAGGCTGGTCCTCCATATTACTTCACACCTGACTTTGGCATTCTTCTGAATTATGATTGGTTTAATGTAATAACTCCAAAAATAGAACAGTGAGGTGTAACTTTGCATTGGGAAAAATATTTTCTTTTATCTTTTTATAAACAATACAAAACATACAAACGACAACATCATACAAACATTAACTACATCACACCTGCCCAGGCCCACTAGAACACACCTCCATCTCCATTAACTACATCACACCTGCCCAGACCCACTAGAACACACCTCCATCTCCATTAACTACATCACACCTGCCCAGACCCACTAGAACACAACTCCATCTCCATTAACTACATCACACCTGCCCAGACCCACTAGAACACACCTCCATCTCCATTAAAACTACATCACACCTGCCCAGACCCACTAGAACACACCTCCATCACCATTAACTACATCACACCGGCCCAGACCCACAAGAACACACCACATTCTCCATTAACTACAACCCCACCTGCCCAGACCCACTAGAACACACCTCCATCTCCATTAACTACATCACACCTGCCCAGACCCACTAGAACACACCTCCATCTCCATTAACTACATCACACCTGCCCAGACCCACTAGAACACACCTCCATCTCCATTAACTACATCACACCTGCCCAGACCCACTAGAACACAACTCCATCTCCATTAACTACATCACACCTGCCCAGACCCACTAGAACACACCTCCATCTCCATTAAAACTACATCACACCTGCCCAGACCCACTAGAACACACCTCCATCACCATTAACTACATCACACCGGCCCAGACCCACAAGAACACACCACATTCTCCATTAACTACAACCCCACCTGCCCAGACCCACTAGAACACACCTCCATCTCCATTAACTACATCACACCTGCCCAGACCCACTAGAACACACCTCCATCTCCATTAACTACATCACACCTGCCCAGACCCACTAGAACACACCTCCATCTCCATTAACTACATCACACCTGCCCAGACCCACTAGAACACACCTCCCTCTCCATTACATCACACCTGCCCAGACCCACTACAACACACCTCCATCTCCATTAACTACCTCACACCTGCCCAAACCCACTAGAACACACCTCCATCTCCATTAACTACATCACACCTGCCCAGACCCACTAGAACACACCTCCATCTCCATTAACTAAAACACACCTGCCCAGACCCACTAGAACACACCTCCATCTCCATTAACTACATCACACCTGCCCAGACCCACTAGAACACACCTCCATCTCCATTAACTACCTCACACCTGCCCAGACCCACTAGAACACACCTCCATCTCCATTAACTACATCACACCTGCCCAGACCCAATAGAACACACCTCCATCTCCATTAACTACCTCACACCTGCCCAGACCCACTAGAACACACCTCCATCTCCATTAACTACATCACACCTGCCCAGACCCACTAGAACACACCTCCATCTCCATTAACTACATCACACCTGCCCAGACCCACTAGAACACACCTCCATCTCCATTAACTACATCACACCTGCCCAGACCCACTAGAACACACCTCCATCTCCATTAACTACATCACACCTGCCCAGACCCACTAGAACACAACTCCATCTCCATTAACTACATCACACCTGCCCAGACCCACTAGAACACACCTCCATCTCCATTAACTACATCACACCTGCCCAGACCCACTAGAACACACCTCCATCTCCATTAACTACATCACACCTGCCCAGACCCACTAGAACACACCTCCATCTCCATTAACTACATCACACCTGCCCAGACCCACTAGAACACACCTCCATCTCCATTAAATTAACTACATCTCACCTGCCCAGACCCACTAGAACACACCTCCATCTCCATTAACTACATCTCACCTGCCCAGATCCACTAGAACACACCTCCATCTCCATTAACTACATCACAGCTGCCCAGACCCACTAGAACACACCTCCATCTCCATTAAATTAACTACATCTCACCTGCCCAGACCCACTAGAACACACCTCCATCTCCATTAACTACATCTCACCTGCCCAGACCCACTAGAACACACCTCCATCTCCATTAACTACATCACACCGGCCCAGACCCACTAGAACACACCTCCATCTCCATTAACTACATCACACCTGTCCAGACCCACTAGAACACACCTCCATCTCTATTAACTACATCACACCTGCCCAGACCCACTAGAACACACCTCCATCTCCATTAACTACATCACACCTGCCCAGACCCACTAGAACACACCTCCATCTCCATTAACTACATCACACCTACCCAGACCCACTAGAACACTGCCAGCGCCCGCATCAGCACCAGTTTTTTTCTCTCCGTCACTTTCAACTTTTAGATAATAAAGCATTTTACCTTTCTATTGAATTAACAACAGGGGATTGGTTGATTTCCAGGTTTAATTAAGTATAATATTTAAGATGATTTATGAGAAAAGTATCGTCCAACTCTGGGGTATCTCACTGCACCCTCAAATGTCATGTTTTGAAATATACAGACAGACTGATTAAAAGTAATTTTACATTGTATAACTGTACTTCTGACAGCCAACTTTCTAACTCCTCCCATAACTTTATGACATCATAACATTCCCAGAAGGATTATTGAGTCATTGTTAGTTTTACACTGAAGACATGACTCTGCCGTTGTGCTGTAGAATTTGTGGATTTTGTCTCTTGTATAATAAGGGACTATCATTTGTCCCAACATCACAGGCCACAGACTTTGATGCAGTTAAAGACTTCCAAAAGTGTTTCCGCAGTTTAAGATCAACTGAGTTTTTTTAATGGTGTTTCTCCCTGTGCACCTGCCAATGTGAATCCTTTGAACGAGACAAGTTACCAGAAAGGATATATTGCTAATGTTCTTCCCATTAATAACCTCAATGACAATTAACTTGTGGGCGGTTGTGGTGATGGCGTCCTATTGGATGACGTCGTCCATCGGGGTTCCCCTAAAAAAGAAGACGCTCTGGATTGATCACTGGAGTCAGATGTGAAGGAGGAGGTTGATCATCAGGAGTCAGATGTGAAGGAGGAGGTTGATCATCAGGAGTCAGATGTGAAGGAGGAGGTTGATCATCGGGAGTCAGATGTGAAGGAGGAGGTTGATCATCAGGAGTCAGATGTGAAGGAGGAGGTTGATCATCAGGATCAGATGTGAAGGAGGAGGTTGATCATCAGGAGTCAGATGTGAAGGAGGAGGTTGATCATCAGGAGTCAGATGTGAAGGAGGAGGTTGATCATCAGGAGTCAGATGTGAAGGAGGAGGTTGATCATCGGGAGTCAGATGTGAAGGAGGAGGTTGATCATCGGGAGTCAGATGTGAAGGAGGAGGTTGATCATCAGGAGTCAGATGTGAAGGAGGAGGTTGATCATCAGGAGTCAGATGTGAAGGAGGAGGTTGATCATCAGGAGTCAGATGTGAAGGAGGAGGTTGATCATCAGGAGTCAGATGTGAAGGAGGAGGTTGATCATCAGGAGTCAGATGTGAAGGAGGAGGTTGATCATCAGGAGTCAGATGTGAAGGAGGAGGTTGATCATCAGGAATCAGATGTGAAGGAGGAGGTTGATCATCAGGAGTCAGATGTGAAGGAGGAGGTTGATCATCGGTGAACCTCTAGGATTGTGGCTGTGCTGGCGTTTCCACTTCCAGCTTGGTCATATATTTTGATACATTGAATGTTGATATTGTGAACCTAAGTTATATATTTGTACCTCCTGTTTCATGAAGTGATGTCACTAAGTACTGCCCCTATATATGCAATGCATTCGGAAAGCATTCAGACCTTACCGTTATATCAACACACTTAACACTCCCAACACTCCCAACTATAATTCTCTTTGGTACCGTAGACATCTAGTGACCACTTGATTCCAAGTGACATTATTACCGTTATATCAACACACTGGACACTCCCAACACTCCCAACTATAATTCTCTTTGGCGCCGTAGACATCTAGTGACCACTTGATTCCAAGTGACATTATTACCGTTATATCAACACACTTAACACTCCCAACACTCCCAACTATAATTCTCTTTGGTACCGTAGACATCTAGTGACCACTTGATTCCATGTGACATTATTACCGTTATATCAACACACTTAACACTCCCAACACTCCCAACTATAATTCTCTTTGGTACCGTAGACATCTAGTGACCACTTGATTCCATGTGACCAAACATTTCTGAGGCTGAGTCTCAAATAGTCGCCTGTTCCTTTTAATAGCCGGGCAATAGCACACATAGCAAATACATTTTGGGTCTAAATTAAAGGAGCTACAATTATAGTTTAATTACATGTTTTAAAGAAAATGTCCATAATATCTGCATTAATAGTGGAATGATCGTGTTTCACAATATTCATAAACATACAAATATATTCTCTGTCTTCTATTGTGTTATTGACTGAATGTTTGTTTATGTGTAACTCTGTGTTGTTGTTTTTGTCGAACTGCTTTGCTTTATCTTGACCAGGTCGCAGTTGTAAATGAGAACTTGTTCTCAACTGGCCGACCTGGTTAAATAAAGTAGAAATAAATAACACATAATAATACATAAAAATGTAGGAGCAGTATAGACCTAGTCTGTTCATTATATACATCTACATGATGTATTGTTACACCATGTAGGAGCAGTATAGACCTAGTCTGTTCATTATATACATCTACGTGATGTATTGTTACACCATGTAGGAGCAGTATAGACCTAGTCTGTTCATTATATACATCTACATGATGTATTGTTACACCATGTAGGAGCAGTATAGACCTAGTCTGTTAATTATATACATCTACATTATGTATTGTTACACAGTGTAGGAGCAGTATGGACCTAGTCTGTTCATTATATACATCTACATGATGTATTGTTACACCACGTAGGAGCAGTATAGACCTAGTCTGTTCATTATATACATCTACATGATGTATTTTTACACAATGTAGGAGCAGTATAGACCTAGTCTGTTCATTATATACATCTACATGATGTATTGTTACACCATGTAGGAGCAGTATAGACCTAGTCTGTTCATTATATACATCTACATGATGTATTGTTACACCATGTAGGAGCAGTATAGACCTAGTCTGTTAATTGTATACATCTACATTATGTATTGTTACACAGTGTAGGAGCAGTATAGACCTAGTCTGTTCATTATATACATCTACATGATGTATTGTTACACCACGTAGGAGCAGTATAGACCTAGTCTGTTCATTATATACATCTACATGATGTATTGTTACACCATGTAGGAGCAGTATAGACCTAGTCTGTTCATTATATACATCTACATGATGTATTGTTACACCACGTAGGAGCAGTATAGACCAAGTCTGTTCATTATATACATCTACATGATGTATTGTTACACCATGTAGGAGCAGTATAGACCTACAGTAGCTAGCTGCTAATTTAGATGTAGTATAACTTAATGAAACTGCCTTAAATATGCTGTGTTAAACATTTTTTATTCACATTAATCAATCAACACATTCCTGTCTTTGTATGTCTCAATATAATAGTATTATTTAATTAAATCCATTTAAAATAATCTTTGTCTGAAAATAAAATATGATCCTCAACTGCGTTTCCCCTCCAGTCAGCAGACGGCGATGTGCGTCTTTCAGGCGACGCTGCCAGCGTGACGTATAATCTAGTGGACGGTTCTTCATAAACAGCTCGTCAACCAACCCGGTAGCTTGCTAGCCAACATAGCCGAAAGATTCAAGCTATTTATACTCTTTCGGTGTATATTACCTGCTGTGTTTTAGACACACCTTTGTCGTATCTAATATCATTTAATATTACGTTATTTTGTATTAGTCAGCTATAGTAGCTGACTGGTTAAATTAGCACTAGCCTAGTCGCTAATGATAGCTAGCCAGCTAACATCCCTGAACATGAGCTCCCTAAACATCTCCCCTCTCGTTAAAGAAGAGGGGGTCTGCTGGACGGAGAAAGAGGGTCTGTGGCTGAACATTGTCGTGAAAGAGGAGAAGGAAGAAGAGGATATCACAGTAAAAATAGAAGTAGATGATGAGGCTGTTACAGTGAAAGAAGAAGAGAAAGACGTTACAGTGAAAGAAGAGGAAGACGAGTTCAGAGTGAAAGAGGAGGAGGAGGAGAAAGAGGAGGATGCAGTTTTTGGAGTGAAGAAGGAAGGGGAGATTACTGTCACATTGAAAGATGAAGAGGGGGAGATAGGAGATCTGAGTAACACCAGTAAGTACCGTCTTAAATGTGTTTTTAACTTTGGATATTCCGAGTTGGCTCGTCAATACCTCTTCAACGGAGGGCCCAGGATGATGACTGGTATGTCTAGAATCAGACGACTAGAGAGCAAGCTACCCCTTATTTTCTCCGTTCCGTTTCCAAAAAGTGACTTAACATATATATTTGAGAAGGGTCTATCTGCTGACCGCAGACTGGGGGGCACGGCATGTAGTGATGTTTTACTGCACACTGTGCCCCCCAATAGTGCCATGTGAGAGTTGGGTTGGCTACACCAATGATTATGGATATACTGACAAGATGTCTCTCTGTCCTAACAAGGGGAGTCGTCCACAAAGCTTCACTGCGGGTTGTCTAGCTCCCGCCTATCCTTTCTTTGGATTGGTGGATTCATCTTATTATTGTAATCTATTGTTTATATTCTATGAGGTTTGTTGTCGTCAACCGCCTGTATTCAATGGAGAGAGATGCTAAGCTACTAGTATGAATATGCACCGCCTGTATTCAATGGAGAGAGATGCTAAGCTATTAGCATGAATATGCATAGCGATCTGGAGACAACTCCTATAGTGTTTTTATCAAAGTTGTCGGTATGTCACGTGTCCACATAACAACTTAAGCATTACGAAACTTCTGTTGGATCAAGTAAACCTCACGTAGCAAATAAGCCTTTCATTTTTTTGTTGACCAAATTCGACACTTTCCACATTGGGTTGATAATTGTTTCCACGTGGATACAACATACTGTAACCAACTGGCATGACCTAGAGAGTTACAACCTACTGTAACCTACTGGCATGGCCTAGAGAGTTACAACCTACTGTAGCCTACTGGCATGACCTAGAGAGATACAACCTACTGTAACCTACTGGCATGACCTAGAGAGATACAACCTACTGTAACCTACTGGCATGACCTAGAGAGATACAACCTACTGTAACCTACTGGCATGACCTAGAGAGATACAACCTACTGTAACCAACTGGCATGACCTAGAGAGATACAACCTACTGTAGCCTACTGGCATGACCTAGAGAGATACAACCTACTGTAGCCTACTGGCATGACCTAGAGAGATACAACCTACTGTAACCTACTGGCATGACCTAGAGAGATACAACCTACTGTAGCCTACTGGCATGACCTAGAGCGTTACAACCTACTGTAACCTACTGGCTTGACCTAGAGAGCTAAAGTTGTAAAATTCCTGGATTTTAAATGAGTATTTTCCAGTAATAATGATCATTTGTATCTTCCTATCCACATATGGGATCCCTCTCCTTTGTCGTCCTCTCTACACCAATAACAGACAACTACTGTGGGACTCCCAATCACGGCCGGATGTGATACAGCCTGGATTCGAACCAGGGACTGTAGTGACACCTCTTGCACTGAGATGCAGTGGCTTAGACCACTGCATCCGTGTGTGTGTTAACTATTAGAATGCTGTACTAGAATGCTTAAAAGGCCTCTAAAATTTTAAATATCGGTTATCGTTATCGTTTTTTGGGGCAAGGAAAATATTAGATATTGGTATTAGCCAAAAATGTAATATCGGTGCATCCCTTTATTCTAAAATGTATCACAATACCCCATAATGACATCACAATACCCCATAATGCCAAAGCAAAAACAGGTTTAGGTTTTTTGCAAATGTATTGAAACTATTCCCCAGGATAATAGAGTAATGTAAGATCCCAGGATAACTAGTCTCAGAGTAATGTAAGATGCTTGGAAAAAGAAGCTGAAAAGAATAACAGAACGGCACCATTAGAACTAAAATGTGTCGCCTGGAAGTCAGACACCCAACCCTCAACTGTAAATAAATAATAAAATGTGTCTCCTGGATGTCAGACCCCCAACCCTCCAAACTGTAAATAAATAATAAAATGTGTATCCTGAATGTCAGACCCCCAACCCTCCAAACTGTAAATAAATAATAAAATGTGTATCCTGGATCTCAGACCCCCAACCCTCCAAACTGTAAATAAATAATAAAATGTGTTTCCTGAATGTCAGACCCCCAACCCTCCAAACTGTAAATAAATAATAAAATGTGTATCCTGGATGTCAGACCCCCAACCCTCCAAACTGTAAATAAATAATAAATGTGTATCCTGGATGTCAGACCCCCAACCCTCCAAACTGTAAATAAATAATAAAATGTGTCGCCTGGATGTCAGACCCCCAACCCTCCAAACTGTAAATAAATAATAAAATGTGTTTCCTGAATGTCAGACCCCCAACCCTCCAAACTGTAAATAAATAATAAAATGTGTCGCCTGGATGTCAGAGCCCCAACCCTCCAAACTAAATAAATAATAAAATGTGAATCCTGGGTGTCAGACCCCCAACCCTCCAAACTGTAAATAAATAATAAAATGTGTCGCCTGGATGTCAGACCCCCAACCCTCCAAACTGTAAATAAATAATAAAATGTGTTTCCTGAATGTCAGACCCCCAACCCTCCAAACTAAATAAATAAATAAAATGTGTCTCCTTGGCAACATTAGAACCTCGGCACAAAATATTTTTGTCAATGAGACAGTATATAAACAAAGGAATGACCGAACCCCCTTTGGTGACTGAATGCTTGTAAGGAAAACTAGATGATCAAAACATTAGATCACATCAAATAAGCCTGAGTGGTTTCACCTCCTCCCAGACTATACTGGATACTACAGTTATAACTATACATAGTTATACAGGATACTACAGTTATACAGGATACATAGTTATACAGGATACTACAGTTATACAGGATACTACAGTTATACAGGATACTACAGTTATAACTATACATAGTTATACAGGATACTACAGTTATACAGGATACTACAGTTATAACTATACATAGTTATTCCAAAGGTGGGCTACTTACTATCCACTGTTTGCAAGCCACCGTTGCTGATCTATTTTATTTATTTATTTCACCTTTATTTAACCAGGTTTGGGCTAAATTATAGATGGGCTATGTACAGGTGCAGTAATCTGTGAGCTGCTCTGACAGCTGGTGCTTAAAGCTAGTAAGGGAGATAAGTGTTTCCAGTTCCAGAGATTTTTGTAGTTCGTTCCAGTCATTGGCAGCAGAGAACTGGAAGGAGAGGCGGCCAAAGGAGGAATTGGTTTTGGGGGTGACCAGAGAGATATACCTGCTGGAGCGCGTGCTACAGGTGGGTGTGTCAAATCAGAGGGCCTGTTGTCCGGACCTCCGGCAGTCTCTATGGGGGTGCCACAGGGTTCAATCCTCGGGCCGACTCTCTTCTCTGTATACATCAATGATGTTGCTCTTGTTGCTGGTGATTCTCTGATACACATCAACGCAGACGACACCATTCTGTATACTTCTGGCCCCTCTTTGGACACTGTGTTAATTAACCTCCAGACGAGCTTCAATGCCATACAACTCTCCTTCCGTGGCCTCCAACTGCTCTTAAACGCAAGTAAAACTAAATGCATGCTATTCAACCGATCACTGCCTGCACCTGCTCGCCCGTCCAGCATCACTACTCTGGACGGCTCTGACTTAGAATACGTGGACAACTACAAATGCCTAGGTGTCTGGTTAGACTGTAAATTCTCCTTCCAGACTCACATTAAGCATCTCCCATCCAAAATTAAATCTAGAATCGGCTTCCTATTTCGCAACAAAGCATCCTTCACTTATGCTGCCAAACATACCCTCGTAAAACTGACCATCCTACCGATCCTCGACTTCGGTGATGTCATCTATAAAATAGCCTCCAACACTCTACTCAGTAAACTGGATGCAGTCTATCACAGTGCCATCCGTTTTGTCACCAAAGCCCCATATACCACCCACCACTGCGACCTGTATGCTCTCGTCGGCTGGCCCTCGCTACATATTCGTCGCCAAACCCACTGGCTCCAGGTCATCTATAAGTCTTTGCTAGGCCGCCTTAACTCAGCTCACTGGTCACCATAGCAACACCCACCCATAGGACGCGCTCCAGGAAGTATATCTCACTGGTCATCCCCAAAGCCAACACCTAATTTGGCCGCCTTTCCTTCCAGTTCTCTGCTGCCAATGACTGGAACGACATGCAAAGATCTCTGAAACTGGAGACTTATATCTCCCTCACTAACTTTAAGCATCAGCTATCTGAGCAGCTTACCGATCGCTGCAGCTGTACACAGCCCATCTGTAAATAGCTCATCCAACTGCCTACCTCATCCCCATGTTTTTATTTACTTTTTTTGCTCTTTTTGCACACCAGTATTTCTACTTGCACATCATCATCTGCACATCTATCACTCCAGTGTTAATGCTAAATTGTAATTACTTTGCTACTACGGCCTATTTATTGCCTTATTGCCTTTATTGCCTCTGTACTCCATTTGCACACACTGTATATAGATTTTTCTATTGTGTTATTGACTGTACTTTTGTTTATCCCACGTGTAACTGTTGTTTTTTTGTCGCACTGCTTTGCTTTATCTTGGCCAGGTTGCAGTTGTAAATGAGAACTTGAGAACTGGCCTACCTGGTTAAATAAAGGTGGAATAAATTAAAAATAATAATAATAATCGTAACTTTATTGACATCACCTAAATTGATACTGTCATTAACACGGTTCTTCAATAATTACACATCATTCTTAATACTGTAGCTGTTTAGTTAGTCACATGTTCAACTATCATCAGCTGATCCAGGAAATCATTTTCTGAAAGACAGTCACATGACAAACATCACGACATGCAACAACAACCAAAGTGCTTCTTCATTCATTACTCTGGTAAAGACAGTTATGCCGTGCTCCACGTTGGATCCAACATCCCTAACAAATTGATGTTTATAATGTTATTGTCTGCTTGATATACAGTAGGGTCTCGTTAGTCTGTTTGGACACAGAGATACTTAGCTCATAATGTGTAGAGAACTGTTCCTTGATGGATAGGCTATTGTACAACACACAGAGCTATTTTCCTATATTTGTTGTTTGGTGAAGTTATGGGTCCTACAGAAGGTCTATGTTAGGTGAACTTATGGGTCATACAGAAGGTCTATGTTAGGTGAAGTTATGGGTCCTACAGTAGGTCTATGTTGTTGTTAGGTGAAGTTATGGGTTCTACAGTAGGTCTATGTTGTTGTTAGGTGAAGTTATGGGTCCTACAGTAGGTCTATGTTAGGTGAACTTATGGGTCATACAGAAGGTCTATGTTAGGTGAAGTTATGGGTTCTACAGTAGGTCTGTTATTGTTTTGGGTCCTACAGTATGTCTGTTATTAGGTGAAGTTATGGGTCCTACAGTAGGTCTATGTTATTGTTAGGTGAAGTTATGGGTCCTACAGTAGGTCTATGTTATAGTTATGGGTCCTACAGTCGGTCTATGTTGTTGTTAGGTGAAGTTATGGGTCCTACAGTAGGTCTATGTTGTTGTTAGGTGAAGTTATGGGTTCTACAGTAGGTCTATGTTATTGTTAGGTGAAGTTATCGGTCCTACAGTGGGTCTATGTTGTTGTTAGGTAATGTTATGGGTCCTACAGTAGGTCTATGTTGTTGTTATGGGTCCTAGAGTACACTATGTATGTCATGCAACAACAACCAAAGTGCTTCTTCGTTCATTACAGGTATATTTGTTGTTAGTTATGAGCCAATTTGGCAAACCGTGTACAAATCCTCATTGTCAGGTTGATGGAAAAGCTAGACAAAGAGCATTTTACTGGTTGAAGTGTTTTTTTGGTTGATTTGTGATGACACAAACATTATATTAAGGAGGACATTCAAACGAGCCTTACAATTATAATCCATAGTAGTGTGAAATGTACTCATAAGCAACCTGGAAATAGAGGTTACTCCCCTGAGTTTTCCCCCATTCAGAATACATTGTGAAAAACTAAAATCTTTGCTCACCATTTTTGCTCCAGGCAGATATACTACATCCATAACTAGTGGTTTCCTCATTACCAGATATACTACATCCATAACTAGTGGTTTCCTCATTACCAGATATACTATATCCATAACTAGTGGTTTCCTTATTACCAGATATACTACATCCATAACTAGTGGTTTCCTCATTACCAGATATACTACATCCATAACTAGTGGTTTCCTCATTAACAGATATACTACATCCATAACTAGTGGTTTCCTTATTACCAGATATACTACATCCATAACTAGTGGTTTCCTCATTAACAGATATACTACATCCATAACTAGTGGTTTCCTCATTACCAGATATACTACATCCATAACTAGTGGTTTCCTCATTACCAGATATACTACATCCATAACTATCGGTTTCCTCATTAGCAGGGAGGAGTTTCTACAACCAAATTGCATTTGCATCGCCCTCGTGCCGCAATTGTATTAAACACAGAAAGGGGCCTATATTGGACACCAAATGTCGTCTGGAACACCGCTTACAGTTTCAACAACATGAATAACTTATTTCAAGTCTACAAGCTTAGATGTTACTACCAATGTGAAAACAAGACAACATATGACTGTTCTTGCTCATTTTAAGACAAATGTCAAATAATCATTAAATTCATTACAGACGTCAATTGTTGTACAACTTCATGGCTACGCTGTTGGCATCACTTTTTACAGTGGATTTCCCCTGTTGTGGGCCTTTAACCATTTGTCTGACTTTGTTGTTCACACAGGAGAGAGACGGGACTACCGTGGGTCCTCTGGGGAGCCTCAACAACCTCATGATGCTGACAAGGCAGAGAAGAGTCTCTCCACATCAGAACACCTCAAGAAACACCTGCAGAGATCCACAGGGAAGAAACCTCGCTGCTGCTCTGATGGTGGGAAGAGATTCACCTCCTCAGCAGGCATTAAAATTCATCAGAGAATCCACACAGTGGAGAAACCTTTTAGCTGTACTCAATGTGGGAAGAGTTTTGGTCATTCAACCAGCCTGATATCACACCAGAGAACACACACAGGAAAGACATCTTATATCTGTAGCTGTGGTATATGTGGGAAGAGTTTTACTCGGCTAAGCACCCTGATATCACACCAGAGAACACACACAGGAGAGAAACGAGAGAAACCGTATAGCTGTGATGAATGTGGGAAGAGTTTTTATACATCTAGCCATCTTATTGTACACCAAAGAACACACACAGGAGAGAAACCGTATAGTTGTACTCAGTGTGGGAAGAGTTTTTTTACATCTAGCTATCTGAAGAGGCACCAGAGAACACACACAGGAGAGAAACCTTTTAGCTGTACTCAATGTGGTAAGCGTTTTAGTCAGCTAAGCAGCCTGATATCACACCAGAGAACACACTCAGGAGAGAAACCGTATAGCTGTAATGAATGTGGTAAGAGTTTTACTCACCTAAGCAGCCTGATATCACACCAGAGAACACACACAGGAGAGAAACGTTTTAGCTGTACTCAATGTGGTAAGAGTTTTACTCAGCTAAGCAACCTGATATCACACCAGAGAACACACTCAGGAGAGAAACCGTATAGCTGTAATGAATGTTGGAAGAGTTTTGTTCAATCTGGCAGTCTAAAAGTACACCAGAGAACACACACAGGTGAGAAAGCTTATAGCTGTGATCAGTGTGGGAAGAGTTTTAATACATCTGGCATTCTGACTCGACACCAGAGAACACACACAGGAGAGAAAGCTTATACCTGTGATCAATGTGGGAAGAGTTTTACTCAGCTATGCAGCCTGATATCACACCAGAGAACACACACAGGAGAGAAACCTTATAGCTGTACTCAATGTGGGAAGCGTTTTACCTCATCTAGCGGTCTGACTCAACACCAGAGAACACACACAGGAGAGAAACCTTATAGCTGTAATCAATGTGACAAGAGATACTCTGATAAAAGGTGTCTGATCAAACATCAGAAAATACATGAAGGAATTGTTTCATGATATCAATGAATTAATGTAGAATGTTAACACTTTGTAGTAGGAGTATTTTAATAATGTCACAATGTAGAAGCCTAAATGTTTGCCCCCTTATCATTTGATTTCAACATGATATGGATATTAGCCTCAGGGGGAAAATCCAGGCTCTGAATTGAAAGGGTAGTATTTATGTAATTTAACAAAAAGTGACTACCACAAAAAGAGCTGTGTTACACTTACCATGTTGGTGACCCACTTGAATCAAAATGCAACACTTCAAAATGTAGCTAGCTGTTTTCTACAAATTGTCCTCTAACCAGGGATGTACACATTACTCTCAGATTCCGTGTGGTTTTTGAGCTGTTAGTTTTAACAGGACGTGCAACCTCATCTCCCTCCTCTCGCAGAAATGATTTCAACATGATATCGATGAGTGATGACAAATAAGTGTTGCGTTCCTTTGTTTAGCGACCCCTAAATTTAAATGCATCACTCCAATATGCAGCTGACTGTCTTCTGCAGGTTGTCCTCTAACCAGTGAGGTAAAAGATATCTCCCATTTCCATGTTTTTTTTTAGTTGTTAGTTTCAACAGCAAGTACAACCTGATCTCCCCCCTAATCGATATCAGTGATTTATTGCTACTTGTCAAAACAACAGGGTTTCTGGTGCTTGTGCAGTTTATAAGGAGCTTGTTTTAAAAAATATTATTATTGTGGCCTATGTTTGTGTATATACCACATGTTAGGTTTTCAGTTCATCCCAAACTGTTTCTGCATATTGGTTATTGATTTGACCATGTTAAAAATGTGTTTTGACATTGGGCTATCCCACCTAGCAACTGCAACAAAATATTTCATATTTACATTTCATGTAACATTTGGTAATGATAATTATTTATGCAACCAACTGACAATTATATTGACATTGTGTTTTTAGAATATCAAGGTTAATTCTCAGATGTGCCAAACCAAATGTACTAGAGCATGACATTGGGGACTGGGCCCCGATCCAACAACATGCCTATCTAGTGAACCCTGAAAAGAGCGAGAAGCTCTGCAGTGAGGTGGAAAGTTACTACAGATATTGCAGGAGTTTCCTCTTGAAATCAGACATGTCTGTGGTGAGAACAACCTGGTTGCTGATTGTCTCAAGGGGAGCAGTCAAAATGTTTTGTGTTTTGCGTTTAGCCAGTGCCTTGCCATGGATCACAATTTATTTTGACTGTTTTTCCGTATTGGAGATGAGTTTTGTTTGGGCTCGTTTCAAGGGGACGAGAGTTCCCCTTGAAGCTAGTGAGTTTTAGGTTTCTTTGTGGGAAAGACAGACATGTTGTTAGACAGACACCATGTTTATATTGGTGATGGTGAAGCATTGTAGTTGATTATAATGTGAAATGGAAGTTGTTTTCTGTTGTTGGTGAGCATTCTCTTAAGGTATTAGTTAGTCTTTGGTTTTTCCATTTATGTTTTGAGGTTGGACTTTAGCACGTCTAGCTCATTAGCACGTAGGACGCACTGATTGGTGTTACCTCGTTAGTCAGTATGTGTTACACCTGTGCTGGCTTGTCCATCTCGTTAGTGGGAAGGTGTTTCACCTGAGCTGGTCCAGGTTCTATTTAAGAGTGTCTGGCCCAGTGCTTCAGTTGTCTTGATAGATGTGGAGAGTCAACACCTTTAGTTGCTCCACCTTTTTGGTTTGCTTCCTGTCTTTAAGTTTGGTGTGGGTTTTTCTTTTGTTTGCCTCTTGGGCAGATTTAGTGGGTCTCATGGTTGGTGTCTTTTAAGTCCCAGTTGTTGTTACTAGTCAACTTTCAGTGGACACCCCCATAGTGTCTTTCAGAGCCCCTCCTAAAAAACAAGCTTATATTTTGGGTTGGACATTTTAATATTTTAATCAATGACATTTCCTTAGGATGCTCATTAGTCTTTAAGTTGTTTTTTATCCTCTTATGTTTGTTGTAATAAATAAAAAAATATATCTGTTTTTTTCCTGTGGAGCCATTGTGTTGCATCCATGTCTGAAATGTGCTGTATAAATAAAGCTTGATTTGAACATATTGCAAAACAAATTAACCCAATGGCTGACCAATCAACAGACTGATGGTCCATCTTAGTATGAAAAACAGTATCAATCCCATTTTTCCAGCCTACTGAAGGCGTGGTGGAGTGGTAAACACCACCCCCGGCTCTACCAGGGGCTTGAGGTGGTCTCCCACAGCTCTGCTTATGTCATGTTCTGTGGCCTTGCCGTTCCATTTCTTGACTGCCCCTGTAACATAGAAAGACATTTAGTCATATTATATAAAACACTCAAACACAGTAAATGATATGGAGCATCTATGGCTTCAGTTACACCTGGCACCTAAATGTGACATCTGATCACTCCAAGCTGCATTAGGTTCAGATCTACCAGGATGGACCTTTGACATAGTCTGGACGCAGTCAGGCCACCGAATATGCATAAGCAATGTCAAAAGATGAGTGAGGAAAAGTACATTTTACACAAGTGACCTTCATAATAATTTAAATGTTATTTGTCACATATGTATGTTATTGCGGGTGTAGTTAAATGCTTGTGTTTCTAGCTCCAACAGTGCAGTAATATCTAACTAAATGCTTGTGTTCCTAGCTCCAACAGTAATATCTAACTAAATGCTTGTGTTCCTAGCTCCAACAGTAATATCTAACTAAATGCTTGTGTTCCTAGCTCCAACAGTGCAGTAATATCTAACCAAATGCTTGTGTTCCTAGCTCCAACAGTGCAGTAATATCTAACCAAATGCTTGTGTTTCTAGCTCCAACAGTGCAGTAATACCTAACTAAATGCTTGTGTTTCTAGCTCCAACAGTGCAGTAATACCTAACTAAATGCTTGTGTTCCTAGCTCCAACAGTGCAGTAATATCTAACTAAATGCTTGTGTTCCTAGCTCCAACAGTGTAGTAATATCTAACTAAATGCTTTTGTTCCTAGCTCCAACAGTGCAGTAATATCTAACTAAATGCTTGTGTTTCTAACTCCAACAGTGCAGTAATATCTACCAATGTCACCACAAATACCTAATACACACAAATCTAAGTAATGGAATAAGAATAAATCAAATCAAATGTATTTATATTTATATAGCCCTTCTTACATCAGCTGATATCTCAAAGTCCTGTATAGAAACCCAGACTAAAACCCAAACAGCAAGCAATGCAGGTGTAGAAGCACAGTGGCTTGGAAAAACTCCCTAGAAAGGCCAAAACTAGGAAGAAACCTAGAGAGGAACCAGGCTATGAGGGGTGGCCAGTCCTCTTCTGGCTGTGCCGGGTGGAGATTATAACAGAACATGACCAAGATGTTCATAAATGACCAGCATGGTCAAATAATAATAATCACAGTAGTTGTTGAGGGTGCAACAGGTCAGCACCTCAGGAGTAAATGCTCCTGCTGTCTCTAGAGAGTTGAAAACCGCTGGTCTGGGACAGGTAGCACGTCCGGTGAACAGGTCAGGTTTCCATAGCCGCAGGCAGAACAGTTGAAACTGGAGCAGCAGCACGGCCAGGGGACTGCAAGGAGTCATCATGCCAGGTAGTCCTGAGGCATGGTCCTAGGGCAAAACTGGGCTAACCCAGACAGGAAGACCACGTCAGTGACTCAACCCACTCAAGTGACTCACCCCTACTAGGGACGGCATGGAAGAGCACCAGTAAGCCAGTGACTCATATATATATATAAATATATGGACAAGCAATGTCAGAGCGGCATAGACAGATACAGTAGAATAGGATAGAATACAGTATATACATATAAGATGAGTAATGCCAGATATGTTAACATGCAGGAGATGCACGAAGGAAAGACAGTGATGGTGCTCAGTGACGTTGTTGCAAATGGTGGGTAAAATAGTAAAACGTTTGAGTTCATTTTGTCCTGACACGGTCACTTTGCCTACTGTTTATTGCGACGTTGGGATGCAACCTTTGTTTGTTGTCATTTTTTAAACATTTTTTATCATTTTACCCCCGTTTTTTCTCCCCAATTTCGATCTTGTCTCATCGCTGCAACTCCCCAATGGGCTCAGGAGGCGAAGGTCGAGTCATGCGTCCTCTGAAACATGACCCGTCAAACCGCGCTTCTTAACACCCGCCCGCTTAACCCGGAAGCCAGCTGCACCAATGTGTAGGAGGAAACACCGGGCGACGCTTGGCCAATTGTGTGCCGCCCTATGGAACTCCCGATCACAGCAGGTTGTGGTACAGCCCGGGATCGAACCCGGGTGACGCCTCTAGTGACGCCTCTAGCACTGCCATGCAGTACCTTAGACTGCTGCACCACTCTGGTCTATAGTGACACCTCTAACACTGTGATACAGTACCTTAGACCGCTGCACCACTCGGGTCTATAGTGACACCTCTAACACTGTGATCTAGTACCTTAGACTGCTGCACCACTCGGGTCTATAGTGACACCTCTAACACTGTGATACAGTACCTTAGACTGCTGCACCACTCGGGTCTATAGTGACGCCTCTAGCACTGTGATACAGTACCTTAGACCACTGCACCACTCGGTCTATAGTGACACCTCTAACACTGTGATACAGTACCTTAGACCGCTGCACCACTCGGGTCTATAGTGACGCCTCTAACACTGTGATCTAGTACCTTAGATCGCTGTACCACTCAGGCATAACCTTTTTTTAACCAATTCTGATGGTTGTTAAAAGTGGAATTTTGACATTATTACCGTTATATCAACACACTGGACACTCCCAACACTCCCAACTATAATTCTCTTTGGCACCGTAGACATCTAGTGACCACTTGATTCCATGTGACATTATTACCGTTATATCAACACACTGGACACTCCCAACACTCCCAACTATAATTCTCTTTGGCACCGTAGACATCTAGTGACCACTTGATTCCATGTGACATTATTACCGTTATATCAACACACTGGACACTCCCAACACTCCCAACTATAATTCTCTTTGGCACTGTAGACATCTAGTGACCACTTGATTCCATGTGACATTATTACCGTTATATCAACACACTGAACACTCCCAACACTTCCAACTATAATTCTCTTTGGCACTGTAGACATCTAGTGACCACTTGATTCAACACTCCCAACACTCCCAACTATAATTCTCTTTGGCACCGTAGACATCTAGTGACCACTTGATTCCATGTGACATTATTACCGTTATATCAATACACTGGACACTCCCAACACCCCCAACTATAATTCTCTTTGGCACTGTAGACATCTAGTGACCACTCGATTCCATGTGACATTATTACCGTTATATCAACACACTGGACACTCCCAACACTCCCAACTATAATTCTCTTTGGCACCGTAGACATCTAGTGACCACTTGATTCCATGTGACATTATTACCGTTATATCAACACACTCAACACTCCCAACACTCCCATCTAGTGACCACTTGATTCCATGTGACCAAACATTTCTGAGGCTGAGTCTCAAATAGTCGCCTGTTCCTTTTAATAGCCGGGCAATAGCACACATAGCAAATACATTTTGGGTCTAAATTAAAGGAGCTACAATTATAGTTTAATTACATGTTTTAAATAAAATGTCCATAATATCTGCATTAATACGAACGAGCTACAAAAATCTCTGAAACTGGAAACACTTATCTCCCTCACTAGCTTTAAGCACCAGCTGTCAGAGCAGCTCACAGATTACTGCACCTGTACATAGCCCATCTATAATTTAGCCCAAACAACTACCTCTTCCCCTACTGTATTTATTTATTTATTTAGCTACTTTGCACCCCATTATTTCTATCTTTACTTTGCACATTCTTCCACTGCAAATCTACCATTGCAGTGTTTTACTTGCTATATTGTATTTACTTTGCCACCATGGCCTTTTTTTTTGCCTTCACCTCCCTTATCTCACCTCA
Organism: Salvelinus namaycush; assembly: GCF_016432855.1. Taxonomy (NCBI): domain Eukaryota; kingdom Metazoa; phylum Chordata; class Actinopteri; order Salmoniformes; family Salmonidae; genus Salvelinus; species Salvelinus namaycush. The sequence goes on from NW_024060008.1 coordinate 513,488, forward strand.
CTTGCTCACATTGTATATAGACTTATTTTTCTACTGTATTATTGACTGTATGTTTGTTTTACTCCATGTGTAACTCTGTGTTGTTGTATGTGTCGAACTGCTTTGTTTTATCTTGGCCAGGTTGCAGTTGTAAAATGAGAACTTGTTCTCAACTGGCCTACCTGGTTAAATAAAGGGGAAATAAATAACACATAATAATACAAAAATGTAGCAGCAGTATAGACCTAGTCTGTTCATTATATACATCTGCATGATGTATTGTTACACCATGTAGGAGCAGTATAGACCTAGTCTGTTCATTATATACATCTACATGATGTATTGTTACACCATGTAGGAGCAGTATAGACCTAGTGTGTTCATTATATACATCTACATGATGTATTGTTACACCATGTAGGAGCAGTATAGACCTAGTGTGTTCATTATATAAATCTACATGATGTATTGTTACACCATGTAGGAGCAGTATAGACCTACAGTAGCTAGCTGCTAATTTAGATGTAATATAACTTAATGAAACTGCCTTAAATGTGCTGTAGTAAACATTTTTTATCCGCACTAATCAATCAACACATTCCTGTCTTTGTATGTCTCAATATAATGGTATTATTTAATTCAATCCATTTAAAATAATCTTTGTCTGAAAATAAAATATGATCCTCAACTGCGTTTCCCCTCCAGTCAGCAGACGGCGATGTGCGTCTTTCAGGCGACGCTGCCAGCGTGACGTATAATCTAGTGGACGGTTCTTCATAAACAGCTCTTCAACCACCTCGGTAGCTTGCTAGCCAACATAGCCGAAAGATTCAAGCTATTTATACGCTTTCGGTGTATATTACCTACTGTGTTTTAGACACACGTCTGTCGTATCTACTTTTTAACCTATTTAATATAATATTACGTTATTTTGTATTAGTCAGCTATAGTAGCTGGCTGGTTAAGTTAGCACTAGCCTAGTCGCTAATGATAGCTAGCTAGCTAACATCCCCGAACATGAGCTCACTAAACTTCTCCCCTCTTGTTCAAGAAGAGGTGATCTGCTGGACGGAGAAAGAAGCTCTGGGGCTAAACATTGTCGTGAAAGAGGAGAAGGAAGAAGAGGATGTCACAGTAAAACAAGAAGTAGAGGGTGAGGCTGTTACAGTGAAAGAAGAAGAGAAAGACGTTACAATGAAAGAAGAGAAAGACGCGTTCAGGGTGAAAGAGGAGGAGGATGTTACTGTGAAAGAAGAGGCGGAAGAGAAAGAGGAGGATGCAGTTTTTGGAGTGAAGAAGGAAGGGGAGATTACTGTCACATTGAAAGATGAAGAGGTGGAGATAGGAGATCTGATTAACACCAGTAAGTACCGCCTTAAATGTGTTTTTAACTTTGGATATTCGGAGTTGGCTCGTCAATACCTCTTCAACGGAGGGCATAGGATGATGACTGATATGTCTAGAATCAGACGACGTAGAGAGCAAGCTACCCCTTGTTTTCTCCGTTCCGTTTCCAAAAAGTGACTTAAAATATATATTTGAGAAGGGTCTATCTTCTGACCGCAGACTGGGGGGCACGGCATGTAGTGATTTTCATGTAGTGATGATTTACTACACACCGTGCCCCCCAATAGTGCCATGTGAGAGTTGGGTTGGCTACAACAAAGATTATGGATATACTGACAAGATGTCTCTCAGCCCTCACAAGGGGAGTCGTTGTCCACAAAGCGGCACTGCGGGTTGTCTAGCTCCCGCCTATCCTTTCTTTGGATTGGTGGATACATCTTATTATTGTAATCTATTGTTTATATTCTATGAGGGTTGTTGTCGTCAACCCCCTGTATTCAATGGAGAGAGATGCTAAGCTACTAGCATGAATATGTACCGCCTGTATTCAATGGAGAGGGATGCTAAGCTACTAGCATGAATATGCACCGCCTGTATTCAATGGAGAGAGATGCTAAGCTATTAGCATGAATATGCATAGCGATCTGGAGACAACTCCTATAGTGTTTTTTATCAAAGTTGTCGGTATGTCACGTGTCCACATAACAACTTAATCATTGCGAAACTTCTGTTGGATCAAGTAAACCTCACGTAGTAAATAAGCCATTCATTTTGTTGTGGACCAAATTCGACACTTTCCATATTGGGTTGATAATTGTTTCCACTTGGATACAACCTACTGTAGCCTACTGGCATGACCTAGAGAGATACAACCTACTGTAGCCTACTGGCATGACCTAGAGAGATACAACCTACTGTAACCTACTGGCATGACCTAGAGAGATACAACCTACTGTAACCTACTGGCATGACCTAGAGAGATACAACCTACTGTAACCTGCTGGCATGACCTAGAGAGATACAACCTACTGTAGCCCACTGGCATGACCCAGAGAGTTACAACCTACTGTAGTCTACTGGCATGACCTAGAGAGTTACAACCTACTGTAGTCTACTGGCATGACCTAGAGAGATAAAACCTACTGTAACCTACTGGCATGACCTAGAGCATTACAGCCTACTGTACGCTACTGGCATGACCTAGAGAGATAGAATCTACTGTAGCCTACTGGCATGACCTAGAGAGATAGAATCTACTGTAGCCTACTGGCATGACCTAGAGAGTTGCAATCTACTGTAGCCTACTGGCATGACCTAGAGAGATACAACCTACTGTAGCCTACTGGCATGACCTAGAGAGATACAACCTACTGTAACCTACTGGCTTGACCTAGAGAGTTACAACCTACTGTAACCTACTGGCTTGACCTAGAGAGTTACAACCTACTGTAACCTACTGGCATGACCTAGAGAGTTACAACCTACTGTAACCTACTGGCTTGACCTGGAGAGTTACAACCTACTGTAGCCTACTGGCATGACCTAGAGAGATACAACCTACTGTAACCTACTGGCATGACCTAGAGAGCTAAAGTTGTAAAATTCCTGGATTTTAAATGAATTTTTTCCAGTAATAATGATAATTTGTATCTTCCTATCCACATGTGGAATCCCTCTCCTTTGTCGTCCTCTCTACACCAATAATAGACAACTACTATGAGTCTCCCAATCACGGCCGGATGTGATACAGCCTGGATTGGAACCAGGGACTGTAGTGACACCTCTTGCACTGAGATGCAGTGGCTTAGACCGCTGCATCCGTGTGTGTGTTAACTATTAGAATGCTGTACTAGAATGCTTAAAAGGCCGCTAAAATTTTAAATATCGGTTATCGGTATCGTTTTTTGGGGCAAGGAAAATATTGGCAAAAAAATGTGATATCGGTGCATCCCATTCTAAAAATGATTTTTTTTTTTTTTACCCTCATCAATCTACACACAATACCCCATAATGCCATCACAATACCCCATAATGCCATCACAATACCCCATAATGCCATCACAATACCCCATAATGCCAAATCAAAAACAGGTTTAGATTTTTTGCAAATGTATTAAAACGATTCCCCAGGATAACTAGTCTCAGAGTAATGTAAGATGTAAGATCCCAGGATAACTAGTCTCAGAGTAATGTAAGATGTAAGATCCCAGGATAACTAGTCTCAGAGTAATGTTAGATCCCAGGATAACTAGTCTGAGTAATGTAAGATCCCAGGATAACTAGTCTCAGAGTAATGTAAGATCCCAGGATAACTAGTCTCAGAGTAATGTTAGATCCCAGGATAACTAGTGTCAGAGTAATGTTAGATCCCAGGATAACTAGTCTCAGAGTAATGTAAGTCTCAGATAGTTTTAACCCATTACAGTCTAAGCCCTGTCTGAGGGGGAGGTTCTTCTAAGCTATATGGAATTGTTTTAAGGTTTAAACAACATGAAGGGCTTCCCCTGTATTGTACTGTTCTAAGAAGGTTATACCAAGGATAATTTTGCTATTTGATTTTGAACTGTAAGACCCATGGAAGTATCAACAAAAAATATTTGTCCATACTGCTATAACCCATAGTAACACATTGGATAACATTCACAACATGGAACAACAGTAACCATAGTAACACATTGGATAACATTCACAACATGGAACAACAGTAACCATAGTAACACATTGGATAACATTCACAACATGGAACAACAGTAACCATAGTAGTATTGTTTCTCCCAGAACATCTAAAGGAAGTTTGTTCTGAAGTGTCTGTTTTATATCTAAGAGATGTAAAAAATTATATCTATATTTTTTACATGTCTTTAAGTCTTTAACCCCCTTTTTGTCACTTGTCTTTCCACATTTTGTTACATTACAGCCTTATTCTACAATGGATTAAATAAATAAAAATCCTCATCAGTCTACACACAATACCCCGTAATGACAAAGAGAAAATAGGTTTGGAGAAAAAATGTCACATTTATTAAAAATAAAAAACAGAAATACCTTATTTACATAAGTATTCAGACCCTTTGCTATGAGACTTGAAATTGACCTCAGGTGCATACTGTTTCCATTGATCATTGTTGAGATGTTTCTACAACTTGATTGGAGTCCACCTGTGGTAAATTCAATTGATTGACATGATTTGGAAAGGCGCGCACCTGTCTGGCTACCACAGCATTCTGAAGCGATACGCCATCCCATCTGGTTTGCGCTTAGTGGGACTATCATTTGTTTTTCAACAGGACTATAAACCAACACACCTCCAGGCTGTGTAAGGGCTATTTGACCAAAAAGGAGAGTGATGGAGTGCTGCACCAGATTACCTGGCCTTCACAATCACCTGACCTCAACCCAATTGAGATGGTTTGGGATGAGTTGGACCGCAGAGTGAAGGAAAAGCAGCCAACAAGTGCTCAGCATATGTGGGAACTTCTTCAAGACTGTTGGAAAAGCATTCCAGGTGAAGCTGGTTGAGAGAATGCCAAGAGTGTGCAAAGCTGTCATCAAGGTGGCTATATTTTGAATTGTTTACCACTTTTTGTTGGTTACTACATGATTCCATATGTGTTATTTCATAGTTTTGATTTCGTCACTATTATTCTACAATGTAGATAAAATGGTAAAACAAATAATTATAACCCTTGAATGAGTAGGTGTGTCCAAACTTTTGACTGGTACTGTATATCTCATGAATGTTTTTACATTCAGTTACATGAAGTCACTTTCTTACCACTTCTTCCATAGTCAAACATGTAAGGAAAGATTTTTTTAAATCAAAAGGGATGCTGTCAAAAATGTATTGAATTCAAATGGATTTACCCAGCCTGCAAAGCACTACAGGCACTCTGTGATGACCAGTTCTGCTCTTTTATTGAGGGATCTAGTCTAGATTAAACCTCATAGGAAGACAGTTTTATCATGTGGAGGTTTCATTTAGGTCTGTGTTTAACGACATACTCTGTGTGTCTTTGCAAGGCGAGAAACCAGACTCTCACTGTAACGCTCGTCGTATGGTGGAAGAGAGGAGGACCAAGATCCAACAAACAGACAAAATACAAAACAATAAACGCCGTGAACAAACGAACGAAAACAGTACCGTGTGGCGAACAAACACAGACACATACAAATACACGAAGAACGCACGAACAGGTACAGACTACAAACAAACGCTACAGTCCCGTGTGGTACGAACATACATACAGACACGGCAACAATCACCCACAAACAAACAGTAAAAACAGCCTACCTTAATATGGTTCCCAATCAGAGACAATGACAAACACCTGTCTCTGAGAACCATATTAGGCCAAACGAACAAACCTAAACATAGAAACAAATAACAGACTGCCCACCTCAACTCACACCCTGACTAAATAAAGACAAAACAAGGGAAATAAGGAACGTGACACTCACTCTGACAGCGGGAAGAGTCCTTCAGGGGAACCAGACCCAGAGACGCCCAAACCAGCGAGACAACACCACTGCTCCCACTGAAAATAGTTTTTGCTGGTTAGGGAACCTAAAACTGCATGAGAGGACACACACTGGAGAAAAGCCTTTCCAATGCTCCCAGTGTGGAAAGAATTTTGCTGTGTTAGCTAATCTGAAAAGGCACAAGAGAATACACACAGGAGAAAAGCCTTATCACTGTTCCCAATGTGGAATGAGTTTTAATCAGGATGGGGACCTAAAAGCTCATAAGAGGAAACACACAGGAGAAAAGCCTTACCAATGTTCCCAGTTTGAAAAGAGTTTTACCATGTTAACTAACCTGAAAAGGCATGAGAGAATACACAGGAGAAAAGCATTTTCTGCTCCGTGTAAAAATAGATTTTCACGAATGGCGTACCTTAAAGCTCATGAGAGGATACAGAGGAGAAAAGCCTTTCCAATGTTCACAGTCTGGAAAGGGTTTTACCTGGTCAAGTAGCCTGAAGGAGCATAAGAGGACACACCCAGTAAAAGTCCTACCACTGCTCTCTGTGTAGAAGAACATTCAGAGATCCTGAAATCAAATGAGAGAATAGAAAGGCCATAGTCTGACTTATATTTTTGACTGAGAATTTGTGTTTTTTGTTTGTGCCACATGAAATCATATTGTGTATGATTATACCTGTCTATATAATGTCCCACATTTGACAATGCATGTCAGAGCAAACACCAAGCAAAGAGGTCGAATAAATTGTCCTTAGAGCTCCGAGACAGGATTGTGTCGAGGCACAGATCTGGGGAATGGTACCAAAAAATGTCTGCAACATTGAAAGTCCCCAAGAACACAGTGGCCACCATCATTTTTTAATGGAAGAAGTTTGGAAGACTCTTCCTAGAGCTGGCCACCCGACCAAACTACGCAATCGGGGGAGAAGGGCCTTTGTCAGGGAGGTGACCAATCAGGCATTTGTGGTAGAGTGGCCAGACGGAAGCCACTCGTCAGTAAAAGGCACCTGACAGCCCGTTTGGAGTTTGCCAAAAAGGCACCTAAAGGACTCTCAGACCATGAGAAACAAGATTCTCTGGTCTGATGAAACCAAGATTGAACTCTTTGGCCTGAATGCCTTTTGGAAACCTCCAAGCTGGCTATCATGTGCCTTTTATTAACTTCTTATGGCTGCAAGGCAAAGTGTTGAGTAGCCAGTGAAATCGTGCCCATTTCAAACGGCCTCCTACTCAAATCTTGCTCGTACAATATGAATATTATTATTCTTTTTGGATAGAAAAACACTTTCTAGTTTCTAAAACAGTTGGAATTATTTCTCTGAGTGAAACAGAAGTCCTTCTGCAGCACTTTTCCTGACCAGGAAGTGAAATGTCAGAAATCGATGCTCTTTTCAACTTGATGCCTATACATGGTCTTGACACTTAGGAGTCTACTTAGACTCTATACGCCTTCCTATTGGTGTAAAGAGGATGTCAGAGAATAAATTTGTGCTCATCTTGTTCTGTGGTGGGAAAAAAACTATTTCTTTGACGTGACCGTCCACTTCCGGTACTCTGAAGGAAGTGGGATTGACTTCTGTTTTGCCTTGGTAACGAACGGCTAACATCTCCGGCTCGAATTTTTTTTGATACATGTGACCATATCATCGTAATGTATGTTTTTTTCAATATAGTTTAATCAGATTATTGAAACTTTATTCGGGAGTTTTGCCGTGTTCCGTCCTCTGACTGTGTTTACGTTGGAGAAATTTATGCCACTCGGCTAGTGCCAATGCTAATTGAAGAGGGAAATTTGCCATTCTGAATCGAAACAACGACTCATCTGGACAGAGGACACCTTCTTCAACATTCTGATGAAAGATCAGCAAAAGTAAGACCCATTTTATGATGTTATTTCATATATCTGTCGTGCATGTGAACTGGCCGTGGGCGCCCAATTGTCTGTCTATTGTAGCTACGCTAATATAGCGATACATTTTGTTTTCGCTGTAAAACATTTAATAAATCGGAAATATTGTTTGGAATCACAAGATGCCTGTCTTTCAATTGCTGCAGACTATGTATTTTTCAGAAATGTTTTATGATGAGTAATTAGCTATTTGACGTTGGTGTCTGTAAATATTATGGCTGCTTTCGGTGCAATTTCTGATGGTGGCTGCAATGTAAACTATGGTTTATACATGAAATATGCAAATTTTTCGAACAAAACATATGCTATACAATAAATATGTTATCAGACTGTCATCTGATGAATTTGTTTCTTGGTTAGTGGCTATTTATATCTTTATTTGGTCGAATTTGTGATAGCACCTGATGGAGTAAGAAACTGATGGAGTTAGAAAAGTTGTGTCTTTTGCTAACGTGGTTAGCTAATAGATTTACATATTTTGTCTTCCCTGTAAAACATTTAAAAAATCGGACATGTTGGCTTGATTCACAAGATGTGCACCTTTCATCTGGTGTCTTGGACTTGTTAATGTGTGAAAGTTAAATATTTAAAAAAAAAAATAGATTTTGAATTTCGCGCCCTGCACTTTGAGCTGGATGTTGTCATAAGTGTACCGGTGTCGGGCTGCCCCCGTAAAAGGTTAAGGTATATATACACTGCTCAAAAAAATAAAGGGAACACTTAAACAACACAATGTAACTCCAAGTCAATCACACTTCTGTGAAATCAAACGGTCCACTTAGGAAGCAACACTGATTGACAATAAATGTAACATGCTGTTGTGCAAATGGAATAGACAAAAGGTGGAAATTATAGGCAATTAGTAAGACACCCCCAAAAAAGGAATGGTTCTGCAGGTGGTGACCACAGACCACTTCTCAGTTCCTATGCTTCCTGGCTGATGTTTTGGTCACTTTTGAATGCTGGCGGTGCTCTCACTCTAGTGGTAGCATGAGACGGAGTCTACAACCCACACAAGTGGCTCAGTGTTATGCACGTCTCTATGAAGAGGGAACGCAACACCCTGCTACAACTCAACTCTCCGTGAAGCAACAGAGGTATGGACTGTAGGTGTGAGAAAGGATGAGAAAAGGCAGAATTGACCGCTTACTAGGATTTATTTCCTTACACGGTAATATGGGGAAAAGGGTCTGGACGGAACCAAAGCAAAGAAAGTAAATATCAAAGCTTCCCCCTCTCCTATCTAACCTGCCTACCCACTACTTACCTATCTTAGCACCACCTGGTGCCCTAACCAAAATACAGGGGGTGGTCCGCCCAGGTCTTACCTAGTGTGCCTAGACATTGAATATACTACGGGTATATGTATGCCCGCGGGCCTCTTGCCTAAGCACTCCCAAAGTGCCTTCTCCTTCCCCTGGGAACAAATGAAACAGAACAAACAATCCACTTCACAACAAAACTAACTCAAGTCACTAAAGAAGCTCTGACCAAGCAACAAACACAGAACATTGCAAAGCTGCTACCAACAACAACTAACACAGTACATACTCACGACCAACATGCTATAACCCCTCAGCCATAAACCTCTCTCTAATGATTTTTCTTCTAAACAGAACACTGGCTTTTATATCTTCAGGTGGCAATAGTAATTAGAATCAGCTGTTTCTTGACGAGGGGGCGGGGTCAGCTCTCCAATCATCAATTAGCCATTGAGTCGACCAATCAGCTGGTTGGGGAGAACTCAGGAAGCTATCTCCTGAAACACACACACTCAAATACAAACCACAACACAGAAACTGGGGAACGTAACACTCAGGTAGTGCAGCTCATCCAGGATGGCAATCAATGCGAGCTGTGGCAAGAAGGTTTGCTGTGTCTGTCAGCGTAGTGTCCAGCGCATGGAGGCGCTACCAGGAGACAGGCCAGTACATCAGGAGACGTGGAGGAGGCCGTAGGAGGGGAACAACCCAGCAGCAGGACCGCTACCTCCGCCTTTGTGCAAGAAGGAGCACGAGGAGCACTGCCAGAGCCCTGCAAAATGACCTCCAGCAGGCCACAAATGTGCATGTGTCTGCTCAAAACGGTCAGAAACAGACTCCATGAGGGTGGTATGAGGGCCCGACGTCCACAGGTGGGGGTTGTGCTTACAGCCCAACACCGTGCAGGACGTTTGGCATTTGCCAGAGAACACCAAGATTGGCAAATTCGCCACTGCCGCCCTGTGCTCTTCACAGATGAAAACAGGTTCACACTGAGCACATGTGACAGACGTGACAGTCTGGAGACGCCGTGGAGAACATTCTGCCGCCTGCAACATCCTCAACATCCTGCTGCCAGTCCAGGTCTGGTCCCGCCCGTTCCCCAGACCTGAATCCAATTGAGCACATCTGGGACATCATGTCTCGCTCCATCCAGCAACGCCACGTTGCACCACAGACTGTCCAGGAGTTGGCGGATGCTTTAGTCCAGGTCTGGGAGGAGATCCCTCAGGAGACCATCCGCCACATCAGGAGCATGCCCAGGTGTTGTAGGGAGGTCATAAAGGCACGTGGAGGCCACACACACTACTGAGCCTCATTTTGAATTGTTTTAAGGACATTACATCAAAGTTGGATCAGCCTGTAGTGTGGTTTTCCACTTTAATTTTGAGTGTGACTCCAAATCCAGACCTCCATGGGTTGATAAATTTGATTTCCATTGATAATTTTTGTGTGATTTTGTTGTCAGCACATTCAACTATGTAAAGAAACAAGTATTTAATAAGAATTCATTCAGATCTAGGATGTGTTATTTTAGTGTTCCCTTTATTTTTTTGAGCAGTGTATATATACATATAGATATATATACATATATATATAGTCTGTTCAATCTCTCTTTCGTATCGTCCGAGATTCCTAAAGATTGTACAGCTGCCGCGGTCATCCCCCTGTTCAAAGGGTGTGACACTCTAGACCCAAACTGTTACAGACCTCTATCCATCCTGCCCTGCCTTTCTAAAGTCTTCGAAAGCCAAGTAAAACAGATCACTGACCATGTCGAATCCCACCGTACCTTCTCCGCTGTGCAATCCAGTTTCCGAGCTGGTCACGGGTGCACCTCAGCCACGCTCAAGGTACTAAACGATATCATAACCGCCATCGATAAAAGACAGTACTGTGCAGCCGTCTTCATCGACCTGGCCAAGGCTTTTCGACTCTGTCAATCACCGTATTCTTATCAGCAGACTCAACAGCCGATAAGAGCAACCGATCAATCAACAACCGATCGCTGCCCACACCCGCCCGACTAGCATCACTACTCTGGACGGTGCTGACTTAGAATATGTGGACAACTACAATACCTAGGTGTCTGGTTAGACTATAAACTCTCCTTCCAGACTAATATTAAGCATTTCCAATCCAAAATGAAATCTAGAATTGGCTTCCTATTTCACAACAAAGCCTCCTTCACTCACACTGCCAAACATACCCTCGTAAAACTGACTATCCTACCGATCCTTGACTTCGGCGATTTCATTTTCAAAATAGCCTCCAACACTCTACACAGCAAACTGGATGCAGTCTATCACAGTGCAATCCGTTTTGTCACCAAAGCCCCATATACCACTGCTCTCGTCGGCTGGCCCTCGCTACATATTCGTCGCCAAACCCACTGGCTCCAGGTCATCTATGAGTCTTTGCTAGGCCGCCTTAACTCAGATCACTGGTCACCATAGCAACACCCACCCATAGCACGCACTCCAGGAAGTATATCTCACTGGTCATCCACAAAGCCAACACCTACTTTGGCCACCTTTCCTTCCAGTTCTCTGCTGCCAATGACTGGAATGAAATGCAAAAATTGCTGAAGTTGGAGACATATATCTCCCTCACTAACTTTAAACATCAGCTATCTGAGCAGCTTACCGATCGCTGCAGCTGTACACAGCCCATCTGTAAATAGCCCATCCAACTACCTCATCCCCATGTTTTTATTAACTTTTTTTCTCTCTTTTGCTCACACCAGTATCTCTACTTGCACATCATCATCTGCACATCTATCACTCCAGTGTTAATATGCTAAATTGTAATTACTTCGCTACTATGGCCTATTTATTGTCTTACCTCCTTACTCCATTTGCACACACTGTATATAGATGTTTCTATTGTGTTATTGACTGTACGTTTGTTTATCCCAAGTGTAACTCTGTTGTTTTTGTCTCACTGCTTTGCTTTATCTTGGCAGGTCACAGTTGTAAATGAGAACTTGTTCTCAACTGGCCTACCTGGTTAAAAAAAGTTGAAAAATAAAAAATGTAGGAATTGTTCATGACGTCCTCCAGTGATTTTAACTTTTCCTGTTGAAAAGTGATATATAAATACAGTAAAGTATAAACACACTAAAGAGAAACAAATAAATGTTTTGGGCAAAATAGTTTTTTTTTTTTTAACTGCAAACTAGAAGGAGTGAGTGATGTCATAGTAAGCCCTTCAAGGAGTTGGCTTGATGGGAAGTCGTGATGTCATCCAATAGGAGACTGATCTTCATGTGAATATTCATTATTCTTTTTTAAATCCTTCCTGTTCTGTCAAGTTGGTTGTTGATCATTGCTAGAAAGCCATTTTCAAGTCTTTCCATAGACTTTCAAGATGATTTAAGTCCAAACTGTAACTAGGCCACTCAGGAACATTCAATGTCATCTTGGTAAGGTCCTCCAGCGTTGATTTGGCCTTGTGGTTTAGGTTATTGTCCTGTTAGTACAGTTTTTTGTATTCAGATCTCTGAAATGCACTCTACCTACGTAACATTTAGTTTCCTTATATTACGCTGGGAAAACAGTTTTCATGGGCACAGAAATTCCAAATCAAATCATTTGAGTTTGCTAAATTCAAGGGTTCTAACCGACAGTCACCTTAACTTTATTGACAACACCCAAGTGGATACTGTCATTAACGCAGTTCTTCAATAATTACACATCATTCTTAATACTGTAGCTGTTTAGTTAGTCACATGTTCAACTATCATCAGCTAATCCAGGAAATCATTTTCTGAATGACAGTCACATGACAAACATCACGACATGCAACAACAACCAAAGTGCTTCTTCATTCATTACTCTGGTAAAGACAGTTATGCCGTGCTCCACGTTGGATCCAACATCCCTAACAAATTGATGTTTATAATGTTATTGTCTGCTTGATTTACAGTAGGGTCTCGTTAGTCTGTTTAGACACAGAGATACTTAGCTCATAATGTGTAGAGAACTGTTCCTTGATGGATAGGCTATTGTACAACACACAGAGCTATTTTCCTTTATTTGTTGTTAGGTGAAGTTATGGGTCCTACAGTAGGTCTATGTTATTGTTAGGTGAAGTTATGGGTCCTACAGTAGGTCTATGTTATTGTTAGGTGAAGTTATGGGTCCTACAGTAGGTCTATGTTGTTGTTAGGTGAAGTTATGGGTCCTACAGTAGGTCTATGTTATTGTTATGGGTCCTACTGTAGGTCTACGTTGTTGTTTGGTGAAGTTATGGGTCCTACAGTAGGTCTATGTTATTGTTAGGTAATGTTATGGATCCTACAGTGGGTCTATGTTGTTGTTATGGGTTCTACAGTAGGTCTATGTTATTCTTAGGTAATGTTATGGGTCCTACAGTAGGTCTATGTTGTTGTTATGGGTCCTAGAGTTCACTATGTATGTCATGCAATAACAACCAAAGTGCTTCTTCGTTCATTACAGGTATATTTGTTGTTAGGTGAAGTTATGGGCCAATTTGGCAAACAGTGTACAAACCCTCATTGGCAGGCTGATGGAAAAGCTAGACAAAGAGCATTTTACTGGTTGAAGTGTTTTTTAAATACAAAGCGGTTGATTTGCGATGATGACACAAACATTATATTAAGCAGGACATTCAAACGATCCTTACAATTATAATCCAAAGTAGTGTGAAATGTACTCATAAGCAACCTGGAAATGGAGGCTACTCCCATGAGTTTTCCCCCATTCACATTCAGAATACATTGTGAAAAACTAAAATCTTTGCTCACCATTTTTGCTCCAGGCAGATATACTACGTCCATAACTAGTGGTTTCCTCATTACCAGATATACTAACTACATCCATAACTAGTGGTTTCCTCATTACCAGATATACTACATCCATAACTAGTGGTTTCCTCATTACCAGATATACCACATCCATAACTAGTGGTTTCCTCATTACCAGATATACTACATCCATAACTAGTGGTTTCCTCATTACCAGATATACTACATCCATAACTAATAACTAGTGGTTTCCTCATTACCAGATATACTAACTACATCCATAACTAGTGGTTTCCTCATTACCAGATATACTACAGCCATAACTAGTGGTTTCCTCATTACCAGATATACTACATCCATAACTAGTGGTTTCCTCATTACCAGATACACCACATCCATAACTAGTGGTTTCCTCATTACCAGATATACTACATCCATAACTAGTGGTTTTCTCATTACCAGATATACTACATCCATATCTAGTGGTTTCCTCATTAGCAGATATACTACATCCATAACTATCGGTTTCCTCATAAGCAGGGAGGAGTTTCTACAACCAAATTGCATTTGCATCGCCCTCGTGCCGCAATTTTATTAAACACAGAAAGGAGCCTATATTGGAGACCAAAAGTCGTCTGGCACACTGCTTAGAGTTTCAACAACATGAATAACTTATTTCAAGTCTACAAGCTTAGATGTTACTACTAATGTGAAAACAAGACAAAATATGACTGTTCTTGCTCATTTTAAGACAAATGTCAAATAATCATTACATTCATTACAGACGTCAATTGTTGTACAACTTCATGGCTACGCTGTTGGCATCACTTTTTACAGTGGATTTCCGCTGTTGTGGGCCTTTAACCATCTGTCTGACTTTGTTGTTCACACAGGAGAGAGACGGGACTACCGTGGGTCTTCTGGGGAGCCTCAACAACCTCATGATGCTGACAAGGCAGAGAAGAGTCTCTCCACATCAGAACACCTCAAGAAACACCTGCAGAGATCCACAGGGAAGAAACCTCGCTGCTGCTCTGACGGTGGGAAGAGATTCACCTCCTCAGCAGGCATTAAAATTCATCAGAGAATCCACACAGTGGAGAAACCTTATAGCTGTACTCAATGTGGGAAGAGTTTTACTCATTCAACCAGCCTGATATCACACCAGAGAACACACACAGGAAAGACATCTTACATCTGTAGCTGTGGTATATGTGGGAAGAGTTTTACTCGGCTAAGCACCCTGATATCACACCAGAGAACACACACAGGAGAGAAACGAGAGAAACCGTATAGCTGTGATGAATGTGGGAAGAGTTTTTATACATCTAGCCATCTTATTGTACACCAAAGAACACACACAGGAGAGAAACCGTATAGTTGTACTCAGTGTGGGAAGAGTTTTTTTACATCTAGCTATCTGAAGAGGCACCAGAGAACACACACAGGAGAGAAACCTTTTAGCTGTACTCAATGCGGTAAGAGTTTTACTCAGCTAAGCAACCTGATATCACACCAGAGAACACACTCAGGAGAGAAACCGTATAGCTGTAATGAATGTTGGAAGAGTTTTACTCACCTAAGCAGCCTGACATCACACCAGAGAACACACACAAGAGATAAACCATATAGCTGTCATGAATGTGAGAAGAGTTTTATTAGCCTAAGCAGCCTGATGTCACACCAGAGAACACACACAGGAGAGAAACTTTATAGCTGTACTCAATGTGGGAAGAGTTTTAATACATCCAGCATTCTGACTAGACACCAGAGAACACACACAGGAGAGAAACCGTTTAGCTGTGATCAATGTGGGAAGAGTTTTACTCAGCTAAGCGGCATGATATCACACCGGAGAACACACACGGGAGAGAAACCGTATAGCTGTGATCAATGTGGGAAGAGTTTTGCTACATCTGGCCAGCTGACTTCACACCAGATAACACACACAGGAGAGAAACGTTATAGCTGTGATCAATGTGGGAAGAGTTTTGTTCAATCTGGCAATCTAAAAGTACACCAGAGAACACACACAGGAGAGAAATCTTATAGCTGTAATCAATGTGACAAGAGATACTCTAATAAAAGGTGTCTGATCAAACATCAGAAAATACATGAAGGAGTTGTTTCATGATATCAATAAAATGATGTCACAATGTAGAATGTTGTAGGAGTATTTTAATGATGTCACAATGTAGAACCCTAAATGTTTGTCCCCTGTTCTATTGATTTCAACATGATATGGATATTAGCATCAGGGGAAAAATCCAGGCTCTGAATTGAAAGAGTACTATTTACGGGATTTAACAAAAAGTGACTAATACAAAAAGAGTGTGTTACACTTACCACGTTGGTGACCCACTTGGATCAAAATGCAACACTTCAAAATGTAGAGAGCTGTTTTCTACAAATTGTCCTCTAACCAGGGATGTACACATTTCTCCCAGATTCCGTGTGGTTTTTGAGCTGTTAGTTTTAACAGGACGTGCAACCTCATCTCCCTCCTCTCGGCACAATTGATTTCAACATGATATCGATGAGTGATGACAAATAAGTGTTGCGTTCCTTTGTTTAGCGACCCCTACATTTAAATGCATCACTCCAAAATGTAGCTGACTGTCTTCTGCAGGTTGTCCTCTAACCAGTGAAGTAAAATATATCTCCCATTTCCATGTGTTTTTTTAGTTGTTAGTTTCAACAGCACCTACAACCTGATCTCCCCCCTAATCGATATCAGTGATTTATTGCTACTTGTCAAAACAACAGGGTTTTTGGTGCTTGTGTCCATGGTGAGGACAACTTGGTTTCTGATTGTCTCAAGTTTGGGCAGTCAAAAAGATTTGTGTTTTGTGTTTAGCCAGTGCGTTCCATGGATCACAAATTATTTTGAGTTTCCGTATTAGAGATGAGTTATGTTTGGGCTCGTTCCAAGGGGACGAGAGTTCCTAGAAGCTAGTGAGTTTTAGGAGGAGAAAATATATATTTTTTTAAATAAATAAATAATAGAAATATAATTGTTATATTATTGTTATTGTATAATAATAATAATTGTATAATTGTTACAATTATATTGACAATGTTGCCCTGCTTTTAGAATATCAGGGTTCATTCTCAGATGTGCTAACCCAAATGCATGACATTGGGGACTGGGCCCCGATCCAACAACATGCCTATCGAGTGAACCCTGAAAAGAGAGAGAGAAGTAAGGTGGAAAGTTACTACGGATATTGCAGGAGTTGGTTGCTGATTGTCTCAAGGGTGGGCAGTCAACAAGTTTTGCGTTTATCCAGTGCGTTGCCATGGATCACAATTTATTTTGACTGCACGTTTTTCCGTATTGGTGATTAGTTTTTTGGGGGCTCGTTCCAATGGGACGAGAGTTCTAGAAGCTTGTTCGTTTTAGGATTCTATTGAAAGAAAAAGGATTTAAAAAATAATACGATTGTATATTATTATTTAGAAAATGTGTTTATTCTTGTTTTTAATTGTTGACTGCCAGTAGACACCATGTTTATATTGGTGAAGCATTTTAGTTGATTATAATGTGAAATGGAAATTGTTTTCTGTTAGTGGTGAGCAAACTTGTCCAACAAAAATATAGGATATATTTGTTGTCTTAGGGGGGAAGGTGTTACAGGCTTTGGTTTTTCCATTTATGTTTTGAGGTTGGACTCGCCCATATAGCTTGTTAGCACGTCTAGCACGTTAGCACGTAGGACGCACTGATTGGTGTCACCTCGTTAGTCAGTATGTGTTGCACCTGTGCTAGCTTGTCCATCTCGTTAGTGGGAAGGTGTTTCACCTGAGCTGGTCCAGGTTCTATTTAAGAGTGTCTGGCCCAGTACTCCACTTGTCTTGATAGATGTGGAGAGTCAACATCTTTAGTCAATCCACCTTTTTGGTTTGCTTCCTGTCTTTAAGTTTGGTGTGGGTTTTTCTTTTGTTTGCCGCTTCTTGGGCAGATTTAGTTGGTCTCATGGTGGGTGTCTTTTAGGTCCCAGTTGTTGTTACTAGTCAACTTTCAGTGGAGACTGAGAGCAAAACTGCAACATTATGTTATAATACTTTTATTGCATCAAATGGTTGTTTTATGCAACAGAATAGAGGGTTCTTAGAACTATTGTGTCTGTGTTCTACTGAGGATGGGCTTCTGGGAGATAACACTGACAGGAGATTTACAATGTCTTTTGGGTGATAAAACCTAAAGAGACCGCATTTCAGAGCATGAGTTAATGTTTCTGTTCTATATGGTACCAGGGAGAGATGACCCCAGGGCCAGACCCTGGTCTCTACACAAAGAGTACTGTTTTTACAGCAGATACTTATAATTCACAGCAGACAGTTTCTTTCATACAAATCTTAACCTTGTGACCCGTTCTATACATCTGTTGTTCGTCATGTAGTTTGAAAGGGGTGTATCTTGGCTGTAAAAGACCTTTGTACTTTTGTCTCGTGGCTCTCAACAAATCATCTGGGGGTGATTTGTCGACCAGCCATCATTATCGTAGAGCACTCAATTGATTCACTTTATATGTGTGTGTTGTATTGACCTGCTCCCTTATTAATAAGTGAATAAAGATTTAGTTTAAGAATAACTCTGACTTGTGTGATAAGTTTATGTTAATCTTCACTTACCCTTCACTTACCCTGACGACCTGGGTAAATGGTGCACAAGGGATCCCTCAAACTTGGGATCTCAGGGAGACCACACTTTGGGAATGGAGCAGATGGACCCACCTTTGATCTGAGAGGCAGCGAGCCGAGTGGATACCAAATCTCAAACCTAGTTTTAAAAAAAGAGGTGAGCGAACCACGCAAAGTGAGTTTTTAGAAAAGCCTCGTAGGCTCTGAGTGTGTATTGTATTTTCCCAGTATGAGAGGAGTTGCTAGATTTATTGAATAAACCTTTTTCTATAAAGTTAGTGAACCAAGGTGGCTGACTAGCTGTTGAAGAAGCGTCCCTTCCACTGGATTATACGTCACAGTGGCAGAATCACCTGAAAGACGCACATCGCCAGCTGCTGACTGGAGTTGGTATCGCAGTTGAGAAAATACTTTCAGACAAAAAAAACGACTCCCTTTGAAAACGGGCTATGTGGCATCAGAAACATTTATTAGAGTGTAAAAATGTACTACAAAGTGCAGCTAAAAAGAATAACTTTGGTCATACCCACTCAGCACGTGACTTCCAAGGATGTTGAATTATGGGTGATATCAGGTCTGTCTGTTGTGGTCGCTATTTCGCCCCAAAATAGTCATCCCAAATTGGGCTGTGTATAACTATGTAAATGTCTCTCGGACAAGGTGAGTTTTATCAATATACACTCTAAAAAGTAAAGGTTCCTGGAGAATCCTTTAGGGGTTTTTCAAATTGAAACTGTGGGGGAACCCCTTAAAGTTATTCAAAGAACCTTTTGTGGGAACCCCTATAAGTTCTTTGAAGAACCCCTTATCATGGTTCTTCAAAGAACCTTTTGGGGTTCATTTTTTAACTCCCTGTCCACCCTCCCTGCATTACAAAAACATATTTTAATAACAATTTTTTCCCTGTCCACCCTCCATTCAATTTTTTTGGGGGGGGGAATAATAATAACAATATTGACTTAAATAATTAATTATTTAGTGGCACCACAAATGTGAATTAATATTTACAAAACAATTTACCAAACAAAACACATTACAAAATTGCAACATTCCTGCAGACATGTCAGACCACAATAAATAATACATTTACTTTGTATAGTGCTTTTCATGACATTTAAAAAAAATCAAAAATGATGTACAATAAAAACAACATACATTAAAAATGAATCATAGGTAAACTAACAATATTGTAGACTTGATGCTAAATACAGATTTTTCAGCTTTAGTGTGTATATCATATCCACTTAGTTATGTTAGGAAGTTTGCCATCTTTAGGACCGGCCCTGGAAACTTCACCCCAACTTCACTTATCCCCAGAACACAGTAATTTAACAATAATAGTGTTTTTCTGACATTTTGGGAAAATTTAAGGGAAAATAAAAAAAATACAGCCCTAGCAGAGCCCCAAGTCCAATGGGGACGTCCTCGAGGGCGTGGATGTTCTCCCCATCAAAGGCCAGCGGGATTTCACTCTCACGGAGAAATGGATTTCCGCCGATGTGCAGTAAAGGAGTGAAGAGCGGTGAAATCTGTGTCAACAAAAGTAAGAAAAGATTAATACACATACAATTAACAAAGAACATAACAAATGTTCAGCTGTAGTTTTATATAAGCATGCACACCTATGTTTATGAAGAAACAGATGATTGGTGCATAGGCATACCTTGTCACGGACATAAAGGCCACTCGGGTCCTCATTGAAGAGGTAGAACAGAATCGCTGCTGTGGTCTCCAGTCCTAGTAAAGTAAAGAAACGATCTTACTACACTTGCTAATTTTATGAAAATACATTAGAGAAAGGGAAGGAATAAGAGCAAATACCTCTTCTGTATTGTCCTTCAGGGACTGTCAAAATAGCAGGATGATGTCCTCACCCCTGCCTCGCCTCTCGACCTCTGATAGTCCTTCAATTATATTTTTGTCTATATCCATTCCATGGACTTTATGCATTTCTGAGAAGATCTGAAAAGATAATTTGCACACATTTGTGAGCTAATAGATGTCAGTTTGTATTGACTGCTATGTAGGTTAAATGTACACTTCAAATGCAGCTGTCCTACAACAGATCTGTACCTTCTTCTTGATCCCAATTGCATTGTGTCCATGTTCTGTCCTATAAGAATTTCAAAGGAAGAGAAAATGTGTCAAAGAATAGTCTTACAAGCATTTAAATATATATATTAAACAAATATTGAAAGATAAATGGCATCGACATACAATGTAATGTAAAATAGAAGAACATATTGGAGAAAGCACTAGCCAATACAGTACTGCCATACAGTAACAGTACTGCCACACAGGCCTAATATCACATTTCAAGATATCTTTGTACACAAATTGTTCAATATTTTATCAGGCTGACTTGAAAGACTATACGCAACATTTTGCTGCGTGGCAATACTGTGTTTGGATTCTGAAGGGCATTTATACAAAAGAGGTAGTCTAGACACTGTATTAATACCATTATGCATTTGAATCCCATCTACAGCTACCATCTAAGATATTAATTTCCCTCCACAAGGGAGCGTACATGTAACGTTTCCAAAATGGGATAGTATTGTACATGTAACGTTTCCAAAATGGGATAGTATTGTCCATGTAACATTTCCAAAATGGGATAGTATTGTCCATGTAACGTTTCCAAAATGGGATAGTATTGTCCATGTAACGTTTCCAAAATGGGATAGTATTGTCCATGTAACGTTTCCTAAATGGGATAGTATTGTACATGTACCGTTTCCAAAATGGGATAGTATTGTCCATGTAACGTTTCCAAAATGGGATAGTATTGTCCATGTAACGTTATGCCCCCTTGTGAGTTAATAGTATTGCATGCTGTAGCAGGCTATATAAAGAGGAAGACCTCCATTGACGATTCAGTTCGTTGTAACATCTCGTCTGGACAGGTCACCGTCCTTAGTTAGTTAGTTAACGTTAGCTAGTTCATTATCACAAAAGTGAGAACTGCTCTAGATTGGAAACTTACGTTAATGAGTGTAAAGCCATGTTGGCTTTATGGAAACGATATACAATATCTGCGAAAGAATATAGTTGAGGGAAATAATCCAAACCTAGTTGTGCCTAGTTAGGACATAACGTTAGCTAGCTAGATAATGGTACTGTACTGTAGCTCATACAACGCCGACGGTCAAACCCGGCTTTCTAATATTTACGGTAATTAGCTATAGTAACGTTATGGAAGCTATTCACAGAAAACCATCATTGTCTTCCATAATCGTTATTCATTATTAGTATGTTATATTATTATATAAATTATTTCGAGACATATTCAGAGCCAAACATCAACCCAACTTAACCTTTTTAACTGTTGTCGCATCCAAACTTGTCACCATCGTTTTCAGTTGTAATTGCGAAGTTCCCGGAAGAAGTCCAGCAACAACGGAGGTTCCTCGATGAACCCACCTTCTAACAAGTTCTTTGAAGAACCTTTTGGGGCTGTTTTTCATTGACCAAGAACCCTACGGTTCTTAGGGGATCTGAGAACAACTCCAGTTGAACCCTTCATTTTTAGAGTTGTAGTCGGCTCTATTTACTCTCAGATTCAAAACATGATGATTAGCATCAACGATCAAGTCAGCTGCTGCTGCTCCAATACAGTATGAGGTGAGACGTGAACTGATGTTGAACCGGGCAGTCAGCTGCTGCTGCTCCAATACAGTATGAGGTGAGACGGTGAACTGACGTTGAACTGGGCAGTCAGCTGCTGCTGCTCCAATACAGTATGAGGTGAGACGGTGAACTGATGTTGAACTGGGCAGTCAGCTGCTGCTGCTCCAATACAGTATGAGGTGAGAAGGTGAACTGACGTTGAACCGGGCAGTCAGCTGCTGCTGCTCCAATACAGTATGAGGTGAGATGGTGAACTGACGTTGAACTGGGCAGTCAGCTGCTGCTGCTCCAATACAGTATGAGGTGAGACGTTGAACTGACGTTGAACCGGGCAGTCAGCTGCTGCTGCTCCAATACAGTATGAGGTGAGACGGTGAACTGATGTTGAACTGGGCAGTCAGCTGCTGCTGCTCCAATACAGTATGAGGTGAGACGGTGAACTGACGTTGAACCGGGCAGTCAGCTGCTGCTGCTCCAATACAGTATGAGGTGAACTGACGTTGAACCGGGCAGTCAGCTGCTCCAATACAGTATGAGGTGAGACGGTGAACTGATGTTGAACCGGGCAGTCAGCTGCTGCTGCTCCAATACAGTATGAGGTGAGACGGTGAACTGATATTGAACTGGGCAGTCAGCTGCTGCTGCTCCAATACAGTATGAGGTGAGACGGTGAACTGATATTGAACTGGGCAGTCAGCTGCTGCTGCTCCAATACAGTATGAGGTGAGACGGTGAACTGACGTTGAACCGGGCAGTCAGCTGCTGCTGCTCCAATACAGTATGAGGTGAGACGGTGAACTGATGTTGAACCGGGCAGTCAGCTGCTGCTGCTCCAATACAGTATGAGGTGAGACGGTGAACTGACGTTGAACCGGGCAGTCAGCTGCTGCTGCTCCAATACAGTATGAGGTGAGACGGTGAACTGACGTTGAACCGGGCAGTCAGCTGTGACACTATGTTTGGAGACTAAAAGGCACAGCACAGCACCCCAACTGTAAAGTCTGGTGGAGGGAGCATCATGGTTTGGGGCTGCTTTGCTGCCTCAGGGTCTGGATAGCTTGCTGTCAGCGACGGAAAAATGAATTCCCAAGTTTATCAAGACATTTTGCAGGAGAATGTTAGGCTGTCTGTCCGCCAATTGAAATTCAACAGAAGTTGGGTGATGCAACAGGACAACAACTCAAAACACAGGAGTAAATCAACAACAGAATGGATCTAGTTTATCATTGTTGGTATTGAAAAAGCCAATTGCACATTGTGGTGGAAATTCTAACCAATCAGGAGAGACTTTGCCATTTCTTGCCATTTCTTCAAACAATCAACCTTTATTTGATAAGATTTGCAATAATGTAGCTGGTCAGCCCTACACTCTGAGGTGGAAGGCCGAGAGCTCGATGACACAAGGAGTTCAGAAGCCTTATATAGTCAAACTATCTTGTGCATATAGAAAACACGTGATCTTGGTGTGTGTCCGTGTGTGGAGAACGAGACAGACTAACTGTGAATTGGTCGTCTCGTTCTGCAGCAACAGCTAGTTATTCTAGTTTTCCAGTGAGGTGTCAAAACAACAGGAAGTCACTCTAGACACAGTTCCTCTGAAGTAGATCAATGGTTCCCCGAATTGGGCCAAGCAAGCTCCTTTGGCCTGTCTGCCCAGAGGGTGTGTCTAGAGCTAGTCTGGAGATAAATCAGATCCAGCCTGAACTGTGTGATGTAGTAGGGAGTTGTAGTTTCTCTAGAGATAAATCAGATCCAGCCTGAACTGTGTGATGTAGTAGGGAGTTGTAGTTTCTCTAGAGATAAATCAGACCCAGCCTGAACTGTGTGATGTAGTAGGGAGTTGTAGTTTCTCTAGAGATAAATCAGACCCAGACTGAACTGTGTGATGTAGTAGGGAGTTGTAGTTTCTCTAGAGATAAATCAGACCCAGACTGAACTGTGTGATGTAGTAGGGAGTTGTAGTTTCTCTAGAGATATATCAGACCCAGCCTGAACTGTGTGATGAAGTAGAGTTGTAGTTTCCAACAGGCCAATATTCTACATAGTTTAGCGCATAAAACTTAATTAACTACAATGACCATAATCCATTGCGTGCCTACTTGTCTTGTTTGTGTTTCTTTTCCACCTGCTATGTAAAAGAGACAGAAGAATGCACAATGGTCAATGCTATCTGGGATCCTTGGGACATCCCTACCCTAAACCCTAACCTTAACCCCTACCGTAACCATTTTAAATGTCAACTTCAACCGGCTAGGGACGTCCCGAGGATGTACCTCTACCTGAAAATACATGATCTAAGTGATTGATAGTTGGTATTCAGCAGTCATAAAGCCTTATTTACTTTAATGAACTAATAAAATAGTGATTTTGTCAGACAGCATAGACAGCAGCTCTACGCTTTATTGACTGACTGATCCATTCATCCTTCCATCCCTCCTCAGCCTTCCTCTCCTCTGAAGACCCAGTGAGGGTGGAGCTCAGTCAGAGAGCTGTTGAGGAACTGGTTAGGAGAACACTTCTACACCCAGAGAGGTGAGAGGTCACACTGGTTTAGATGGTAAATATTTATGTCCCCTTAGTGGTTCATCACGTCAGCAAAAGGGAATATGTTCCATCATCTATGTTTATTTACATTAGTGCAAATTGTCCACTGATATTGGTGTAATTTCTCACCCCTTTTGGCTGTATGAAAGTTAATTTCCCCTCAGGCACACACATTTGTTCTTTGCTATTATGAAGGTCATTTGTGTAGAATGTACTTTTCCCCACTCATTCACCCCACCTCTTTACATTGCTTATGGATATTTGGTGGCCTGACTGCATCCAGACTATGTCAAAGGCCCATCCTGGTAGATCTGAACCTAATGCAGCTTGGAGTGATCAGATGTGATCAGAGTGACAGAAGTCACATTTAGGTGCCAGGTGTAACTGAGGCCATAGATTCTCCATATCCATTACTTTGAGTGTTTTATATAATATGACTAAATGTGTTTCTTTCTGTGTTGCAGGGGCAGTCAAGAAATGGAACGGCAAGGCCACATAACATGACATAAGCAGAGCTGTGGGAGACCACCTCAAGCCCCCGGTAGATCCGGGGGTGGTGTTTACCACTCCACCACGCCTTCAGCAGGCTGGAAAAGTGGGATAGATACTGTTTTTCATACTAAGATGGAGGGTCTGTTGATTGGTCAGTCATTGGGTTCATTTGTTGAAATCAAATCAAGCTTTATTTATACAGCACATTTCAGACATGGATGCAACACAATGGCTTCACAGGAGAAAACAATGAAAATAAACAGAAATACTTAGTACACAAAAATAACAGGATAAAAAAAACAGAAGATTAACAACTGAAAGACAAATGAGCATTCTACGGAAATGCCATTGATTAAAACACTAATTGGATGCAATATCCAACCCAAAATATAAGCTTTTTTTTTAGGAGGGGTTCTCAAAGACACTATGGGGGTGTCGACTGAAAGTTGACTAGTAACAACAACTGGGACCTAAAAGACACCAACCATGAGACCCACTAAATCTGCCCAAGAAGAGGCAAACAAAAGAAAAACCCACACCAAACTTAAAGACAGGAAGCAAACCAAAAAGGTGGAGCAACTAAAGGTGTTGACTCTCCACATCTATCAAGACAACTGGAGCACTGGGCCAGACACTCTTAAATAGAACCTGGACCAGCTCAGGTGAAACACCTTCCCACTAACGAGATGGAAAAGCCAAAGCCTGTAACACCTTCCCCCTTTAGACAACAAATACATCCTATATTTTTGTTGGACATGTTTGCTCACCCCCAACAGAAAACTTCCATTTCACATAATCAACTACAATGCTTCTACAATATAAACATGGTGTCTACTTGCTGTCAACAATAAACAACAAGGAAAAACACGTATTTCTAAATAATAATATACAATCGTATTATTTTTTAAATCCTTTTTCTTTCAATAGAATCCTAAAACCCACTCGCTTCTAGAACTCTCGTCCCCTTGGAACGAGCCCCCCCAAAAAAACTAGTATCCAATACGGAAAAACGTGCAGTCAAAATAAATTGTGATCCATGGCAACGCACTAAACGCAAAACTTGTTGACTGCCCCCCTTGAGACAATCAGCAACCAACTCCTGCAATATCCGTAGTAACGTTGTTGGATCGGGCCCAGTCCCCAATGTCATGCATTTGGGTTAGCACATCTGAGAATGAATTCTGATATTCTAAAAGCAGGGCAACATTGTCAATATAATTGTACACAAAAATGGTCAGCTGGTTGCATAAATAATTATGATTACTAAATGTTACATGAATTGTAAATATCAAAACCAAATGTAAACCCCCTTTGTTAATGTGTATTGGCAATACTTCACTTAAAGATGAGGCATGGAATAATAAAACATGTATCTTTTGTAATTGAATGTTTGAAATGTGAGGTGATTTGAGTCATGTTTCTTCAGTAGTGGAATAAAGACAATTAGCATTTGAATGTTGTCAAGAAATAGTAGAGTGATGTCAGATGAATCAATTTTATTAACATAGTCCAATTTATTATACTGCTTTCATGTGTGTATATACACAAACATCTGCAACAATTATCATATTACATGTATTTTTTAAGCAAGCAGCTTTTTCAACTTGTAGAAAACAGCTAGCTACATTTTGAAGTGCTGCATTTTGATTAAAGTGGGTCACCAATGCAGTAAGTGTAACACAGCTCTTTTTTTGTTAGTCACTTTTTGTTAAATAATACTCTTTCAATTCAGAGCCTGGATTTTCCCCTGAGGCTAATATCCATATCATGCTGCAATCAATTGAACAGGGCAAGCGATAAGGTAGAACATCATTAAAATACTCCAACTACAATGTTAAAACATTCTACATTGTGACATTATTTCATTGATATCATGAAACAACTCCTTCATGTATTTTCTGATGTTTGATCAGAGATCTTTTATCAGAGTATCTCTTGTCACAATGATCACAGCTATAAGATTTCTCTCCTGTGTGTGTTCTCTGGTGTGAAGTCAGCTGGCTAGATGTAGGAAAGCACTTCCCACATTGATCACAGCTATAAGGTTTCTCTCCTGTGTGTGTTCTCTGGTGTGATGTCAGCTGGCTTGATGAAGTAAAACTCATCTCACATTGATCACAGCTATAAGGTTTCTCTCCTGTGTGTGTTCTCTGAGGGAATCAAGATAGCAGTTAGTTTAGTTTGATATAAATAAAGATAGCTGCATCTTTATTTTACTCATTTTCAAAAGTATTTTTTTTACCAAAAACATGTGAAAATGAATAAAATAAAGTTGCAGCTGTCTTTATTTACATCAAACTGAACTAACTGCTGTCTTGAAATGTTGAAAAAGTGTTTTTAAATAGCCATCCTTTTAAAATAGGCATTTGCAAATTAGTTGAAAGGCTAAGAGAATCATCTCCAACCTCCTCTCAGGAGATGATTCCCTTAGCCTTTCAACTAATTTTCAAATGATAGGATGCCTATTTAAAAACACTTTTTCAACATTTCAAGATAGCAGTTAGTTCGTTTTGAGCATATCAAAGACAGCTGCAACTTTACTTTATTTATATATATATTTTTCCCAGCCAAAAATATTCTAAGTCCACACAGAAGTTCACACACAACTTTGTTGAGCCGTGCGCCTGGTGATTGAACAGGTTACCAGGTGTATTTTTTGAATATGGTTCTTAATGGCTTCATTGGGTTGCTGGGGTCCATTGCTTGCTAAGGGGGAACCCCCCCACCCGGGTTCAGCCGACTGGGGCGCACTCTCTGTCAACATTTTCAACATTTCAAGATAGCAGTTTATTAACCCAAACTATTGTAAAGTGGCTGTTCCACTGGATATCTTAAGGTGAATGCACCAATTTGTAAGTCGCTCTGGATAAGAGCGTCCGCTAAATGACTTAAATGTAAATGTAAATGTAAGTCTGATGCATATTTATTTTATTCATTTTCACACACTTTTTTCCCCCTCTCTAGTTTGTGCAATGACAGAGAAGTGGGACTCTGTCGTTTTTCTGAAAAGAACTCTAATTGATCTCGGGTTCAGCCACCAGGGGGCACCCACCTCCTTTGAAAGTTAATGTAAGACACTTCTTGTTGTCAAGGGAAGCTACAATTAAACACATTTCGTCACTGGGACCCCTTTTTACATAATCCTGAGTTTCAAGCCTTTATGTTACAAAATGATTGATTTACAGTGGGTTAAATACAGTGTTTTGCTAATTTAAAAAAATTGTGCCTGGTAACCCAAAATACCTGGTAACCCAAAATAATACCAGGTGCACGGATGGATCAGGCCAGAATCTTTTTTAAACCTCCATAAATCCCTCAGGCCGGCCCCCATTGACTTGGGGCCGTAGTATGGTGTTCCCATAGCGGGCATGTATGTCTGTATGCCCCCTAAAAAGCATTTAAGACACTTTTGAAAATCGTGCCTGGTAACCCAAAAATAAAACCAGTTGCACGGAGGTGGCACTCTGTCACTTTTTCGACCAATTGCCGAAATATTCAAATAATGATTAAAAATACTTCCCGATGGGCTAGATGTCCCACATTTTAAAGGATTATCTGTATTGATGTATATTTATTTTATTAATTTTCACACATTTTTTCCCCCTCTCTAGTTTGTGCAATGACAGAGAAGTGGGACTCTGTCATTGTTTCTGACAAGATCTCTCATTGATCTCGGGTTCAGCCACCAGGGGGCACCAAACCTCTTTGAAATGTTAATGTGAATAGTTACCACTTCTCAGGAGATGATAGACTTAGCCTTTCAAATGTTTTGTAATGATGGGATGGCTATTGAACAGAACTTTAAAACCTGGTTTTCTTGTATGTACCAGTTCATGAAATCACACATTTGACATTTATGCTCACTGAGTCTGTACATAGTCAAAGCTTTCCTTAAGTTTGGGTCAGTCACAGTGGTCACGGTATTCTGCCACTGTGTACTCTCTGTTTAGGGCCAAATAGCATTCTAGTTTTCTCTGTTTTTTCTCTGTTTTTTTGTTAATTCTTTCCAATGTGTCAAGTAATTATCTTTTTGTTTTCTCATGATTTGGTTGGGTCTAATTGTGCTGTTGTCCAGGGGCTCTGTGGGGTGTGTTTATGTTTGTGAACAGAGCACAATGACCACCTTGCTTAGGGGACTCTTCTCCAGGTTCATCTCTCTGTAGGTGATGGCTTTGTTAATGGCCCATACCCTCTTCATCACAAATCAGCCCTGCCATTGTTTGTATTCATACTGTTTTGTAAAGAAACGCTTCTTGTCTGTTAGGTTGTATTCCACTGGGAAAGTGATTACAGTTTTCTCAGTGACTTTGGTGCATTTCTTAGATCAAAAGTGCAATTCTTGATACTACTGGGCTGGAGAAATGTAACTAGTCTCTAATTCATAGACAGACCGATGGATGCAAGGACTGACCATCCATGATATCAACATTATAGTTTTAACCATGTTGAGGCAATTGATTTACATTGTTTCTAAACATTGAAGTAAAAAAGCTTATTATGGGTTCTGATGGGGTAAAAACAGTTGAACTAAGCTCATGAGGCATGTGTTATATTCTTCAAGAATCAATGGCTATAAATAAATAATTTAAAGTCAAAATACAACCGCAGAGTTTGTTTTTAAGTTGTACTTATGAGTGTTACTCAGGGAACATGTTTTCTGTAAGACTACGGGAGTTTTGTAACTTTTTCTCCGGTAGTTGGTCTCGCTGACCATAACCGT
The DNA here is from genome assembly GCF_016432855.1 of Salvelinus namaycush. Classification (NCBI taxonomy): domain Eukaryota; kingdom Metazoa; phylum Chordata; class Actinopteri; order Salmoniformes; family Salmonidae; genus Salvelinus; species Salvelinus namaycush. Next base: position 543,265 of record NW_024060008.1, read on the forward strand.
GCTGGTTGGCTACGCTGGTTAGGCTAATAGCTAGTTGGCTAAATAGCTAACGTTAGCTGGTTGGCTAACTGCATATAGCTAATGTTAGCTGGCTAAGATAACTGCATATAGCTCGTGTTAGCTGTTCTGGCTAAGATAACTGCATATAGCTCATGTTAGCTGTTCTGGCTAAGATAACTGCATATAGCTTATGTTAGCTGGCTGACTAAGATAACTGTATATAGCTCGTGTTAGCTGGCTGGCTAAGATAACTGCATAAAGCTAACATTCTTTGATATTTGGTTAGATGGCCTTATGTATTTACAAAACTGTGGTTTACTCTAATTACTCAAGTCATGAGTGCAAATTATTGGTTTAATTTAAAGTTATACATTTTAAGTTATTTCTGTTGTAGTTTACATCATAGGGAATAGGTTGGTCCTCCATATTACTTCACACCTGACTTTGGCATTCTTCTAAATTCTGATTGGTTTAATGTAATAACTCCAAAAATAGAACTGTGACGTGTTACTTTGCATTGGAAATGTTTTAATATTTTATTTGATATTTTATAAACAATACAAAACATTCACATACAAAAATCGTCATAGAAACATAAACTACATCACACCTACCCAGACACACTAGAACACACCTCCATCTCCATTAACTACATCACACCTGCCCAGACCCACTAGAACACACCTCCATCTCCATTAACTACATCACACCTGCCCAGACACACTAGAACACACCTCCATCTCCATTAACTACATCACACCTGCCCAGACCCACTAGAACACACCTCCATCTCCATTAACTACATCACACCTGTCCAGACCCACTAGAACACACCTCCATCTCCATTAGCTACATCACACCTGTCCAGACCCACTAGAACACACCTCCATCTCCATTAACTTCATCACACCTGACCCACTAGAACACACCCCCATCTCCATTAACTACATCACACCTGCCCAGACCCACTAGAACACACCTCCATCTCCATTAACTACATCACACCTGCCCAGACCCACTAGAACACACCTCCATCTCCATTAACTACATCACACCTGTCCAGACCCACTAGAACACCTCTCCATCTCCATTAACTACATCACACCTGCCCAGACCCATTAGAACACACCTCCATCTCCATTACATCACACCTGCCCAGACCCACTAGAACACACCTCCATCTCCATTAACTACATCACACCTGCCCAGATCCACTAGAACACACCTCCATCTCCATTAACTACATCACACCTGCCCAGATCCACTAGAACACACCTCCGTCTCCATTAACTACATCACACCTGCCCAGACCCACTAGAACACACCTCCATCTCCATTAACTACATCACACCTGCCCAGACCCACTAGAACACACCTCCATCTCCATTAACTACATCACACCTGTCCAGACCCACTAGAACACACCTCCATCTCCATTAACTACATCACACCTGCCCAGATCCACTAGAACACACCTCCATCTCCATTAACTACATCACACCTGCCCAGATCCACTAGAACACACCTCCGTCTCCATTAACTACATCACACCTGCCCAGACCCACCTACTGGAACACAGCAAGAGCATTCATCAGCACCATTTTATTTCTCTCCGTCACTTTCAACTTTTAGATAATAAAGCATTTGACCTTTCTATTGAATTAACAACAGAGGATTGGTTGATTTCCAGGTTTAATTAAGTATAATTTTTAAGATGATTTATGAGAAAAGTATCGTCCAACTCTGGGGTATCTCACTGCACCCTCAAATGCCATGTTTTGAAATATACAGACAGACACATTAAAAGTAATTTTACATTGTATAACTGTACTTCTGACAGCCAACTTTCTAACTCCGCCCATAACTTTATGACATCATAACATTCCCAGAAGGATTATTGAGTCATTGTTAGTTTTACACTGAAGACATGACTCTGCCGTTGTGCTGTAGAATTTGTGAATTTTGTCTCTTGTATAATAAGGGACTATCATTTGTCCCAACATCACAGGCCACAGACTTTGATGCAGTTAAAGACTTCCAAAAGTGTTTCCGCAGTTTAAGATCAACTGAGTTTTTTTAATGGGGTTTCTCCCTGTGCACCTGCCAATGTAAATCATTTGAACGAGACAAGTTACCAGACAGGACATATTTCTAATGTTCTTCTCATTAATAACCTCAATGACAATTAACTTGTGGGCGGTGGTGGTGATGGCGTCCTATTCGATGACGTCGTCCATCGGGATTCAGATGTGACGGAGGAGGTTGATCATCAGGAGTCAGATGTGAAGGAGGAGGTTGATCATCAGGAGTCAGATGTGAAGGAGGAGGTTGATCATCAGGAGTCAGATGTGAAGGAGGAGGTTGATCATCAGGAGTCAGATGTGAAGGAGGAGGTTGATCATCAGGAGTCAGATGTGAAGGAGGAGGTTGATCATCAGGAGTCAGATGTGAAGGAGGAGGTTGATCATCAGGAGTCAGATGTGAAGGAGGAGGTTGATCATCAGGAGTCAGATGTGAAGGAGGAGGTTGATCATCAGTGAACCTCTAGGATTGTGGCTGGGCTGGCGTTTCCACTTCCAGCTTGGTCATATATTTTGACACATTGAATGTTGATACTGTGAAACTATGTTATATATTTGTACCTCCTGTTTCATGAAGTGATGTCACTAAGTACTGCCCCTATATATACAATGCATTCGGAAAGCATTCAGACCCCTTCACTTTTTCCACATTTTGTTACATTACAGCCTTATTCTAAAATTGATTCAATCATTTTTCCCACATCAATCTACACAATAACCAATAATGACATCACAATACCCCATAAGACATCACATTGCCCCATAATGACATCACAATACCCCATAATGACAAAGCAAAAACAGGTAAATAAATGACATTTTTTGATTTTCTTTAAAAGACAAGGACATTTCTAAGTGACCCCAAACTTTTGAATGGTAGTGTAAATCTACATGATGTATTGTTACACCATGTAGGAGCAGTATAGACCTAGTCTGTTCATTATATACATCTACATGATGTATTGTTACACCATGTAGGAGCAGTATAGACCTAGTCTGTTCATTATATACATCTACATGATGTATTGTTACACCATGTTGGAGCAGTATAGACCTAGTCTGTTCATTATATATATCTACATGATGTATTGTTACACCATGTAGGAGCAGTATAGACCTAGTCTGTTCATTATATACATCTATATGATGTATTTTTACACCATGTAGGAGCAGTATAGACCTAGTCAGTTCATTATATACATCTATATGATGTATTTTTACACCATGTAGGAGCAGTATAGACCTAGTCTGTTCATTATATACATCTACATGATGTATTGTTACACCATGTTGGAGCAGTATAGACCTAGTCTGTTCATTATATACATCCACATGATGTATTGTTACACCATGTTGGAGCAGTATAGACCTAGTCTGTTCATTATATACATCTATATGATGTATTGTTACACCATGTTGGAGCAGTATAGACCTAGTCTGTTCATTATATACATCTATATGATGTATTGTTACACCATGTAGGAGCAGTATAGACCTTGTCTGTTCATTATATACATCTATATGATATATTGTTACACCGTGTAGGAGCAGTATAGACCTACAGTAGCTAGCTGCTAATTTAGATGTAGTATAACTTAATGAAACTGCCTTAAATGTGCTGTGGTAAACATTTTTTATTCACATTAATCAGTCAACACATTCCTGTCTTTGTATGTCTCAATATAATAGTATTATTTAATTAAATCCATTTAAAATAATAAAATAAAATATGATCCTCAACTGCGTTTCCCCTCCAGTCAGCAGACGGCGATGTGCGTCTTTCAGGCGACGCTGTCAGCATGACGTATAATCTAGTGGACGGTTCTTCATAAACAGCTCGTCAACCACCTCCGTAGCTTGCTAGCCAACATAGCCGAACGATTCAAGCTATTTATACGCTTTCGGTGTATATTACCTACTGTGTTTTCGACACACTTAGGTCGTATCTACTTGTTAACCTATTTAATTTAATATTACGTTATTTTGTATTAGTCAGCTATAGTAGCTGGCTGGTTAAGTTAGCACTAGCCTAGTCGCTAATGATAGCTAGCTAGCTAACATCCCCGAACATGAGCTCCCTAAACTTCTCCCCTCTCGTTGAAGAAGAGGAGGTCTGCTGGACGGAGAAAGGAGGTATGTGGCTGGACGTTGTCGTGAAAGAGGAGGAGGAAGAGGAGGCTGTTACAGTGAAAGAAGAGGTAGAGGATGGGGCTGTTACATTGAAAGAAGAGGAAGACGCGTTCAGAGTGAAAGAGGAGGAGGAGGATGTTACAGTAAAAGAAGAGGAGGATGAGAAAGAGGAGGATGTAGTTTTTGGTGTGAAAGAAGAGGAGGTTGGAGATCCGTTTAACCCCAGTAAGTACCGTCTCTGCAGTCGTTGAACCAATATGCAGTAAAGGGGTTCTACACTTTAATGTTGTTCTGTAGGAATGGCTGAAGCTACACTGTAACGTGTAGAACATCAAGAGTGGACCATCAACAAAACATTAACAATTGATCAAATGCATCTAATGACAATGCCTGAAATACTGTAGTCCTCAATATCTCCTATTAGCTTAGCCCAATATGTAGTCTTAAAGGGGCAATCAGCAGTTGTTACATCCATTTTGGGACTTATACATTAATGATATGTACCCATTGTTTCTTGAAGAATTCACTTATAAATGCCTCATGAGCTTAGTTCAACTGTTGTACCCCATCAGAACCCAAAATATAAGCATTTTTTTACTCCAATGTTTATCAGTAAATATTAACAAACACTGTATATCCTCAAAACATGGTTATAACTAGAATGTTGATATCATGAATGGTTGCATTTCTCCAGCACCATCCCTCAGCTTTTTACTGAAACAGGCAGGGAGTACGCTTTGTTATTGTTTCTACTGCTGATTGCTGCCCCCGTTACTCCTCAAGGTCCAAGGACTGTATGTTATTTTCAGAGGTAGACTGGCTCTGGCAGCTAAAATAGTCAAATATTCCATCTAAATGTGAATCGATTCTCAACGGGCAGGGTGTACGCTTTGTTATTGTTTCTACTGCTGATTCTCTGCCCCCGTTACTCCTCAAAATAATTTCACATAATACTTTCATATCACATAACAATTATTTCACACAATACTTTCATATCACATCAAAATAATTTAAAATACTTTAACATCAAAATAATTTCACACAATACTTTCATATCATATCTAAATAGGTAACCAGTCTGTATAGATAGATAGCTAAGTGAATTAAATATCATCAGCTGTCTAACGTCATATTAGCTAGCTATCTTGATGTATTTATCACTGTAAAAAAAGAAACTCCAAATGCATTTGTAGGTAGGTAGCTAACAGCCATGGAGGAGGGTGAAAGGATAGCAGCCCCAACTGTCAGTGAGAGAGGAGGCTATTCTGGATAGGGCAGGTACTTTTGTGTAGTTCCTGTCCCTAGAAGTGAGGACGGAGATAATAGTAACATAATATTCAGTGTGGTGTAATTTGACTATAATGAAGTGTGTTTCTTGTGAGGTTTTCTGTCCTCAGATAAAGAGCTCTATGAAAGCCAGTCGATATATGAAGAGGTCCCAATGAAGAGCAGTGGTTCTCAGTCCTGGGGACTCAAAGAGGCACATTGTTGTTTTTGCCTCAGCACTGCACAGCTGATTCAAATGATCAACTCATCATCAAGCTTCAAGAGGTATTTATGTATTCATTTGTGATGCCATCCTTGATATGATCCTGTTATTGTCACATGCTACACATGTACATATGTGTGCCCATCCATCTATCAATCCAATGTTATCATGATTTGTTATCAGGGATATTATACTTTAGTAATCCACAATGACCTGGTGATGTAACAGTCTAATAATTACATTGTCTTCCATATTCCTACAGATACCTTGTAACTGGAGATTCCTTCAAAACGATTGCCTACAGTTACCGTGTAGGGCACTGCAAGGTTGGGTGACCAGGGTCATCTGGGACTGCCTCCTGGAGGAATTCAGGTGTGTGAAGGCTACCTGTGTCCTGCGTAACTTCATGACGATGACACGAAGACCAGGAGGGGATCTGCAGCTCGCCGCCATGTCCCAGAGGAGGAGTCTGCTGCTCTGCAGGATGTTTCAAGGATGGGGTCCAACAACGCAGCAAGAGAGGCAATCCGTGTGCAGGAGATCTTCACCTCCTACTTCTTCAAAGAGGGTGCTGTTCCCTGGCAACACCATAGACTACACTATGCACAACCAAAGGCTCTTTTAAGAGGGTGCTGTTCCCTGGCAACACCATAGACTACACTATGCACAACCAAAGACTCTTTTAAGAGGGTACTGTTCCCTGGCAACACCATAGACTACACTATGCACAACCAAAGGCTCTTTTAAGAGGGTGCTGTTCCCTGGCAACACCATAGACTACACTATGCTCAACCAAAGGCTCTTTTAAGAGCCATTCACATTGCAATAGGAGTATTCTTCCATTTACTTAGCTATGTCAACTGCAGTTATTCAATTCATAGTTTCTCTCCCTTTGATTTCTACTTCTCAGGTGAGGGTGTAATGTCTGTGCAAAAACAAAACAGGCTATTTTAAATCACCCATATTGAAAAAATGTAGAACAATTAGACACCCTATAACCCACACCTACACACTCATGTATCAATCTGATTGATGGATTGTGTTGTGCAGTAAGCAGGCTCAGGTGTATAACTGTGGCTCCTTCCACCTTCAAAGAATAGGCAAGAGGGCCAAACATGGAGAATAGTAAGACACTTCATTATTTCTATAACTACGCTATATTGTTTGTCCTTGTGGGTCCATTCATGTTTTTCAGCATAAAGTACTCTGCAGCCACTTAGTGTGGTGTGGACACCAGGTGAGGCCACACACAGATTCCTGTTGAACACTGTGGCTTTAACTACCTTATTTTCTCAATAACAGTCTCTCTCCTTCACTTCATCCCTCTCTCCCCTTCTCCCTAAATCCTCTAGGTTATATCAGCTGTGTCGGTGAACCCCTCCTACATCTGAACTGGCTACATAGAGGGCACAGCATGGTCAGAGGTGAGAGGTCACTTGGTCAGGTCAACAGGAAGTATTATTAAAGAAATGCTTTACATTGAAATACAGACAGAGATGCAGTAGTCCCAGAGTTAATGATCCCAGGTCAGTTTATATTATACAGGAAGTATTATTAAAGAGATGCTTTACATTGAAATACAGACAGAGGTGCAGTACCAGAGTTAATGATCCCAGGTCAGTTTATATTACACAGGAAGTATTATTAAAGAGATGCTTTACATTGAAATACAGAGAGATGCAGTAGTCCCAGAGTTAATGATCCAAGGTCAGTTTTGCATTTCACCTCCTGATTGATGACTAACAATGTTAGAATAAAAAATTAAAACACAAGGTTTAAACATGCTCTCTCTCTCTCCATCTGTCTCTCGTCTGCAGATATGTTTTCATGTGAGAGGATGCCAACCCCTAGTCCCATCATCGCCACCTCACCTGCTTTTAAGATAACCTTTAGGCCGACGAGAAACACTTATGTAATTGTGATGAACTGAGAGAATATTTATGTAGCACTGTGATTCATTAATCATGTGCTGCCTTCCCTGCTCCTATGTGCTTACCTCTTTCCCTTTCTGTCTTTTACACCTCTCTCCACCTCCTCTTTCTTCCTCTGTTTTTATAATTCACAACAGATTGAAGGACAGATTGAACTTGTATTTATAACACTTGGATAATGAGCTTTTCAATAAAGCGTTTCACATTCTCTACTGGTTGAAATGAAGTGTAATGTGATGAAATACTCCACCTATCCTGTGTTTATCAGATCAATGCAGATGAAGGGCATTAGATGTTGAGATGAACCGGTGTTGGAGTATTTACATGATGCATAGGAAGTGTAGTGTACTGTTTTTTAACATTATGTTTCTGTATATATGAATTAACTAGTTAAATCTTATTTCTAGTCTATTAGTTACAATGTGTAACCATTGATGTCCCAGGACCAAGATTGGTAAACACCGTTGAAGTGTATAATTGTAATACATCCATGCAGACACAGCGTCTTTCAAAGACTGGAATTTGATTCTCCTGGTATTGGATATGACTGAAAAATAATCTCAAAGACATTCATACCTAAACTGCACCTTTATTTGCCAAGGTAGAGTACATGATCAGTGAATATATTAAATGTACAGGCTACAATGTGGGGATCTCATGCATGGTAATAACTACATGTATATTCGACTTGCATCCTTGGCACAACATGATATTATATTCTACTCAATCCATAGACATCATTAATGTCATTCAGACTGTTTTGAAGTTGATACACCTGGCTATGATAGCTGAGGTTCATAGCTAGGTTCTGAACTAATATGTATACCAAACGTTTGGGTCCATACACAGATCGGCTAGATAGCTAGCTACACATCCATGGGTATACAGGGATTTTAATCATCAACTGCACAATAAGCAAGAACATAGCTAGCTACGTGATTTCATCTATCTGCATGGCAAATATCAAGGCAAGCTTACAAAATTGTGCAGTAAATTCTTCAGCTAGCTAGATTCTATACATCCACTGTTTCCCAAAACGACAGTCTGGTTTGCTGGTTGTTTCAGGAGTCCCTAAAACAACCAGAATTACAATTTCATACTCATGTCACAACACCCATAAAGCTAGCTGGCTAATGTTAGCTAGTCAGCTAGCTGGCTAAATCACGATTTTCGTAAATGAACTATGATTTAAAAAATGCATAATCGTTTGTCTCTACATGAACTAACATTCCTGTCAACTGTACATGTTTTTGCATGATTGGTTATGACGTTATAATCCCTTAAATTTGCTTCCATCCTAGTATTTCTGTCCGCCATCTTTGATTCAGTTCTGTGTTGGGGTTCCCCTCTCTCCTAGTATCTCTGTCCGCCATCTTTGATTCAGTTCTGTGTATGGGGTTCCCCTCTCTCCTAGTATCTCTGTCCGCCATCTTTGATCCACTTCAGTTCTGTGTAGGGTTACCACTCTCTCCTAGTATTTCTGTCCGCCATCTTTGCTGAAGAAAGTATAACAGTCACTAGCGCAGCAGCAGCCTCCCCCGGTCCTAGTGCCGGCCCAGGAAAATGTTTAAGATGCGATGGAACGGTTGACGAAAATAAGAAATCACAGAAAAGATATATTGACTGATTTTAAATTATTTAGGGAGGGGGGCTAATTAATATTTTAGGACTAGCTATGTTCCTGATTCCTACCTACTTTTGTCTGAAAATGTAATTTACATTTTACTCAACTGCGTTACCCACTCCATTTAGCAGATGGCGGTCTGCGACTTTAAGGCAATGCTGCTACTGTGACGTATAATCTAGTGGACGGAACGCTTCTTTCAACAGCAGCAAAAGTAATTCAGCCACCTCTGTAGCTTGCAAGTCAAAATAGACCAACCAATAAAGCTCTTTCGACGCTTTAGTGTATATTAGCCACTGTATTTTAAACCCACTTCTGTCGTCTAGTTAGTTATCCTTTTTAATTTCATAATTTTCATATTTACGGTATTGTTTTCATTCATCTAGCGGGCTGGTTAAGTTAGCATTAGCCTAGCTAGCTAACATCTCCAACCATGAGGTCACTAAGCTATTCTCTTGTTAATGAAGAGGAGGACTGCTGGACGGAGAAAGAAGCTCTGGTGAAAGAGGAGGAGGAAGAGGAGGATGTCACAGTAAAACAAGAATTAGAGGGTGAGGCTGTTACAGTTAAACAAGAATATAAAGACGTTTCAGTGAAAGAAGAGGAAGACGCGTTCAAAGAGGAGGAGGATTTTACAGTAAAAGAAGAGGAGGATGCAGCTTTTGGGGTGAAAGAGGAGGAGGGGGAGATGACTGTCACATCGAAAAAGGAGGAGGAGGAAACTGGATATCTGGGCCCGGTTTCCCAAACGCATCTTAAGGCATCCAATGGTTCTAAGGATGAACTTAGCCATAATATGGTTTTGAGAGACCGTTCCCTGATTAACACAAGTAAGTACTGTCTTAAAAACAGAGACACAAACTCTGCAGTTGTTGAACTGATGTTTCATTTTTTTTATTTCACCTTTATTTAACCAGGTGGCTATGATGTCATAATGATAGTTTAACCAGGTGACCATGATGTCATAATGATAGTTTAACCAGGTGGCCATGATGTCATAATGATAGTTTAACCAGGTAGGCCATGATGTCATAATGATAGTTTAACCAGGTAGGCCAGTTGAGAACACGTTCTCATTTACAACTGCGACCTGGCCAAGATAAAGCAAAGCAGTGTGACACAGACAACAACACAGAGTTACACATGGAATAACATACAATAAACAAGCCAATAACACAATAAGCAAGTCAATGACAGTAGAAAAAAAGAAAGTCTATATATAGTGTGTGCAAAAGGCATGAGGAGGTAGGCCATAGTAGCGAAGAATTACAATTTAGCAGATTAACACTGGAGTGATAAATGAGCAGATGATGATGTGCAAGTAGAGATACTGGTGTGCAAAAGAGCAGAAAAGTAAATAAAAACAGTTTGGGGATGAGGTAGGTAGATTGGGTGGGCTATTTACAGAGGACTATGTACAGCTGCAGCGATCGGTTAGCTGCTCAGATAGCTGATGTTTAAAGTTGGTAAGGGAAATATAAGTCTCCAGCTTCAGCGATTTTTGAAATTCGTTCCAGTCACTGGCAGCAGAGAACTGGAAGGATGTGTGGTGGTAAAGGGGAAATCTGCAATTGCTACATCCATATTTGGACTTTTAAATTATTTATTTATAGCCATTGATTCTTGAAGAATATAACACATGCCTCATGAGCTTAGTTCATCTGTTGTACCCCATCAGAACCCAGAATAAGATCTTTTTTACTCCAATGTTTAGAAACAATGTAAATCAACACTGTATAGCCTCAACATGGTTAAAACTATAATGTTGATATCATGGATGGTCAGTCCTTTCATCCATAGGTCTGTCTATGAATTTGAAAGTAGTTACATTTCTCCACCCCGATCCATCATCTTATTAGCAAAACAGTGGTGGAATTACAGCTTTGTTATTGGTTGATTGATTCTTGTGTGGCTTTTTTAAAGGGACAACCTAGGATTTAAACAGCAACAAAATGGCTGCCCAGAGACTTGGTTTGGTAAACAGCTGAGGGATGGGGGCTGGAGAAATGTAACCACTCTCAAATTCATAGAGAAAGCTATTGTATCAACAGTAATCCAACACCTAGCGACCTCGTCAAGAAGTTCAGACATCTTGGCATAACAGTTATAAGGTGTTGGCTTGACAGTCGCTGGACCCAGGTTTGAGTTCAGCTCAGGGCAACCCCCTGAATTCACTACACTATGAATACAAGGACTGGCCATCCATGATGTCATAATGATAGTTTAACCAGGTTTCTAGGCTATATAGTATATTCTAGAATTCATCCATGATGTCATAATGATAGTTTAACCAGGTTTCTAGTATATATAGTATATTCTAGAATTCATCCATGATGTCATAATGATAGTTTAACCAGGTTTCTAGGCTATTTTGTATATTCTAGAATTCATCCATGATGTCATAATGATAGTTTAACCAGGTTTCTAGGATATATAGTATATTCTAGAATTCATCCATGATGTCATAATGATAGTTTAACCAGGTTTCTGGGATATATAGTATATTCTAGAATTCATCCGTGATGTCATAATTATAGTTTAACCAGGTTTCTAGGATATATAGTATATTCTAGAATTGCCAGTGTAGATTTCCTGTAGGGTCAAATTGTTAGAGTTGTTGATAAATCATTGTATAATTTTCAGCCAATTTATTTTCTTGCCATTACATCAATATAGCCCAACCAGAAGAGAATAAACTCTTCCTGAACCAACTCCTGCTGGCCTTCATACATTCTGACGTTGCTGGTAATAGGCTACACAAGCAGTCGGCAACCTACATTTGGAGTGCAAATGTATCTTACCATTTCTACTGATCTGGTGCCAGTTATGATTTTCATATGTTCATTTTACTGGAACAGTTTCATTTAATTTATAATAGTATCTCAAAATCATTGTCTGTGATTAATCTACATTCTATCTAAATGAAAATTATACAAATCTAAAAGTAACTTTTATTGCCATTGCCAACTATGTAAAAAATAGCCTACATAAAGCCAACAAATAAAAACATTGTAAATAACTGTCCTATAAATCACATGGCCTGTCTATAACGAACTTGCAACATTGTATAAAATATTCTGGGCCCTCAGTTTCCTGTGCCTGTGAGTTCTCGACCGACACAGCTGTAGGCTATTTGTGAAAGGGATAAGAAGTAATCAGGTGTTTTGACATTTCCACTGGATCAGCGCATTACGTTTTTCCCTTTTGTGCCGAATGATTATCGAAAAGGTGAGAGCTGGAAATATTTTTCAAATACTTTGAGGAGTTATTCTCATTTGCAATTGATTTTGATTAGACTTTGTTTACTTGCTGTTTGAGGTGAGAAAAAATGTGCTTTGAGAGGCTCCACAACTCATTAGTGGTGCAGCGTTAAGACAATCAGAAATACTATCAGACATCCCCAAATGGGCACATTTATAGATCTACATTTGTGCTCAGGACAGGTAGACTAGTCCTACTTCTATATGTGTTGTCGGGTAGACTAGTACTACTTCTATATGTGTTGTCAGGTAGACTAGTCCTACCTCTATTTGTGTGCAAATTAATTACCATGTCCTTACACAGCTCTCTGGTCCTGGCCATTGTGGAGAGGTTGGAGTCTGTTTGATTGAGTGTGTGGACAGGTGTCTTTTTGTACAGGTAACGAGTTCAAACAGGTGCAGTTAATACAGGTAATGAGTGGAGAACAGGAGGGCTTCTTAAAGAAAAACTAACAGGTCTGTGAGAGCCGGAATTCTTACTGGTTGGTAGGTGATCAAATACTTATGTCATGCAATAAAATGCAAATTAATTACTTAATCATACAACGTGATTTTCTGGATTTTTGTTTTAGATTCCGTCACTCACAGTTGAAGTGTACCTATGATAAAAATTACAGACCTCTACATGCTTTGTAAGTAGGAAAACCTGCAAAATCGGCAGTGTATCAAATACTTGTTCTCCCCACTGTATATATTTTTTTAAATGTTGCTGACACCCCTCCCCAGAGGTGTCTCATTATTGTGATTCATTGCTGATTCCTACCTGTAGCTCACTATGAGGTGTCTAGTGATAAAGGTTAAGGCAAGGCTTTCGACTCTGTCAATCACCACATTCTTATCGGCAGACTCAACAGCCTTGGTTTCTCAAATGACTGCCTCGCCTGCTTCACCAACTACTTCTCAGATAGAGTTCAGTGTGTCAAATCGTAGGGCCTGTTGTCCAGACCTCTGGCAGTCTCTATGGGGGTGCCACAGGGTTCAATTCTCTGGCCGACTCTTTTCTCTGTATATATCAATGATGTCGCTCTTGCTGCGGGTGATTCTCTGATCCACCTCTACGCAGACGACACCATTCTGTATACATCTGGCCCTTCTTTGGACACTGTGTTAACAAACCTCCAAATGAGCTTCAATGTCATACAACTCTCCTTCCGTGGCCTCCAACTGCTCTTAAATGCTAGTAAAACTAAATGCTCTTCAACCGATCGCTGCCCGCATCCGCCCGACTAGCATCACTACTCTGGACGGTTCTGACTTAGAATATGTGGACAACTACAATTACCTAGGTGTCTGGTTAGACTGTAAACTCCTTCCAGACTCACATTAAACATCTCCAATCCCAAATTAAATCTAGAATCTGCTTCCTATTTCGCAACAAAGACTCCTAAACTCACGCTGCCAAACATACCCTCGTAAAACTGACTATCCTGCCGATACTTTACTTCAGTGATGTCATTTACAAAATAGCCTCCAACACTCTACTCAGCAAACTGGATGTAGTCTATCACAGTGCCATCCGTTTTGTCACCAAAGCCTCGTTGGCTGGTCCTCGCTACATATTCATCGCTAAACCCACTGGCTCCAGGTCATCTATAAGTCTTTGCTAGGTAACGCTCCGCCTTAACTCAGCTCACTGGTCACCATAGCAACACCCACCCATAGCATGGCCTGTTTATTGCCTTACCTCCTTACTCCATCACACTGTATATAGATTTTTCTATTGTGTTATTGACTGTACTTTTGTTTATCCCACGTGTAACTCTGTGTTGTTTTTTTGTTGCACTGCTTTGATTTTTCTTGGCCAGGTCGCAGTTGTGAATGAGAACTTGTTCTCAACTGGCCACCTGGTTAAATAAAGGTGGGGGAAAAATGTAATTAAAAATACATTTAAAAAAATCATAACTTTATTGACTATGAAAAGCCAATTGACATTTATTCCTGATTATTATTTGACCATGCTTGTCACTTATGAACATTTTGAACATCTTGGCCATGTTCTGTTATAATCTCCACCCGGCACATCCAGAAGAGGACTGGCCACCCCTCATAGCCTCGTTCCTCTCTAGGTTTCTTCCTAGGTTTTGGCCTTTCTAGGGAGTTTTTCCTAGCCACCGTGCTTCTACACCTGCATTGCTTGCTGTTTGGGGTTTTAGGCTGGGTTTCTGTACAGCACTTCGAGACATTAGCTGATGTACGAAGGGCTATATAAAATAAACTTGATTGATTGATTGATTGACAACACCCAAATAGATACTGTCATTAACGCGATTCTTCAATAATTAAACATATTTCTTAATACTGTAGCAAACATTATATTACACAGGACATTCAAACGAGCCTTACAATTATAATCCAAAGTAGTGTGAAATGCACTCCCCTGAGTTTTCCCCCATTCACATTCAGAATACACTGAAAAACTGAAATCTTTGCTCACCATTTAAGATATACTACATCCATAACTGTCGGTTTCCTCATTAGCAGGGAGGAGTTTCTACAACCAAATTGCATGTGCATCGCCCTCGTGCCGCAATTGTATTAAACACAGAAAGGGGCCTATATTAGAGACCAAAAGTCGTCTGGCACACTGCTTAGAGTTTCAACAACATGAATAACTTATTTCTACTCTACAATCATCGATGTTACTACTAAAATATGACTATTCTTGCTCATTTTAAGACAATTGTCAAATAATTTTAACATTCATTACAGATGTCAATTGTTGTACAACATCATGGCTATGCTGTTGGCATCACCTTTTACAGTGGATTTCCACTGTTGTGGGCCTTTAATCATCTGACTTTGTTGTTCGCACAGGAGAGAGACGGGACAATCGTGGATCCTCTGGGGAGCCTCAACAACCTCATGATGCTGACGAGGCAGAGAAGAGTCTCTCCAGATCAGAACGCCTCAATAAACACCTGCAGAGATCCACAGGGAAGAGAACTCACTGCTGCTCTGACTGTGGGAAGAGATTCACCTCATCAGGCATTACAATTCATCAGAGAATCCACACAGGAGAGAAACCTTATAGCTGTGTTCAATGTGGGAAGAGTTTTACTACATCTGGCTCTCTGACTTTACACCAGAGAATACACACAGGAGAGAAATCTTATAGCTGTGATCAATGTGGGAAGAGTTTTAGTACATCTAGCCCTCTGAGAGTGCACCAGAGAAGACACACAGGAGATAAACCTTATAGCTGTGATCAATGTGGGAAGAGTTTTACTACATCTGGCTCTCTGACTTTACACCAAAGAACACACACAGGAGATAAACCTTATAGCTGTGATCAATGTGGGAAGAGTTTTACTAGATCTGGCCATCTGACATTACACCAGAGAACACACACAGGAGAGAAACCTTATGGCTGTGATCAATGTGGGAAGAGTTTTACTAGATCTAGCTATCTAACTATACACCAGAGAATACACACAGGAGAGAAACCTTATAGTTGTGATCAATGTGGGAAGAGTTTTACTAGCTCTAGCTATCTAACTATACACCAGAGAATACACACAGGAGATAAACCTTATGGCTGTGATCAATGTGGGAAGAGTTTTACTAGATCTGGCCATCTGACATTACACCAGAGAACACACACAGGAGAGAAACCTTATAGCTGTGATCAATGTGGGAAGAGTTTTTGTCAATCTAGTGATCTGACAGTGCACCAGAGAACACACACAGGAGAGAAACCTTATAGCTGTGATCAATGTGGGGAAAGTTTTGTTCAAGCTGGCCATCTGACTCAACACCAGAGAACACACACAGGAGAGAAACCTTTTAGCTGTGATAAATGTGGGAAGAGTTTTACTATATCTGGCAATCTGACTCAACACCAAATAACACACACAGGAGAGAAACCTTATAGCTGTGCTCAATGTGGGAGGGGTTTTACTACATCTAGCTATCTGACAGTACACCAGAGAATACACACAGGAGAAAAATCTTATAGCTGTGATCAATGTGGGAAGAGTTTTGTTCAAGCTAGCCATCTGACTCAACACCAGAGCACACACACAGAAGAGAAATCTTATATCTGTGGTAAATGTGGGAAAAGTTTTGCTCAATCTGGCCAGCTGACTCAACACCAGAGAACACACATAGGAGAGAAATCTCATAGCTGTGACCAGAGATAATCTGATAAAAGATCTCTGATCAAATATTAGAAAATACATACATGAAGGAGTTGTTTCATGATATCAATGAAATAATGTCACAATGTAGAATGTTTTAACTTTGTAGTAGGAGTATTTTAATGATGTCACAATGTAGAACCCTAAATGTTAGTCCCCTGTTCTATTGATTTCAACATGATATGGATATTAGCCTCAGGGGGAAAATCCAGGCTCTGAATTGAAAGAGTACTATTTATGTGATTTAACAAAAAGTGACTAACACAAAAAGAGCTGTGTTACACTTACCATGTTGGTGACCATGTTGGTGAATCAAAATGGAACACCTCAAAATGTAGCGAGCTGTTTTCTACAAGTTGTCCTCTAACCAGTGATGTACACATTACTCCCAGATTCCGTGTGGTTTTTCAGCTGTTAGTTTTAACAGGAAGTGCAACCTCATCTCCCTCCTGTCGCACAAATGATTTTAGCATGATATAGATTAGTTATGACAAATAAGTGTTGCGTTCCTTTGTTTTGCAACCCATAAATTTAAATGCATCACTCTAAAATGTAGCTGACTGTCTTCTGCAGGTTGTCCTCTAACCAGTGAGGTGAAAGATATCTCCCATTTCCATGTGTTTTTTTAGTTGTGTTAGATTCAACAGCACGAACAACCTGATTTCCCCCCTAATCGATATCAGTGATTTATTGCTACTTGTCAAAACAACAGCGTTTTTGGTGCTTGTGCAGTTTATAAGGAGCTTGTTTAAGTAATATGATTATTGTGGCAGATGTTTGTGTATATAGTACATTTTATGTTTATGTTTTCAGTTAATCACAAAGTGTTTCTGCATTTGGACACGTTTAAACTGTGACATTGGGGCTATGCCACCTAGTAAAATGTTGTTGAAAATAAGACTATGCCCGACGTACAATATAAGTTTGGTTTTAGTTGAAAGTGAAAGTTGCAACGTACTTGCAGCCTATACACATGGACGCAGTATAATAAATCGGTCTATAATCAATTTTATTAACAATCCTAATAAATTGAGTCATAAATGTAGGACATGTTTGTTGTCTTAAGGGGGAAGGTGTTACTGTCTTTGGTTTTTCCATTTATGTTTGGACGTTAGCACGTCTAGCTCGTTAGCACGTAGGACGCACTGATTGGTGTCACCTCGTTAGTCAGTATGTGTTACACCTGTGCTGGCTTGTCCATCTCGTTAGTGGGAAGGTGTTTCACCTGAGCTGGTCCAGGTTCTATTTAAGAGTGTCTGGTCCAGTGCTCCAGTTGTCTTGATAGATGTGGAGAGTCAACACCTTTAGTTGCTCCACCTTTTTGGTTTGCTTCCTGTCTTTAAGTTTGGTGTGGCGTGGGTTTTTCTTTTGTTTGCCTCTTCTTTGGCAGATTTAGTGGGTCTCATGGTTGGTGTCTTTTAGGTCCCAGTTGTTGTTACTAGTAAACTTTCAGTGGACACCCCCATAGTGTCTTTGAGAACCCCTCCTAAAAAACAAACTTATATTTTGGGTTGGATATTTCATCCAATTAGTGTTTTAATCAATGGCATTTCCTTAGAATGCTCATTGGTCTTTCAGTTGTTAATCTTGTTTTTTTTATCCTGTTATTTTTGTGTACTAAATATTTCTGTTTATTTTCATTGTTTTCTCCTGTGACGCCATTGTCTGAAATGTGCTGTATAAATAAATATTGATTTGATTTCAACAAAAGAATCCAATGACTGACCAATCAACAGACTCTTGGTCCTTCTTAGTATGAAAATCAGTATGAATCCCACTTTTCAAGCCTGCTGAAGGTGTGGTGGAGTGGTAAACACCACCCCCGGCTCTACCAGGGGCTTGAGGTGGTCTCCCACAGCTCTGCTTATGTCATGTTCTGTGGCCTTGCCGTTCCATTTCTTGACTGCCCCTGCAACACAGAAATAAAACCATTTAGTCATATTATATAATACACTCAAAGTAATGGATGTGGAGCATCTATGGCCTCAGTTACACCTGGCACCTAAATGTGACTTCTAGTTCAACTGTTGTACCACATCAGAACCCCTAATAAGCTTTTTTACTCCAATGTTTAGAAACAATGTAAATCAACACTGTATCGCCTCAACATGGTTAAAACTATAATGTTGATATCATGGATGGTCAGTCCTTGCATCCATTGGTCTGTCTATGAATTTGAGAGTAGTTACATTTCTCCAACCCCATCATCATCTTATTACCAAAACAGTTGTGGAATTATAGCTTTGTTATTGTTTTAACTGCATATTGGTTGTTTGTTGTGTGGCTTTTTTAAAGGGACAACCTAGGATTTAACCAGAAACAAAATGGCTGCCCAGAGACTTGGTTTGGTAAACAGCTGAGGGATGGGGGTTGTAGAAATGTAACTACTCTCAAATTCATAGAGAAAGCTATTGTATCAACCTTAACCCAAAACCTAGGGACCTCGTCAAGAAGTTCAGACATCTTGGTGTAACAGTTATAAGGTGTTAACTTGAGTCACTGGACCCAGGTTTGAGTTCAGCTCAGGGCTACCCCACGAATTCACTACACTATGAATACAAGGACTGGCCATCCATGATGTCATAATGATAGTTTAACCTTTTACGGGGGCAGCCCGACACCGGTACACTTATGACAACATCCAGCTCAAAGTGCAGGGCGCGAAATTCAAAATCTATTTTTTTTTTTATATTTAACTTTCACACATTAACAAGTCCAAGACACCAGATGAAAGGTGCACATCTTGTGAATCAAGCCAACATGTCCGATTTTTAAAATGTTTTACAGGGAAGACAAAATATGTAAATCTATTAGCTAACCACGTTAGCAAAAGACAACTTTTCTAACTCCATCAGTTTCTTACTCCATCAGGTGCTATCACAAATTCGACCAAATAAAGATATAAATAGCCACTAACCAAGAAACAAATTCATCAGATGACAGTCTTGTAACATATTTATTGTATAGCATATGTTTTGTTCGAAAAATTTGCATATTTCATGTATAAATCATAGTTTACATTTCAGCTACAATCCGAAATTGCACCGAAAGCAGCCATAATATTTACAGACACCAACGTCAAATAGCTAATTACTCATCATAAAACATTTCTGAAAAATACATAGTCTGCAGCAATTGAAAGACAGGCATCTTGTGATTCCAAACAATATTTCCGATTTATTAAATGTTTTACAGTGAAAACAAAATGTAGCGCTATATTAGCGTAGCTACAATAGACAGACACAATTGGGCGCCCACGGCCAGTTCACATGCACGACAGATATATGAAATAACATCATAAAATGGGTCTTACTTTTGCTGATCTTTCATCAGAATGTTGAAGAAGGTGTCCTCTGTCCAGATGAGTCGTTGTTTCGATTCAGAATGGCAAATTTCCCTCTTCAAGTAGCATTGGCACTAGCCGAGTGGCATAAATTTCTCCAACGTAAACACAGTCAGAGGACGGAACACGGCAAAACTCCCGAATAAAGTTTCAATAATCTGATTAAACTATATTGAAAAAACATACATTACGATGATATGGTCACATGTATCAAAAAAAATTCGAGCCGGAGACGTTAGCCGTTCGTTACCAGGGCAAAACAGAAGTCAATCCCACTTCCTTCAGAGTACCGGAAGTGGACGGTCACGTCAAAGAAATAGGTTTTTTTCCACCACAGAACAAGATGAGCACAAAAATGTCTTCTCTGACATCCTCTTTACACCAATAGGAAGGCGTATAGAGTGTCAGCAGACTCCTAAGTGTCAAGACCATGTATAGGCATCAAGTTGAAAAGATCATCGATTTCTGACATTTCACTTCCTGGTCAGGAAAAGTGCTGCAGAGGGACTTCTGTTTCACTCAGAGAAATAATTCCAACTCTTTTAGAAACTAGAAAGTGTTTTCTATCCAAAAAGAATAATAATATTCATATTGTACGAGCAAGATTTGAGTAGGAGGCCGTTTGAAATGGGCACGATTTCACTGGCTACTCAACACTTTGCCTTGCAGCCATAAGAAGTTAACCAGGTTTCTAGGATATATAGTATATTCTAGAATTCATCCATGATGTCATAATGATAGTTTAACCAGGTTTCTAGGCTATATAGTACATTCCAGAATTCATCCATGATGTCATAGTGATAGTTTAACCAGGTTTCTAGGATATATAGTATATTCTAGAATTCATCCAGAATTGCCAGTGAAGATTTCCTGTGGGGGTCAAATTGTTAGAGCTGTTGATAAGTCATTGTATAATATTCAGCCAATTTATTTTCATGCCATTACATCAATATCGCCCAACCAGAAGATAATAAACTCTTCCTGAACCAACTCCTGCTGGCCTTCATACATTCTGACGTTGCTGGTAATCGGCTACACAAGCAGTCAGCAACCTTTAGTTGCTCCACCTTTTTGGTTTGCTTCCTGTCTGTGAGTTTTTCTTTTGTTTGCCTCTTCTTGGGCAGATTTAGTGGGTCTCATGGTTGGTGTCTTTTAGGTCCCAGTTGTTGTTACTAGTCAATTTTCAGTGGACACCCCCATAGTGTCTTTCAGAACCCCTCCTAAAAAACAAGCTTATATTTTTGGTTGGATATTTTAACATTTTAATCAATGGCATTTCCTTAGGATGCTCATTAGTCTTTAAGTTGTTATTGTTTTTTATCCTCTAATGTTTGTGTTCTAAATATTTCTGTTTATTTTCATAGTTTTTTCCTGTGAAGCCATTGTGTTGCATCCATGTCTGAAATGTGCTGTATAAATAAAGCTTGATTTGAACAAATTAAAAAACAAATGAACCCAATGACTGACCAATCAACAGACTCTTGCTAAACCAATCTGTGCAAAAGCAGCACATATCTTGGTCCATCTTTAGTATGAAAAACAGTATAAATTCAGTATATCTCCCACTATGTCAAAATAGTGCTGGTATGTATGTTTTAGTATCACTTTTCAACCAACCCAGTTCATTTGTTGAAATCAACAATACGTCAAAGGATTCAACTACTGAAAACTGAAACAAACAAATGGATCAAACAGATCAATCCCACTTTTCCAGCCTGCTGATGTAGTGGTAAACACCACCCCCGGCTCTACCAGGGGCTTGAGGTGGTCTCCCACAGCTCTGCTGGTGGAGCGGTAAACACCACCCCCGGCTCTACCAGGGGCTTGAGGTGGTCTCCCACAGCTCTGCTGGTGGAGCGGTAAACACCACCCCCGGCTCTACCAGGGGCTTGAGGTGGTCTCCCACAGCTCTGCTGGTGGAGCGGTAAACACCACCCCTGGCTCTACCGGGGGCTTGAGGTGGTCTCCCACAGCTCTGCTGGTGGAGTGGTAAACACCACCCCTGGCTCTACCGGGGGCTTGAGGTGGTCTCCCACAGCTCTGATGGTGGAGTGGTAAACACCTCCCCCGGCTCTACCAGGGGCTTGAGGTGGTCTCCCACAGCTCTGCTGGTGGAGTGGTAAACACCACCCCCGGCTCTACCAGGGGCTTGAGGTGGTCTCATACAGCTCTGATGGTGGAGTGGTAAACACCACCCCCGGCTCTACCAGGGGCTTGAGGTGGTCTCCCACAGCTCTGCTGGTGGAGTGGTAAACCCCACCCCCGGCTCTACCAGGGGCTTGAGGTGGTCTCCCACAGCTCTGCTGGTGGAGCGGTAAACACCACCCCCGGCTCTACCAGGGGTTTGAGGTGGTCTCCCACAGCTCTGATTATGTCATGTTCTGTGGCCTTGCCGTTCCATTTCTTGACTGCCCCTGCAACACAGAAAGAAACATATTTAGTCATATTATATAAAACACTCAAAGTAATGGATGTGTAGCATCTATGGCCTCAGTTACACCTGGCACCTAAATGTGACTTCTGTCATCTGATCACTCCAAGCTGCATTAGGTTCAGATCTACCAGGATGGGCCTTTGACAGTCTGGATGCAGTCAGGCCACTGAATATAAATAAGCAACGTAAAGAGGTGGGGTGAATCAGTGGGGAAAAGTACATTCTACACAAATGACCTTCATAATAACAAAGAATAAATGTGTGTGTCTGAGAGGAAATTAACTTTCATACAGCCAAAAGGGGTGAGAAATTACACCAATA
Organism: Salvelinus namaycush; assembly: GCF_016432855.1. Taxonomy (NCBI): domain Eukaryota; kingdom Metazoa; phylum Chordata; class Actinopteri; order Salmoniformes; family Salmonidae; genus Salvelinus; species Salvelinus namaycush. Next base: position 566,014 of record NW_024060008.1, read on the forward strand.
TCAGTGGACAATTTGCACTAATGTAAATAAACACAGATGGAACATATTCCCTTTAGCTGATGTGATGAACCACTAAGAGGACATAAATATTTACCATCTAAACCATGCGTGACCTCTCACCTCTCTGGCTGTAGAAGGGTTCTTCCTAACCAGTCCCTCAACAGCTCTCTGACTGAGCTCCACCCTCACTGGGTCTTCAGAGGAGAGGAAGGCTGAGGAGGGATGGAAGGATGAATGGATCAGTCAGTCAATAAAGTGTAGAGCTGCTGTCTGACAAAATCACTATTTTAGTAGTTCATTAAAGTAAATAAGGCTTTATGACTGCTGAATACCAACTATCAATCACTTAGATCATGTATTTTCAGGTAGAGATACATCCTTGGGATGTCCCTAGCCTGTTGAAGTTGACATTTAAAATGGTTAAGGTTAGGGTTTAGGGTAGGGATGTCCGAAGGATCCCGGATAGCATTGACCATTGTGCATTCTTCTGTCTCTTTTACATAGCAGGTGATGAGTTCTGACTTCTGAACTTGAAAATATAAAATATCCTTATTTTTGTGAAATTTAATTTTTCTCGTGGTTCTTAAGGGTAGGTAACAACACATCCGCAACGCTGATCCTCAACACAGGGGCCCCAAACTATCATGGTCCAAGCACACTAAGACAGTCGTGAAGAGGGCACGACAAAACCTATTCCCCCTCAGGAGACTGAAAAGATTTAGCATTGGTCCTCAGATCCTCAAAAGGTTCTACAGCTGCACCATCGAGAGCATCCTGACCGGTTGCATCCCTGCCTGGTGTGGCAACTGCTCGGCCTCCGACCGCAAGGCACTACAGAGGGTAGTGCGTACAGGGCAGTACATCACTGGGGCCAAGCTTTCTGCCATCCAGGACCTCTATCCCAGGCGGTGTCAGAGGAAGCCCCAAGCTCCACTGTCTGTTATTATCTATGCATAGCCACTTTAATAACTACCTACATTTACATATTACCTCAATTACCTCAATTACCTCGACTAACCGGTGCCCCCGCACATTGACTCTGTACCAGTACCCCCTGTATATAGTCTCCACATTAACTCTGTACCGGTACCCCCTGTATATAGTCTCCACATTGACTCTGTACTGGTACCCCCTGTATATAGTCTCCACATTGACTCTGTACCGGTACCCCCTGTATATAGTCTCCACATTGACTCTGTACCGGTACCCCCTGTATATAGCCTCCACATTGACTCTGTACCGGTACCCCCTGTATATAGTCTAGCTTGGAAATAAGCATTTCACTCTAAGATACATTTTTATTTTATTTGATAGACTCATAGTACAGACTGAATGACTGACTGCCCAGTTCAACATCAGTTCACCGTCTCACCTCATACTGTATTGGAGCAGCAGCAGCTGACTGCCCGGTTCAACATCAGTTCACCGTCTCACCTCATACTGTATTGGAGCAGCAGCAGCTGACTGCCCGGTTCAACATCAGTTCACCGTCTCACCTCATACTGTATTGGAGCAGCAGCAGCTGACTTGATCGTTGAGGCTAATCAGCATGTTTGAATCTGAGAGTAAATAGAGCCGACTACAACTCTAAAAATGAAGGGTTCAACTGGAGTTGTTCTCAGATCCCCTAAGAACCGTAGGGTTCTTGGTCAATGAAAAACAGCCCCAAAAGGTTCTTCAAAGAACTTGTTAGAAGGTGGGTTCATCGAGGAACCTCCGTTGTTGCTGGACTTCTTCCGGGAACTTCGCAATTACAACTGAAAACGATGGTGACAAGTTTGGATGCGATAACAGTTAAAAAGGTTAAGTTTTGGTTGATGTTTGGCTCTGAATATGTCTCTAAATAATTTATATATAATAATATCACATACTAATAATGAATAACGAAGACAATGATGGTTTTCTGTGAACATCTTCCATAACGTTACTACAGCTAATTACCGTAAATATTAGAAAGCCGGGTTTGACCGTCGGCGTTGTATGAGCTACAGTACAGTACCGTTATCTAGCTAGCTAACGTTATGTCCTAACTAGGCACAACTAGGTTTGGATTATTTCCCTGAACTATATTCTTTACCATATATTGTATATCGTTTCCATAAAGCCAACATGGCTTTACACTCATTAACGTAAGTTTCCAATCTAGAGCAGTTCTCACTTTTGTGATAATGAACTAGCTAACGTTAACTAACTAACTAAGGACGGTGACCTGTCCAGACGAGATGTTACGAACTGAATCGTCAATGGAGGTCTTCCTCTTTATATAACCTGCTACAGCATGCAATACTATTAACTCACAAGGGGGCATAACGTTACATGGACAATACTATCCTATTTGGGAAACGTTACATGGACAATACTATCCCATTTTTGGAAACTTTACATGTACAATACTATCCCATTTTGAAAACGTTACCTGGACAATACAATCCCATTTTGGAAACGTTACATGGACAATACTATCCCATTTTGGAAACGTTACATGAACAATACTATCCCATTTTGAAAACGTTACCTGGACAATACAATCCCATTTTGGAAACGTTACATGGACAATACTATCCCATTTTGGAAACGTTACATGAACAATACTATCCCATTTTGGAAACGTTACATGGACAATACTATCCCATTTTGGAGACGTTACATGGACAATACTGTCCCATTTTGGAGACGTTACATGGACAATACTATCCCGTTTTGGAAACGTTACATGGACAATACTATCCCATTTTGGAGACGTTACATGGACAATACTGTCCCATTTTGGAGACGTTACATGTACAATACATTAATATCTTAGATGGTAGCTGTAGATGGGATTCAAATGCATAATGGTATTAATACAGTGTCCAGACTACCTCTTTTGTATAAATGCCCTTCAGAATCCAAACACAGTATTGCCATGCAGCAAAATGTTGTGTATAATCTTTCAAGTCAGCCTGATAAAATATTGAACAATTTGTGAACAAAGATATCTTGAAATGTGATATTAGACATGTATGGCAGTACTGTTACTGTATGGCAGTACTGTATTGGCTAGTGCTTCTCCAATATGTTCTTCTATTTTACATTACATTGTATGTCGATGCCATTTATCTTTCAATATGTATTTAATATGTTTTAATGCTTGTAAGACTATTCTTTGACACATTTTCTCTTCCTTTGAAATTCTTATAGGACAGAACATGGACACAATGCAATTGGGATCAAGAAGAAGGTACAGATCTGTTGTAGGACAGCTGCATTTGAAGTGTACATTTAACCTACATAGCAGTCAATACAAACTGACATCTATTAGCATACAAATATGTGCAAATTATCTTTTCAGATCTTCTCAGAAATGCATAAAGTCCATGGAATGGATATAGACAAAAATATAATTCAAGGACTATCAGAGGTAGAGAGGCGAGGCAGGGGTGAGGACATCATCCTGCTATTTTGACAGTCCCTGAAGGACAATACAGAAGAGGTATTTGCTCTTATTCCTTCCCTTTCTCTAATGTATTTTGTAATAAAATTAGCAAGTGTAGTAAGATCATTGTTTTACTTTACTAGGACTGGAGACCACAGCAGTGATTCTGCTCTTGCCCTACCTCTTCAATGAGAACCCGGGTGGCCTTTATGTCCGTGACAAGGTATGCCTATGCACCAATCATCTGTTTCTTCATAAACATAGGTGTGCATGCTTATATAAAACTACAGCTGAACATTTGTTATGTTCTTTGTTAATTGTATGTGTATTAATCTTTTCTTACTTTTGTTGACACAGATTTCACCGCTCTTCACTCCTTTACTGCACATCGGTGGAAATCCATTTCACCATGAGAGTGAAATCCCGCTGGCCTTTGATGGGGAGAACATCCACGCCCTCGAGGACATCCCCATGGGACTTGGGGCTCTGCTAGGGCTGTATTTTCTATTTTCCCTTAAATTTCCCAAAAATGTCAGAAAAACACTTATGTTGTTAAGTTACTGTGTTTTGGGGTGAAGTTACCAGGGCCGGTCATAAAGATGGCAAACTTCCTAACATAACTAAGTGGATACGATATACACACTAAAGCTGAAAAATCTGTATTTAGCATTAAGTCTACAATATTGTTAGTTTACCTATGATTCATTTTTAATGTATGTTGTTTTTATTGTACATCATTATTTATATATTTTTAAATGTCATGAAAAGCACTATACAAAGTAAATGTATTATTTATTATGGTCTGACATGTCTGCAGAGATGTTGCAATTTTGTAATGTGTTTTGTTTGGTAAATTGTATTGTAAATATTAATTCACATTTGTGGTGCCACTATATAAACAATGAATTATTTAAATCAATATTGTTATTATTAAAATATGTTTTTATAATGGAGGGAGGGTAGACAGGGAGTTAAAAAAGGAACCCAAAAAGGTTCTTTGAGGAACCATGATAAGGGGTTCTTCAAATAACTTATAGGGGTTCCCACAAAAGGTTCATCAAATAACTTTTAGGGGTTCCCTCCTCTGTTTCAATTTGAAGAACACCTAAAGGATACTCCAGGAACCTTTACTTTTTAGAGTGTATATTGATAAAAGTCACCTTGTCCGAGAGACATTTACATAGTTATACACAGCCCGATTTGGGATGACTATTTTGGGGCGAAATAGCGACCACAACAGACAGACCTGATATCGCCCATAATTCAACGTCATTGGACGTCAGGTGCTGAGTGGGTATGACCAAAGTTATTCTGTTTAGCTACACTTTGTAGTACATTTTTACACTATAATTAATGTTTCTGATGCCACATCGCCCGTTTTCAAAGGGAGTCGTTGGTTTTTAGAGGCAGTCGCTTTTTAGCTTTTCGTCTCAAAGTATTTTCTCAACTGCGAAACCAACTCCAGTCAGCAGATGGCGATGTGCGTCTTTCAGGTGATTCTGCCACTGTGACGTATAATCTAGTGGACGGGACGCTTCTTCAACATCAACAGCTAGTCAGCCACCTTGGTTCACTCTAACTTTATGGAAAAAGGTTTATTCAATAAATCTAGCAACTCCTCTCATACTGGGAAAATACAGGAATACACACTCAGAGCCTCCTGACTGGGCCCTGTTTACACCTCCAAGGTGACCCTCTTCTAAAAACTACACTTTGTGTGGTTCGCTCACCTCTTTTTTAAAACTAGTTTTTTAGATTTGGTATCCACTCTGCTCGCTGCCTCTCAGATCAAAGGTGGGTCCATCTGCTCCATTCCCAAAGTGTGGTCTCCCTGAGATCCCAAGTTTGAGGGATCCCTGGTGCACCATTTACCCAGGTCGCCAGGAGCGGTCAACAAGTCAAGATTCACATCCCCCATCGCCAGATGTGGTGGTTAATTTCAAAAGAGACAAACTTATCACACAAGTCAGAGTTCTTCTTATTCTTAAATCAAAATCTTTATTCACTTATTAATAAAGGAGCAGGTCAATACAACACACACATATAAAGTGAATCAATTGAGTGATCTACAATATTGATGGCTGGTCAACAAATCACCCCCAGATGATTCGTTGAGAGCCCCGAGACAAAAGTACAAAGGTCTTTTATAGCCAAGATACACCCTTTTCAATCTACATGACGAACAATAGACGTATAAAACGGGTCACAAGATTAAGATTTGTATGAAAATATTTTTATAATTCTCAGCAGACAGTATCTGCTGTAAAAACAGTACTCTTTGTGTAGAGACCAGGGTCTGGCCCTGGGGTCATCTCTCCCTGGTACCATATAGAACAGAAACATTAACTCATGCTCTGGAATGTGGTCTCTTTAGGTTTTATCACCCAAAAGACATTGTAAATCTCCTGTCAGTGTTATCTCCCAGAGGCCCATCCTCAGTAGAACACACAGACACTATAGTTCTAAGAACCCTCTATTCTGTTGCATAAAACAACCATTTGATGCAATAAAAGTATTATAACATAATGTTGCAGTTTAGCTCTCAGTGTCCACTGAAAGTTGACTAGTAACAACAACTGGGACATAAAAGTCACCCACCATGAGACCCACTAAATCTGCCCAAGAAGAGGCAAACAAAAGAACTGGTGTTACACATACTGACTAACGAGGTGACACCAATCAGTGCCTCCTACGTGCTAACGAGCTATAGTGCTAAAGTCCAACCACATAAAAATAGACAAACTAAAGCCTGTAACACCTTCCCCCTTTAGACAACAAATAAATCCTATCATTTTTGTTGGACAAGTTTGCTCACCACCAACAGAAAACAACTTCCATTTCACATTATAATCAACTACAATGCTTCACCTTCTACAATATAAACATGGTGTCTACTGGCTGTCAACAATTAAAAACAAGAAAAAAACACGTATTTCTAAATAATAATATACAATCGTATTATTTTTTTCTCCTTTTTCTTTCTATAGAATCCTAAAACTCACTAGCTTCTAGAACTCTCATCTTCCTAAAACTCACTAGCTTCTAAAACTCTGGTCCCCTTGGAACGAGCCCAAACAAAACTCGTCTCCAATACGGAAAAACGTGCAGTCAAAATAAATTGTGATCCATGGCAACTCAATGGCTAAACGCAAAACTATGACTGCCCACCCTTGAAACAATCAGCAACAAAGTTGTCCTTAACACGGACATGTCTGATTTCAAGAGGAAACTCCTGCACTATCTGTAGTAACTTTCCACCTCACTGTGGAGCTTCTCTCTCTTCTCAGGGTTCACTAGATAGGCATGTTGTTGGATCGGGCCCCAGTCCCCAATGTCATGCTCTAGTACATTTGGTTTGGCACATGAGAGAATGAACCCTGATATTCTAAAAACAGGGCAACAATGTCAATATAATTGTACCCAAAAAATTGTCAGTTGGTTGCATGAATAATTTTCATTACTAAATGTTACATGAAATGTTAATATGAAATATTTGATTGCATAGTATTATTTTCAACGGCTTTTCAATTACATTTTGCTAGGTGGGATAGCCCAATGTCAAAACACAGTTTTAACGTGTCCAAATCAATAACCAATATGCAGAAACAGTTTGGGATAAATTGAAAACCTAACATGTGGTAAATACACAAACATCTGCCACAATAATTGTATTTTTTTTAAACAAGCTCCTTATAAACTGCACAAGCACCAAAAACCCTGTTGTTTTGACAAGTAGCAATAAATCACTGATATCGATTAGGGGGGAAATCCGGTTGTACGTGCTGTTGAAACTAACAAAAAAACAACAACATGGAAATGGGAGATATCTTTTACCTCACTGATAAGAGGACAACCTGCAGAAGACAGTCAGCTACATATTGGAGTGATGCATTTAAATTTAGGGGTCACTAAACAAAGGAACACAACACTTATTTGTCATAACTCATCGATATTATGTTGAAATCAGTTGATTCTGGGAATAATGCGTACATCACTGGTTAGAGGACAAATCTTTATTTGTTAGTCACTTTGTGTTAAATCACATAAACAGTACTCTTTCAATTCAGAGCCTTGATTTCCCCCAATGAGCCTAATATCCATATCATGTTGAAATCAATTGATAAGGGGGCAAACGTTTAGGGTTCTACATTGTGACATTCTGACTGACTGACTGCAGAGTATATTAATATACTATATATTAAAACATTCTACATTGAGACATTGAAATACTCCTACTACAATGTTAAAACATTCTACATTGTGACATCATTAAACTACTCCTACTACAATGTTAAAACATTCTACATTGTGACATCATTAAACTACTCCTACTACAATGTTACAACATTCTACATTGTGACATCATTAAACTACTCCCACTACAATGTTAAAACATTCTACATTGTGACATCATTAAAACACTCCTACTACAATGTTAAAACATTCTACATTGTGACATTAATTCATTGATATCATGAAACAACTCCTTCATATATACATTTTCTGATATTTGATCAGGGATCTTTTATCAGATTATCTCTGGTCACAGCTAAGAGGTTTCTCTCCTGTGTGTGTTCTATGGTGTATAGTCAGATGGCTGGATTTAGAAAAACTCTTCCCACATTGATCACAGCTAAACGGTTTCTCTCCTGTGTGTATTCTCTGGTGCACTGTCAGATGGCCAGATTGACTAAAACTCTTCCCACATTGATTACAGCTAAATGGTTTCTCTCCTGTATGTATTCTCTGGTGTATAGTTAGATAGCCAGAAGAAGAAAAACTCTTCCCACATTGACCACAGCTATAAGGTTTCTCTCCTGTGTGTATTCTCTGGTGCACTGTCAGAGAGCTAGATTGACTAAAACTCTTCCCACATTGACCACAGCTATAAGATTTCTCTCCTGTGTGTATTCTCTGGTGCACTGTCAGATGGCCAGATTGACTAAAACTCTTCCCACATTGATTACAGCTAAATGTTTTCTCTCCTGTATGTATTCTCTGGTGTATAGTTAGATAGCCAGAAGAAGAAAAACTCTTCCCACATTGACCACAGCTATAAGGTTTCTCTCCTGTGTGTGTTCTCTGGTGTACAGTCAGCTGGCTGGATTTAGCAAAACTCTTCCCACATTGACCACAGCTATAAGGTTTCTCTCCTGTGTGTGTTCTCTGGTGTTGAGTCAGATGGCTGGATTTAGCAAAACTCTTCCCACATTGACCACAGCTATATGGTTTCTCTCTTGTGTGAATTCTTTGATGTATTTTAAGTTCTGATGAAGATTTGCAACCTTTCCCACAGTCAGAGCAGAAGTGAGATTTCTTCCCTGTGGATCTCTGCGGGTGTTTCTTGAGGTGTTCTGATCGGGAGAGACTCTTCTCTGCCTCTTCAGCATCATGTTGTTGTTGAGGCTCCCCAGAGGATCCACGGTAGTCCTGTATCTCTCCTGTGTGAACAACAAAGTCAGACAGACGGTTTAAGGCCCACAACAGCAGAAATCCACTGTTTATTTGAGGTAAAAGGTGATGCCCAGAGAGTTCCCATGAAGTTGTACAACAATTGATGTCTGTTAAATTATTTTACAATTGTCTTAAGACAGTCAAGACCTAAGCAGTGTGCCAGACGACCTTTGGTCTCCAAAAAAGGACCCCTCTGTGTTCTGTGCTAAAATTGCAGCGATGCACATGCGGAGCTTCTAATTGTAAGGCTCGTTTGAATCTCCTGCTTAACCTGTTTGGGCTGCAGGGGCAGTATTGAGTAGCCAGATAAAAGGTGCCCATTTCAAACGGCCTCGTACTCAATTCTTGCTCGTACAATATGCATATTATTATTACTATTGGATAGAAAACACTATCTAGTTTCTAAAACCGTTTGAATTATTTATCTGAGTGAAACAGAACTCATTCTGCAGCACATTTCCTGACCAGGAAGTGGAAAGTCTGAAATCGATGCTCTGTTCTTCTTCCTGCCTATAAATGGGCACGAGACCTATTAGTATACATGCACGTCATACACCTTTCCCTGGGTGTCACAACATACTATCATATCCACGCCTTCCTGGAATCCCTGTCTTCCACAGGTGATGAGCGTGAGGCTTGGATTTTATTCCTGAAACTTAATACCGCTCTTCACCGACCCAGGAAGTGGTGGGGCCAATCAGGTGTTGTACCTCGTTTCCCTCCTTCAGGAAACAGTAATTATAGTCAAAGTTACACTTCCTTTCAGTCGGTCAACTTCGGTACAACATACTATGGAGAAATAGATTCATTTCCCATGCCGACCCAAACGGATACTAAATTAAACGACCCATGGCAGATCACCCAGACCTGACCCTGCAAGATGCGTCAGTTTTGTCAATTTATTCATTCTTTCGTTTGAAACACTCCTGTCAATGTTGAGTAAGGACACACACCTGATTACACATATAGAGGTAGGACTAGTCTACCCGATTACACATATAGAAGTAGGACTAGTCTACCTGGCCTGAGCACAAATGTAGGCCTATAAATGTGGCTATTTGGGGATGTCTGATAGTATTTCTGATTGTCTTAACGCACCACCACTAATGAGTTGTGGAGCTTCTCCAACTAATTTTTTCTTCACCTCAAACAGCAAGTAAACAAAGTCTAATCAAAATCAATTGCGAATGACAATAGTTCCTCAAAGTATTTGTAAATTATTTCCAGCTCTCGCCCTTTCGATAACCACTCAGCATTAAAGGGTAAAATGTAATGCTCTGATCCAGTGGAAATGCTATAAAATACCTGATTACTTCTTATCCTTTGCACAAATAGACGACAGATGTGTCTGTCCAGAACTCACTGGTGCAGGAAACTGAGGGCCCAGAATATTTTATACAATGTTGCAAGTTTGAGGACCCAGTTTATAGTTGATAGAATGTTTCAAGTTCGTTGTTGACAGGCCATGTGCAGCCAATGGGATTTATAGGATATTTATTTTTAAATCGGGATATTTTCTACCTGCAGGCTGCAAATGTTTTTGTTTGTTGGTTTCATGTAGGCAATTTTTACATAGTTGGCAATGGCAATAAAAGTTACTTTTAGATTTGTATAATTTTCATTTAGATGGAATGTAGATTAATCAAATACAATGATTTTGAGATACTATTATCAATTAAATTAAACTGTTTCAGTAAAATGTGCAAATAAATAATAACCGGCACGCAGATCGGTAGAAATGGTCAGATAAATTTGCACTCCAAATGTAGGTTGCCGACTGCTTGTGTAGCCTATTACCAGCAACGTCAGAATGAATGAAGGCCAGCAGGAGTTGGTTCAGGAAGAGTTTATTCTCTTCTGGTTGGGCGATATTGATGTAATGACATGAAAATAAATTGGCTGAATATTATACAATGACTCATCAACAGCTCTAACAATTTGACCCCCACAGGAAATCTTCACTGGCAATTCTAGAATATACTATATATCCTAGAAACCTGGTTAAACTATCATTATGACATCATGGATGACCAGTCCTTGTATTCATAGTGTATTGAATTCAGGGGGTTGCCCTGAGCTGAACTCAAACCTGGGTCCAGTGACTCAAGTTAACACCTTATAACTGTTACACCAAGATGTCCGAACTTCTTGACGAGGTCCCCAGGTTTTGGGTTAAGGTTGATACAATAGCTTTCTCTATGAATTTGAGAGTGGTTACATTTCTCCAACCCCCATCCCTCAGCTGTTTACCAAACCAAGTCTCTGGGCAGCCATTTTGTTTCTGTTTAAATCCTAGGTTGTCTCTTTAAAAAAGCCACACAACAAACAACCAATCTGCAGTTGAAACAATAACAAAGCTGTAATTCCACCACTGTTTTGGTAATAAGATGATGATGGGGTTGGAGAAATGTAACTACTCTCAAATTCATAGACAGACCAATGGATGCAAGGACTGACTATCCATGGTATCAACATGATAGTTTTAACCATGTTTTAACCATGTTGAGGCTATACAGTGTTGATTTACATTGTTTCTAAACATTGGAGTAAAAAAAGCTCATTTGGGGTTCTGATGGGGTACAACAGTTTAACTAAGCTCATGAGGCATGTGTTTAACACCAAACATCAGTTCAACAACTGCAGAGTTTGTGCCTCTGTTTTTTAGAAGGTACTTACGAGTGTTAATCAGGGAACGGTTTCTCAAAACCATCTTATGGCTAAGTTCACCGTTAGAACCATCGGACACCTTAAGATGCGTTTGGGAAACCGGGACCAGATATCCAGTTTCCTCCTCTTCTTCCTCCTCCGTTTTCAATGTAACAGTCATCTCTTCCTCCTCCTCTTTCACTCCATAAACTGCATCCTCCTCTCCTTTTACTGTAACATCCTCCTCCTCTTTCACTCTGAAGGCGTCTTCCTCTTCTTTCACAGTAACGGCCTCACTCTCTACTTCTTGTTTTACTGTGATATCCTCATCTCCTTTAGCAGGGGAGTAGCTTAGTGACCGCATGGTCGGGGATGTTAGCTAGCTAGGCTAATGCTAACTTAACCAGCCCGCTAACGGAATAATAACAACAACACCGTAAATATGAAATTAAAACGGATAACTAACTAGACGATATTAGATGGTTTAAAACACAGTGGCTAATAATTACGAAAGCGTCTAAAGAGCTTTATTGGTTCGTCTATTTTGTCTAGCAAGCTACCGAGGTGTCTGACGAACTGTTGCTGCTGTTGAAAGAAGCGTTCTGTCCACTAGATTATACGTCACAGTAGCAGCATTGCCTTAAAGTCGCAGACCGCTATATGCTGACTGGAGTGGGTAACACAATTGAGTAAAACGTATATTTTATTTTCAGACAAAAAGTTAAAGGGTAGGAATCAGGGGCGTCGCTAGAACTAAAATATTAATTAGCCCCCCCTAAATAAATCAATATCAGTCAATATATTTTTTCTGTCAACCGTTCCATCTCATCTTAAACTTTTTACCGGGCCGGGGGAGGCTGCTGCTGCACTAGTGACTGTTAGACTTTCTTCAGCAAAGATATAGTAGAACTGAACTGAATCAAAGATTGCGAACAGAAATACTAGGAGAGAGGGGTACGCCTACACAGAACTGAACTGAATCAAAGATGGCGAACAGAAATACTAGAAGAGAGGGGTACCCCTACACAGAACTGAATCAAAGATGGCGGACAGAAATACTAGAAGAGAGGGAACCCCTACACAGAACTGAACTGAATCAAAGATGGCGGACAGAAATACTAGAATTGAGGGGTACCCCGACACAGAACTGAACTGAATCAAAGATGGCAAACAGAAATACTAGAAGAGAGGGGTACCCCTACACAGAACTGAACTGAATCAAAGATGGCGAACAGAAATACTAGGAAAGAGGGGAACCCCTACACAGAACTGAACTGAATCAAAGATGGCGGACAGAAATACTAGGATGGAAGCAAATGTAAGGGATTATAAAGTCATAACTAATCATGCAAAAACATGTACAGTTGACAGGAATGTTAGTTCATGTAGAGACAAACGATTATGCATTTTAAAAATAATAGTTCATTTACAAAAATCGTGATTTAGCCAGCTAGCTGACTAGCTAACATTAGCCAGCTAGCTGGCTAGCTTTATGGGTGTTGTGACATGAGTATGAAATTGTAATTCTGGTTGTTTTAGGGACTCCTGAAACAACCAGCAAACCAGACTGTCGTTTTGTGAAACAGTGGATGTATAGAATCTAGCTAGCTGAAGATTTTACTGCAAATTGAATGTATAATTTTGTAAGCTTTCCTTGCTTATATTTGCTATGCAGATAGATGAAATCACGTAATTAGCTATTTTCTTGCTTATTGTGCAGTGGATGATTAAAATACCTGTATGCCCATGGATGTGTAGCTAGCTATCTAGCCGATCTGTGTATGGACCCAAACGTTTGGTATACATATTAGTTCAGAACCTAGCCATGAACCTCAGCTATCACAGCCAGTTGTATCAACTTCAAAACAGCCTGAATGACATTAATGAAGCCTATGGATTGAGTAGAATATAATATCATGTTGTGCCAAGGATGCAAGTCGTATATGTAGTTATTACCATGCATGAGATCCCCACATTGTAACCTGTACATTTAATATATTCACTGATCATGTACTCTACCTTTGCAAATAAATGTGCAGTTTAGGTATGAATGTCTTTGAGATGATTATTCAGTCATATCCAATACCAGGAGAATCAAATTCCAGTCTTTGAATGACACTGTGTCTGCATGTATGTATTACAATTATACACTTCAACAGTGTTTATCAATCTTGGTCCTGGGACATCAATGGTTACACATTGTAACTAATAGACTAGAAACAGGATTTAACTAGTGTTGATAAAACAAGTTTACTGGAGAACTGAGACGAAGTAGAGACTCTGGACAGGGTGGATAAGGTTTAATTAAAAGCAATTTATTCAGAGGTAAAGATATCTGAAATAGCGTGCACGGACCCTTTCATCAAGCTCAAATGGAACTATCCGAAAGAAGCCCAGATAACAGAGTGCATAGACATTTTATACAAAGATAGAAAGTAGGTTGAGTCTGGAAGTTCTTGTCCTCTGGTTGGTTCTGGACAGGTTGTTGTCTTCTCAGATTGGTCCTGATGAGCTGGGCGTCATCCTTCTGAGTCTTATAGCAAAAGTTCTTTGTTATCAAATGTTCAGCTAAGCAGGAGATTTTGTGTGTGCGTAGTCAGCCCTCTGTCCTTGGTTATGTGTGTGTGTCTCATTATTTCGTGAAATGCGGACCCAAGCACTCTTTTGATCAAAGCCTTTCCTTATCAGTGTTTATGAAAGGTTTACGTCAGCCCTCTGTCCTTGGGTGTGTGTGTGTCTGTCTCTGTATCTGTTTATAAGTGTGTGAGAAACCCTGCTTAGAAAGAAGTTAGTTATAACAATGTAATAGCAATATGCTTGTGTTATTTTAAATGGTATTTATTACAAATCCCCCTCTTCACGTCTCATAAGAGACGTGACAAAAGCTAGGACAAAAGCTATAAATGGCAAAATTAGAGTAAACTTTATCAGAAGATAAAGTTTTGATTCCCTCTCTTCACGTCTCACAAGAGACGTGACATAAACTTTAAGCGAATCCGGGCACAAGAAGGGAAACTTTTTCCAGAAGAAAAAGTTTTGATTCCCTCTCTTCACGTCTCCTAAGAGACGTGACATAAACATGGGATCAAGCAGGAGTAGTATATGCAGAAACTTTCTTGAAGAGAAAGTTTCATATGCCCTCTCTTCACATCTCCTAAGAGACGTGACATAAACTAGGTAAGAGTAAGAAAAGCAAAAGTAAACAACCAGGGAAACTTTCTCAGAGAGAAAGTTTTAATTCCCCCTCTTCACGTCTCCAAAGAGACGTGACATAAACTATGAATGGCGTTTAATTAGTCATCAGTCCAATAGCCTGGCTCAGCATCCTCCAGGGCAAGCATAGGAAACATCTGTCCCTTCTCTGCCTGGTTGGGATCAATAGCAGTAGTTATGATCCTAGTGGTCAGCGTTCGAATACATGGAATGCAGCAGCATCCACAAAGCACCAGTATCGCAGTGAAGACAGATATAGATACCAGTATGGAGGAAACAAGCATCTTACATTTCCCAAACGCATCCATCCAAGAGTCCCACATAGAGGTGTCAACCCCGGAGTGGTGCTTCATCTTCTCATTAAGTGTACGAAGACCTTCTAAGGCAACAGTAAGACTACCATCAGTTGCTGTGTTATTGGGAATGAAAGTACAACATTGCTCTCCGAACATGGCACAAACACCTCCGCGTTCAGCCAACAACATATCCACCGCGATTCTATTTTGGAATGCCATCAGGGAAGTAGCTTCCAATTGGCCATGGACCGCCTCGAAGCCTTGTTGAGTCCAATTGTCCAGTTTCTGGACATTAAAATTAATGTAATTGATTCGGTCCACATTTTTATTAACTGTACACCACCAGCAAAATGATGATTCAAAACCCGCTGCAACCTGGTCTACGAGTTTATACTTATCTGGCACCCCCCTAGGGACTCCTATGGCGTCAATATAGGTGGGGTCTCCAGGATCCACTCCTGTTGATCTTTTGGACCGGGATAAATCCCCGTCCCTCTCTACACGGGCCATCAGGTCCTTTACTTCCATAGGATACACTGAAACAGGAAGAAGCAGAGAGACAAGAGCACAAAGACCAGTGGCATTCCCTGGCAGGCGGTCATATAGATGATTTCCTCCACACCACCACCAGACATCAGCTCTAGACACAGGTTGGAAAGGGGCATTAGGATTATGGGTGTTATTGCACCATTCATAAGGTAATGCTCCCAGCATTGGAGGGCCAAGGGACATATTTATACAAGTGAAATTAGCCCTGGCAACCCGAGAAGAAAACATCGGGGCCCTTTCTAGTACTTTTAACAATAGGGTAAAACTTGTCCCATACGGAGCAGTTGGCAGTTGGGCTGTCATGTTTCATAACAGGAAGAAGACATACGTCAGGTAGGGTAGCCGGTACAATGCGTAGGAGTGGACGGGCTCCCATACATACCACACAGCTCTGGTGGGTGGCCTTTCCAGCCTCCTCAATCACCAATAAGGATGAGCAAGGACCAAAAGGAGACCACTCCAAGAACTACTGAAAGGTTAAACCCTCAGGTCCATCCCTCTATACAACCTGTATCAGGTGGGCTCGTCGCCACCCGGGAACTTCAAACCTTCACAACAGGGAGGACAAACATCACTTTTTATTCATTCGACAACATCAACTACAGCAAACCAAGGGTCCTCCTCTTTCAGGCACACTCTCCTGCGAAAGCTTGATTCCGTATCAGCCTCTCCTACTGGAGCATCAAGCAGCAGCATCATACCAGAGGCCCTTGCCACATCTGTAACAGACTTCTTCAAACAAGGTATGATACAGGCAGCACAGAAATGAAAAACAACAACTAGTGTCAGAAATTCAGTAATCATCATTGCAGTGTACTTACCAAACCAACCACCCAGCCAGGGGAACAGTCCACTCTCCTCCACACCTGCAAGACCCTTCATCTCCACTGATAACCTTGCCAACCCACTCAGAGCTTTTGAAATGCTCCCATCCGACCTAGTATTGTTAGGGACAAACGTGCAACACTGTTCTCCAAACATTTTACATACGCCTCCCTGGATGGCCAGAATCATGTCCAGTGCTAGTCTATTTTGTCTACTGGTTTGAGAGGTAGCATCCAATTGTTCAGCCATTCCCGTAAGTGCTGTGTGGGTGTATTTAACAAATCATTATTAATTATAGTAGATATAATAGATCCAGGCATTATGCTTAGCATCAACAATAGCTGGGCCAATGATGGGCATCAGATGCCACAGGCCATCATTCCTGTTTAATGTCTGGAATTCGTGGGGGACCCCTATTGGGACCCCCAACAGGTTGGTGTGGATGTTATCTGTACTCTTGGACCAAGGAGCGTCACGTTTCTGCCGTCTCCTGGGTTGGTCCCAAGCCTCTGTCATGTGCAGCTCCCAAAAGTTGGTTAGCTGTAACCTCAATAATAGGCAATGGTGTTTATCAGACTGGCCAAAACACATGTTCCCTGACAATCTCCTTTCCAAATGGGGTCAACCGCCTGGCAGGTCCACACATCCACCATACATCAGCAACACCTCTAGTTAATAGTGACATTTGTGATGCAGGCAGCAGTAGGGAACCTCCCATAGTCTATACCTCTACCTGTACCAGTGTTACAGCTGTAATATCCCTCATATGCCTTAACCCCCCATGGTGTCTTCTGGGGACGGACTTCTGGGAACACAAGACTCAGAGTTTTACACAGGGTTGAATTTGGCTTAAACTTTCCAATATGCACATCCAACCTTCCTCCTTACTTAGGGCAAATGGGCGAGCAGCCAGAATAGGTCTGGCATGTCCACATACGACACAGTCCTTTCTATTAAGTGTTTTATAGGCCAACCACATATTCTCCCTTCCCTCATAACCAGAATCAGTCCCCAATTGGTCACTATCTGAGATGTCTTTTACATTTATTACCTATACCAGATTGTAGAGTTTAGGTTATGGCGTGGGACTTGGTCTTGAAGTGGTGGAGGAGGCCGGCTGAACCTGGTCTGTTGGAACTGGTGGTGGTTCTGGCAGTACTGTGATGGTAACATCCCCATCGTATCCTAAACAGACAACTCAGGACCACATACAGTCCTGTAAAGCCCCATCCTCTCCCAGAGAACACATCATCAGCCAGAGACCAAGCAACACTTTCACTTCTATGAACAAACACAGTGAGGAAAGGTCGGGGGCAGGGAATTCTTCATTAAGGAGTTGATCCCCGAACTCTATTAGCAACGGTTCTTCTCCTTAACTCTGTGATCATTCGGCAGTGTCAGTGTGTCTCACCCTCCAAGTGCGATATGCCCCCAGGTCGGGTGAATCACCTTCTCCTTTAATTCACCTGCAATGCATAAAATCTTGGACATACAGGTTTGTTTAACAAACAGTTCCTCATTTGTTCTATCTGATTATATATTTAACTTCTATGCCTATTTTTTAGCTAGAATTTTTTAAATTTTAAATTAGTTTATTATTCAATAGGCCCCATCCTATCCTAGACCACAATGTACCCCTCCCCCGTTTGATACCTGGCCCTGGCCAGGTAACAACCTTACCTACTCCAAATAATGACTTACACCAATTTACCTCAAAACCAGTATACCAAATGACCACAAATGCATTATTTACATGGCCCTCCCCCGAAGCTGATCAGACTTCAAGAGACAGCCATGATGCAGGTCAAAGGTTACAACACCCCCTTATATTCGTGTTCCATACCATGTCTAGACCTATTAAAGAACCCCTTATCTTTAAAAAGAATTATGATAATACCCTCAAATCATTCGTTTTAAATTTCCTCTATGTTTCATGTAACTGTCTGCCTTCTCCCAATTCCATGAACCTCCACAAGTTGACCAATGGCGCCCTCTAGTGACTTTTCATGTAACTCATTCAGTCCTTCTCCAAATTTTCTCCCCAAAATACTTTATACCCTGCCATTGGACCTTGTGAATCTGTTTGGAGAGAGCTGCAGAAAGTTCCGTCAGTTTTCTCACATAGTCAGACATTGCAATTTGTTGTACATCAAGAGCGGGCATATGACCTCCCTCTCTTGGTGGACCAAACATCACCCTCCCTGTCTGATCTCATGAGGAGACAGATGAGTCCCTGCCCCTGGAGAGGCTCTCATGGCCATCAGCGCCAGGGGAAAAGCCTCTACCCACGACAGTTTGGACTCAGCACATACCTTGGCTATCTTAGCCTTCAAAATCTGATTGGCCCTCCCACGAGGTCTTGAGATTGGGGCCTGTACATTTATATTGTTCCTTACCCCCTGCCCTGTCCTGTATTTTTTTTTTTTTGTTCTAGGTATTCATTGAACTTTAGTTTTGGGCCATTAGCGGCTGCCATGGTAAATTTCAGGATCAGGTTTGACTATCTTAGTGCACTTAGCCCGTCACTGGCCGAGGCCAGCAATGTATTCTCGGTGCTGACACCGACTTATCTCTGGTGCCCCACACTCGTACACAAAGAATTATTTACAGCAGTTATTACTGTTAATCAGTTTTTCGAGTTGTTATATATTTTCCCAGAAGGTATCAGAATCGCCCTTCGGGAACAATATATCTACGAACTCAAGCGCTGCTAAAATAATTATCAATTCAATTTTAGGAATTATGGAAATACCAACATCACAATAGAGGAAAAATACAAGTCAGTTTTCAGCTCGGCGGCTGCACCACGGGCCAAAAGAAAACTCAGCTGTCCTCCCAAACGTTATCAACTAGTGAGTCTCGTGAAAAGGCCAATCTTACACAACATTTCAAATTAACATTTCCACATTTAGTTTTATTACATAACAACATTAATACATTGATCGCAGGTTAAGTTCTTCACAGTGCATCTAGTTAAGTGCCAAGTCAACCATTTGCCCGACTATCTGAACTTGTATTTTTGTTTTATTTTGTTGATTCCCCCTAGGTAACTTCCAAGTGTTTTAACCAATCAAATGTTGTTAAGTCTGGGGAACCTTTTCTAGACTTGGATTCTCACGGAATTCTCACTCAACCCGACTGTCTGAATCTTTTTATCAAGTCAGTTACAATTATAACACAATACATTGGATTCTCACGGCTTCTACCCGACTATGTGGATTTATCACAACACCCATTTACTTAGATTCTCACGGCTTCTACCCGACTATATGAATCTGAGTCTCACGGCTTCTACCCGACTATGTGACTCTCTATATCTCAGATATCTTTACATGTTTACTTTTACATTTACAATAGACATTTATCATAAATTTAACGGAAATTCATACTCACACTCAGTCACTGATCTTAAATTTGGTTATCTCTATAATACAATATGCAGATTTTTGATTTAACAGGCTCTGCTTACCTTTTGTTTAGTCGACTTTTAGATCAGATTCCTGAGGTGAGATGAATCCCCGGCAGCTCCTTTTCAGGTCACCCGTCTCTCTGATCCGTCTCTCACTTAGTTTTAATTCCCCCTCTAATTAAAACTCAGAATTACATAGTTATACCTGTCACAAGAATTTAAAACATGGCCAAGAGGATTAAGTCCTCACCACATTAAAGCTCAGGCTTGGACTTAGGTACCGAGCGGCGACCAGTTAAAAAATAGTTATTAACCTGACCCGGATTTGCCAATTCAGCACGAGCTCCCGAATGATCAAGCTCAGTTTAATTCCGATGCTACCTAGAAGGGTGTCCGAGGCGTGTAAGAGGTTGCCAACAACTTACATCTTCAACTTACACTAACTTCTAGTCCCGGACACTGATACAAACTTGAACAGACACTTCAACCGTGCAGGATCCTTCTAGTTCTAGCAACTAGGCCCGCTTCTACGGTGGTCAATCATTTCTCATTTCTCATTACTCATTTCATCTCTTTTCATTCTTAGACTATATGACAAATATCTTTACATCAATGCCTTAGTATGCAACTTATATAATAAATTTAACAGAAATTCATACTCACACTCAGTCACTGATCTTAAATTTGGTTATCTCTATAATACAATATGCAGATTTTTGATTTAACAGGCTCTGCTTACCTTTTGTTTAGTCGACTTTTAGATCAGATTCCTGAGGTGAGATGAATCCCCGGCAGCTCCTTTTCAGGTCACCCGTCTCTCTGATCCGTCTCTCACTTGTCTCTTTTCTCTATCAACTTTTTATGGACCGAATTCAGAGAAGAAAACCATCCTCTGCTACCAATTTGTTGATAAAACAAGTTTACTGGAGAACTGAGACGAAGTAGAGACTCTGGACAGGGTGGATAAGGTTTAATTAAAAGCAATTTATTCAGAGGTAAAGATATCTGAAATAGCGTGCACGGACCCTTTCATCAAGCTCAAATGGAACTATCCGAAAGAAGCCCAGATAACAGAGTGCATAGACATTTTATACAAAGATAGAAAGTAGGTTGAGTCTGGAAGTTCTTGTCCTCTGGTTGGTTCTGGACAGGTTGTTGTCTTCTCAGATTGGTCCTGATGAGCTGGGCGTCATCCTTCTGAGTCTTATAGCAAAAGTTCTTTGTTATCAAATGTTCAGCTAAGCAGGAGATTTTGTGTGTGCGTAGTCAGCCCTCTGTCCTTGGTTATGTGTGTGTGTCTCATTATTTCGTGAAATGCGGACCCAAGCACTCTTTTGATCAAAGCCTTTCCTTATCAGTGTTTATGAAAGGTTTACGTCAGCCCTCTGTCCTTGGGTGTGTGTGTGTCTGTCTCTGTATCTGTTTATAAGTGTGTGAGAAACCCTGCTTAGAAAGAAGTTAGTTATAACAATGTAATAGCAATATGCTTGTGTTATTTTAAATGGTATTTATTACACTAGTTAATTCATATATACAGAAATATCATGTTAAAAACCAGAACACTACACTTCCTATGCATCATGTAAATACTCCAACACCGGTTCATCTCAACATCTAATGCCCTTCATCTGCATTGATCTGGTAAAACACAGGATAGGTGGAGTATTTCATCACATTACACTTCATTTCAACCAGTAGAGAATGTGAAACGCTTTATTGAAAAGCTCATTATCCAAGTGTTATAAATACAAGTTCAATCTGTACTTCAATGCACATCTGTTGTGAATTATAAAAACAGAGGAAGAAAGAGGAGGTGGAGAGAGAGGTGTAAAAGACAGAAAGGGAAAGAGGTAAGCACATAGGAGCAGGGAAGGCAGCACATGATTAATGAATCACAGTGCTACATAAATATTCTCTCAGTTTATCACAATTACATAAGTGTTTCTCGTCGGCCCAAAGGTTATCTTAAAAGAGGGTGAGGTGGCGATGATGGGACTGGGGGTTGGCATCCTCTCACATCAAAACATATCTGCAGACGAGAGACAGATGGAGAGAGAGAGCATGTTTAAGCCTTGTGTTTTTATTTTTTATTCTAACATTGTTAGTCATCAATCAGGAGGTGAAATGCAAAACTGACCTGGGATCATTAACTCTGGGACTACTGCATCTGTCTGTATTTCAATGTAAAGCATCTCTTTAATAATACTTCCTGTATAATATAAACTGACCTGGGATCATTAACCCTGGGACTACAGCATCTATCTGTATTTCAATGTAAAGCATCTCTTTAATAATACTTCCTGTATAATATAAACTGACCTGGGATCATTAACTCTGGGACTACTGCATCTCTCTGTATTTCAATGTAAAGCATCTCTTTAATAATACTTCCTGTATAATATAAACTGACCTGGGATCATTAACTCTGGGACTACAGCATCTTTGTCTGTATTTCAATGTAAAGCATTTCTTTAATAATACTTCCTGTTGACCTGACCAAGTGATCTCTCACCTCTGACCATGCTGTGACCTCTATGTAGCCAGTTCAGATGTAGGAGGGGTTCACCGACACAGCTGATATAACCTAGAGGATTTAGGGAGAAGGGGAGAGAGGGATGAAGTGAAGGAGAGAGACTGTTATTGAGAAAATAAGGTAGTTAAAGCCACAGTGTTCAACAGGAATCTGTGTGTGGCCTCACCTGGTGTCCACACCACACTAAGTGGCTGCAGAGTACTTTATGCTGAAAAACATGAATGGACCCACAAGGACAAACAATATAGCGTAGTTATAGAAATAATGAAGTGTCTTACTATTCTCTATGGTTGGCCCTCTTGCCTATTCTTTGAAGGTGGAAGGAGCCACAGTTATACACCTGAGCCTGCTTACTGCACAACACAATCCATCAATCAGATTGATACATGAGTGTGTAGGTGTGGGTTATAGGGTGTCCAATTGTTCAATTTTTTTTCAATATTAGTGATTTAAGATAGCCTGTTTTGTTTTGGCACAGACATCACACCCTTACCTAAACAGCACCCTCACCTGAGAAGTAGAAATCAAAGGGAGAGAAACTGAATTGAATAACTGCAGTTGACATAGCTAATTAAATGGAAGAATACTCTTATTGCAATGTGAATGGCTCTTAAAAGAGCCTTTGGTTGTGCATAGTGTAGTCTATAGTGTTGCCAGGGAACAGCACCCTCTTGAGGGGGGAGCTCAGTCAGAGAGCTGTTGAGGGACTGGTTAGGAAGAACACTTCTACAGCCAGAGAGGTGAGAGGTCACACATGGTTTAGATGGTAAATATTTATGTCCCCTTAGTGGTTCATCACGTCAGCTAAAGGGAATATGTTCCATCATCCATGTTTATTTACATTAGTGCAAATTGTCCACTCATATTGGTGTAATTTCTCACCCCATTTGGCTGTATGAAAGTTAATTTCCCCTCAGGCACACACATTTGTTCTTTGCTATTATGAAGGTCATTTGTGTAGAATGTACTTTTCCCCACTCATTCACCCCACCTCTTTAAGTTGCTTATTTATATTCAGTGGCCTGACTGCGTCCAGACTGTCAAAGGCCCATCCTGTTAGATCTGAACCTAATGGAGCTTGGAGTGATCTGATGACAGAAGTCACATTTAGGTACCAGGTGTAACTGAGGCCATAGATGCTCCATATCCATTACTTTTAATGTTTTATATAATATGACTAAAAGTGTTTCTTTCTGTGTTGCAGGAGCAGTCAAGAAATGGAACGGCAAGGCCACAGGACATGACATAAGCAGAGGTGTGGGAGACCACCTCAAGCCCCTGGTAGAGCCGGGGGTGGTGTTTACCACTCCACCAGCAGAGCTGTGGGAGACCACCTCAAGCCCCTGGTAGAGCCGGGGGTGGTGTTTACCACTCCACCAGCAGAGCTGTGGGAGACCACCTCAAGCCCCTGGTAGAGCCGGGGGTGGTGTTTACCACTCCACCAGCAGAGCTGTGGGAGACCACCTCAAGCCCCTGGTAGAGCCGGGGGTGGTGTTTACCACTCCACCACCAGAGCTGTGGGAGACCACCTCAAGCCCCTGGTAGAGCCGGGGGTGGTGTTTACCACTCCACCAGCAGAGCTTTGGGAGACCACCTCAAGCCCCTGGTAGAGCCGGGGGTGGTGTTTACCACTCCACCAGCAGAGCTTTGGGAGACCACCTCAAGCCCCTGGTAGAGCCGGGGGTGGTGTTTACCACTCCACCAGCAGAGGTGTGGGAGACCACCTCAAGCCCCTGGTAGAGCCGGGGGTGGTGTTTACCACTCCACCAGCAGAGCTGTGGGAGACCACCTCAAGCCCCTGGTAGAGCCGGGGGTGGTGTTTACCACTCCACCACCAGAGCTGTGGGAGACCACCTCAAGCCCCTGGTAGAGCCGGGGGTGGTGTTTACCACTCCACCAGCAGAGATGTGGGAGACCACCTCAAGCCCCTGGTAGAGCCGGGGGTGGTGTTTACCACTCCACCAGGCCTTCAGCAGGCTGGAAAAGTGGGATTGACACTGATTTTCATACTAAGATGGACCAAGAGTCTTATTGATATTTTTAAATCAAGCTTTATTTATACAGCACATGTCAGACATGGATACAACACAATGGCTTCACAGAAAAAAACTAAGAAAATAAACAGAAATATTTAGAAACACAAACATAAGAGGATAAAAATCAATAATACCAACTTAAAGACTAATGAGCATCCTAAGGAAATGCCATTGATTAAAATATTAAAATATCCAATCCAAAAATATAAGCTTGTTTTTTAGGATGGGCTCTGAAAGTCACTATGGGGTGTCCAATGAAAGTTGACTAGTAACAACAACTGGGACCTAAGAGACACCCACCATGAGACCCACTAAATCTGCCCAAGAAGAGGCAAACAAAAGAAATACCCACAATAAACTTAAAGACAGGAAGCAAACCAAAAAGGTGGCGCAACTACAGGTGTTGACTCTCCACATCTATCAAGACATCTGGAGCACTGGGCCAGACACTCTTAAATAGAACCTGGACCAGCTCAGGTGAAACACCTTCCCACTAACGAGATGGACAAGCCAGCACAGGTGTAACACATACTGACTAACGAGGTGACACCAATCAGTGCACCCAAGACACATTTCAGTTGAATGCATTCAGTTGTACAATCAATCAAATGTATTTATAAAGCCCTTCTCACATCAGCTGATGTCACAGAGTGCTGTACAGAAACCCAGCCTAAAACTCCAAACAGCAAGCAATGCAGGTGTAGAAGCACGGTGACTTGGAAAAACTCCCTAGAAAGTCCAAAACCTAGGAAGAAACCAGGCTCTGAGGGGTGGCCAGTCCTCTTCTGGCTGTGCCGGGTGGAGATTATAACAGAACATGGCCAAGATGTTCAAATGTTCATAAATGACCAGCATGGTCAAATAATAATAATCACAGTGGTTGTCGAAGGTGCAACAGATCTGCACCTCAGGAGTAAATGTCAGTTGGCTTTTCATAGCCAATCATTCAGAGTATCTCCACAACTTCCATTTCACATAATCATCTACAATGCTTCACCTTCTACAATATAAACATGGTGTCTACTGGCTGTCAACATTTAAAAACAAGAAAAAATACATATTTCTAAATAATAATATACAATCGTATTATTTTTTTCTACTTTTTCTTTCTATAGAAGCCTAAAACTCACTAGCTTCTAGAACTCTTGTCTTCCTAAAACTCACTAGCTTCTAGAACTCTCGTCTTCCTAAAACCCACTAGCTTCTAGAACTCTCATCTTCCTAAAACCCACTAGCTTCTAGAACTCTCGTCTTCCTAAAACTCACTAGCTTCTAGAACTCTCGTCCCCTTGGAACGAGCCCAAACAAAACTCAAATCAAATAGTATTAGTCACATGCGCCGGATACAACACTGGAACTCTTACTTACGAGCCCCCAACAGTGCAGTTTCAAAAAAACACAGAAAAGAATAAGAGATAAAACTAATCTCCAACACGGGAAAAACGTGTCAAAATAAATTGTGATCATGGTAACTCACTGGCTAAATGCAAAACACAAATCTATTTGACTGCCCACCCTTGAGATAATCAGCAACCAAGTTGTCCTTACCACGGACATGTCTGATTTCAAGAGGAAACTCCTGCGATATCCGTAGTAACTTTCCACCTCACTGCGGAGCTTCTTATTATATCCTGTACTATACTGGACAGAACATATACTGGACAGAACATATACTGGACAGAACATATACTGGACAGAACATATACTGGACAGAACATATACTGGACAGAACATATACTGGACAGAACATATACTGGACAGAACATATATTGGACAGAACATATACTGGACAGAACATATATTGGACAGAACATATACTGGACAGAACATATACTGGACAGAACATATACTGGACAGAACATATACTGGACAGAACATATACTGGACAGAACATATACTGGACAGAACATATACTGGACAGAACATATACTGGACAGAACATATACTGGACGTCGGGCAGAGTCTTATTTTCAACGTCTTTTGAATGACATTTTGATAAATGGGATTAGTGCAATGTCAAAACACAGTTTTAACGTGTCCAAATCAATAACCAATATGCAGAAACAGTTTGAAGTGTTGCATTTTGATTCAAGTGGGTCACCAACATGGTAAGTGTAACACAGCTCTTTTTTGTTAGTCACTTTTTGATAAATCTCATAAATAATACTTTCAATTCAGAGCCTGGACTTTTCCTCTTTTTCCCTAAAATCAATTTAACAAACGTTTAGGGTTCTACATTGTGACATCATTAAATAACTCCTACTACAATGTTAAAACATTCTACATTGTGACATCATTTCATTGATATCACGAAATAACTCCTTTGATCAGAGATCTTTGTCTCTTGTCAGCTATAAGGTTTCTCTCCTGTGTGTATTCTCTGGTGTAATGTCAGCTGGCCAGATCGACCAAAACTCTTCCCACATTGACCACAGCTATAAGGTTTCTCTCCTGTGTGAGTTCTCCGGTGTGATTTCAGGGTTTGTAGCTGAATAAATCTCTTGCCACATTGATCACAGCCTTAAGGTCTATCTCCTGTGTGTGTTCTCTGGTGTTTAGTCAGATAACTAGATGAAGTAAAACTTTTCCCACATTGATCACAGCCATAAGGTTTCTCTCCTGTGTGAGTTCTCTGGTGTTTAGTCAGATAACTAGATGAAGTAAAACTTTTCCCACATTGATCACAGCCATAAGGTTTCTCTCCTGTGTGAGTTCTTCGGTGTCCTGTCAGGCTGCTTAGCTGAGTAAAACTCTTCCCACATTGATCACAGCCATAAGATTTCTCTCCTGTGTGTGTTCTCTGGTGTACAGTCAGATGGCCAGATTGAATAAAACTCTTCCCACATTGACCACAGGTATAAGGCTTCTCTCCTGTGTGTGTTCTCTGGTGTGCAGTCAGATGGCTAGATGTAGCAAAACTCTTCCTACATTGATCACAGCTATAAGGCTTCTCTCCTGTGTGTGTTCTCTGGTGTATAGTTAGATTACCAGATGTAGTAAAACTCTTCCTACAGTGATCACAGCTATATGGTTTCTCTCCTGTGTGTACTCGCTGGTGTATAGTTAGATAGCTAGATCTAGTAAAACTCATCCCACATTGATCACAGGTATAAGGTTTCTCTCCAGTGTGTGTTCTATGGTGGGATTTCAGGGAGCTTGAGTGAGTAAAACTCTTCCCACATTGATCACATGTATAAGATTTCTCTCCTGTGTGTACTCGCTGGTGTACAGTTAGATAGCTAGATCTAGTAAAACTCTTCCCACATTGATCACAGCTATAAGGTTTTTCTCCTGTGTGTGTTCTCTGGTGTATAGTTAGATGGCTAGATTGACTAAAACTCTTCCCACATTGATCACAGCCATAAGGTTTCTCTCCTGTGTGAGTTCTCCGGTGTCCTGTCAGGCTGCTTAGCTGAGTAAAACTCTTCCCACATTGATCACAGCCATAAGATTTCTCTCCTGTGTGTGTTCTCTGGTGTGCAGTCAGATGGCTAGATTGACTAAAACTCTTCCCACATTGATCACAGCTATAAGATTTCTCTCCTGTGTGTGTTCTCTGGTGTACAGTTAGATTACCAGATGTAGTAAAACTCTTCCTACAGTGATCACAGCTATATGGTTTCTCTCCTGTGTGTACTCGCTGGTGTATAGTTAGATAGCTAGATCTAGTAAAACTCATCCCACATTGATCACAGGTATAAGGTTTCTCTCCTGTGTGTGTTCTCTGGTGTACAGTCAGAGAGCTAGATATAGTAAAACTCTTCCCACATTGATCACAGATATAAGGTTTCTCTCCTGTGTGTGTTCTCTGGTGTACAGTCAGAGAGCTAGATATAGTAAAACTCTTCCCACATTGATCACAGCCATAAGGTTTCTCTCCTGTGTGAGTTCTCCGGTGTCCTGTCAGGCTGCTTAGCTGAGTAAAACTCTTCCCACATTGATCACAGATATAAGGTTTCTCTCCTGTGTGTACTCGCTGGTGTATAGTTAGATAGCTAGATCTAGTAAAACTCATCCCACATTGATCACAGGTATAAGGTTTCTCTCCTGTGTGTGTTCTCTGGTGTACAGTCAGAGAGCTAGATATAGTAAAACTCTTCCCACATTGATCACAGATATAAGGTTTCTCTCCTGTGTGTGTTCTCTGGTGTACAGTCAGAGAGCTAGATATAGTAAAACTCTTCCCACATTGATCACAGCCATAAGGTTTCTCTCCTGTGTGAGTTCTCCGGTGTCCTGTCAGGCTGCTTAGCTGAGTAAAACTCTTCCCACATTGATCACAGATATAAGGTTTCTCTCCTGTGTGTGTTCTCTGGTGTACAGTCAGATGGATAGATTTAGCAAAACTCTTCCCACATTGATCACAGCTATAAGATTTCTCTCCTGTGTGTGTTCTCTGGTGTATAGTTAGATAGTGAGATCTAGTAAAACTCTTCCCACATTGATCACAGGTATAAGGTTTCTCTCCTGTGTGTGTTCGCTGATGTATTTTAAGTTCTGATGAAGATTTGCAACATTTCCCACAGTCAGAGCAGCAGTGAGATTTCTTCCCTGTGGATCTCTGCTGGTGTTTCTTGAGGTCTGATGTGGAGAGACTCTTCTCTGCCTCGTCAGCATCATGATGTTGTTGAGACTCCCCAGAGGATCCACGATAGTCCCGTCTCTCTCCTGTGTGAATGACAATGTCAGACAGAAGGTTAAAGGCCCACAACAGCAGAAATCTCCAGATTTTAGTTTTTCACAATGTATTCTGAATGTGAATGGGGGGAAACTCAGGGGAGTAACCTCCATGTCCAGGTTGCTTATGAGTGCATTTCACACTACTTTGGATTATAATTGTAAGGCTCGTTTGAATGTCCTGCTTAATATAAGGTATGTGTCATCATCGCAAATCAACCGCTTTGTACTTAAAAACCACTTCAACCAGTAAAATGCTCTTTGGCTAGCTTTTCCATCAGCCTGACAATGAGGGTTTGTACACTGTTTGCCAAATTGGCCCATAACTTCACCTAACAACAAATATAGGAAAATAGCTCTGTGTGTTGTACAATAGCCTATCCATCAAGGAACAGTTATCTACACATTATGAGCTAAGTATCTCCGTGTCCAAACAGACTAATGGGACCCTACAGTAAATCAAGCAGACAATAACATTATAAACACCAATTTGTTAGGGATGTTGGATCTAACGTGGAGCACGGCATAACTGTCTTTACCAGAGTAATGAATGAAGAAGCACTTTGGTTGTTGTAGCATGTCGTGATGTTTGTAATTTGACTGGCATTCAGAAAATGATTTCCTGGATCAGCTGATGATAGTTGGCAGACCACCCAGACCTGACCCCACAAGATACGCCAGTTTTGTCAATTTATTAAATTGTCTTTCATTTGAAACACTCCTGTCAATGTTGAGTAAGGACGCACACCTGATTGCGCATATAAAAGTAGGATTAGTCTACCTGCCTATAAATGTGCCCATTTGGGGATGTCTGATAGTATTTCTGATTGTCTTAACCTGTTATGGCTGCAGCCCGACACCGGTACACTTATGACAACATCCAGCTCAAGTGCAGGGCGCGAAATTCAAAAGATAGTTTTTTAAAATATTTAACTTTCACACATTAACAAGTCCAATACAGCATTTGAAAGATAAACATCTTGTGAATCCAGCCAACATGTCCGATTTTTAAAATGTTTTACAGGGAAGACAAAATATGTAAATCTATTAGCTAACCACGTTAGCAAAAGACACCATTTTTCTTACTCCATCAGTTTCTTACTCCATCACTAGCTATCACAAATTCGACCAAATAAAGAAATAAATAGCCACTAACCAAGAAAAAACTTCATAAGATGACAGTCTGATAACATATTTATGGTATATCATATGTTTTTTTAGAAAAACGTGCATTTTTCAGGTATAAATCATAGTTTACATTTCAGCTACAATCAGAAATTGCACCGAAAGCAGCCATAATATTTACAGACACCAACTTCAAATACCTAATTACTCATCATAAAACATTTCTGAAAAATATATAGTGTGCAGCAATTGAAAGACAGGCATCTTGTGATTCCAGACAATATTTCCGATTTATTAAATGTTTTACAGCGAAAACAAAATGTAGCGCTATATTAGCATAGCAACAATAGCCAGACACACTTGGGCGCCCACGACCAGTAGACATGCACAACAGATCTATGAAATAACATCATAAAATGTTTCTTACTTTTCGTGATCTTCCGTCAGAATGTTGGACATGGTGTCCTTTGTCAAGAACAGTCGTTGTTTGGATTAAAAACGTTAATTTTCCCTCTTCATTTAGCATGGGCACGAGCCGAGTGGCACGGATCTCTCAAACGTAAAAAAAGTAACAGAACGGAACACGGCAAAACTCCCGAAAAAATTTCAATAATCTGATTAAACTATATTGAAAAAACATACATTACGATGATATGGTCACATTTATCAAATAATATCCGAGCCGGAGATAGTTGTCGTCCGAAACGGCAGCAAAACATAAGGCAATCTCACTTCCAAGTCGCGCGCCTCAGAGTACCGGAAGTGGACGGTCAAGTCAAAGAAGTTGGTTTTATTCCACCTCTGAACGAGATAATCAAGTCCTTTCTGCTCTCACTTCCACATGACACCCAGAGGAAGGCCTATGAGGTGTAAGTAGGGTCCTACGTATGATGACCATGTATAGGCAGAACGTTGAAGAGAGCATAGATTTCTGACATTCTACTTCCTGGTCAGGGAAAGTGCTGCCAAATGACTTCTGTTCCACTTAGAGAAAAATTTCAAACGGTTTTAGAAACTAGAGATTGTTTTCTATCCAATAGTAATAATAATATGCATATTGTACGAGCAAGAATTGAGTACGAGGCCGTTTGAAATGGCCACCTCTTTCCAGGTTATTCGATTCTGCCTCTTCAGCCATAACAGGTTTTAACGCACCACCACTAATGAGTTGTGGAGCTTCTCAAAGTAATTTTTTCGTCACCAAAGCAAGTAAACAAAGTCTTAATGAAATCAATTGCGAATGACAATAGTTCCTCAAAGTATTTTCGTAAAATATTTCCAGCTCTCGCCCTTTCACCATTCGGCACTTGATTGGTTACACTTCTCCTTCCCCCATCCCTCAGCTGTTTACCAAACCAAGTCTCTGGGCAGCCATTTTGTTGCTGTTTAAAAAACCCACACAACCCAGCAATCTGCAGTTCAAACAATAACAAATCTGTCATTCCACCACTGTTTTGGTAATGAAATGATTATGGGGTTGGAGAAATGTAACTAGAGACAGACAGACCTATGGATGCAAGGACTGACCATCCATGATATCAACATTATAATTTTAACCATGTTGAGGCTATACAGTGTTGCTTTACATTATTTCTAAAAATTGTAGTAAAAAAAGCTTATTCTGGGTTCTGATGGGGTAAACAGTTGAACTAAGCTCATGAGTCATGTGTTATATTCTTCAAGAATCAATGGCTATAAATAAATAATTTAAAAGTCACAATATGGATGTAGCAATTGCAGATTTCCCCTTTAAAACCAAAAATCAGTTCAACAACCGCAGAGTTTGTGCCTCTATATTTAAGACAGTACTTACTAGTGTTAATCAGGGAACGGTTTCCCAAAACCATCTTATGGCTAAATTCATCGTTAGAACCATTGGATGCCTTAAGATGTGTTTGGGAAACCGGGCCCAGAAATCCAGTTTCCTCCTCTTCTTCCTCCAACTTTTTCGATGTAACAATCATCTCTCCCTCCTCTTTCACTCCATAAACTGCATCCTCCTCCTCTTTCACTCTGAACGCGTCTTCCTCTTCTTTCACAGTAACGGCCTCACTCGCTACTTCTTGTTTTACTGTGATATCCTCATCTCCTTTAGCAGGAGAAGAGTAGCTTAGTGACCGCATGGTCAGGGATGTTAGCTAGCTAGGCTAATGCTAACTTAACCAGCCCGCTAGCTGACTAATAACAACACCGTAAATATGAAATTAAATCGGATAACTAACTAGACGACAGAAGTGGGTTTAAAACACAGTGGCTAATATACACTAAGGCGTCTAAAGAGCTATATTGGTTCGGCTATTTTGTCTAGCAAGCTACCGAGGTGGCTGACTGACCGTTGTTGCTGCTGAAAGAAGCGTTCCGTCCACTAGATTATACGTCACACCAACAGCATAACCTTAAAGTCGCAGATCGCCATCTGTTGACTGGAGTGGGTAACGCAGTTGAGTAAAATGTATATTTTATCTTCAGACAACAAGTTGAAGTGTAGGGAGCATTAGTTTTTACTCACCAGTGTAACAATACAGTGTGGTTAAAGACTTAGTAACTTAGTTGGAGTCACGATATGGTTACCTATAAGTACAAACAGTTATGTTTTTGCGTTATTACATATTCTTTTTACTTATTTCGGGAAATCTTCTAAACTACCCACAATGCACTATTTCCCAAGGTCATATGGATGATCTACTCTGTGCTACTGAGTTTGTATGCCAGTGTAACGGTGTAATGAAGCTACATGTTTTAAATATATTTAACCTTTATTTAACTAGGCAAGTCAGTTAAGAACATATTCTTATTTACATTGACGGCCTACCCCGGCCAAACCCTAACCCAGACGATGCTGGGCTAATTGTGCGCTGCCCTATGGGACTCCCAATCATGGCCTGTTATGATACAGCCTGGATTTGAACCAGGGTCTGTAGTGACGCCTCTAGCACTGAGATGCCATACCTTAGACCGCTGCGCTGCTCGTGTGTGTGTTTACATTACACTCGGTGTAATACACTCAGTGATAAAGGTATTGGATTCTGGGTAATCCACACCAGGTTTTTGGAAATTGAGTGGTCCTGGGATAGAAATGTATAAAGTTGACATTACATCATAAAATCCACGTTTTAAATCACACATTAGCGATTTATGTTTTAAGAACTACTGTTGTTGGTTTGGTGTCAAGTAAGCCTCTCTTTATATGTTATTTGCCAAATCTCAGTTTTCCATGTGGGTTTTATGCTAAAGTTCCCTCTTTCAAGTTGGTATCTAACTGGAAAATGCATCTTCTTTAGGAGTGCTATTTTTACACTGTCGACTACTTATCATTCATCCACACTGTGTGTCTCATCAATGCAGGTCATTTATGACAAATGTATAAAGTATATGTTTTATAAATTCATGAACACCATCCAGTTTATCAGCCCTGTTTTGTTAGTTTAGGTGTATTATACTTCCTCACCACCAGAGGGGGACATTGAGTAAATCTTCAGGTTAATTTGATATATTTTGATAGTAAAATGGAAGACAGTTTATTCTGATGTAGTGAATATGAGACACATGGAAACAATGTATTTATTTTATTATAGTAAATTAGGAATTAGTAGGAATTGTTAAATCCACTATACGATCACAATAACTTCGATAGACATTTCAATTGTTTTTTTGTTAGTATATTATGGGGCAGATTTATGTAGAATTGCTGTGGGAGTGCTATTTATATCCCGTCACTACTGATCATTCATCCATACTGTGTGTGTCCCATCATTGCAGCTTTGGAAATAAATTAACTATCCATCCATTGCTCCTTCCTGTGTTGACTCGATGACTTGAGAGGCCAGGAAGGTCACACTAGCTCGATAGGTTGATATCTAGCTCAAGCGTCACCTCATGCTTTTCATTAACTGTGTGGTTGTGTTATCTAGTGGGAACCCGTTAGCACGGTAGGCTCTGGTGCCTTCTTGCCGTGGGCTCAAGACGACAGAGGAAATCAACCTGCTTGCTCCTTTTTGTATTGTCAACTTTTCGATGGGGATGTTATGTTTGATACCGGAGGTACGAGGCCTTGAAAGCATTAAACTTCAAAGCAGTGTGCCGATGCCTGTCTCACTTTATCAGGAGCACGTCATCAATGACGTCTGAAGATTCGTTTCATCGAACAACCACCTGATTGGTTTGGTTTGGTTCGACACTGCAGGCGACTGCCAACTGACTGCTCTACAAATCACCTTACATCATAAATAACTACTCATTATTATTGAAGCAGTGTGTCACTTTATCAGCATTGTTCAATGACTTCTGAAGGTTAATTTTCTCCCATCATTCTGTTTGTCTCTGATCTTTTGATCTGCAAACACGTTTAGGTTTTGTTAGTTTGGTTCTAAATGGTCTCGGTGCTGGTTGGCTACGCTGGTTAGGCTAATAGCTAGTTGGCTAAATAGCTAACGTTAGCTGGTTGGCTACGCTGGTTAGGCTAATAGCTAGTTGGCTAAATAGCTAACGTTAGCTTGGTTGGCTACGCTGGTTAGGCTAATAGCTAGTTGGCTAAATAGCTAACGTTAGCTGGCAGGCTAAGATAACTGCATATAGCTAATGTTAGCTGGCTGGCTAAGATAACTGCATAAAGCTAACGTTAGCTGGCTGGCTAAGATAACTGCATATGGCTAACGTTAGCTGGCTAAGATAACTGCATATAGCTAATGTTAGCTGGCTGGCTAAGATAACTGCATATGGCTAACGTTAGCTGGCTAAGATAACTGCATATAGCTAATGTTAGCTGGCTGGCGCAGATAACTGCAAAAAGCTAATGTTAGCTGGCTGGCTAAGATAACTGCATATAGCTAACATTAGCTGGCTGGCTAAGATAACTACATATAGCTAACGTTAGCTGGCTGGCTAAGATAACTGCATATAGCTTATGTTAGCTGACTGGCTAAGATAACTGCATATAGCTAATGTTAGCTGGCTGGCTAAGATAACTGCATATAGCTAATGTTAGCTGGCTGGCTAAGATAACTGCATATGGCTAACGTTAGCTGGCTAAGACAACTGCATATAGCTAACGTTAGCTGGCTGGCTAAGATAACTGCATATGGCTAACGTTAGCTGGCTAAGATAACTGAATATAGCTAATGTTAGCTGGCTGGCTAAGATAACTGCATATGGCTAACGTTAGCTGGATAAGATAACTGCAAAAAGCTAATGTTAGCTGGCTGGCTAAGATAACTGCATATAGCTAACGTTAGCTGGCTAAGACAACTGCATATAGCTAACGTTAGCTGGCTGGCTAAGATAACTGCATATGGCTAACGTTAGCTGGCTAAGATAACTGCATATAGCTAACGTTAGCTGGCTGGCTAAGATAACTGCATATGGCTAACGTTAGCTGGCTAAGATAACTGAATATAGCTAATGTTAGCTGGCTGGCTAAGATAACTGCATATGGCTAACGTTAGCTGGATAAGATAACTGCAAAAAGCTAATGTTAGCTGGCTGGCTAAGATAACTGCATATAGCTAACGTTAGCTGGCTGGCTAAGATAACTGCATATAGCTTATGTTAGCTGGCTGGCTAAGATAACTGCATATGGCTAATGTTAGCTGGCTGGCTAAGATAACTGCATATAGCTAATGTTAGCTGGCTGGCTAAGATAACTGCATATAGCTAACATTCTTTGATATTTGGTTAGATGGAATTGTGTATTTACAGAACTTTGGTTTACTTAAATCAGTCAAGTCATGAGTGCAAATTATTGGTTTAATTTAAAGTTATACATTTTAAGTTATTTCTGTTGTAGTATACATCATAGGGAATAGGCTGGTCCTCCATTCTACATTAACATTGTGGGGAATAGAGTTTGAAAACAGCAGTTCTTTATATTATTATAAAATTAAATCATTATATCATCAGGAGTCAGATGTGAAGGAGGAGGTTGATCATCAGGAGTCAGATGTGAAGGAGGAGGTTGATCATCAGTGAACCTCTAGGATTGTGGCTGGGCTGGCGTTTCCACTTCCAGCTTGTTCATATATTTTGATACATTGAATGTTGATATTGTGAAACTATGTTATATATTTGTACCTTCTGTTTCATGAAGTGATGTCACTAAGTACTGCCCCTATATATACAATGCATTCGGAAAGCATTCAGACCCCTTCACTTTTTCCACACTTTGTTACGTTACAGCCTTATTCTAAAATTGATTCAATCATTTTTCCCCCTCATCAATCTACACAATACCCAATAATGACATCACAATACCCCATAAGACATCACATTTCCCCATAATGACATCACAATACCCCATAATGACAAAGCAAAAACAGGTAAATAAATGAAATAATTTGATTTCCTTTAAAAAAACAAGGACATTTCAAAGTGTCCCCAAACTTTTGAATGGTAGTGTACATCTACATGATGTATTGTTACACCATGTAGGAGCAGTATAGACCTAGTCTGTTCAATATATACATCTACATGATGTATTGTTGCACCATGTAGGAGCAGTATAGACCTAGTCTGTTCATTATATACATCTAAATGATGTATTGTTACACCATGTAGGAGCAGTATAGACCTAGTCTGTTCATTATATACATCTACATGATGTAATGTTACACCATGTAGGAGCAGTATAGACTTAGTCTGTTCATTATATACATCTACATGAAGTATTGTTACACCACGTAGGAGCAGTATAGACCTAGTCTGTTCATTATATACATCTACATGATGTATTGTTACACCATGTAGGAGCAGTATAGACCTAGTCTGTTCATTATATACATCTACATGATGTATTGTTACACCATGTAGAAGCAGTATAGACCTAGTCTGTTCATTATATACATCTACATGATGTATTGTTACACCATGTAGGAGCAGTATAGACCTAGTCTGTTCATTATATACATCTACATGATGTATTGTTACACCGTGTAGGAGCAGTATAGACCTAGTCTGTTCATTATATACATCTACATGATGTATTGTTACACCATGTAGGAGCAGTATAGACCTAGTCTGTTCATTATATACATCTACATGATGTATTGTTACACCATGTAGGAGCAGTATAGACCTAGTCTGTTCATTATATACATGATGTATTGTTACACCATGTAGCAGCAGTATAGACCTAGTCTGTTCATTATATACATCTACATGATGTATTGTTACACCATGTAGGAGCAGTATAGACCTAGTCTGTTCATTATATACATCTACATGATGTATTGTTACACCATGTAGGAGCAGTATAGACCTAGTCTGTTCATTATATACATCTACATGATGTATTGTTACACCATGTAGGAGCAGTATAGACCTAGTCTGTTCATTATATACATCTACATGATGTATTGTTACACCATGTAGGAGCAGTATAGACCTAGTCTGTTCATTATATACATCTACAGTATGTATTGTTACACCATGTAGGAGCAGTATAGACCTAGTCTGTTCATTATATACATCTACATGATGTATTGTTACACCATGTAGGAGCAGTATAGACCTAGTCTGTTCATTATATACATCTACATGATGTATTGTTACACCATGTAGGAGCAGTATAGACCTAGTCTGTTCATTATATACATCTACATGATGTATTGTTACACCATGTAGGAGCAGTATAGACCTAGTCTGTTCATTATATACATCTACATGATGTATTGTTACACCATGTAGGAGTAGTATAGACCTACAGTAGCTAGCTACTTATTTAGATTTAGTTTGACTTAATGTAACTGCCTTAAATGTGCTTAAATGTGATGTTTTATTCACCCTAATCAATCAATACTTTATTGTCTTTGTATGTGTCAATATAATAGTATTATTTAATTCAACCATTTAAAATAATCTTTGTCTGAAAATAAAATATGATCCTCAACTGCGTTTCCCCTCCAGTCAGCAGACGGCGATGTGCGTCTTTCAGGCGATGCTGCCAGCGTGACGTATAATCTAGTGGACGGTTCTTCCTAAACAGCTCGTCAACCACCTCGGTAGCTTGCTAGCCAACATAGCCGAAAGATTCAAGCTATTTATACGCTTTCGGTGTATATTAGTTACTGTGTTTTCGACACACTTCTGTCGTATCTACTTGTTAACCTATTTAATTTAATATTACGTTATTTTGTATTAGTCAGCTATAGTAGCTGGCTGGTTAAGTTAGCACTAGCCTAGTCGCTAATGATAGCTAGCTAGCTAACATCCCCGAACATGAGCTCCCTAAACTACTCCACTCTTGTTAAAGAAGAGGAGGTCTGCTGGACGGAGAAAGAAGCTCTGGGGCTGAACATTGTCGTGAAAGAGGAGAAGGAAGAAGAGGATGTCACAGTAAAACAAGAAGTAGAGGTTGAGGCTGTTATAGTGAAAGAAGAAGAGAAAGACGTTTCAATGAAAGAAGAGGAAGATAAGGAGGATGATGTAGTTTTTGGAGTGAAGAAGGAAGGAGAGATTACTGTCACATTGAAAGATAAAGAGGTGGAGATAGGAGATCTGATTAACACCAGTAAGTACCACCTTAAATGTGTTTTTAACTTAGGATATTCAGAGTTGGCTCGTCAATACTTCTTCAACGGAGGGCCCAGGATGATGACTGATATGTCTAGAATCAGACGACGTAGAGAGCAAGCTACCCCTTGTTTTCTCTGTTCCGTTTACAAAAAGTGACTTAATATATAGATTTTAGAAGGGACTATCTTCTGACCGCAGACTGGGGGGCACGGCATGTAGTGATTTTCATGTAGTGATGTTTTACTGCACACCGTGTCCCCCAATAGTGCCATGTGAGAGTTGGGTTGGCTACACCAAAGATTATGGATATACTGACAAGATGTCTCGCCGCCCAAACAAGGGGAGTTGTTGTCCACAAAGCGGCACTGTGGGTTGTCTATCTCCCGCCTATCCTTTCTTTGGATTGGTGGATTCATCTTATTATTGTAATCTATTGTTTATATTCTATGAGGGTTGTTGAAGTCAACTGCCTGTATTCAATGGAGAGAGATGCTAAGCTATTAGCATGAATATGTACCGCCTGTATTCAATGGAGAGAGATGCTAAGCTATTAGCATGAATATGCATAGCGATCTGGAGACAACTCCTATAGTGTTTTTATCAAGCGTTCTGAAGCGATACGCCATCCCATCTGGTTTCCCCTTAGTGGTACTATCATTTGTTTTTCAACAGGACAACGACCCCACACACCTCCAGGCTGTGTAAGGGTTATTTGACCAAAACTAACATGAATATGCACCGCCTGTATTCAATGGAGAGAGATGCTAAGCTACTAGCATGAATATGCATAGCGATCTGGAGACAACTCCTATAGTGTTTTTATCAAAGTTGTCGGTATGTCACGTGTCCACATAACAACTTAAGCATTACTAAACTTCTTTCCACATTGGGTTGATAATTGTTTTACTTGGATACAACCTACTGTAGCCTACTGGCATGACCTAGAGAGATACAACCTACTGGAGCCTACTGGCTTGACCTAGAGAGTTACAACCTACTGTAGCCTACTGGCATGACCTAGAGAGATACAACCTACTGTAGCCTACTGGCATGACCTAGAGAGATACAACCTACTGGAGCCTACTGGCTTGACCTAGAGAGTTACAACCTACTGTAGCCTACTGGCATGACCTAGAGAGATACAACCTACTGTAGCCTACTGGCATGACCTAGAGAGATACAATCTACTGTAACCTACTGGCATGACCTAGAGAGTTACAACCTACTGTAGCCTACTGGCATGACCTAGAGAGTTACAACCTACTGTAGTCTACTGGCTTGACCTAGAGAGTTACAACCTACTGTAGTCTACTGGCTTCACCTAGAGAGTTACAAACTACTGTAGCCTACTGGCATGACCTAGAGAGATACAACCTACTGTAACCTACTGGCATGACCTAGAGAGATACAACCTACTGTAGCCTACTGGCATGACCTAGAGAGTTACAACCTACTGTAGTCTACTGGCTTGACCTAGAGAGTTACAACATACTGTAGTCTACTGGCATGACCTAGAGAGAAACAACCTACTGTAGCCTACTGGCATGACCTAGAGAGTTACAACCTACTGTAACCTACTGGCATGACCTAGAGAGATACAACATACTGTAACCTACTGGCATGACCTAGAGAGATAAAACCTACTGTAGTCTACTGGCATGACCTAGAGAGAAACAACCTACTGTAGTCTACTGGCTTGACCTAGAGAGCTAAAGTTGTTCAATTCCTGGATTTTAAATGAATATTTTCCACTAATAATGATAATTTGTGTCTTCCTATCCACATGTGGGATCCCTCTCCTTTGTCTTCCTCTCTACACCAATAATAGACAACTACTGTGGGATCCCTCTCCTTTGTCGTTACTTCTACACCAATAATAGACAACTACTATGGGTCTCCCAATCACGGCCTGATGTGATACAGCCTGGATTGGAACCAGGGACTGTAGTGACGCCTCTTGCACTGAGATGCAGTGACTTAGACCGCTGCGTCCGTGTGTGTGTTTAACTTTTTAACTGTACTAGAATGTTAAAAGGCCACTAAAAATGTAAATATCGGTTATCGGCATCGTTTTTTGGGGGCAAGGAAAATATTGGCCAAAAATGTGATTTCGGTGCATCCCATTATTCTAAAGTTGATGATTATTTTTTAAATCCTCATCAATCTACACACAATACCCCATAATGCCATCACAATACCCCTTAATGCCAAATCAAAAACAGGTTTAGATTTTTTGCAAATGTATTAAAACTATTCCCCAGGATAACTAGTCTGAGTAATGTAAGATGTAAGATCCCAGGATAACTAGTCTCAGAGTAATGTAAGATCCCAGGATAACTAGTCTCAGAGTAATGTTAGATCCCAGGATAACTAGTCTGAGTAATGTAAGATCCCAGGATAACTAGTCTCAGAGTAATGTTAGATCCCAGGATAACTAGTCTGAGTAATGTAAGAGCCCAGGATAACTAGTCTCAGAGTAATGTAAGATGTACGATCCCAGGATAACTAGTCTCAGAGTAATGTTAGATCCCAGGATAACTAGTCTCAGAGTAATGTAAGATGTACGATCCCAGGATAACTAGTCTCAGAGTAATGTTAGATCCCAGGATAACTAGTCTCAGAGTAATGTAAGATCCCAGGATAACTAGTCTCAGAGTAATGTAAGTCTCAGATAGTTTTAACCCATTACAGTCTAAGCCCTGTCTGAGGGGGAGGTTCTTCTAAGCTATATGGAATTGTTTTAAGAAGATTTAAACAACATGAAGGGCTTCCCCTGGATTGTACTCTTCTAAGAAGGTTATACCAAGGATCATTTTGCTATTTGATTTTGAACTGTAAGACCCATGGAAGTATCAACAATAGATATTTATCCAAACTGCTATTACCCATAGTAACACATTGGATAACATTCACAACATGGAACAACAGTAACCATAGTAACACATTGGATAACATTCACAACATGGAACAACAGTAACCATAGTAACACATTGGATAACATTCACAACATGGAACAACAGTAACCATAGTAACACATTGGATAACATTCACAACATGGAACAACAGTAACCATAGTAACACATTGGATAACATTCACAACATGGAACAACAGTAACCATAGTAACACATTGGATAACATTCACAACAGGAACAACAGTAACCATAGTAACATTGTTTCCCCCAGAACATCTAAAGGAAGTTTGTTCTGAAGTGTCTGTCTGATATCTAAGAGGTGTAAAAAATTATATCTATATTTTTACATGTCTTTAACCCCCTTTTTGTCACTTAAATCTTTCCACATTTTGTTACGTTACAGCCTTATTCTACAATTGATTAAATAAATAAATAAAAATCCTCATCAGTCTACACACAATACCCCGTAATGACATCACAATATCCCGTAATGACAAAGAGAAAATAGGTTTGGAGAATATTTTTTACATTTTATTAAAAATAAATAACAGAAATACCTTGTTTACATAAGTATTCAGACCCTTTGCTGTGAGACTTGAAATTGACCTCAGGTGCATCCTGTTTCCAATGATCATCGTTGAGATGTTTCTACAACTTGTTTGGAGTCCACCTGTGGTAAATTAAATTGATTGGACATGATTTGGAAAGGCACACACCTGTCTGGCTACCACAGCGTTCTGAAGCGATACGCCATCCCATCTGATTTGCGCTTAGTGGGACTATCATTTGTTTTTCAACAGGACAACGACCCCACACACCTCCAGGCTGTGTAAGGGCTATTTTACCAAGAAGGAGAGTGATGGAGTGCTGCATCAGATAACCTGGCCTTCACAATCACCTGACCTCAACCCAATTGAGATGGTTTGGGATGAGTTGGACCACAGAGTGAAGGAAAAGCAGCCAACAAGTGCTCAGCATATGTGGGAACTCCTTCAAGACTGTTGGAAAAGCATTCCAGGTGAAGCTGGTTGAGAGAATGCCAAGAGTGTGCAAAGCTGTCATCAAGGCAAAGGGTGGCTACTTTGAAAAATCTAAAATATATTTAGAATTGTTTACCACTTTTTTTGGTTACTCCATGATTCCATATGCGTTATTTCATAGTTTTGATTTCTTCACGATTATTCTACAATGTAGATAAATGGTAAAACAAATAATTATAACCC
The DNA here is from genome assembly GCF_016432855.1 of Salvelinus namaycush. NCBI lineage: Eukaryota > Metazoa > Chordata > Actinopteri > Salmoniformes > Salmonidae > Salvelinus > Salvelinus namaycush. Next base: position 608,833 of record NW_024060008.1, read on the forward strand.
TTGAATGAGTGGGTGTGTCCACTCGTTTGACTGGTACTGTATATCTCATGAATGTTTTTACATTCAGTTACATGAAGTCACTTTCTTACCACTTCTTCCATAGTCAAACATGTAAGGAAAGCTTTTTTTAAATCAAAGGGGATGCTGTCAAAAATGTATTGAATTCAAATGGATTTACCCAGCCTACAAAGCACTATAGCCACTCTGTGACAACCAGTTCTGCTCTTTTATTGAGGGATCTAGTCTAGATTAAACTTCATAGGAAGACAGTTTTATCATGTGGAGGTTTCATTTAGGTCTCTGTTTAACAACATACTCTGTGTGTCTTTGCAAGGAGAGAAACCAGACTCTCACTCTGACAGCGGGAAAAGTCCTTCAGGGGAACCAGACCCAGAGACGCCCAAACCAGTGAGACAACACCACTGCTCCCACTGTGAAAATAGTTTTTGCTGGTTAGGGAACCTAAAACTGCATGAGGACACACACGGGAGAAAAGCCTTACCAATGCTCCCAGTGTAGAAAGAGTTTTACTATGTTAACTAACCTGAAAAGCCATGAGAGAATACACACAGGAGAAAAGTATTTTCTGCTCCCAGTGTAAAAACAGATTTTCACGAATGGTGTACCTTGAAGCTCATGAGAGGATACAGAGGAGAAAAGTCTTTCCAATGCTCCCAGTCTGGAAAGGGTTTTACCTGGTCAAGTAGCCTGAAGGAGCATTAGAGGATAAACACGGTAAAAGTCCTACCACTGCTCTCTGTGTGGAAGGACATTCAGAGATCCTGAAATCAAATGAGAGAATAGAAAGGCTGTATTCTGACTTATATTTTTGACTGAGAATTTGTGTTTTTGTTTGTGCCACATGAAATCATATTGTGTATGATTACACCTGCCTATATAATGTCCCACAGTTGACAATGCATGTCAGAGCAAACACCAAGCAATGAGGTCGAATAAATTGTCCTTAGAGCTCCGAGACAAGATTGTGTCGAGGCACAGATCTGGGGAATGGTACCAAAAAATGTCTGCAACATTGAAAGTTCCCAAGAACACAGTGGCCACCATCATTTTTTAATGGAAGAAGTTTGGAAGACTCTTCCTAGAGCTGGCCACCCGACCAAACTACGCAATCGGGGGAGAAGGGCCGTTGTCAGGGAGGTGACCAAGAACCCGATTGTTACTCTGACAGAGCTCTAGAGTTCCTCTGTTGAGATGGGAGAACCTTCCGGAAGGATAACCATCTCTGCAGCACTCCACCAATCAGGCATTTGTGGTAGAGTGGCCAGACGGAAGCCACTCCTCAGTAAAAGGCACCTGACAGCCCGCTTGGAGTTTGCCAAAAAGGCACCTAAAGGACTCTCAGACCATGAGAAACAAGATTCTCTGGTCTGATGAAACCAAGATTAAACTCTTTGGCCTGAATGCCTTTAGGAAACCTCCAAGCTGGCTATCATGTGCCTTTTATTAAGGTGTATATCTAGATATATATACATATACATATATATATATAGTCTGTTCAACCTCTCTTTCGTATCGTCCGAGATTCCTAAAGATTGTAAAGCTGACGTGGTCATCCCCCTCTTCAAAGGGTGTGACACTCTAGACCCAAACTGTTACAGACCTATATCCATCCTGCCCTGCCTTTCTAAAGTCTTCGAAAGTCAAGTTAATAAACAGATCACTGACCATTTCGAATCCCACCGTACCTTCTCCGCTGTGAAATCCGGTTTCCGAGCTGGTCACGGGTGCACCTCATCCACGCTCAAATTACTAAACAATATCATAACCGCCATCAATAAAAGACAGTACTGTGCAGCCGTCTTCATCGACCTGGCCAAGGCTTTTGACTCTTTCATTCACCGTATTCTTATCAGCAGACTCAACAGCCGATAAGAACAACCGATCGCTGCCCGCAGCCGCCCGACTTGCATCACTACTCTGGACGGTTCTGACTTAGAATATGTGGACAACTACAATACCTAGGTGTCAGGTTAGACTATAAACTCTCCTTCCAGACTAATATTAAGCATTTCCAATCCAAAATTAAATCTAGAATTGGCTTCCTATTTCGCAACAAAGCATCCTTCACTCACACTGCCAAACATACCCTCGTAAAACTGACTATCCTACCGATCCTTGACTTCGGCTATTTCATTTTGAAAATAGCCTCCAACACTCTACACAGCAAACTGGATGCAGTCTATCACAGTGCGTGCCATCCGTTTTGTCACCAAAGCCCCATATACCACTGCTCTCGTCGGCTGGCCCTCGCTACATATTCGTCACCAAACCCACTGGCTCCAGGTCATCTATAAGTCTTTGCTAGGTAAAGCCCCGCCTTAACTCAGATCACTGGTCACCATAGCAACACACACTCGTAGCACGTGCTCCAGGAAGTATATCTCACTGGTCATCCCCAAAGCCAACACCTCCTTTGGCCACCTTTCCTTCCAGTTCTCTGCTGCCAATGACTGGAACGAAATGCAAAAATTGCTGAAGTTGGAGACATATATCTCCCTCACTAACTTTAAGCATCAGCTATCTGAGCAGCTTACCGATCGCTGCAGCTGTACACAGCCCGTCTGTAAATAGCCCATCCAACTGCCTACCTCGTCCCCATGTTTTTATTTACTTTTTTTCTCTCTTTTGCACACCAGTATTTCTACTTGCACAACATCATCTGCACATCTATCACTCCAGTGTTAATATGCTAAATTGTAATTACTTCGCTACTATGGCCTATTTATTGCCGTGCCTCCTTACTCCATTTGCACACACTGTATATAGATTTTTCTATTGTGTTATTGACTGTACGTTTGTTTATCCCACGTGTAACTCTGTTGTTTTTTTGTCGCACTGCTTTGCTTTATCTTGGCCAGGTCGCAGTTGTAAATGAGAACTTGTTCTCAACTGGCCTACCTGGTTAAATAAAGTTGAAAAAAAAAAAATGTAGGAATTGTTCATGACGTCCTCCAGTGATCTTTAAACTTTTCCTGTTGAAAAGTGATATATAAATACAGTAAAGTATAAACACACTAAAGGGAAACAAATAAATGTTTTGAGCAAAATAGTTTTTTTTTTTAGACAACTGCAAACTAGAAGGAGTGAGTGATGTCATAGTAAGGCCTTCAAGGAGTTGGCTTGATGGGAAGTCGTGATGTCGTCCAATAGGAGACTGATCTTCATGTGAATATTCATTATTCTTTTTTAAATCCTTCCTGTTCTGTCAAGTTGGTTGTTGATCATTGCTAGAAAGCCATTTTCAAGTCTTTCCATAGATTTTAAAGACGATTTAAGTCCAAACTGTAACTAGGCCACTCAGGAACATTCAATGTCATCTTGGTAAACTAATCCAGTGTAGATTTGGCCTTGTGGTTTAGGTTATTTTCCTGTTCCTACAGTTTTTTGTATTCAGATCTCTAAAATACACTCTACCTACGTAACATTTAGTGTCTCCTTATGTTACGCTGAGAAAACAGTTTTCATGGGCACAGAAATCCTAAATCATTTCAGAGTTTGCTAAATCCAATGGTTCTAACCGAGAGTTACCTTAACTTTATTGACAACACCCAAGTGGATACTGTCATTAATGTGGTTCTTCAATAATTACACATAATTCTTAATACTGTAGCTGTTTAGTTAGTCACATGTTCATCTATCATCAGCTGATCCAGGAAATCATTTTCTGAATGACAGTCACATGACAAACATCACGACATGCAACAACAACCAAAGTGCTTCTTCATTCTTTACTCTGGTAAAGACAGTTATGCCGTGCTCCACGTTGGATCCAACATCCCTAACAAATTGATGCTTATAATTTTATTGTCTGATTGATTTACAGTAGGTTCTCGTTAGTCTGTTTGGACACAGAGATACTTAGCTCATAATGTGTAGAGAACTGTTCCTTGATGGATAGGCTATTGTACAACACACAGAGCTATTTTCCTTTTATTTGTTGTTAGGTGAAGTTATGGGTCCTACAGTAGGTCTATGTTATTGTTAGGTGAAGTTATGGGTCCTACAATAGGTCTATGTTGTTGTTGTTAGGTGAAGTTATGGGTTCTACAGTAGGTCTATGTTATTGTTAGGTGAAGTTATGGGTCCTACAGTAGGTCTATGTTGTTGTTAGGTGAAGTTATGGGTCCTACAGTAGGTCTATGTTTGGTGAAGTTATGGGTCCTACAGTAGGTCTGTGTTATTGTTAGGTAATGTTTTGGGTCCTACAGTAGGTCTATGATTGGTGAAGTTATGGGTCCTACATTAGGTCTATGTTATTGTTAGGTAATGTTATGGGTCCTACAGTAGGTCTATGTTGTTGTTATGGGTCCTAGAGTACACTATGTATGTCATGCAATAACAACCAAAGTGCTTCTTCGTTCATTACAGGTATATTTGTTGTTAGGTGAAGTTATGGGCCAATTTGGCAAACAGTGTACAAACCCTCATTGTCAGGTTGATGGAAAAGCTAGACAAAGAGCATTTTACTGGTTGAAGTGTTTTTTAAATACAAAGCGGTTGATTTGCGATGATGACACAAACATTATATTAAGCAGGACATTCAAACGAGCCTTACAATTATAATCCAAAGTAGTGTGAAATGTACTCATAAGCAACCTGGAAATGGAGGCTACTCCCATGAGTTTTCCCCCATTCACATTCAGAATACATTGTGAAAAACTAAAATCTTTGCTCACCATTTTTGCTCCAGGCAGATATACTACATCCATAACTAGTGGTTTCCTCATTAGCAGATATACTACATCCATAACTAGTGGTTTCCTCATTACCAGATATACTACATCCATAACTAGTGGTTTCCTCATTACTAGATATACTACATCCATAACTAGTGGTTTCCTCATTACCAGATATACTACATCCATAACTAGTGGTTTCCTCATTACCAGATATACTACATCCATAACTAGTGGTTTCCTCATTACCAGATATACTACATCCATAACTAGTGGTTTCCTCGTTAGCAGATATACTACATCCATAACTAGTGGTTTCCTCATTAGCAGATATACTACATCCATAACTAGTGGTTTCCTCATTACCAGATATACTACATCCATAACTAGTGGTTTCCTCATTACCAGATATACTACATCCATAACTAGTGGTTTCCTCGTTAGAAGATATACTACATCCATAACTAGTGGTTTCCTCATTACCAGATATACTACATCTATAACTAGTGGTTTCCTCATTACCAGATATACTACATCCATAACTAGTGGTTTCCTCATTACCAGATATACTACATCCATAACTAGCGGTTTCCTCATTAGCAGGGAGGAGTTTCTACAACCAAATTTCATTTGCATCGCCCTCGTGCCGCAATTGTATTAAACACAGAAAGGGGCCTATATTGGAGACCAAAAGTCGTCTGGCACACTGCTTAGAGTTTCAACAACATGAATAACTTATTTCAAGTCTACAAGCTTAGATGTTACTACTAATGTGAAAACAAGACAAAATATGACTGTTCTTGCTCATTTTAAGACAAATGTCAAATAATCATTACATTCATTACAGACGTCAATTGTTGTACAACTTCATGGTTACGCTGTTGGCATCACTTTTTACAGTGGATTACAGCTGTTGTGGGCCTTTAACCATATGTCTGACTTTGTTGTTCACACAGGAGAGAGACGGGACTACCGTGGGTCCTCTGGGGAGCCTCAACAACCTCATGATGCTGACAAGGCAGAGAAGAGTCTCTCCACATCAGAACACCTCAAGAAACACCAGCAGAGATCCACAGGGAAGAAACCTCGCTGCTGCTCTGACGGTGGGAAGAGATTCACCTCCTCAGCAGGCATTAAAATTCATCAGAGAATCCACATAGTGGAGAAACCTTATAGCTGTACTCAATGTGGGAAGAGTTTTACTCATTCAACCAGCCTGATATCACACCAGAGAACACACACAGGAGAGAAATCTTATATCTGTAGCTGTGGTATATGTGGGAAGAGTTTTACTCATTCAACCAGCCTGATATCACACCAGAGAATACACACAGGAGAGAAACGAGAGAAACCGTATAGCTGTGATGAATGTGGGAAGAGTTTTTATACATCTAGCCATCTTATTGTACACCAAAGAACACACACAGGAGAGAAATCGTATAGTTGTACTCAGTGTGGGAAGAGTTTTTTTTACATCTAGCAATCTGAAGAGGCACCAGAGAACACACACAGGAGAGAAACCTTTTAGCTGTACTCAATGTGGGAAGAGTTTTACTCAGCTAAGCAACCTGATATCACACCAGAGAACACACACAATAGATAAACCATATAGCTGTCATGAATGTGAGATGAGTTTTATTAGCCTAAGCAGCCTGATGTCACACCAGAGAACACACACAGGAGAGAAACTTTATAGCTGTACTCAATGTGGGAAGAGTTTTAATACATCTGGCCAGCTGACTTCACACCAGATAACACACACAGTAGAGAAACGTTATAGCTGTGATCAATGTGGGAAGAGTTTTGTTCAATCTGGCAATCTAAAAGTACACCAGAGAATACACACAGGAGAGAAATCGTATAGCTGTAATCAATGTGACAAGAGATACTCTAATAAAAGGTGTCTGATCAAACATCAGAAAATACATGAAGGAGTTGTTTCATGATATCAATGAAATAATGTCACAATGTAGAATGTTTTAACATTGTAGTAGGAGTATTTTAATGATGTCACAATGTAGAATGTTGTAGTAGGAGTATTTTAATGATGTCACAATGTAGAACCCTAAATGTTTGCCCCCTGTTCTATTGATTTCAACATGATATGGATATTAGCCTCAGGGGGAAAATCCAGGCTCTGAATTGGAAGAGTACTATTTATGTGATTTAACAAAAAGTGACTAACACAAAAAAAGCTGTGTTACACTTACCACGTTGGTGACCCACTTGAATCAAAATGCAACACCTCAAAATGTAGCGAGCTGTTTTCTACAAATTGTCCTCTAACCAGGGATGTACACATTACTCCCAGATTCCGTGGTGTGGTTTTTGAGCTGTTAGTTTTAACAGGACGTGCAACCTCATCTCCCCTCTCGCACAATTGATTTCAACATGATATCGATGAGTGATGACAAATAAGTGTTGTGTTCCTTTGTTTAGCGACCCCTAAATTTAAATGCATCACTCCAAAATGTAGCTGACTGTTTTCTGCAGGTTGTCCTCTAACCAGTGAGCTAAATGATATATCCCAGTTCCATGTGTTTTTTTAGTTGTGTTAGTTTCAACAGCAAGTACAACCTGATTTCCCCCCTAATCGATATCATTGATTTATTGCTACTTGTCATAACAACAGTGTTTCTCGTGCTTGTGTCCATGGTGAGGACAACTTGGTTTCTGATTGTCTGAAGGTTGGGCAGTCAAAAAGTTTTGCGTTTGAGTTGCCATGGATCTTGTTTTGACTGCACGTTTTTCCGTTTTGTTTTTTGTTTGTTCCAAGTGGACGAGAGTTCTAGAAGCGGGTGGGGAAAAATGTAGTTTTTTTCTTGTTTTTAATTGTTGACAGCCAGTAGACAACATGTTTATATTGGTGAAGGTGAATCATTGTAGTTGATTATAATGTGAAATGAAAAAGAATTCTGTTGGTGTTAAGCATTCTTTTACAGTGTTAGTCTTTGGTTTTTCCATTTATGTTTTGAGGTTGGACTTCAGCAGTATAGCTCGTTAGCACGTAGGACGCACTGATTGGTGTCACCTCGTTAGTCAGTATGTGTTACACCAGTGCTGGCTTGTCCATCTCGTTAGTGGGAAGGTGTTTCACCTGAGCTGGTCCAGGTTCTATTTAAGAGTGTCTGGCCCAGTGCTCCAGTTGTCTTGATAGATGTGGAGAGTCAACACCTTTAGTTGACTCTCCACATCTAGTTTGCTTCCTGTCTTTAAGTTTGGTGTGAGTTTTTCTTTTGTTTGCCTCTTCTTGGGCAGATTTAGTGGGTCTCATGGTGGGTGTCTTTTAGGTCCCAGTTGTTGTTACTAGTCAACTTTCAGTGGACACAGAGCAAAACTGCAACATTATGTTATAATACTTTTATTGGATAAAATGGTTGTTTTATGCAACAGAATAGAGGGTTCTTAGAACTATGTGTGTTCTACTGAGGATGGGCCTCTGGGAGAAAACACTGACAGGAGATTTACAATGTATTTTGGGTGATAAAACCTAAAGGTACTGCATTCCAGAGCATCAGTTAATGTTTCTGTTCTATATGGTACCAGGGAGAGATGACCCCAGGGCCAGACCCTGGTCTCTACACAAAGAGTACAGTTTTTAAGTAATCCTTCTAACCCCCCCCCTTAAAAGAGTTAGATGCACTATTGTAAAGTGGTTGTTCCACTGGATATCATAAGGTGAATGCACCAATTTGTAAGTCGCTCTGGATAAGAGCGTCCGCTAAATGACTTAAATGTAAATGTAAATGTTTTTACAGCAGATGGTTATAATTCTCAGCAGACACTATCTTTCATACAAATCTTAACCTTGTGACCCGTTCTATACATCTGTTGTTCGTCATTTAGGTTGAAAGGGGTGTACCTTGGCCATAAAAGACCTTTGTACTTTTGTCTCGGGGCTCTCAACGAATCTCTGGGGGTGATTTGTCGACCAGCCATCATTATCGAAGAGCACTCAATTGATATGTTATAATTGTATTGACATGCTCCCTTATTAATAACTGAATAAAGATTTAGTTAAAGAATAACTCTGACTTGTGTGATAAGTTTGTCTCATTTGATATGAAAGAAATTAACCACATTTGGCGATGTGAATCTTCACTTGATGACCGCTCCTGACGATCTGGGTAAATCGTGCACGAGGGATCCCTCAAACTTGGGATCTCAGAGAGACCACACTTTGGGATCGGAGCAGATGGTACCACCTTTGATCTGAGAGCCAGTATAGATGACCATGAGATAGAAATGTGAAAATATTCCTGCAGTTTAAAATATTGTTGAAAAACAACTAATTGATGAGGTATGTTTGGGAATAGCATTGTTACTGTGATATGAGAGTTGTGTTACTGTGATATGAGAGTTGTGTTCCTCACAGAGATCTATAGTTCATCACGGAGATCCATAGTTCCTCACGGAGATCTATAGTTCCTCACGGAGATCTATAGTTCCTCCTAGAGATCTGTAGTTCCTCCTGGAGATCTATAGTTCCTCACAGAGATCTATAGTTCCTCACAGAGATCTATAGTTCCTCGCAGAGATCTATAGTTCCTCGCAGAGATCTATAGTCCCTCACAGAGATCTATAGTTCCTCACATAGATCTATAGTCCCTCACAGAGATCTATAGTTCCTCACAGAGATCTATAGTTCCTCACAGAGATCTATAGTTCCTCACAGAGATCTATAGTTCCTCACAGAGATCTATAGTTCCTCACGGAGATCTATAGTTCCTCACGGAGATCTATAGTTCCTCACGGAGATCTATAGTTCCTCCTAGAGATCTGTAGTTCCTCCTAGAGATCTGTAGTTCCTCCTAGAGATCTGTAGTTCCTCCTAGAGATCTATAGTTCCTCACAGAGATCTATAGTTCCTCACATAGATCTATAGTTCCTCACAGAGATCTATAGTTCCTCACAGAGATCTATAGTTCCTCACAGAGATCTATAGTTCCTCACAGAGATCTATATAGTTCCTCCTAGAGATCTATAGTTCCTCCTAGAGATCTATAGGTCCTCCTAGAGATCTATAGGTCCTCACAGAGATCTATAGTTCCTCACATAGATCTATAGTTCCTCACGGAGATCTATAGTTCCTCACGGAGATCTATAGTTCCTCACAGAGATCTATAGTTCTTCACAGAGATCTATAGTTCCTCACATAGATCTATAGTTCCTCACGGAGATCTATAGTTCCTCACGGAGATCTATAGTTCCTCACAGAGATCTATAGTTCCTCACAGAGATCTATAGTTCCTCACAGAGATCTATAGTTCCTCACAGAGATCTATAGTTCCTCACAGAGATCTATAGTTCCTCACATAGATCTATAGTTCCTCACGGAGATCTATAGTTCCTCACAGAGATCTATAGTTCCTCACAGAGATCTATAGTTCCTCACAGAGATCTATAGTTCCTCACAGAGATCTATAGTTCCTCCTAGAGATCTATAGTTCCTCACAGAGATCTATATAGTTCCTCACAGAGATCTATATAGTTCCTCACAGAGATATATAGTTCCTCACAGAGATATATAGTTCCTCCTAGAGATCTATAGTTCCTCCTAGAGATCTATAGTTCCTCACAGAGATCTATAGTTCCTCACAGAGATCTATAGTTCGTCATATAGAAATATTCTGAATCAGATGATTGACATGTGGATAATAAGCTTTGATATAACGTTCTGTTACTTCACTGCCACCATAGAAGATCACGGGGTGGTATTGAGAGGGGATGATAGTTTAGAAAGCAGCGGAAGGTCTATAGTTCCTGGGAGGCTTGATTTTGCCGTGGTCTCTGGGAGGTTAGAGTACCGTTGACAATCCGGTCATTGTCCGGGAAACAAACATTTATTTTGGCTATACACAGTTCAAAGAACTTCAATGTTTCGGCTGTTTTGCCTAGTAAACTACCAAGATGGCTGACTAGCTGTTGATGTTGAAGAATCGTCCCGTCCACTAGATTATACTTCACAGTACAGAATCACCTGAAAGACGCACATCGCCATCTGCTGACTGGAGTTGGTATCGCAGTTGAGAAAATACTTTCAGACAATAAGCTAAAAAGCGACTGCCCCTAAAAAACAACGACTCTCTTTGAAAACGGGCTATGTGGCATCAGAAACATTTATTATAGTGTAAAAATGTACTACAAAGTGCAGCTAAATATAATAACTTTGGTCATACCCAGTCAGCACGTGACGTCCAAGGACGTCGAATTATGGGCGATATCAGGTCTGTCTGTTGTGGTCGCTATTTCGCCCCACAATAGTCATCCCAAATTGGGCTGTGTATAACTATGTAAATGTCTCTCGGACAAGGTGACTTTTAACAATATACACTCTAAAAAGTAAAGGTTCCTGGAGAATCCTTTAGGGGTTTTTCAAATTTAAACTGTGGGGGAACCCCTAAAAGTTATTTGAAGAACGTTTTGTGGGAACCCCTAAAAGTTATTTGAAGAACCCCATATCATGGTTCATCAAAGAACCCTTTGGGGTTCATTTTTTAACTCCCTGTCCACCCTCCCTGCATTACAAAAACATATTTTAATAACAATATTGACTTAAATAATTAATTGTTTAATTAGTGGCACCACAAATGTGAATTAATATTTACAAAACAATTTACCAAACAAAACACATTACAAAATTGCAACATTTCTGCAAACATGTCAGACCATAATAAATAATACATTTACTTTGTATAGTGCTTTTCTTGACATTTAAAAAATATAAATAATGATGTACAATAAAAACAACATACATTAAAAATGAATCATAGGTAAACTAACAATATTGTAGACTTGATGCTAAATACAGATTTTTCAGCTTTAGTGTGTATATCGTATCCACTTAGTTATGTTAGGAAGTTTGCCATCTTTATGACCGGCCCTGGTAACTTCACCCCAACTTCTCTTATCCCCAGAACACAGTAACTTTAGAACATAAATAAAAAATACAGCCCTAGCAGAGCCCCAAGTCCCATTGGAACGTCCTCGAGGGCGTGGATGTTCTCCCCATCAAAGACCAGCGGGATTTCACTCTCATGGTGAAATGGATTTCCGCCGATGTGCAGTAAAGGAGTGAAGAGCGGTGAAATCTGTGTGTCAACAAAAGTAAGAAAAGATTAATACACACAATTAACAAAGAACACAAATGTTCAGCTGTAGTTTTATATCAGCATGCACACCTATGTTTATGAAGAAACAGATGATTGGTGCATAGGCATACCTTGTCACGGACATAAAGGCCACTCGGGTCCTCATTGAAGAGGTATGGCAAGAGCAGAATCGCTGCTGTGGTCTCCAGTCCTAGTAAAGTAAAGCAATGACATTACTACACTTGCTAATTTTATCACAAAATACATTAGAGAAAGGGAAGGAATAAGAGCAGATACCTCTTCTGTATTGTCCTTCAGGGACTGTCGAAATAGCAGGATGATGTCCTCACCCCTGCCTCGCCTCTCTACCTCTGATAGTCCTTGAATTATCTTTTTGTCTATATCCATTCCATGGACTTGATTAATTTCTGAGAAGATCTGAAAAGATAATTTGCACACATTTGTATGCTAATAGATTTCAGTTTGTAGTGACTGCTATGTAGGTTAAATGTACACTTCAAATGCAGCTGTCCTACAACATATCTGTACCTTCTTCTTGATCCCAATTGCATTGTGTCCATGTTCTGTCCTATAAGAAATTCAAAGGAAGAGAAAATGTGTCAAAGAATAGTCTTACAAGCATTAAAACATATATATATATATATAATATTGCGTACATGTAACGTTTCCAAAAATGGGATAGTATTGTCGTAACGTTTCCAAAATGGGATAGTATTGTACATGTAACGTTTCCAAAATGGGATAGTATTGTCCATGTAACGTTTCCAAAATGGGATAGTATTGTACATGTAACGTTTCCAAAATGGGATAGTATTGTCCATGTAACGTTTCCAAAATGGGATAGTATTGTACATGTAACGTTTCCAAAATGGGATAGTATTGTCCATGTAACGTTATGCCCCCTTGTGAGGTAATAGTATTGCATGCTGTAGCAGGCTATATAAAGAGGAAGACCTCCATTGACGATTCAGTTCGTTGTAACATCTCGTCTGGACAGGTCACCGTCCTTAGTTAGTTAGTTAACGTTAGCTAGTTCATTATCACAAAAGTGAGAACTGCTCTAGATTGGAAACTTACGTTAATGAGTGTAAAGCCATGTTGGCTTTATGGAAACGATATACAATATATGGGAAAGAATATAGTTGAGGGAAATAATCCAAACATAGTTCCACTTAGTTAGGACATAACGTTAGCTAGCTAGATAACGGTACTGTACTGTAGCTCATACAACGCCGACGGTCAAACCCGGCTTTCTAATATTTACGGTAATTAACTATAGTAACGTTATGGAAGATATTCACAGAAAACCATCATTGTCTTCGTTATTCATTAGTATGTTATATTATTATATATAAATTATTTCTAGACATATTCAGAGCCAAACATCAACCCAACTTAACCTTTTTAACTTGTTGTCGCATCCAAACTTGTCACCATCGTTTTCAGTTGCGAAGTTCCCGGAAGAAGTCCAGCAACAACGGAGGTTCCTCGATGAACCCACCTTCTAACAAGTTCTTTGAAGAACCTTTTGGGGCTGTTTTTCATTGACCAAGAACCCTCCGGTTCTTAGGGGATCTGAGAACAACTCCAGTTGAACCCTTCATTTTTAGAGTTGTAGTCGGCTCTATTTACTCTCAGATTCAAAACATGCTGATTAGCATCAACGATCAAGTCAGCTGCTGCTGCTCCAATACAGTATGAGGTGAGACGGTGAACTGACGTTGAACCGGGCAGTCAGCTGCTGCTGCTCCAATACAGTATGAGGTGAGACGGTGAACTGACGTTGAACCGGGCAGTCAGCTGCTGCTGCTCCAATACAGTATGAGGTGAGACGGTGAACTGATGTTGAACCGGGCAGTCAGCTGCTGCTGCTCCAATACAGTATGAGGTGAGACGGTGAACTGATGTTGAACCGGGCAGTCAGCTGCTGCTGCTCCAATACAGTATGAGGTGAGATGGTGAACTGACGTTGAACCGGGCAGTCAGCTGCTGCTGCTCCAATAAAGTATGAGGTGAGATGGTGAACTGACGTTGAACTGGGCAGTCAGCTGCTGCTGCTCCAATACAGTATGAGGTGAGACGTTGAACCGGGCAGTCAGTCATTCATTCTGTACTATGAGTCTGGTCTAACATTGTTACTGCACATTGTGGTGGAAATTCTAACCAATCAGGAAAGACTTTATCATTTCTTCAAACAATCAACCTTTATTTGATAAGAATTGCAATAATGTAGCTGGTCAGCCCTACACTCTGAGGTGGAAGGCCGAGAGCTCGATGACACAAGGAGTTCAGAAGCCTTATACAGTCAAACTATCTTGTGCATATAGAAAACACGTGATCTTGGTATGTGTCCGTGTGTGGAGAACGAGACACAGACTAACTGTGAATTGGTCGTCTCGTTCTGTAGCAACAGCTAGTTATTCTAGTTTTCCAGTGAGGTGTCAAAACAACAGGAAATCACTCTAGACACAGTTCCTCTGAAGTAGATCAATGGTTCCCCGAATTGGGGCAAGCAAGCGCCTTTGGCCTGTCTGCCCAGAGGGTGTGTCTGGAACTAGTCTAGAGATAAATCAGATCCAGTCTGAACTGTGTGATGTAGTAGGGAGTTGTAGTTTCTCTAGAGATAAATCAGATCCAGACTGAACTGTGTGATGTAGTAGGGAGTTGTAGTTTCTCTAGAGATAAATCAGATCCAGCCTGAACTGTGTGATGTAGTAGGGAGTTGTAGTTTCTCTAGAGATAAATCAGATCCAGACTGAACTATGTGATGTAGTAGGGAGTTGTAGTTTCCAACAGGCCAATATTCTACCTAGTTTAGCGCATAAAATGTTGTAATTAACTACAATGACCATAATCCACTGCACGCCTACTTGTCTTGTCTGTTTCTTTTACACCTGTTAAGTTATAAATAAAGAGTAAAAACTCAGACGATAAGTAAAGCTCAAACCAAGTTTATTCACCCACTGAGTCACAGCTGCTTAAGACCAAGACATATTCACACAAGCACTGGTATTTAATCCTTTATGCTGAGTCTCCTCCTTACTGGTATTTAACCCTTTATGCTGAGTCTCCTCCTTACTGGTATTTAACCCTTTATGCTGAGTCTCCTCCTTACTGGTATTTAATCCTTTATGCTGAGTCTCCTCCTTACTGGTATTTAACCCTTTATGCTGAGTCTCCTCCTTACTGGTATTTAATCCTTTATGCTGAGTCTCCTCCTTACTGGTATTTAACCCTTTATGCTGAGTCTCCTCCTTACTGGTATTTAACCCTTTATGCTGAGTCTCCTCCTTACTGGTATTTAATCCTTTATGCTGAGTCTCCTCCTTACTGGTATTTAATCCTTTATGCTGAGTCTCCTCCTTACTGGTATTTAACCCTTTATGCTGAGTCTCCTCCTTACTGGTATTTAACCCTTTATGCTGAGTCTCCTCCTTACTGGTATTTAATCCTTTATGCTGAGTCTCCTCCTTACTGGTATTTAACCCTTTATGCTGAGGCTCCTCCTTACTGGTATTTAACCCTTTATGCTGAGTCTCCTCCTAACTGGTATTTAACCCTTTATGCTGAGTCTCCTCCTTACTGGTATTTAACCCTTCATGCGGAGTCTCCTCCTTATTGGTATTTAACCCTTTATGCTGAGTCTCCTCCTTACACCTCTGTTGCTAGGCAGAACTTTAGTCACATCAGTTCTTCCTCACTTCATCTGATCTCAGCCTAAATTCCTCCCTCCTCCCCACCTCACGGCTGTGGCCCTTCTCCTCCCCACCTCACGGCTGTCCTGTTGACTTGTACCAGACTGTGACCCTTCTCCTCCCACCTCACGGCTGTCCTGTTGACTTGTACCAGACTGTGACCCTTCTCCTCCCACCTCACGGCTGTCCTGTTGACTTGTACCAGACTGTGACCCTTCTCCTCCCACCTCACGGCTGTGGCCCTTCTCCTCCCCACCTCACGGCTGTCCTGTTGACTTGTACCAGACTGTGGCCCTTCTCCTCCCCACCTCACGGCTGTCCTGTTGACTTGTACCAGACTGTGGCCCTTCTCCTCCCACCTCACGGCTGTCCTGTTGACTTGTACCAGACTGTGGCCCTTCTCCTCCCACCTCACGGCTGTCCTGTTGACTTGTACCAGACTGTGACCCTTCTCCTCCCACCTCACGGCTGTCCTGTTGACTTGTACCAGACTGTGACCCTTCTCCTCCCACCTCACGGCTGTCCTGTTGACTTGTACCAGACTGTGACCCTTCTCCTCCCACCTCACGGCTGTCCTGTTGACTTGTACCAGACTGTGGCCCTTCTCCTCCCCACCTCACGGCTGTCCTGTTGACTTGTACCAGACTGTGACCCTTCTCCTCCCACCTCACGGCTGTCCTGTTGACTTGTTCTTCTTCCATAGGATCCCTTACGTCTAACAATAACGTTCTACATTCCCCTCTCTCAAACAGTGACATAAATAAGGATATTTATTATTTTCAAGTTCAGAAGTCAGAACCCATCACCTGCTATGTAAAAGAGACATAAGAATGCACAATGGTCAATGCTATCTGGGATCCTTGGGACATCCCTACCCTAAACAATTTTAAATGCCAACTTCAATGGGCTAGGGACGTCCCAAGGATGTATCTCTACCTGGAAATACATGATCTAAGTGATTGATAGTTGGTATTCAGGAGTCATAAAGCCTTAATTACTTTAATGAACTACTGAAATAGTGATTTTGTCAGACAGCAGCTCTACACTTTATTGACTGACTGATCCATTCATCCTTCCATCCCTCCTCAGCCTTCCTCTCCTCAGAAGACCCAGTGAGGGTGGAGCTCAGTCAGAGAGCTGTTGAGGGACTGGTTAGGAAGAACACTTCTACAGCCAGAGAGGTGAGAGGTCACAGATGGTTTAGATGGTAAATATTTATGTCCCTTAACGGTTCATCACGTCAGGAAAAGGGAATATGTTAATTCATCCATGTTTATATACATTAGTGCAAATTGTCCACTGATGTGGGTGTAATTTCTCCCCACTTTTGGCTGTATGAAAGTTAATTTCCCCTCAGGCACACACATTTGTTCTTTGATATTATGAAGGTAATTTGTGTAGAATGTACTTTTCCCCACTCATTCACCCCATCTCTTTATATTGAATATTTTATATTCGGTGGCCTGACTGCATCCAGACTGTCAAAGGCCCGTCCTGGTAGATCTGAACCTAATGCAGCTTGGAGTGATCAGATGACAGAAGTCACATTTAGGTGCCAGGTGTAACTGAGGCCATAGATGCTCCATATCCATTACTTTGAGTGTTTTATATAATATGACTAAATGTGTTTCTGTGTTGCAGGGCTGCAGAGCTGTGGGAGACCACCTCAAGCCCCTGGTAGAGCCGGGGGTGGTGTTTACCACTCCTCCAGCAGAGCTGTGGGAGACCACTTCAAGCCCCTGGTAGAGCCGGGGGTGGTGTTTACCACTCCACCACGCCTTCAGCAGGCTGGAAAAGTGGGATTGATACGGTTTTTCATACTGAGATGGACCAAGAATCTGTTGATTGATCAGTCATTGGGTTCATTTGTTGAAATCAAATCAAGCTTTATTTATACAGCACATTTCAGACATGATGCAACACAATGGCTTCACAGGAATAAAAAAATGAAAAACATAAATATTTAGTACACAACAAACAGAAGACTAACAACTGAAAGACTAATGGGCACCCTAAGGAAATGCCATTGATAAAAAATATTAATTGGATGCAATATCCATCCCCAAATTCAATTTATTTTTATTTTTTTAGGAGGGGCTCTGAAAGTCACTATAGGGGTGTCCACTGAAAATTGACTAGTAACAACAACTGGGACCTAAAAGACACCCACCATGAGACCCACTAAATCTGCCCAAGAAGAGGCAAACAAAAGAAAAACCCACACCAAACTTAAAGACAGGACGCAAACCAAAAAGGTAGAGCAACTAAAGGTGTTGACTCTCCACATCTATCAAGACAACTGGAGCACTGGGTCAGACACTCTTAAATAGAACCTGGACCAGCTCAGGTGAAACACCTTCCCACTAACGAGATGGACAAGCCAGCACAGGTGTAACACATACTGACTAACGAGGTGACACCAATCAGTGCCTCCTACGTGCTAACGAGCTAGACGTGCTAAAGTCCAACCTCAAAACATAAATGGAAAAACCAAAAGCTTAAGAGAATGCTCACCACCAACAGAAAACAACTTCCATGTCACATTATAATCAACTACAATGCTTCACCTTCACCAATATAAACATGGTGTCTGTCTAACAACAATTAAAAACAATATTTATTTTTTCCACAAAGAAACCTAAAACTCACTAGCTTCTAGAACTCTCGTCCCCTTGGAACGAGCCCAAACAAAACTCATCTCCAATACGGAAAACCGTGCAGTCAAAATAAATTGTGATCCATGGCAACGCACTGGCTAAACGCAAAACATTTTGACTGCCCACCCTTGAGACAATCAGCAACCAGGTTGTTCTCACCACGGACATGTCTGATTTCAAGAGGAAACTCCTGCAATATCCGTAGTAACTTTCCACCTCACTGCGGAGCTTCTCTCTCTTTTCAGGGTTCACTCGATAGGCATGTTGTTGGATCTGGGCCCAGTCCCCAATGTCATGCTCTAGTACATTTGGTTTGGCACATGTGAGAATTAACCTTGATATTCTAAAAGCACAATGTCAATATAATTGTCAGTTGGTTGCATAAATAATTATCATTACCAAATGTTACATGAAATGTAAATATGAAATATTTGATTGCATAGTTGCTAGGTAGGATAGCCCAATGTCAAGACACATTTTTAACATGTTCAAATCAATAACCAATATGCAGAAACAGTTTGGGATCAATTGAAAACCTAACATGTGGTATATACACAAACATCTGCCACAATAATAATATTTTTTTAAACAAGCTCCTTATAAACTGCACAAGCACCAGAAACGCTGTTGTTTTGACAAGTAGCAATAAATCACTGATATCGATTAGGGGGGAAATCAGGTTGTACTTGCTGTTGAAACTAACAACTAAATAAACACATGGAAATGGGAGATATATTTTACCTTCACTGATTAGAGGACAACCTGCAGAAGACAGTCAGCTACATTTTGGAGTGATGCATTTAAATGTAGGGGTCGCTAAACAAAGGAAACAAAACTTATTTGTCATCACTCATCGATATCATGTCAACATCATTTGTGTGACAGAAGGGAGATGAGGTTACGTGTCCTGTTAAAACTAACAGCTCAAAAACCACACAGAATCTGAGAATAATGTGTACATCCCTGATTAGAGGACAATTTGTAGAAAACATCTATCTACATTTTGAAGTGTTATATTTTGATTCAAGTGGGTCACCAACATGGTAAGTGTAACACAGCTCTTTTTGTGTTAGTTACTTTTTGTTAAATCTCATAAAAAGTACTCTTCCATTTCAGAGCCTGGATTTTCCCCCTGAGGCTAATATCCATATCATGTTGAAATCAATAGAACAGGGGGCAAATGTTTAGGATTCTACATTGTGACATTATTAAAATACTCCTCCTACAATGTTTAAACATTCTACATTGTGACATCATTAAAACACTCCTACTACAATGTTAAAACATTCTACATTGTGACATTAATTTATTGATATCATGAAACAACTCCATGTATTTTCTGATGTTTAATCAGAGATCTTTTATCAGTGTACCTCTTCCCACATTGATCACACATAAAAGGTTTCTCTCCTGTGTGTGTTCTCTGGTGTAGAGTCAGAGAGCAAGATGTAGTAAAACTCTTCCCACATTGACCACAGGTATAAGGTTTCTCTCCTGTGTGTGTTCTCTGGTGTACAGTCAGATTGCTAGATGTAGTAAAACTCTTCCCACAATGACCACAGGTATAAGGTTTCTCTCCTGTGTGTATTCTCTGGTGTGATGTCAGCTGGCCAGATCGACCAAAACTCTTTCCACATTGACCACAGCTATAAGATTTCTCTCCTGTGTGTGTTCTCTGGTGTGATGTCAGCTGGCCAGATTGACCAAAACTCTTCCCACATTGATCACAACTATAAGGTTTCTCTCCTGTGTGTATTCTCTGGTGTAGAGTCAGAGTGCTAGATGCAGCAAAACTCTTCCCACATTGATCACAGCTATAAGGTTTCTCTCCTGTGTGTGTTCTCTGGTGTAGAGTC
Source organism: Salvelinus namaycush (assembly GCF_016432855.1). Lineage (NCBI taxonomy): Eukaryota > Metazoa > Chordata > Actinopteri > Salmoniformes > Salmonidae > Salvelinus > Salvelinus namaycush. The sequence goes on from NW_024060008.1 coordinate 628,850, forward strand.
AGTTGGGCAGTTGTAGTAAAACTCTTCCCACATTGATCACAGCTATAAGGTTTCTCTCCTGTGTGTGTTCTCTGGTGTAATGTCAGCTGGCCAGATGTAGTAAAACTCTTCCCACATTGACCACAGCTATAAGATTTCTCTCCTGTGTGTATTCTCTGGTGTAGAGTCAGAGTGCTATATTGACCAAAACTCTTCCCACATTGACCACAGCTATAAGGTTTCTCTCCTGTGTGTATTCTCTGGTGTACAATAAGACGGCTAGATGTATCAAAACTCTTCCCACATTGAGTACAGCTATATGATTTTTCTCCTGTGTGTGTTCTCTGGTGTGACATCAAGCTGCTTAGGTGAATAAAACTCTTCCCACATTCATTACAGCTATATGATTTCTCTCCTGTGTGTGTTCTCTGGTGTGATATCAGGTTGCTTAGCTGAGTAAAACTCTTACCACATTGAATACATCTATAAGATTTCTCTCCTGTGTGTATTCTCTGGTGTAGAGTCAGAGTGCTAGATTGACTAAAACTCTTCCCACATTGACCACAGCTAAAAGGTTTCTCTCCTGTGTGTGTTCTCTGGTGTATCTTCAGATGGCCAGATGTAACAAAACTCTTCCCACATTGATCACAGCTATACGGTTTCTCTCCTGTGTGTGTTCTTTGGTGTACAATCAGATGGCCAGATGCATCAAAACTCTTCCCACATTCATCACAGCTATACGGTTTCTCTCGTTTCTCTCCTGTGTGTGTTCTCTGGTGTGATATCAGGCTGGTTGAATGAGTAAAACTCTTCCCACATTGACAGCTATAAGGTTTCTCTCCTGTGTGGATTTTCTGATGAATTTTAATGCCTGCTGAGGAGGTTAATCTCTTTCCACTGTCAGAGCAGCAGTGAGGTTTCTTCCCTGTGGATCTCTGTGGGTGTTTCTTGAGGTGTTCTGATGTGGAGAAACTCTTCTCTGCCTTGTCAGCATCATGAGGTTGTTGAGGCTCCCCAGAGGATCCACGGTAGTCCCGTCTCTCTCCTGTGTGAACAACAAAGTCAGACAGATGGTTAAAGGCCCACAACAGCGGTAATCCATTGTAAAAAGTGATGCCAACAGCGTAGCCATGATGTTGTACAACAATTGACGTCTGTAATGAATGTAATGATTATTTGAAATTTGTCTTAAAATGAGAAAGAACAGTCATATTTTGTCTTGTTTTCACATTAGTAGTAACATCTAAGCTAGTAGACTTGAAATAAGTTATTCATGTTGTTGAAACTGTAAGCAGTGTGCCAGACGACTTTTGGTCTCCAATATAGGCACCTTTCTGTGTTTAATACAATTGTATGTAGTATATCTGCCTGGAGCGAAAATGGTGAGCAAAGATTTTAGTTTTTCACAAAGTATTCTGAATGTGATTGGGGGAAAAATAAGGGGAGTAACCTCCATTTCCAGGTTGCTTATGAGTGCATTTCACACTACTTTGGATTATAATTGTAAGGCTCGTTTGAATGTCCTGCTTATAATATGTTTGTGTCATCATCGCAAATCAACCGCTTTGTACTTAAAAAACCCTTCAACCAGTAAAATGCTCTTTGTCTAGCTTTTCCATCAGCCTGAAAATGAGGGTTTGTACACTGTTTGCCAAATTGGCCCATAACTTCACCTAACAACAAATAAAGGAAAATAGCTCTGTGTGTTGTACAACAGCCTATACATCAAGGAACAGTTCTCCACAAATTATGAGCTAAGTATCTCTGTGTTCAAACAGACTAACGAGACCCTACTGTAAATCAAGTAGACAATAACACATTATAAACATCAATTTGTTAGGGATGTTGGATCCAACATGGAGCACGGCATAACTGTCTTTACCAGAGTAATGAATGAAGAAGCACTTTGGTTGTTGTTGCATGTAGTGATGTTTGTCACGTGACTGTCATTCAGAAAATGATTTCCTGGATCAGCTGATGATAGTTGAACATGTGACTAACTAAACAGCTACAGTATTAAGAATGATGTGTAATTATTGAAGAACCGCGTTCATGACAGTATCCATTTGGGTGTTGTCAATAAAGTTAAGATAACTCTCGGTTAGAACCATTGGATTTAGCAAACTCTGAAATTATTTAGGATTTCTGTGCCCATGAAAACTGTTTTCCAGCGTAACATAAGGAGCCACTAAATGATACGTAGTTCGAGTGCATTTCATAATGAAAAAAACTGTCCGACAGCAATATCCCGTATTTAAGTTGAAGTTCATCATATGACACGCGTAACGTTATGACTATAACTACTGTTCCCTGAAGGAGGGAAACTAGGTACAACATACTATTAAATCCACATAGTTATGACTATAACTACTGTTCCCTGAAGGAGGGAAACTAGGTACAACATACTATCAAATCCACATGTTATGACTATAACTACTGTTCCCTGAAGGAGGGAAACTAGGTACAACATACTATTAAATCCACATGTTATGACTATAACTACTGTACCCTGAAGGAGGGAAACTAGGTACAACATACTATTAAATCCACATAGTTATGACTATAACTACTGTTCCCTGAAGGAGGGAAACTAGGTACAACATACTATCAAATCCACATGTTATGACTATAACTACTGTTCCCTGAAGGAGGGAAACTAGGTACAACATACTATTAAATCCACGCCTTCCTGGAATCCCCGCCTTCCACAGGTGATGAGCGTGAGGCTCGGATTTATTCCGCTCTTTAATACCGCTCTTCACCGACCCAGGAAGGGGTGGGGCCAAACAGGTGTTGTACCTCGTTTCCCTCCTTCAGGGAACAGTAATTATAGTCAAAGTTACATTTGGGATGTCTGATAGTATCTCTGATTGTCTTAACGCACCACCACTAATGAGTTGTGGAGCTTCTCAAATACATTTTTTCTTCACCTCAAACAGCAAGTAAACAAAGTCTGATCAAAATCAATTGCGAATGACAATAGTTCCTCAAAGTATTTTCGTTAAATATTTCCAGCTCTCGCCCTTTCGATAACCACTCAGCATAAAAGGGAAAAATGTAATGCTCTGATCCAGTGGAAATGTCATAAAATACCTGATTACTTTTTATCCTTTGCACAAATAGCCGACAGCTGTGTCTGTCCCGAACTCACTGGCGCGGGAAACTGAGGGCCCAGAATATTTTATACAATGTTACAAGCTTGCTATAACAAGTTTAAGCCAACCCAGTTGATAGTTGATACAAATGTTTTAAGTTCGTTGTAGACAGGTCATGTGCAGCCAATGTGATTTATAGGATATTTATTTTTATTAGGATATTTTCAACCTGCAGAATTCAATGTTTTTATTTGTTGGCTTTATGTAGTTTTTTAAAAGTTTTTTTACTTATCAATGGAAAAGAAATTGGGCTTTATGTAGGTTATTTTTTTAAACTTAGCAATGTCAATAAAAATGTTTCTTTATAATTTTCTTTTAAATAGAATGTAGATTAACCACAGAGAATGATGTTGAGATACAAAGACTATTATAAATTAAATTAAACTGTTCCAATAAAATGTGAATATGAAAATCACAACTGGCACCAGATCAGTAGAAATGGTCAGATAACTTGGCACCAAATGGAAAAGGTTAACGACTGCTGGTGTAGCCTATTACCAGAAACTATAGGAGCATAACGACTGCTGGTGTAGCCTATTACCAGAAACTATAGGAGCATAACGACTGCTGGTGTAGCCTATTACCAGAAACTATAGGAGCATAACGACTGCTGGTGTAGCCTATTACCAGAAACTATAGGAGCATAACGACTGCTGGTGTAGTCTATTACCAGAAACTATAGGAGCATAACGACTGCTGGTGTAGCCTATTACCAGAAACTATAGGAGCATAACGACTGCTGGTGTAGCCTATTACCAGAAACTATAGGACCATAACGACTGCTGGTGTAGCCTATTACCAGAAACTATAGGAGCATAACGACTGCTGGTGTAGCCTATTACCAGAAACTATAGGAGCATAACGACTGCTGGTGTAGCCTATTACCAGAAACTATAGGAGCATAACGACTGCTGGTGTAGCCTATTACCAGAAACTATAGGAGCATAACGACTGCTGGTGTAGCCTATTACCAGAAACTATAGGAGCATAACGACTGCTGGTGTAGCCTATTACCAGAAACTATAGGACTATAACATCAGAATTTACGAAGGCCAGCAGCAGCGGGAGGAGTAGGCTAAAGAAGAAGTTTTTCTGATGGTTAGGCTATCTTGTTTCAGAGGGGTGTCATCAATAGCCCATAATGACAAAGTGAAAACAGGTAAAAAACAGAAATACCTTATTTTCATAAGTATTCAGACCCTTTGCTATGAGACTCAAAATTGCTTTCAGGTGCATCTTGTTTCCATTAATCATCCTTGAGATGTATTTACAACTTGTTCAGAGTCCATCTGTGGTAAATTCAATTGATTGGATATGATTTGGAAGGCACACCTGTCTATATAAGGTCCCACAGTTGACAGTGCATGTCAGAGAAAAAAACAAGCAATGAGGTCGAAGGAATTGTCTGTAGAGCTCCATGACAGGATTATGTTGAGGCACAGATCTGGGGAAGGGTACCAAAACAATTCTGCAGCATTGAAGGTCCCCAAGAACACAGTGGCCTCCATAATTTTTAAATGTAATACTCTTCCTAGTCACCTGGCCAAACTGGGCGATTGGGGGAGAAGGGCCTTGGTCAGGGAGGTGACCAAAAACCTGATGGTCACTCTGACAGCGCTCCAGAGTTCCTCTGTGGAGATGGGAAAACTTTTCAGAAGGACAACCATCTCTGCAGCACTCCAACAATCAGGCCTTTATGGTAGAGTGGCCAGACGGAAGCCACTCCTCAGTAAAATACACATGACAGCCTGCTTGGAGTTTGCCAAAAGGAACCCAAAGGATGGATGGAATGGAAAAGGTCGCCGACTGCTGGTGTAGCTTATTACCAGAAACTATAGGAGCATAACATCAAAATTGACGAAGGCCAGCAGCAGCAGGAGGAGGAAGAGTTTTTTTCTGATGGTTAGGCTGTCTTGATCTCTGGCTCCCGAGTCATTTGTGTGTCTTAATTATTTAATCAAACAGCGTGCTTAAAGCATCAGACCAGTTCAGTACATATAGTTGATTTAATTAAAACACATGGGGTGTGTCTATATATGGAAAAATACACGTTATAACATTTCTACCAATCGAAAGGGCCCTAGTGCATTCATTAAGTTCAGACCATTTCCCTTTTTACACATTTTGTTACGTTACTAAATTAGATTTTTTTTAAAGAATTAAATGAAAATGTTAAATGTTTTAGAAATGCTTGAGACTCAAATAAATCGATTAATCATGTTGAGGATATACAGTGTTTGTTTACACATTTGATAAACATAGGAGTAAAAAAAGCTTATATTTTGGGTTCTGATGGGGTACGACAGATGAACTAAGCTCATGAGGCATTTATAAGTGATTTCTTCAAGAAACAATGGGTACATATCATTAATGTATAAGTCCAAAAATGGATGTAACAACTGCTGATTGCCCCTTTAAGACTACATATTGGGCTAATCTAATAGGAGATATCGAGGACTACAGTATTTCAGTCATTGTCATTGGATGCATTTGATCAATTGTTAACGTTTTGTTGATGGTCCACTCTTGATGTTCTACACGTTACAGTGTAGCTTCAGCCATTCCTACAGAACAACATTAAAGTGTAGAACCCCTTTACTGCATATTGGTTCAACGACTGCAGAGACAGTACTTACTGGTGTTAAACAGATCTCCAACCTCCTCTTCTTCCTCCAATGTGACAGTAATCTCCTCCTCTTTCGCACCAAAAACTGCGTCCTCCTCTTTCACATCCTTCTCCTCTTCTTTCACTGTAACACCCTCACCTTCTACTTCTTGTTTAACTGTGACAACCTCCTCTGTCTTCTCCTCTTTCACGACAATGTTCAGCCCCAGAGCTTCTTTCTCCGTCCAGCAGACCGCCTCTTCTTTAACAAGAGGGGAGTAGTTTAGGGAGCTCATGTTCGGGGATGTTAGCTAGCTAGCTATCATTAGCGACTAGGCTAGTGCTAACTTAACCAGCCAACTACTATAGCTGACTAATACAAAATAACGTAATATTCCATTAAATAGGTTAACAAGTTGATACGATAGAAGTGTGGCTAAAACACAGTAGGTAATATACACCGAAAGCGTATAAATAGCTTGAATCTTTAGGCTATGTTGGCTAGCAAGCTACCGAAGTGGGTGACGAGCTGTTTATGAAGAACCGTCCACTAGATTATACGTCACGCTGGCAGCATCGCCTGAAAGACGCACATCGCCGTCTGCTGACTGGAGGGGAAACGCAGTTGAGGATCATATTTTATTTTCAGACAAAGATTATTGTAAATGGATTTAATTAAATAATACCATTATATTGAGACATACAAAGACAGGAATGTGTTGATTGATTAGTGCAGCACATTTAAGGCAGTTACATTAAGTCAAACTAAATCTAAATAAGTAGCTAGCTACTGTAGGTCTATACTGCTCCTACATGGTGTAACAATACATCATATAGATGTATATAATGAACAGACTAGGTCTATACTGCTCCTACATGGTGTAACAATACATCATGTAGATGTATATAATGAACAGACTAGGTCTATACTGCTCCTACATGGTGTAACAATACATCATGTAGATGTATATAATGAACAGACTAGGTCTATACTGCTCCTACATGGTGTAACAATACATCATGTAGATGTATATAATGAACAGACTAGGTCTATACTGCTCCTACATGGTGTAACAATACATCATGTAGATGTATATAATGAACAGACTAGGTCTATACTGCTCCTACATGGTGTAACAATACATCATGTAGATGTATATAATGAACAGACTAGGTCTATACTGCTCCTACATGGTGTAACAATACATCATGTAGATGTATATAATGAACAGACTAGGTCTATACTGCTCCTACATGGTGTAACAATACATCATGTAGATGTATATAATGAACAGACTAGGTCTATACTGCTCCTACATGGTGTAACAATACATCATGTAGATGTATATAATGAACAGACTAGGTCTATACTGCTCCTACATGGTGTAACAATACATACTATAGACCCGAGTGGTGCAGCAGTCTAAGGTACTAGATCACAGTGTTAGAGGTGTCACTATAGACCCGAGTGGTGCAGCAGTCTAAGGTACTGTATCACAGTGTTAGAGGTGTCACTATAGACCCGAGTGGTGCAGCAGTCTAAGGTACTGTATCACAGTGCTAGAGGTGTCACTATAGACCCGAGTGGTGCAGCAGTCTAAGGTACTGTATCACAGTGTTAGAGGTGTCACTATAGACCCGAGTGGTGCAGCAGTCTAAGGTACTGTATCACAGTGCTAGAGGCGTCACTACAGACCCGGGTTCGATCCCGGACTGTACCACAACCTGCTGTGATCGGCAGTCCCATAGGGCGGCACACAATTGGCCAAGCGTCGTCCGGGTTAGGGGAGGTTTGGCCAAGGGGGGGGGGGCGTTACTTGGCTCATTGCGCTCCAGCGACTCCTTGTGGCGCCTGCAGGCTGACCTCGGTCGTCAGGTGAACGGCGTTTCCTCCGACATATTGGTGCAGCTTGCTTCAGGGTTAAGCGGGCGGGTGTGAAGAAGCTCGGTTTGGCGGGTCATGTTTCAGAGGACGTATGACTTGACCTTCGCCTCCCCAGCGTTGCAAAGATGAAACAAGATCGAAATTGTGGAGAAAAAACGGGGTAAAATGATAAAAATAAAAATAAAAAAGGATATTAAAAAAAGGTTGCATCCCAACGTGGCAATAAACTGCAGGCAACGTGACGTGTCACAATGAACTCAAAACGTTTTACCATTGGGAGACTTGATGTAATTAAATCAAACGTTTTACCATTGGGAGGCTTGATGTAATTAAATCAAACGTTTCACCATTGGGAGGCTTGATGTAATTAAATCAAACGTTTTACCATTGGAACACTTGATGTAATTAAATCAAACGTTTCACCATTGGAACACTTGATGTAATTAGGTAATTTTTCTTTCGGATATAAAGACTACGCTGTATCAACAAAAAACGGATTGCAACTTGCAAAACATCCGGGAAGAAAATTACAGACGGAGGCGCAACAACTTCCAACTTTGTTCGACATTTGAAGCTGCACAAAGAACGGTAAGTCGTGGCTAATATAGCCATCAGCTATACAATATTTGTTTAGCTTGTATAGCATGTAGGCTAACGTAACATTAAATCAATGAGCCTCCACACAGTCAGTCAGTGCGGGAACGTGAACATTGCACCCAAGATTGCGCTACAACTGGCTAGGCAGTTGTAGTCTATGTATTACTCATCTCCTATGTATATACTGTATTCTATCCTATTCTACTGTATCTTAGTCTATGTATTACTCATATGTATATACTGTATTCTATCCTATTCTACTGTATCTTAGTCTATGTATTACTCATCTCATACGTATATAATGTATTCTATTCTACTGTATCTTAGTCTATGTATTACTCATCTCATATGTATATAATGTATTCTATTCTACTGTATCTTAGTCTATGTATTACTCATCTCATATGTATATACTGTATTCTATCCTATTCTACTGTATCTTAGTCTATGTATTACTCATCTCATATGTATATACTATATTCTATCCTATTGTATCAGTCTATGCCGCTCTGACATCACTCGTCCAAATATTTATATATTCTTAATTCCATTCCTTTAGATTGTGTGTATTATTAGATATTACTTGTTAGATATTACTGGACTGTTGGAGCTAGAAACACAATTATTACAATTATGCTACAAATAAAATGTGATTTGATGTATACTACCCAGGCCTGGTGTTGGAGATCATTCCACACTCTGTGTTCTACTACCCAGGTCTGGTGTTGGAGGTCATTCCACACTCTGTGTTCTACTACCCAGGTCTGGTGTTGGAGGTCATTCCACACTCTGTGTTCTACTACCCAGGTCTGGTGTTGGAGGTCATTCCACACTCTGTGTTCTACTACCCAGGTCTGGTGTTGGAGGTCATTCCACACTCTGTGTTCTACTACCCAGGTCTGATGTTGGAGAACATTCCACACTCTGTGTTCTACTACCCAGGTCTGATGTTGGAGAACATTCCACACTCTGTGTTCTACTACCCAGGTCTGATGTTGGAGGTCATTCCACACTTCGTGGATCTCCTGCATGTATTTTCTGATGTTTAATCAGACCACTTGAATGAGAGTATCTCTTGTCACACTGATTAGGCTTCTCTCCTGTGTGGCTAAGTTCAAGTTGGCTACTGAGGTTCCTCTCAGCTCTAAGCTGAAAGTCGAAGGCCGGAGGGCAGTAAAACAGTAAAAAAGTTTTTTGGGGTAACGATTCTCAGCCGTTTTTGCTTTTCTTTTCAGTTTTTCCTTTTTTGGACGAGAGCGGGAGTGGAGATGGAGCAACATTCTTCAAATAGGTCGGTCCCTGGGATCGGACTGGCGAATACGGTTCGCTTTGTGTGGAAGGACAAGGAGATGGAGCCATTCGGACGTGAAACTTTTGGAAGGATTATCTTAACGTGGATCCTTAAACTGACAGGGAAGGATGTGTTTTGCCTCCTAGGTTACCCGTTGGAGGGAACTTATGATGTGGCTTTACACACAGAAGAAAAACACGACGAGATCCTGAAAAAGGTGAGAGAAGTGGGAGGTGCGAGGCCGATGTGCCACTACGAGGTAACCAGCTTGGCAAAAAAACAATTTCAGGATTGTAACTGTGAACATTTATAACCCGTATGTCAAGGACGAGGAGGTGAGGGCCTTTCTGTGGAGATACATGGATGACATCTCCTCAGCAAGGCACCTCAAGGACTCCCTGGGCTTTTGGTACGGGAGGAGAGACTTCCAGGCCCTCCTCAGGAAGGACCCAAAGGGACTGGGCGGCTACCTTCATCCTCCAGCTATGTTCTCCCTGGGGGCTGACAGGGGGACATTGTTTTATGCACGTCAGCCCCCGTTTTGCAAGCGTTGTATGGCCTACGGCCACATCCTAGCCTCGTGCAGCACAAGAAAGTGCAGATTTTGTGGATCTGGGGAGCACGAGGCGAAGGACTGTGACGAGCTCAAGGCGTGCCACGGGTGTGGCTTGTCAGCACACCTGTGGCAGGAATGCCCGTCTCGTCAGAGGTCACACATGTCTGGTGCTGGGGGGGGGGGGGGGCGGGGGATTAATTTTGCCTTTCCTCATTATTGACATTGGTAGAATTTCCACCACAGGACGTAGGGCGAACCGATTGGTATCACCTCGTTAGTCAGAATGTGTTACACCTGTGTTGGCTTGTCCATCTCGTTAGTCAGAATGTGGTACACCTGTGCTGGCTTGTCCATCTCGTTAGTCAGAATGTGTTACACCTGTGTTGGCTTGTCCATCTCGTTAGTCAGAATGTGGTACACCTGTGCTGGCTTGTCCATCTCGTTAGTCAGAATGTGTTACACCTGTGTTGGCTTGTCCATCTCGTTAGTCAGAATGTGGTACACCTGTGTTGGCTTGTCCATCTCGTTAGTCAGAATGTGTTACACCTGTGTTGGCTTGTCCATCTCGTTAGTCAGAATGTGGTACACCTGTGCTGGCTTGTCCATCTTGTTAGGGTTGGATGTTGCATCCAATTGTTAATATTTTAATCAATGGCATTTCCATAGGATGCTCATTAGTCTTTCAGTTGTTAGTCTTCTGTTTTTTATCCTCTTATGTTTGTGTACTAAATATATCTGTTTATTTTCATTGTTTTTTCCTGTGAAGCCATTGTGTTGCATCCATGTCTGAAATGTGCTGTATAAATAAAGCTTGATTTGATTTGAACATATTGCAAAACAAATGAACCCAATGACTGACCAATCAGACTCTTGCAAAACCAATTAACAAAATATGTGCAAAAGCAACACATATCTTGGTCCATCTTAGTATGAAAAACAGTATGAATTCAGTATATCTTCCACTATGTCAAAATAGTGCATGGTATGTACGTTTAGTATCACTTTTCAACCAACCCAGTTCATTTGTTGAAAATGAAACATTTTGAAATCAACAATACGTCAAAGGATTCAACTACTGAAAACTGAAACAAATAAATGGATCAAACAGATCAATCCCACTTTTCCAGCCTGCTGAAGGCGTGGTGGAGTGGTAAACACCACCCCCGGCTCTACCAGGGGCTTGAGGTGGTCTCCCACAGCTCTGCTGGTGGAGTGGTAAACACCACCCCCGGCTCTACCAGGGGCTTGAGGTGGTCTCCCACAGCTCTGCTGGTGGAGTGGTAAACACCACCCCCGGCTCTACCAGGGGCTTGAGGTGGTCTCCCACAGCTCTGCTGGTGGAGTGGTAAACACCACCCCCGGCTCTACCAGGGGCTTGAGGTGGTCTCCCACAGCTCTGCTGGTGGAGTGGTAAACACCACCCCCGGCTCTACCAGGGGCTTGAGGTGGTCTCCCACAGCTCTGCTTATGTCATGTTCTGTGGCCTTGCCGTTCCATTTCTTGACTGCCCCTGCAACACAGAAACACATTTAGTCACATTATATAAAACACTCAAAGTAATGGATATGGAGCATCTACAGCCTCAGTTACACCTGGCACCTAAATGTGACTTCTGTCATCTGATCACTCCAAGCTGCATTAGGTTCAGATCTACCAGGATGGGCCTTTGACAGTCTGGATGCAGTCAGGCCACTGAATATAAATAAGCAATGTAAAGAGATGGGGTGAATGAGTGGGGAAAAGTACATTTGATACAAATTACCTTCATAATATCAAAGAACAAATGTGTGTGCCTGAGGGGAAATTAACTTTCATACAGCCAAAAGGGTTGAGAAATGACACCAATATCAGTGGACAATTTGCACTAATGTAAGTAAACATAGATGATGGAACGTATTCCCTTTAGCTGACGTGATGAACCACTAAGGGGACATAAATATTTACCATCTAAACCACGTGTGACCTCTCACCTCTCTGGCTGTAGAAGTGTTCTTCCTAACCAGTCCCTCAACAGCTCTCTGACTGAGCTCCATCCTCACTTGGTCTTCAGAGGAGAGGAAGGCTGAGGAGGGATGGAAGGATGACTGGATCAGTCAGTCAATAAAGTGTAGAGCTGCTGTCTGACAAAATCACTATTTTCATAGTTCATTAAAGTAAATAAGGATTTATGACTGCTGAATACCAACTATCAATCACTTAGATCATGTATTTTCAGGTAGAGATACATCCTTGGGACGTTCCTAGCCCATTGAAGTTGACATTTACTGTATTGGAGCAGCTGACTGAACAGTTCAACGTCAGTTCACCGTCTCACCTCATACTGTATTGGAGCAGCAGCTGACTACCCGGTTCAACATCAGTTCACCGTCTCACCTCATACTGTATTGGAGCAGCAGCAGCTGACTGCCCGGTTCAACATCAGTTCACCGTCTCACCTCATACTGTATTGGAGCAGCAGCAGCTGACTTGATCGTTGATGCTAACCAGCATGTGTTGAATCTGAGAGTAAATAGAGCCGACTACAACTCTAAAAATGAAGGGTTCAACTGGAGTTGTTCTCAGATCCCCTAAGAACCGTAGGGTTCTTGGTCAATGAAAAACAGCCCCAAAAGGTTCTTCAGAGAACTTGTTAGAAGGTGGGTTCATCGAGGAACCTCCGTTGTTGCTGGACTTCTTCCGGGAACTTCGCAATTACAACTGAAAACGATGGTGACAAGTTTGGATGTGACAACAGTTAAAATGATTGGGTTGATGTTTGGCTCTGAATATGTCTCGAAATAATTTATATAATAATATAACATACTAATAATGAATAACGAAGACAATGATGGTTTTCTGTGAATAGCTTCCATAACGTTACTATAGTTAATTACCGTAAATATTAGAAAGCCGGGTTTGACCGTCAGCGTTGTATGAGCTACAGTACAGTACCGTTATCTAGCTAGCTAACGTTATGTCCTAACTAGGCACAACTAGGTTTGGATTATTTCCCTCAACTATATTCTTTCCCATATATTGTATATCGTTTTCATAAATGAACTAGCTAACGTTAACTAACTAACTAACTAAGGACGGTGACCTGTCCAGACGAGATGTTACAACGAACTGAATCGTCAATGGAGGTCTTCCTCTTTATATAACCTGCTACAGCATGCAATACTATTAACTCACAAGGGGGCATAACGTTACATGGACAATACTATCCCATTTTGGAAACGTTACATGGACAATACTATCTCATTTTGGAAACGTTACATGGACAATACTATCCCATTTTGGAAACGTTACATGTACAATACTATCCCATTTTGGAAACTTTACATGTACAATACTATCCCATTTTGGAAACGTTACATGTACAATACTATCCCATTTTGGAAACGTTACATGTCCGCCCCCTTGTGGAGGGAAATTAATATCTTAGATGGTAGCTGTAGATGGGATTCAAATGCATAATGGTATTAATACAGTGTATAGACTACCTCTTTTGTATAAATGCCCTTCAGAATCCAAACACAGTATTGCCACGCAGCAAAATGTTGCGTATAATCTTTCAAGTCAGCCTGATAAAATATTGAACAATTTGTGAACAAAGATATCTTGAAATGTGATATTAGGCCTGTATGGCAGTACTGTTACTGTATGGCAGTACTGTATTGGCTAGTGCTTCTCCAATATGTTCTTCTATTTTACATTATATTGTATGTCGATGCCATTTATCTTTCAATATTCATTTAATATATATATTTAAATGCTTGTAAGACTATTCTTTGACACATTTTCTATTCCTTTGAAATTCTTATAGGACAGAACATGGACACAATGCAATTGGGATCAAGAAGAAGGTACAGATATGTTGTAGGACAGCTGCATTTGAAGTGTACATTTAACCTACATAGCAGTCAATACAAACTGACATCTATTAGCATACAAATGTGTGCAAATTATCTTTTCAGATGTTCTCAGAAATGAATCAAGTCCATGGAATGGATATAGACATAAAGATAATTCAAGGACTATCAGAGGTAGAGAGGCGAGGCAGGGGTGAGGACATCATCCTGCTATTTTGACAGTCCCTGAAGGACAATACAGAAGAGGTATTTGCTCTTATTCCTTCCCTTTCTCTAATGTATTTTGTAATAAAATTAGCAACTGTAGTAATATAATTGCTTTACTTTACTAGGACTGGAGACCACAGCAGCGATCCTGCTCTTGCCCAACCTCTTCAATGAGGACCCGAGTGGCCTTTATGTCCGTGACAAGGTATGCCTATGCACCAATCATCTGTTTCTTCATAAACATAGGTGTGCATGCTGATATAAAACTACAGCTGAACATTTGTTATGTTCTTTGTTAATTGTATGTGTTTTAATCTTTTCTTACTTTTGTTGACACAGATTTCACCGCTCTTCACTCCTTTACTGCACATCGGCGGAAATCCATTTCACCATGAGAGTGAAATCCCGCTGGCCTTTGATGAGGAGAACATCCACGCCCTCGAGGACGTCCCCATGGGACTTGGGGCTCTGCTAGGGCTGTATTTTCTATTTTCCCTTAAATTTCCCCAAAAATGTCAGAAAAACACTTATGTTGTTAAGTTACTGTGTTCTGGGGAAAAGAGAAGTTGGGGTGAAGTTACCAGGGCCGGTCATAAAGATGGCAAACTTCCTAACATAAATAAGTGGATACGATATACACACTAAAGCTGAAAAATCTGTATTTAGCATCAAGTCTACAATATTGATAGTTTACCTATGATTCATTTTTAATGTATGTTGTTTTTATTGTACATCATTATTTATATATTTTTTAAATGTCATGAAAAGCACTATACAAAGTAAATGTATTATTTATTATGGTCTGACATGTCTGCAGAAATGTTGCAATTTTGTAATGTGTTTTGTTTGGTAAATTGTTTGGTAAATATTAATTCACATTTGTGGTGCCACTAAATAAACAATTAATTATTTAAATCAATATTGTTATTAAAATATGTTTTTGTAATGCAGGGAGGGTGGACAGGGAGTTTAAAAAATGAACCCCAAAAGGTTCTTTGAGGAACCATGATAAGGGGTTCTTCAATGAACTTATACGGGTTCCCACAAAAGGTTCTTTGAATAACTTTTAGGGGTTCCCCCACAGTTTCAATTTGAAAACCCCCAAAGGATACCCCAGGAACCTTTACTTTTCAGAGTGTATATTGATAAAAGTTACCTTGTCCGAGAGACATTTACATAGTTATACACAGCCCCTTTAGGGATGACTATTTTAGGGCAAAATAGCGGCCACAACAGACAGACCTGATATTGCCCATAATTCGACGTCCTTGGACGTCACGTGCTGAGTGGGTATGACCAAATTATTCTATTTAGCTGCACTTTGCAGTACATTTTTACACTATAATAAATGTTTCTGATGCCACATCGCCCGTTTTCAAAGGGAGTCGTTGGTTTTTAGATACAGTCGCTATTTAGCTTTTTGTCTGAAAGTATTTTCTCAACTGCGATACCAACTCCAGTCAGCAGATGGCGATGTGCGTATTTCAGGTGATTCTGCCACTGTGACGTATAATCTAGTGGACGGGACACTTCTTCAACATCAACAGCTAATCAGCCACATTGTTTCACTCTAACTTGCTAGGTTTAATTAATAAATCTAGCAACTCCTCTCATACTGGGAATAATTACAGGTGCACCTTACTAGCTTATACTATATCATACATGGTC
The DNA here is from genome assembly GCF_016432855.1 of Salvelinus namaycush. Taxonomy (NCBI): domain Eukaryota; kingdom Metazoa; phylum Chordata; class Actinopteri; order Salmoniformes; family Salmonidae; genus Salvelinus; species Salvelinus namaycush. The sequence goes on from NW_024060008.1 coordinate 644,644, forward strand.
TTAACTAGTAAACACAGATTCCAGTTTTCATCCAGTTCACACAGATAGCTGGCTAAGCCCTCTTCACACCTCCAAGGTGCCCCCCTCACACAGGAATACACACTTTTCCTTTTTTTAAACTACGTTCGAGATGTGGTATCCACTCGGCTCACTGCCTCTCAGATCAAAGGTGGGTCCATCTGCTCCGTTCCCGAAGTGTGGTTTCCCTGAGATCCCAAGTGCACGATTTACCCAGATCGTCAGAAGCGGTCACCAAGTGAAGATTCACATCCCCATCACCAAATGTGGTTGTTAAGTTCTTTAATATCAAATGAGGAGTCAAACTTATCACACAAGTCAGAGTTATTCTTAAACTAAATCTTTATTCACTTATTAATAAGGGAGCAGGTCAATACAACACACACATATAAAGTGAATCAATTGAGTGCTCTACGATAATGATGGCTGGTTGACGAATCACCCCCAGAAGATTCATTGAGAGCCATGAGACAAAAGTACAAAGGTCTTTTATAGCCAAGATACACCCCTTTCAACCTACATGACAAACAACAGATGTATAGAACGGGTCACAAGGTTAAGATTTGTATAAAAGATACTTATAATTCACAGCAGACAGTATCTGCTGTAAAAACAGTACTCTTTGTGTAGAGACCAGGGTCTGGCCCTGGGGTCATCTCTCCCTGGTACCATATAGAACAGAAACATTAACTCATGCTCTGAAATGCGGTCTCTTCAGGTTTTATCACCCAAAAGACATTGTAAATCTCCTGTCAGTGTTTTCTCCCAGAGGCCTATCCTCAGTAGAACACAGACACAATAGTTCTAAGAACCATCTATTCTGTTGCATAAAACAACCATTTGATGCAATAAAAGTATTATAACATAATGTTGCAGTTTTGCTCTCAGTGTCCACTGAAAGTTGACTAGTAACAACAACTGGGACCTAAAAGACACCCACCATGAGACCCACTAAATCTGCCCAAGAAGAGGCAAACAAAAGAAAAACCCACACCAAACTTAAAGACAGGAAGTCTCAGTCCCCAATGCTCTAGTACATTTGGGTTGGCACATCTGAACATGAACCCTGATATTCTACGTCAATTTTATACCCGAAAATTGTCAGTTGATTGCATAAATAATTATGATTACTAAATGTTACATGAATTGGAAATAGGAAATATCAAAACCAAATGTTTGTTAATATGTTTTGTATGTATAATATAGAACATAAAGTAATATGTATAAATCACTGATATCGATTAGGGGGGAAATCAGGATGTACGTGATGTTGAAACGAACACAACTAAAAAATAGTCAGGAATAGTCTTATTTTCAACGTCTTTTGAATGACATTTTGAAACACAACTAAAAAACACATGGAAATGGGAGATATATTTTAGCTCACTGGTTAGAGGACAACCTGCAGAAGACAGTTAGCTACATTTTGGAGTGATGCATTTAAATTTAGGGGTCACTAAACAAAGGAACCCAACACTTATTTGTCATCACCCATCGATATCACGTTGAAACAATTGTGCTAGAGGAGGGAGATGAGGTTGGATGTCCTGTTAAAAAATGACAGCTGAAAACCACACGGAATCTGGGAATAATGTGTACATCACTGGTTAGAGGACAACTTGTAGAAAACAGCTCGCTACATTTTGAGGTGTTGCATTTTGATTCAAGTGGGTCACCAACATGGTGTAACAGCTATTTTTGTGTTAGTCACTTTTTGTTAAATCACATAAATAGTACTCTTTCAATTCAGAGCCTGGATTTTTCCTGAGGCTAATATCCATATTACGCTGAAATCAATTGAATGGGGCAAACGTTTAGGGTTCTACATTGTGAAACTCATTAAAATACTCCTTCTACAATGTTAAAACATTCTACATTGTGACATCATTAAAATACTCCTACTACAATGTTAAAACATTCTACATTGTGACATTATTTCATTGATATCATGAAACAACCCCATGTATTTTCTGATGTTTGATCAGATATCTTTTATCATAGTATCTCTTGTCACACAAATCACAGATATGAGGTTTCTCTCCTGTGTGTGTTCTCTGGTGTATAGTCAGAGTTCTAGATGCACCAAAACTCTTCCCACATTGACCACAGCTATAAGGTTTCTCTCCTGTGTGTGTTCTCTGGTGTAGAGTCAGAGTTCTAGATGCACCAAAACTCTTCCCACATTGACCACAGCTATAAGGTTTCTCTCCTGTGTGTATTCTCTGGTGTAGAGTCAGAGTGCTAGATGCACCAAAACTCTTCCCACATTGACCACAGCTATAAGGTTTCTCTCCTGTGTGTATTCTCTGGTGTAGAATCAGAGTGCTAGATGCACCAAAACTCTTCCCACATTGACCACAGCTATAAGGTTTCTCTACTGTGTGTATTCTCTGGTGTAGAGTCAGAGTGCTAGATGCACCAAAACTCTTCCCACATTGACCACAGCTATAAGGTTTCTCTCCTGTGTGTATTCTCTGGTGTAGAGTCAGGTTGGTTGACTGAGTAAAACTCTTCCCACATTGACCACAGCTATAAGGTTTCTCTCCTGTGTGTGTTCTCTTGTGTGATGTCAGCTGGCCAGATGTTGTAAAACTCTTCCCACATTGATCACAGCTATAAGGTTTCTCTCCTGTGTGTGTTCTCTGGTGTAATGTCAGCTGGATAGATGTTGTAAAACTCTTCCCACATTGATCACAGCTATAAGGTTTCTCTCCTGTGTGTGTTCTCTGGTGTAATGTCAGCTGGATAGATGTTGTAAAACTCTTCCCACATTGACCACAGCTATAAGGTTTCTCTCCTGTGTGTGTTCTCTGGTGTACAGTCAGACTGCTAGATGTAGTAAAACTCTCCCCACATTGATCACAGCTGTAAGGTCTCTCTCCTGTGTGTGTTCTCTGGTGTACAGTCAGATTGCTAGATGTAGTACATCTCTTCCCACATTTCCCACAGCTATAAGGTTTCTCTCCTGTGTGGATTCTCTGATGAATTTTAATGTCTGATGAGGAGGTGAATCTCTTCCCACAGTCAGAGCAGCAATGAGTTCTCCTCCCTGTGGATCTCTGCAGGTGTTTCTTGAGGTGTTCTGATGTGGAGAGACTCTTCTCTGCCTCGTCAGCATCATGAGGTTGTTGAGGCTCCCCAGAGGATCCACGATGGTCCCTTATCTCTCCTGTGTGAACAACAAAGTCAGACAGATGATTAGTCCCACAACAGCGGTAATCCACTATAAAAGGTGATGCCAACAGCGTAGCCATGATGTTGTACAGCAATTGACGTCTGTAATGAATGTTAACATTATTTAACAATCGTCTTAAAATGAGCAAGAATAGTCATAGTTTGTCTTGCTTTCACATTAGTAGTAACATCAATGATTGTAGGCTAGAAATAAGTTATTCATGTTGTTGAAACTCTAAGCAGTGTGCCAGATGACTTTTGGTCAATAATATAGGCCCCTTTCTGTGTTTGCTAAAATTGCAGCACGAGGGCAAAGCACATATTATTTGATTGTAGAAACTCCTCCCTGCTAATGAGGAAACCACTAGTTATGGATGTAGTATATCTGGTAATGAGGAAACCACTAGTTATGGATGTAGTATATCTGGTAATGAGGAAACCACTAGTTATGGATGTAGTATATCTGGTAATGAGGAAACCACTAGTTATGGATGTAGTATATCTGGTCATGAGGAAACCGCTAGTTTATGGATGTAGTATATCTGGTCATGAGGAAACCACTGGATGTAGTATATCTGGTAATGAGGAAACCACTAGTTATGGATGTAGTACATCTGGTAATGATGAAACCACTAGTTATGGATGTAGTATATCTGGTAATGAGGAAACCACTAGTTATGGATGTAGTATATCTGGTAATGAGAAAACCACTAGTTATGGATGTAGTATATCTGGTAATGAGAAAACCACTAGTTATGGATGTAGTATATCTGGTAATGAGGAAACCACTAGTTATGGTTGTAGTATATCTGGTAATGAGGAAACCACTAGTTATGGATGTAGTATATCTGCTAATGAGGAAACCACTAGTTATGGATGTAGTATATCTGGTAATGAGGAAACCACTAGTTATGGATGTAGTATATCTGGTAATGAGGAAACCACTAATTATGGATGTAGTATATCTGCTAACGAGGAAACCACTAGTTATGGATGTAGTATATCTGGTAATGAGGAAACCACTAGTTATGGATGTAGTATATCTGGTAATGAGGAAACCACTAGTTATGGGATGTAGTATATCTGGTAATGAGGAAACCACTAGTTATGGATGTAGTATATCTGCTAATGAGGAAACCACTAGTTATGGATGTAGTATATCTGGTAATGAGGAAACCACTAGTTATGGATGTAGTATATCTGGTAATGAGGAAACCACCAGTTATGGATGTAGTATATCTGCTAACGAGGAACCACTAGTTATGGATGTAGTATATCTGGTAATGATGAAACCACTAGTTATGGATGTAGTATAAACCGCTAGTTATGGATGTAGTATATCTGGTATGAGGAAACCGCTAGTTATGGATGTAGTATATCTGGTAATGAGGAAACCGCTAGTTATGGATGTAGTATATCTGGTAATGAGGAAACCGCTAGTTATGGATGTAGTATATCTGGTAATGAGGGAAACCGCTAGTTATTGGATGTAGTATATCTGGTAATGAGGAAACCACTAGTTATGGATGTAGTATATCTGGTAATGAGGAAAAACCACTAGTTATGGATGTAGTATATCTGGTAATGAGGAAACCACTAGTTATGGATGTAGTTATATCTGGTAATGAGGAAACCGCTAGTTATGGATGTAGTATATCTGGTAATGAGGAAACCACTATTTATGGATGTAGTATATCTGGTAATGAGGAAACCACTAGTTATGGATGTAGTATATCTGCTAATGAGGAAACCGCTAGTTATGGATGCAGTATATCTGCTAATTGAGGAAACCACTAGTTATGGATGTATTATATCTGGTAATGAGGAAACCACTAGTTATGGATGTAGTATATCTGGCTAATGAGGAAACCACTAGTTATGGATGTAGTATATCTGCTAATGAGGAAACCACTAGTTATGGATGTAGTATATCTGGTAATGAGGAAACCACTAGTTATGGATGTAGTATATCTGGTAATGAGGAAAACCACTAGTTATGGATGTAGTATATCTGGCTAATGAGGAAACCACTAGTTATGGATGTAGTATATCTGGTAATGAGGAAACCACTAGTTATGGATGTAGTATATCTGCTAATGAGGAAACCACTAGTTATGGATGTAGTATATCTGGTAATGAGGAAACCACTAGTTATGGATGTAGTATATCTGGTAATGAGGAAACCACTAGTTATGGATGTAGTATATCTGGTAATGAGGAAACCACTAGTTATGGATGTAGTATATCTGGTAATGAGGAAACCACTAGTTATGGATGTAGTATATCTGGTAATGAGGAAACCGCTAGTTATGGATGTAGTATATCTGGTAATGAGGAAACCGCTAGTTATGGATGTAGTATATCTGGTAATGAGGAAACCACTAGTTATGGATGTAGTATATCTGCTAATGAGGAAACCACTAGTTATGGATGTAGTATATCTGGTAATGAGGAAACCACTAGTTATGGATGTAGTATATCTGGTAATGAGGAAACCACTAGTTATGGATGTAGTATATCTGGTAATGAGGAAACCACTAGTTATGGATGTAGTATATCTGGTAATGAGGAAACCACTAGTTATGGATGTAGTATATCTGGTAATGAGGAAACCGCTAGTTATGGATGTAGTATATCTGGTAATGAGGAAACCGCTAGTTATGGATGTAGTATATCTGGTAATGAGGAAACCACTAGTTATGGATGTAGTATATCTGGTAATGAGGAAACCACTAGTTATGGATGTAGTATATCTGGTAATGAGGAAACCACTAGTTATGGATGTAGTATATCTGGTAATGAGGAAACCACTAGTTATGGATGTAGTACATCTGGTAATGAGAAACCACTAGTTATGGATGTTATATCTGGTAATGAGGAAACCACTAGTTATGGATGTAGTATATCTGGTAATGAGGAAACCACTAGTTATGGATGTAGTATATCTGGTAATGAGGAAACCACTAGTTATGGATGTAGTATATCTGGTAATGAGGAAACCACTAGTTATGGATGTAGTATATCTGGTAATGAGGAAACCACTAGTTATGGATGTAGTATATCTGGTAATGAGGAAACCACTAGTTATGGATGTAGTATATCTGGTAATGAGGAAACCGCTAGTTATGGATGTAGTATATCTGGTAATGAGGAAACCGCTAGTTATGGATGTAGTATATCTGGTAATGAGGAAACCACTAGTTATGGATGTAGTATATCTGGTAATGAGGAAACCACTAGTTATGGATGTAGTATATCTGGTAATGAGGAAACCGCTAGTTATGGATGTAGTATATCTGGTAATGAGGAAACCACTAGTTATGGATGTAGTATATCTGGTAATGAGGAAACCACTAGTTATGGATGTAGTATATCTGGTAATGAGGAAACCGCTAGTTATGGATGTAGTATATCTGGTAATGAGGAAACCACTAGTTATGGATGTAGTATATCTGGTAATGAGGAAACCACTAGTTATGGATGTAGTATATCTGGTAATGAGGAAACCACTAGTTATGGATGTAGTATATCTGGTAATGAGGAAACCACTAGTTATGGATGTAGTATATCTGGTAATGAGGAAACCACTAGTTATGGATGTAGTATATCTGGTAATGAGGAAACCGCTAGTTATGGATGTAGTATATCTGGTAATGAGGAAACCACTAGTTATGGATGTAGTATATCTGGTAATGAGGAAACCACTAGTTATGGATGTAGTATATCTGGTAATGAGGAAACCACTAGTTATGGATGTAGTATATCTGGTAATGAGGAAACCACTAGTTATGGATGTAGTATATCTGGTAATGAGGAAACCACTAGTTATGGATGTAGTATATCTGGTAATGAGGAAACCACTAGTTATGGATGTAGTATATCTGGTAATGAGGAAACCACTAGTTATGGATGTAGTATATCTGGTAATGAGGAAACCACTAGTTATGGATGTAGTATATCTGGTAATGAGGAAACCACTAGTTATGGATGTAGTATATCTGGTAATGAGGAAACCACTAGTTATGGATGTAGTATATCTGGTAATGAGGAAACCACTAGTTATGGATGTAGTATATCTGCTAATGAGGAAACCACTAGTTATGGATGTAGTATATCTGGTAATGAGGAAACCGCTAGTTATGGATGTAGTATATCTGGTAATGAGGAAACCGCTAGTTATGGATGTAGTATATCTGGTAATGAGGAAACCGCTAGTTATGGATGTAGTATATCTGGTAATGAGGAAACCGCTAGTTATGGATGTAGTATATCTGGTAATGAGGAAACCGCTAGTTATGGATGTAGTATATCTGGTAATGAGGAAACCGCTAGTTATGGATGTAGTATATCTGGTAATGAGGAAACCACTAGTTATGGATGTAGTATATCTGGTAATGAGGAAACCACTAGTTATGGATGTAGTATATCTGGTAATGAGGAAACCACTAGTTATGGATGTAGTATATCTGGTAATGAGGAAACCACTAGTTATGGATGTAGTACATCTGGTAATGAGGAAACCACTAGTTATGGATGTAGTATATCTGGTAATGAGGAAACCACTAGTTATGGATGTAGTATATCTGGTAATGAGAAACCACTAGTTATGGATGTAGTATATCTGGTAATGATGGAAACCACTAGTTATGGATGTAGTATATTTGGTAATGAGGAAACCACTAGTTATGGATGTAGTATATCTGTATGATGGAAACCACTAGTTATGGATGTAGTATATCTGCTAATGAGGAAACCGCTAGTTATGGATGTAGTATATCTGGTAATGAGGAAACCACTAGTTATGGATGTAGTATATCTGCTAATGAGAGGTAATGAGGAAACCACTAGTTATGGATGTAGTATATCTGGTAATGAGGAAACCGCTAGTTATGGATGTAGTATATCTGGTAATGAGGAAACCACTAGTTATGGATGTAGTATATCTGGTAATGAGGAAACCACTAGTTATGGATGTAGTATATCTGGTAATGAGGAAACCGCTAGTTATGGATGTAGTATATCTGGTAATGAGGAAACCACTAGTTATGGATGTAGTATATCTGGTAATGAGGAAACCACTAGTTATGGATGTAGTATATCTGGTAATGAGGAAACCACTAGTTATGGATGTAGTATATCTGGTAATGAGGAAACCACTAGTTATGGATGTAGTATATCTGGTAATGAGGAAACCACTAGTTATGGATGTAGTATATCTGGTAATGAGGAAACCACTAGTTATGGATGTAGTATATCTGGTAATGAGGAAACCACTAGTTATGGATGTAGTATATCTGGTAATGAGGAAACCACTAGTTATGGATGTAGTATATCTGCTAATGAGGAAACCACTAGTTATGGATGTAGTATATCTGCCTGGAACAAAAATGGTGACCAAAAATTTTTAGTTTTCCACATGTATTCTGAATATTACAGCGCAAAGATCAGGAGTGCTACTCAGGAAACTCACATTAAGCTCTGTGTCTATTCACTAATTCACCACCGTGGGGAAAACTCAGGGGAGTTCTCATAGGCTGACAGCAATAATAGCCTCCATTCCAGGTTGCTTATGAGTGCATTTCACATTACTTTGGAATATAAATGTAAGGCTCGTTTGAATCTCCTGCTTAATATGTTTGTGTTATTGTCGCAATCAACTGCTTATACTTATAAAACACTTCAACCAGTAAAATGCACTTTAGCTAGCTTTGCCATCAGCCTGAAACTGAGGGTTTGTACATTAAGTGTTTAATAAATTGGCCATAACTTAACCTAACAATAACATAGACCTAGGACTATAAATCATTTAATATTTTAGGCGAAACATGGAAACTAAAATGTCTTTGTCATGACATCTCATAACCTGATCACCAGATAATTTTGTGAATAATCCCACTAGGCTACTCTGTAATGTGTTGTCATTCTAAATGTCCTGAATAAAGGGAAAATAGCTCTGTGTGTTGTACAATAGCCTATCCATCAAGGAACAGTTCTCTACACATTATGAGGTATGTATCTCTGTGTCCAAACAGACTAACGGGACCCTACTGTAAATCAAGCAGACAATAATATTATAAACACCAATTTGTTAGGTATTTTGGATCCAACGTGGAGCACGGCATAACTGTCTTTACCAGAGTAATGAATGAAGAAGCACTCTGGTTGTTTTTGCATGTCGTGATGTTTGTCATTTGACTGTCATTCAGAAAATTTCCTGATCACTTGATGATAGTTGAACATGTGACTAACTAAACAGCTACAGTATTAAGTATTATGTGTAATTATTGAAAAACCACGTTAATGACAGTATCCATTTGGTGTTGTCAATAAAGTTAGGGGACTTCGGTTAGAACCATTGGATTTAGCAAACTCTGAAATGATTGAAAACTGTTTTCCCAGCGTAACATAAGGAGACACTAAATGTGACGTAGTTAGAGAGCATTTCAGAGATCTGAATACAAAAACTGTCCCACTGCAAGATCCAGTATTTAAGTTGAAGTTCATCATATGACAAGCGTAACGTTATGACTATAACTACTGTTCCCTGAAGGAGGGAAACTAGGTACAACATACTATCAAATCCACATGTTATGACTATAACTACTGTTCCCTGAAGGAGGGAAACTAGGTACAACATACTATCAAATCCACATGTTATGACTATAACTACTGTTCCCTGAAGGAGGGAAACTAGGTACAACATACTATCAAATCCACATGTTATGACTATAACTACTGTTCCCTGAAGGAGAGAAACTAGGTGCAACATACTATCAAATCCACATGTTATGACTATAACTACTGTTCCCTGAAGGAGGGAAACTAGGTACAACATACTATTAAATCCACATGTTATGACTATAACTACTGTTCCCTGAAGGAGGGAAACTAGGTACAACATACTATTAATCCACATGTTATGACTATAACTACTGTTCCCTGAAGGAGGGAAACTAGGTACAACATACTATCAAATCCACATGTTATGACTATAACTACTGTTCCCTGAAGGAGGGAAACTAGGTACAACATACTATTAAATCCACATGTTATGACTATAACTACTGTTCCCTGAAGGAGGGAAACTAGGTACAACATACTATTAAATCCACATGTTATGACTATAACTACTGTTCCCTGAAGGAGGGAAACTAGGTACAACATACTATCAAATCCACATGTTATGACTATAACTACTGTTCCCTGAAGGAGAGAAACTAGGTGCAACATACTATTAAATCCACATGTTATGACTATAACTACTGTTCCCTGAAGGAGGGAAACTAGGTACAACATACTATCAAATCCACGCCTTCCTGGAATCCCTGTCTTCCACAGGTGATGAGCGTGAGGCTTGGATTTATTCCTTCAATTTAATACCGCTCTTCACCGACCCAGGAAGGGGTGGGGCCAATCAGGTGTTGTACCTCGTTTCCCTCCTTCAGGAAACACTAATTATAGTCAAAGTTACACTTCCTTTCAGTCGGTCAACTTCGGTACAACATACTATGGAGAAATAGATTAATTCCCCATGCCGACCCAAACGGATACTAACTGAAACAACCCATGGCAGATCACCCAGACCTGACCCCGCAAGATGCGTCAGTTTGTCAATTTATTCATTCTATCGTTGAAACACTCCTGTCAATGTTGAGTAAGGACACACACCTGATTACGCATATAGAGGTGGACTAGTCTACCTGGTTACACATATAGAAGTAGGACTAGTCTACCTGGTTACACATATAGAAGTAGGACTAGTCTACCTGGTTACACATATAGAAGTAGGACTAGTCTACCTGGTTACACATATAGAAGTAGGACTAGTCTACCTGGTTACACATATAGAAGTAGGACTAGTCTACCTGGTTACACATATAGAAGTAGGACTAGTCTACCTGGTTACACATATAGTAGTAGGACTAGTCTACCTGGTTACACATATAGAAGTAGGACTAGTCTACCTGGTTACACATATAGAAGTAGGACTAGTCTACCTGGTTACACATATAGTAGTAGGACTAGTCTACCTGGTTACACACATATAGAAGTAGGACTAGTCTACCTGGTTACACATATAGAAGTAGGACTAGTCTACCGTGGTTACACATATAGAAGTAGGACTAGTCTACCCGACAACACATATAGAAGTAGGACTAGTCTACCTGGTTACACATATAGCAGGAGGACTAGTCTACCTGGTTACACATATAGAAGTAGGACTAGTCTACCTGGTTACACATATAGAAGTAGGACTAGTCTACCTAATTACGCATATAGAAGTAGGGACTAGTCTACCTGGTTACACATATAGAAGTAGGACTAGTCTACCTGGTTACACTATAGAAGTAGGACTAGTCTCTTGTTACACATATAGAAGTAGGACTAGTCTACCTGGTTACACATATAGTAGTAGGACTAGTCTACCTGGTTAAACACATATAGAAGTAGGACTAGTCTACCTGGTTACACATATAGAAGTAGGACTAGTCTACCTGGTTACACATATAGAAGTAGGACTAGTCTACCCGACAACACATATAGAAGTAGACTAGTCTACCTGACTACACATATAGAAGTAGGACTAGTCTACCTGGTTACACATATAGAAGTAGGACTAGTCTACCTGGTTACACATATAGAAGTAGGACTAGTCCTACCTAAATTACGCATATAGAAGTAGGACTAGTCTACCTGGTTACACATATAGAAGTAGGACTAGTCTACCTGGTTACACATATAGAAGTAGGACTAGTCTACCTGGTTACACATATAGTAGTAGGACTAGTCGACCTGGTTACACATATAGAAGTAGGACTAGTCTACGTGGTTACACATATAGAAGTAGGACTAGTCTACCTGGTTACACATATAGTAGTAGGACTAGTCTACCTGGTTACACATATAGAAGTAGAACTAGTCTACCTGGTTACACATATAGAAGTAGGACTAGTCTACCTGGTTACACATATAGAAGTAGGACTAGTCTATCTGGTTACACATATAGAAGTAGGACTAGTCTACCCGGTTACACATATAGAAGTAGGACTAGTCTACCTGGTTACACATATATAAGTAGGACTAGTCTACCTAATTACGCATATAGAGGTAGGACTAGTCTACCTGGTTACACATATAGAAGTAGGACTAGTCTACCTGGTTACACATATAGAAGTAGGACTAGTCTACCTGGTTACACATAATAGAAGTAGTACTAGTCTACCCGACAACACATATAGAAGTAGGACTAGTCTACCTGGCCTGAGCACAAATGTAGGCCTATAAATGTGCCCATTTGGGGATGTCTGATAGTATTTCAGATTGTCTAACGCACCACCACTAATGAGTTGTGGAGCTTCTCAAAAAAAAAAATGATTCAGCTTCTCCAACTAATTTATTAGAATCCATTACGAATGACAATAGTTGCTCAAAGTATTTTTGTAAATTATTTCCAGCTCTCGCCCTTTCGATAACCACTCAGCATTAAAGGGAAAAATGTAATGCTCTGATCCAGTGGAAATGTCATAAAATACCTGATTACTTCTTATCCTTTGCCCAAATAGACAACAGCTGTGTCTGTCCAGAACTCACTGGCGCAGGAAACTGAGGGCCCAGAATATTTTATACAATGTTTCAAGATTCGGAGGACCCAGTTGATAGTTGATAGAATGTTTCAAGTTCCTTGTTGACAGGCCATGTGCAGCCAATATAGGATATTTATTTTTAAAATCGGGATATTTTCTACCTGCAGGCTGCAAATGTTTTTGTTTGTTGGTTTCATGTAGGCTATTTTTACATAGTTGGCAATGGCAATAAAAGTTACTTTTAGATTTGTATAATTTTCATTTAGATAGAATGTAGATTAATCACAGATAATGATGTTGAGATAAAGACTATTATATTTATTATTACTATTATAAAATTAAATTAAACTGTTCCAGTAAAATGTGAATATGAAAATCCTAACTGGCACCAGATCAGTAGAAATGGTCAGATAAATTGGCACTCCAAATGGAAAAGGTTGCTGACTGCTGGTGTAGCCTATTACCAGAAACTATAGGAGCATAACGACTGCTGGTGTAGCCTATTACCAGAAACTATAGGAGCATAACGACTGCTGGTGTAGCCTATTACCAGAAACTATAGGAGCATAACGACTGCTGGTGTAGCCTATTACCAGAAACTATAGAAGCATAACGACTGCTGGTGTAGCCTATTACCAGAAACTATAGGAGCATAACGACTGCTGGTGTAGTCTATTACCAGAAACTATAGGAGCATAACGACTGCTGGTGTAGCATATTACCAGAAACTATAGGAGCATAACGACTGCTGGTGTAGCCTATTACCAGAAACTATAGGAGCATAACATCAGAATTACGAAGGCCAGCAGCAGCGGGAGGAGTAGGCTAAGGAAGACATTTTTCTGATGGTTAGGCCTATCTTGTTTCAGAGGGGTGTCATCAATAGCCCATAATGACAAAGTGAAAACAGGTAAAAAACAGAAATACCTTATTTACTTAATTATTCAGACCCTTTGCTATCAGACTTTTTATTTGTTGGCTTTATGTAGGCTATTTTTTACATAGTTGGCAATAAAAGTTACTTTTAGATTTGTATAATTTTCATTTAGATGGAATGTAGACTAATCACAGATAATGATGTTGAGATAAAGACTATTATATTTATTATTACTATTATAAATTAAATTAAACGGTTTCAGTAAAATGTGCAAATGAAAATCATAACCGCACGCAGATCGGTAGAAATGGTCAGATAAATTTGCACTACAAATGTAGGTTTCTGACTGCTTGTGTAGCCTATTACCAGCAACGTCAGAATGTATGAAGGCCCAGCAGGAGTTGGTTCAGGAAGAGTTTATTCTCTTCTGGTTGGGCGATATTGATGTAATGGCATGAAAATAAATTGGCTGAATATTATACAATGACTTATCAACAGCTCTAACAATTTGACCCCCACAGGAAATCTTCACTGGCAATTCTAGAATATACTATATATCCTATAAACCTGGTTAAACTATCATTATTACATCATGGATGAATTCTAGAATATACTATATATCCTAGAAACCTGGTTAAACTATCATTATGACATCATGGAGAAGTCTAGAATATACTATATATCCTAGAAACCTGGTTAAACTATCATTATGACATCATGGATGAATTCTAGAATATACTATATAGCCTAGAAACCTGGTTAACTATCATTATGACATCATGCATGGCCAGTCCTTGTATTCATAGTGTAGTGAATTCAGGGGGAAGCCCTGAGCTGAACTCAAACCTGGGTCCAGCGACTGTCAAGCCAACACCTTATAACTGTTACAACAAGATGTCCGAACTTCTTGACGAGGTCCCCAGGTTTTGGGTTAAGGTTGCTACAATAGCTTTCTCTATGAATTTGAGAGTGGTTACATTTCTCCACCCCCATCCCTCAGCTGTTTACCAAACCAAGTCCTCTGGGCAGCCATTTGTTTCTGTTTAAATCCTAGGTTGTCCCTTTAAAAAAGCCACACAACAAACAACCAATCTGCAGTTGAAACAACAACAAAGCTGTAATTCTACTACTGTTTTGGTAATAAGATGATGATGGGGTTGGAGAAATGTAACTACTCTCTAATTCATAGACAGACCTATGGATGAAAGGACTGACTATCCATGATATCAACATTACAGTTTAAACCATGTTGAGCTATACAGTGTTGATTTACATTGTTTCTAAACATTGGAGTAAAAAAAGTTTATTTGGGGTTCTGATGGGGTACAACAGTTTAACTAAGCTTAATGAGGCATATGTTATATTCCTTCAATAATCAATGGCTATAAATAAATAATTTAAAGTCCACATATGAATGTAGCAATTGCAGATTTGCCCATTTAACACCAAACATCAGTTCAACAACTGCAGAGTTTTGTGCCTCTGTTTTTTAGAAGGTACTTACGAGTGTTAATCAGGGAACGGTTTTCTCAAAACCATCTTACCCTTAGAACCATCGGACACCTTAAGATGCGTTTGGGAAACCGGGACCAGATATCCAGTTTCCTTCTCTTCTTCCTCCTCCTTTTTCGATGTAACAGTCATCTCCCCCTCGTTCAACGCATCTTCTCTTCTTTCACAGTAACGGCCTCATTCTCTACTTCTTGTTTTACTGTGATATCCTCCTCTCCTTTAGCACGGGAGTAGCTTAGTGACCGCATGGTCGGGGATGTTAGCTAGCTAGGCTAATGCTAACTTAACCAGCCCGCTAACGGAATAATAACAACACCGTAAATATGAAATTAAAACGGATAACTAACTAGACGACAGAAGAGGGTTTAAAACACAGTGGCTAATAATTACGAAAGCGTCTAAAGAGCTTTATTGGTTCAGGTATTTTGTCTAGCAAGCTACCGAGGTGGCTGACTGTCTGTTGCTAGCTGTTGAAAGAAGCGTTCCGTCCACTAGATTATACGTCACAGTAGCAGCATTGCCTTAAGTCGCAGACCGCAATCTGCTGACTGGAGTGGGTACGCAGTTGAGTAAAATGTCAATTTAATTTTCAGACAAAAAGTTAAAGGGTAGGAATCAGGGACGTCGCTAGAACTAAAATATTAATTAGTCCCCCTATATAAATCAATATCAGTCAATATATTTTTCTGTGATTTCTTTTTTTTTGTCAACCGTTCCATCGCATCTTAAACTTTTTTACCGGGCCGGCACTAGGACCGGGGGAGGCTGCTGCTGCACTAGTGACCGTTAGACTTTCTTCAGCAAAGATATACTAGGAGAGAGGGGAACCCCTACACAGAACTGAACTGAATCAAATATGGTGAACAGAAATACTAGGAGAGGGGAACCCCTACACAGAACTGAACTGAATCAAAGATGGCGGACAGAAATACTAGGATTGAAGCAAATGTAAGGGATTATAACGTCATAACGAATCATGCAAAAACATGTACAGTTGACAGGAATGTTAGTTCATGTAGAGACAAACGATTATGCATTTTTTTTAAATCATAGTTCATTTACGAAAATCGTGATTTAGCCAGCTAGCTGACTAGCTAACATTAGCCAGCTAGCTGGCTAGCTTTATGGGTGTTGTGACATGAGTATGAAATTGTAATTCTGGTTGTTTTAGGAACTCCTGAAACAACCAGCAAACCAGGCTGTCGTTTTGGGAAACAGTGGATGTATAGAATCTAGCTAGCTGAAGAATTTACTGCAAATTGAATGTACAATTTTGTAAGCTTTCCTTGCTTATATTTGCTATGCAGATAGATGAAATCACGTAGCTAGCTATGTTCTTGCTTATTGTGCAGTGGATGATTAAAATCCCTGTATGCCCATGGATGTGTAGCTAGCTATCTAGCCGATCTGTGTATGGACCCAAACGTTTGGTATACATATTAGTTCAGAACCTAGCTATGAACCTCAGCTATCATAGCCAGTTGTATCAACTTCAAAACAGCCTGAATGACATTAATGAAGCCTATGGATTGAGTAGAATATAATATCATGTTGTGCCAAGAATGCAAGTCGTATATACATGTAGTTATTACCATGCATGAGATCCCCACATTGTAGCCTGTACATTTAATATATTCACTGATCATGTACTCTACCTTGGCAAATAAATGTGCAGTTTAGGTATGAATGTCTTTGAGATGATTATTCAGTCATATCCAATACCAGGAGTATCAAATTCCAGTCTTTGAATGACGCTGTGTCTTCATGTATGTATTACAATTATACACTTCAACAGTGTTTACCAATCTTGGTCCTGGGACATCAATGGTTACACATTGTAACTAATGGACTAGAAACAGGATTTAACTAGTTAATTCATATATACAGAAACATAATGTTAAAAACAGAACACTACACTTCCTATGCATCATGTAAATACTCCAACACCGGTTCATCTCAACATCTAATGCCCTTCATCTGCATGATCTGATAAACACAGGATAGGTGGAGTATTTCATCACATTACACTTCATTTCAACCAGTAGAGAATGTGAAAAGCTTTATTGAAAAGCTCATTATCCAAGTGTTATAAATACAAGTTCAATCTGTACTTCAATGCACATCTGTTGTGCATTATAAAAACAGAGGAAGAAAGAGGAGGTGGAGAGAGAGGTGTAAAAGACAGAAAGGGAAAGAGGTAAGCACATAGGAGCAGGGAAGGCAGCACATGATTAATGAATCACAGTGCTACCTAAATATTCTCTCAGTTCATCACAATTACATAATAGTGTCTCTAGTCGGCACAAAGGTTATCTTAAAAGAGGGTGAGGTGGCGATGATGGGACTGGGGGTTGGCATCCTCTCACATCAAAACATATCTGCAGACGAGAGACAGATGGAGAGAGAGAGCATGTTTAAGCCTTGTGTTTTTTATTCTAACATTGTTAGTCATCAATCAGGAGGTGAAATGCAAAACTGACCTTGGATCATTAACTCTGGGACTACTGCATCTATCTGTATTTCAATGTAAAGCATCTCTTTAATAATACTTCCTGTATAATATAAACTGACCTTGGATCATTAACTCTGGGACTACTGCATCTATCTGTATTTCAATGTAAAGCATCTCTTTAATAATACCTCCTGTATAATATAAACTGACCTGGGATCATCAACTCTGGGACTACTGCTTCTCTGTCTGTATTTCAATGTAAAGCATCTCTTTAATAATACTTCCTGTATAATATAAACTTACCTGGGATCATTAACTCTGGGACTACTGCATCTCTGTCTGTATTTCAATGTAAAGCATCTCTTTAATAATACTTCCTGTTGACCTGACCATGTGACCTCTCACCTCTGACCATGCTGTGCCCTCGATGTAGCCTGTTCAGATGCAGGAGGGGTTCACCGACACAGCTGATATAACCTAGAGGATTTAGGGAGAAGGGGAGAGAGGGATGAAGTGAAGGAGAGAGACTGTTTTTGAGAAAAGAAGGTAGTTAAAGCCACAGTGTTCAACAGGAATCTGTGTGTGGCCTCACCTGGTGTCCACACCACACTAAGTGGCTGCAGAGTACTTTATGCTGAAAAACATGAACGGACACATGAGGACAAACAATATAGTGTAGTTATATAGTGTCTTACTATTCTCCATGGTTGGCCCTCTGGCCTATTCTTTGAAGGTGGAAGGAGCCACAGTTATACACCTGAGCCTGCTTACTGCACAACACAATCCATCAATCAGATTGATACATGAGTGTGTAGGTGTGTGTTATAGGGTGTCCAATTGTTCTAATTTTTTTCAATATGGGTGATTTAAAACAGCCTGTTTTGTTTTTGCACAGACATCACACCCTTACCTAAACAGCACCCTCACCTGAGAAGTAGAAATCAAAGGGAGAGAAACTATGATTTGAATAACTGCAGTTGACATTGCTAAGTAAATGGAAGAATACTCTTATTGCAATGTGAATGGCTCTTAAAAGAGCCTTTGGTTGTGCATAGTGTAGTCTATGGTGTTGCCAGGAGTAGGGGAGTGTGTACTTACGTTTTGCCCTGTCTGCATCCTGGGAGTAGGGGAGTGTACTTACGTTTTGCCCTGCGTGCATCCTGGGAGTAGGGGAGTGTGTACTCACGTTTTGCCCTGCGTGCATCCTGGGAGTAGGGGAGTGTGTACTTACGTTTTGCCCTGCGTGCATCCTGGGAGTAGGGGAGTGTGTACTTACGTTTTGCCCTGTCTGCATCCTGGGAGTAGGGGAGTGTGTACTTACGTTTTTCCCTGTCTGCATCCTGGGAGTAGGGGAGTGTGTACTTACGTTTTGCCCTGCGTGCATCCTGGGAGTAGGGGAGTGTGTACTCACGTTTTGCCCTGCGTGCATCCTGGGAGTAGGGGAGTGTGTACTTACGTTTTGCCCTGCGTGCATCCTGGGAGTAGGGGAGTGTGTACTTACGTTTTGCCCTGCGTGCATCCTGGGAGTAGGGGAGTGTGTACTTACGTTTTGCCCTGCCTGCATCCTGGGAGTAGGGGAGTGTGTACTTACGTTTTGCCCTGCGTGCATCCTGGGAGTAGGGGAGTGTGTACTTACGTTTTGCCCTGCGTGCATCCTGGGAGTAGGGGAGTGTGTACTTACGTTTTGCCCTGCGTGCATCCTGGGAGTAGGGGAGTGTGTACTCACGTTTTGCCCTGTCCTCATCCTGGGAGTAGGGGAGTGTGTACTCACGTTTTGCCCTGCCTGCATCCTGGGAGTAGGGGAGTGTGTACTTACGTTTTGCCCTGCGTGCATCCTGGGAGTAGGGGAGTGTGTACTTATGTTTTGCCCTGCGTGCATCCTGGGAGTAGGGGAGTGTGTACTTACGTTTTGCCCTGCGTGCATCCTGGGAGTAGGGGAGTGTGTACTTACGTTTTGCCCTGCCTGCATCCTGGGAGTAGGGGAGTGTGTACTTACGTTTTGCCCTGCGTGCATCCTGGGAGTAGGGGAGTGTGTACTTACGTTTTGCCCTGCGTGCATCCTGGGAGTAGGGGAGTGTGTACTTACGTTTTGCCCTGCGTGCATCCTGGGAGTAGGGGAGTGTGTACTTACGTCTTGCCCTGCGTGCATCCTGGGAGTAGGGGAGTGTGTACTTACGTCTTGCCCTGCCTGCATCCTGGGAGTAGGGGAGTGTGTACTTACGTGTTGCCCTGCCTGCATCCTGGGAGTAGGGGAGTGTGTACTTACGTTTTGCCCTGCGTGCATCCTGGGAGTAGAGGAGTGTGTACTTACGTTTTGCCCTGCGTGCATCCTGGGAGTAGGGAGTGTTCCTGCTCAAATCATTTTGATGCACTATGAGAGGTAGGCACGCTTTTTCTGTCGTCTT